>NC_134372.1:21843961-22482753 GCF_035582795.1 Mycteria americana
CCAGGGCACTTGTTTAACCTGGGGATTGGGTTTATGTTAAAAATATTTCAGGTGACCCTCTTGAAGAGAAATGGAGTGGCCCTTTTCAAGTTCTGCTCCCAACCTCACTGCAGTTAAGCTTGAGAAGCACGCCGCGTGGATCCACTGTTCGAGAATTAAGAAAGCACCTACTGGACCATGGAAATCTCAGCCTACGGGACCAACGTCCGTAAGATTGACCCAAAATTAGTTTTCCTGATGCTGCTATGTGCTTGTTTACTAGTGTGTAAAAGTCTATGTGAAGAGGATGCTAACAATTTAATGTTAGAGGATTTGTTAGGATTTGGTAAAATACGAAATTTGACAAGCGTAACTGCTTGCCTCCCAATTCCCCAATCTGCAGGCCAACCTATCCCATGGGGAATCATACCTGTGAATTTGACAATGCTAGAATATTACAACAAAATGACCCAAGAATTGAACAAGGCTGGAGTAAGGTACTATTTAGACCAGAAAGAAGATTGCAGGGATAGAGTTTTGAATGTACTGCAAGATCCAGTGACCATAGGAAACAAAACTATAATTGCTAAACCAAGAGGAGGAAAATGCCCTAAAGGTTATAGCGAAAAGGACTTTGGCTTTGTATCAGGAGGAGGAACTGCCCTGGGTAAATTCGTAATGTATATTTTCAATTCAATTCAAAAAGGGAAAAAGGTGAAATCACCTGAATGTGAGAAACTTAGACAGCTTCCCAAAACTTGTGTTAAGCCAGTAGAGGGATTTTGGAAGTATATAGGAAATAATGCCTGGTGCATTGATTGGAGTATGAAGCCAATGTTTGATATTAGTAGGACAAATTGGAAATGCCTCACAAAGGTAAATCAGTCTTTCCACTTTGGAATTACAGCAGAAAAGCGCTCAAAATCATTCCCAAGAATGTAGGCAAAAGATTCCTTTCTCCTGGCTACACTGTGTGGGTAACATCAGATGGATTTTGGACCACTCGATTGAAACTAGAACCAATAGGGAGACAAGTAACCCTAGGACTTCTGACAATCTGCCCAACTTGGAAGCGAAGTCCAATTAAAACCACTTATTGGGGAAAAGTGAAACGAGAACCAGAAGGCAATTCATGGGCAGGGCCTACCTCTGCTGTCGAATTCAGCTGGGGAATTCAAAGTTTTTTTGTTACCAGGATTAATGGCATTAGAAAATAGAATACTGAGAGATAATTTGACTTGGCAAGTAGAGGCACTATCACGACCTACCCAGAAAGGGTTTCAAATTATTAACAGGCAGGTTCAAGCAAATACTAAGATGACCATACAGAATAGGTTAGCATTAGATTTACTATTGATTAAAGAACAAGGGGTATGTGGATATTCAAAATTAGATACAGAACATTGTTGTGTCCACATACCCAATGTGACTGATGATTTGCAAAGACAGCTAGATGAGATGAAAAGAGTAGCAGAAGATAGTAAAGCTATCCGAGACACTGCAGAAAATAATTGGCTAAATAAAATTCTGCAAACCCTAGGAGGATGGTCACTGAAGGGATGACTGGCTACATTATTAGAAGGGCTAATTGTTGTGACAATAACTGTTATCATCCTTGCTATTTGTGTTGGCTGTGTAAAACGAACAATTGAAAGAAATATGTGGAAGTAATAATGACTTTTAATTTAGAACCTTTTGCTTCAGACTTTTAATTTAGAATTTTGCTTCAGAGGAAAGAAGGCAGGCCGCTTCCAAGGCAGCCTGTTTGGTAGATGTGCTTTCAGAACAGAATGGTGTGTTTGGCAGGAAAAAATGTTTTAATATTGTAAGGAAACCAAGGAGTAAAATATTTTATATTCTCAGATTAACTCGCATTCCAAAATTAGATGCACCATAAAAAGACTGTGACGAATCGTACTTTGTTTTAAAATATTTTCCATCTGTATTCTAGTAAATATAGTCTGTTTCGTTGTCTATGCCTGTACAATAATCGTCAATTACATTTGTATCGAACCCAAAGGTTAAATCACGAAGCCCAGCAGTGGGAAAAAACGCGATGTGATATCAGAGGAATTTTTCACCATGTAATACGGGTCTATTTGTAGAACTTTGAGTATCCTTATATGGGATTGATTACTTTGTTCGCTGAAGGCAGATTTCCAAGTAAGTTGGGACTTGAGAGATGATGAATTTTGGGATACAAAGTTGCCCAAGTCTACCACCATTTGAGAGCTGATACAGGGAATGGCAACGAAATTCTGGGAACTGGGTAGTAGGAAGTACTTGTTTAACTTGTTTAATTTCAAGGTAGTGTCAGAGGAAGACCTAGAGAGCAAAATTTCCTTGTGCAGTTGCATGTGCAATGGAAACTTCCAGCCTTAGAGAAAGCTAGATACGATGAATTCTGCCGAGCCGGTACAGAACAGGGCACATAAAACACACACAGCAGGCTCAGCACACGTTCAGGAGGTGACATTCACGAGCTGGCGACCATCGTAAAGCGTGATTTCCAAGACCACGCACTTTGAAATGTCCGCGGCTACCCTAAGAACCTAAGCACCGTGTACACAAAAGCAGGTCAAAAAATTAACGTACCTGAAAGGAAACTTGGCCACAAGTCTCGGCAACCTCTCCCTTAGGGACGAGACCACCTGAAGCTTCAGCCGGTGGCCGGGCCGGGAGGGTGTCGCAGCAGCTGCCGCCCGACAAGCGGAGCTGGCTTTTGCGCGAGTCGGCGGTGAGCGACACCTCGTGCGAGTAGGAGTGCAGGAAGGCGCGGACGCCGTCGATGCCCACGAAGTGCGAGGCCGGGACGCCGCGCAAGGCGCCGCTGCCCGCCGCCAGCAGCTGCGAGCGGCGCCAGCGCCAGCGCCGCAGGCGCAGCGCCAGCAGCAGCAGCAGGAAGGCGAGGAAGAGGCAGGACACGGCCGCCACGGCCACCACCAGCCACCGCGTCAGGCTGCCGGCCGGCTCGCCCGGCGCCGCCGCCGCGCTGCCCAGCTCCGCCAGCAGCTCGGCCACGCTCTCGGCCAGCACCACGGTCAGCGTGGCCGTGGCCGACAGCGCCGGACGCCCGTGGTCCTTCACCACCACCACCAGGCTCTGCCGCGCCGCGTCGCGGGCCAGCGGGAAGCGCGCCGTGCGCACCTCGCCGCTGTGCAGCCCCACGCGGAACAGCCCCGGCTCCGTCGCCTTGGCCAGCTCGTACGACAGCCACGCGTTCTGCCCCGCGTCCGCGTCCACCGCCACCACCTTGGCCACCAGCGCCCCGGGCTCCGCCGAGCGCGGCGCCAGCTCCACGCCCGCCCAGCCCGCGCCCGGCGCCGCCGCCGCCGGCGGGTACAGCACCTGCGGCGCGTTGTCATTCTCGTCCACGATCACGAGCCGCACCGACACGTTGCTGCTCAGCGCCGGCGCGCCGCCGTCCTCCGCCCGCACCCACAGCCACACCTCGCGCACCTCCTCGTAGTCGAAGGAGCGCAGCGCGTACAGCGCGCCCGTCTCCGCCCGCACCGACACGTAGGACGACAGCGGCGCGCCCCGCACCCGCCCCTCCGACAGCCGGTACCGCACGCGCGCGTTCTGCCCCCAGTCCGCGTCCGCCGCCCGCACCGTCAGCACCAGCGCGCCCGCCGCGTTGTTCTCGGGCAGCCGCGCGCTGTAGCGCGCCTCCGCGAACACCGGCGCGTTGTCGTTCACGTCCAGCACCCGCAGCGCCAGCACCGCGCTGCTCCACAGCGCCGGCGACCCGCCGTCCGCCGCCCGCACCGTCACGTTGTTCTCCGCCACCTCCTCCCGGTCCAGCTCCCTCGCCGTCACCACGCGGTAGTAGTCCTCGAAGGGCTTCTCCAGGCGGAACGGGAGGCGCTCGGCCATGCTGCACCGCACCTCGCCGTTCGCCCCCGAGTCCCGGTCCTGCACGTGCAGCAGGGCCACCACCGTCCCCGACGGGGCGTCCTCAGAGATCGCGCTCAGCGCCGACGACACTGTCAGTTCGGGCGCGTTGTCGTTCACGTCTGTCACGGCAATCGCGACTTTCGCCGTGTCGGAAAGTCCGCCGCCGTCTTGAGCCCCCATCTCCACTTCGTAGGATTCGCCTTCCTCGAAGTCCAGGCTCCGCACCAGACTGATCGCTCCCGTCTCGGCGTCCAGCTGGAAAATTTCCGACGACCGCTCTGAAATTTTATGGAAACTGTATTTCACGTGCCCGTTCAGCCCCTCGTCGGCGTCGGTGGCCGTGACGGTGTACTCCACCTGGCTGAACACAGGCGCGTTGTCGCTCGCGTCCAGCACCGCCACGCGGGCCCGCACCGTGCCCGTCCGCGCCGGCTCTCCGCCGTCGCTCGCCCTCAGCACCAGCTCGTGAAACGCCGCCTCCTCCCGGTCCAGCGCCTTCGCCAGCACCAGCTCGGGACGCTGATCGCCGCCGGGGCCCGCCTGCACGGCCAGCGAGAAGTGCTCGTCGCCGCTCAGCTCGTAGCTCTGCAGCGAATTCCGTCCCACGTCCGGGTCGTGAGCCCTGGCCAGGGGAAACCGCCACCCTGGGGCTGTCGTCTCGCTGAGTCTCAGGTCTATTTCTGCCCCTCGCAAGCTGGGCGCGTTGCCGTTGATGTCCGTGATTTCCCCTTCGATTCCGTAAACCTGCATTTCCCCTTCCACTATGAGCTCACACCGCAGCACGCATTGCTGCACACTCTCGCAGAGCTGCTCTCTGTCTATCCTCTGCGCCGTCACTAAATGTCGCGTCTTCCCGTGCAGAGCGAAATACTGCGTCCTACCTCTGTCTATGATGCTGAGGTCGCGCCGGCGGAGCGCCGGCAGCTCCAGCCCCAGGTCCTTGGCCACGTCGCCCACCAACGAGCCCTTCGGCATCTCCTCGGGAACCGACTAGCGCAGCTGCCCCCACGCTGCCTCCCACGCCGCCACCAGCACGCACCACAGCAGGGCTCGCTCCCGCCGGCCCCGACGCCCGCCTCTCTCCGCCATTGCGAAGCCCGGCAGCAGCTGCCCGCTCGCCCCGCCGCCCACCGGAGACGGCCTGCGGGTCACCGCTGTCGCCGCGCTCCTCCCGCCGAGCCTTCCCCCGAGCAGCCCGGCCCGGCTCGGCTCGCTCCCACCGCGCTGCTTCGGGCTCGGACCTTGCAGCCCCGCGGCTCGCTCGCCGGCTCGCCGTTGCTCCGGCGGCCGCCGCCCGCCTTTCGGCCCATCGTGAGCCAACAGCGACCCTCGCAGCCGCAGGCAGCGACTGCAGCGCTCCGGCGCTGGGAAGCGGCCCTCTGCCTTGCCGGCTTCCCTCTCTCGCTCAGCGAACAGCGCCTGCTGCAGCCCCGCGCTTGCGATCAAGCCTGATAACCGTGCTTACAGATTCACGGGACATGCATGCATTCAGGGTAGTCTCTCCGACAAGTCCTGCCCACCGCATTGCTTCAGAGAATGACAGAATGATAGAGTGATAGAGTCACAGAATCATAGAATGGTTTGGGTTGGAGTGGACCTTTAAAGATCATCTAGTCCACCCGCCCTGTAATGAGCAGGGACATCTTCAACTAGATCAGGTGACTCAGAGCCCCGTCCAGCATGACCTTAAATGCTTCCAGGGATGAGGCATCCACAACCTCCCTGGGCAACCTGTCCCACTCTTCCACCACCCTCATCGTAAAAAATATCTTCCTTATATCTAGTCTGAACCGACCCTCTTTTAGTTTAAAACCATTACCCCTTGTCCTATCGGTACAGGCCCCATGAAAAAGTCTGTCTCCAACTTTCTTGTAAGCCCCCTTTAAGTATTGAAAGGCTGCAATAAGGTCTCCCCTGAGTCTTCTCTTCTCCAGGCTACATAACCCCAACTCTCTCAGCCTTTCCTCATAGGAG
The DNA here is from genome assembly GCF_035582795.1 of Mycteria americana. Lineage (NCBI taxonomy): Eukaryota > Metazoa > Chordata > Aves > Ciconiiformes > Ciconiidae > Mycteria > Mycteria americana. The sequence goes on from NC_134372.1 coordinate 21,849,812, forward strand.
AGGTGTTCCATCCCTCTGAACATTTCTGTGGCCCTCCTCTGGACCCACGCCAACAGGTCCATGTCTGTCTTGTACGGAGGATGCCAGAGATGGATGCAGTGCTCCAGGTGGGGTCTCACCAGTGCAGAGTAGAGGGGCAGAATCACCTCCCTTGACCTGCTGGCCACACTGCTGGTGATGCAGCCTGGGATACGGTCGGCTTCCTGGGTTGCGAGTGCACATTGCTGGCTCATGTCCAGTTTTTCATCCACCAGTACCCCCAAGTCCTTCTCCGCAGGGCTGCTCTCAACCCCTTCATCCCCTAGCCTCTATTGATACTGGGGGTTGCCCCAACCCAGGGGCAGGACCTTGCACTTGGCCTTGTTGAACCTCATGAGGTTCACACGGGCCCTCATGAGGTTCTCGAGCTTGTCCAGGTCCCTCTGAATGGCATCCCGTCCCTCAGGCGTGTCAACCGCACCACTCATCTTGGTGTCATCTGCAAATGTGCTGAGGGTGCACTCGATCCCACCATCTATGCCGTTGATGCAGATATGAAACAGTACTGGGTCCCTATACGGACCTCTGAGGGACACCACTCGTCACTGATCTCCATCTGGACATTGAGCCATTGACCACTACTCTGTGGATGCGACCATCCAGACAATTCCTTATACACCAAATAGTCCATCCATCAAATCCGTCCGTCTCCCAATTTAGAGAGACGGATGTTGTGGGGGACCATGTCAAAGGCTTTACAGAAGTCCAGACAGATAACATTCCCTTGTCCACTGATGTAGTCACTCCAGCATAGAAGGCCACTAGGTTGGTCAGGCAAGACTTGCCCTTGGTGAAGGCATGCTGGCTGTCTCAAATCACCTCCCTGTCCTCCATGTGCCTTAGCATAGCTCCTAGGAGGATCTGTTCCATGACCTTCCAGGCACAGAGGTGAGGCTAACAAGTCAGTAGTTCCCAGGGTCCTCCTTTCTACCCTTTTTAAAAATGGGCGCAATGTTTCCCTTTTTCCAGTCACCGGGAACTTCACCTGACTGCCATGGCTTTTCAAATATCATGGAGCGTGGCTTGGCAACTGCATCAGCCAATTTCCTCAGGACTCTGGGATGCATCTCGTCGGGTCCCATGGACTTATGCATGTTCAGGTTCCTCAGGTGGTCTCAAACCTGAGCTTCTGTTACAGGGGGAGGGATTTTGCTCCCCCCGTCCCTGCCACGAGGTGCATCCACTTGAGAGGTGTGGGAAGAGAGATTGCCAGTGAAGATGGAGGCAAAAAAGTTGTCGAGTACCTCAGCCTTCTCATCTGTTGTTACCAGTTTGCCAGTCGTGTTCATCAGGGAGGGTACGCTTTCCTTGACCTTCCTTTTCTGGCTGACATACCTGTAGAAGCCCTTCTCATTATTCTTTGCGTTCCTTGCCAAGTTCAGCTCCAGCTGCCCCTTGGCCTGCCTGACCCCATCCCTACACAACCGGGCAACATCCCTATACTGTTCCCAGGATACCTGTCCCTGCTTCCACTGCCTGTGCATTTCCTTCTTGCCCCTTAGTTGGACCAGCAAGTCTTTACTCAGTCATGCCGGTTTCTTGCCTTCCTTTCCTGATTTCTTACACATGAGATTGATTGAGAGCTCTTGCGCTCTGTGGAAAGCATCCTTAAAGGTCTGCCAGCTCTGTTCTGCTCCTTTGTCCCTGAAGGCAGTTTCCCAGGGGGGCCCATTGACTAACTCCTTGAACAGCTGGAAGTTTGCTTTCCTAAAATGCAGGGACCTCACTTTACTCTTCGCCTGTCCTATATATCCCTCAGGAGTGCGAACTGCACCAGTGCATGATCACTGCAGCCCAGGCTGCCTCCAATCTTGACGTCTCTGACTAGCTCACTTGCGTTGGTGACCAACAGGTCCAGAAACGCATCCCCTCTGGTAGGGCTGTCTGTTACCTGGCCTAAGGAGTTATCCTTCCTAAACGGCGCCTCCGACGAGCCCCTCGGGAAAGCTCAGCGGTGTGTTTAGGCCCTCCAGCGCAAGAAACGGCCTCTCCCTCTCATAGGGTAAAATCCGTAATAAACCATCTAGTTATGAACTGCATCAGACACCCAGACCCTCGAGCTGGAACAACCCGACAGGCGGCAGTTTTACACCAGGAGGTGCCGGTTCCTTGTGATCTCAGTAAGAGAGACACGGCGACTCTCTAAGATGTCATTCACAACTCTGATTATTACAGCTCACGCTATTGGAAGAGATTAGCGTCGATAATCCTACGACCCTTTAGGTGCAGAGAGCCCTGAGCAGAGCAGCTTCGCGCAGGCCCCCAGCCATGCACAGCATGCCATGCAGACCCCGGTCATAGAAAAGACAGAGTGCCCCCGTTTCAGTCATTCAGGCCATTACAGGACTTCCCTGCAAGAAAGCAATTCTATTCATCATTCCTACTGTCAGAGTAAAGGAAGTTCGCATGCGGACTTCTTGCTCGCAGGTGGCCTTCTCACCAGTAGCAAGTGGGAGCTGCCTGCAGGTTCCTCGGTTACAATGAGCTGAGTTTATCCTTCCACGAAAGGATTTGTGGAGCACAACACAGCACAGGACAGCACAGGCCTGTGCCTTAAAGGAGGTTGTAAGGAGGCAGGTGTTGGTCTCTTCTCCCAAGTAACAAGCGATAGGACAAGAGGAAATGGCCTCAAGTTGCGCCGGGGAGGGGGGGGGTGTTAGATTGCATATTAGGAAAAATTTCTTCACCAAAAGGACTGTCAAGCACTGGCATAGCCTGCCCAGGGAAGTGGTTGAGTCACCATTCCTGGATGTGGCGCTCAGGAACATGGTTTAGTGGTGGACTTGGTAGTGTTAGGTTAACGGCTGGACTCGATGGTCTCAAGGATCTTGTCCAACCTAAATGATTCTACGATTCGACTTAGGTTGCCTGGATAGTGGATCATTCACTCGTCAATGTACAACGGTCTTTACTACACCAGCCTGTCCTCAGGACTTACCTTTTTAATCAGGGCCTTGCGGAAGGGGTGGCTGCAGTCCTCCGCATTTCCCAAGAGCAAAGCCTCTCCCTGGGAGCTGTTTTTGCTCACCAGATGCCCACCTCCTGGGGCTCCCCCACATACTTCCCCAAAGGAACCTGCATGCTGTCTTTGTGCCATCCATCCCCCAAAACCTTTAGAGTCAAAACACTTTGTGCTCAAACACCTCACGGTTGCCATCTGCAGCTGGAGCTGTCAGGAGAGTTGGAAAGGTCACTCCCCAGTCACCTCACTGCTCGGCAGAGGCCTTTGCACACCCAGGGCCCTTGTTAGGGTAGGGGCCAGTTTCTCCTCACCTGGATCTAACCGGGCCCTGTCGCAGCCAGACACTCAGTGCTCAGAAGACCCGCAGAGGCCTGCCAGCAAATCCCTGCTCCCCACAATTTTCCTGAATTCTCTATCAGCTGTGTCTCCAAACTGAGGAAATGTACCCGCCCAACTTTACCTCAGCCAAGGGACAAAATGAGAAAACAACTCCCAGCCTTTTGAAAAACTTTGACAGAGCTTTCCCAGAAAGAGCATCTCTACAAAGACTGTCTCCACACAAGGCATTAGTTGTTCGCTTTATTTCACTTTTACACACAAGGGTATCTCGGTTTACAACGGTACAGTTTATAACTGCAGCACAACACAGCGTGAGAGTTTCTGAATATTCCGTGCCACACTGCCATCATTCAAACAATCCGTTACTATACATGGGGTGACAGTCCTTCTTAAGAGGAATAGGTAAGACAATGCCCAAACACAGTTTGCAGAGTAGAAGGAGAAAGGGCAAAAAGGAGAATGCAAATGCTCTAACACAAACCCAGAAAATACTGTCGGGACAGCTTTCCACTCCCATCAAGAAGCCTCTGAATTTGGGAACAACAAGCATGAGACCAAACTCAATGGCCCTTTTCCAAGTTCATCTCGATTCTACCTTCAGACAAAGTCCTTTGAAGCGACTCATGGAGTTTCCTTACAATGCACCCAAGGACAACATGTGAACATGTTTTCACAACTCTGTACGGTTACAGCCTATCCCAACACCATTAGTGCTGCTATTAGAACATATTTCCAAGGCAATCCCAAGGAGACAGCCCACCCACCCCCCCTCTCATGGGCCAAAGGAAAATCTCATGCATTTTGCTGCTCTCCCTAGAGAAAATGAGACTGCTGTACTCAAAGGGTCAAAATGCCCTTCTTGCCTGCTGGGCTGGAATTGCGTGCATCACAACGGCTGGATGTGAGCAACTCCCTGCTTCACTGGGCAGCCTTTTGCACCATATGCAGACACACAATGGCTGTCTGGACAGACATAGTGACCAGAAGGAAAAACACACAGAGCCCACACATCTCAGACAGAGACATCCAGAACCCAGAGAAGAAAGAGCCCCGTGCTTGCACCACATTGTAACACAGTACTCACAACTTCCTTGCTTTCCTGACCCGGGAGGAGGGCTACGTGCATTTCAGCGAGCATGCGATTCGTCTGCCCGGCCTTGCCATTGCGTTACAGCACAGAATAAGAGGTCCACAGCTTTGCCTGACGGCAAGTGAGACAAGAACTTAGCTGGGGGCCCTGGAACTAACCCCACTCTCGAAGCATTTCAGAAATGGCTGTAACAGAGCTGAAACGTACTACTGCCTGACTGAGGGAGCCTTTAGGTTCTTTTGGGTTTTGGAGGGGGAGACACCTTTTCTTCTGACTTAGAATTTGAGGGAAATTGGTGACACCAATTGCAAATGCAGATTTACTCTGGAGGAACCATTGCCACATGTAGCCCAGATCCCTTCCTATCGCAAGGCATGAAGCCTCTGGCTCTGCTGACTCCATGCTAGTTAAAGGAAAGACTATTGAATTGTTCTGCAGAGAGCGTCCCTGGGTTGTCTGGTGCCATCTCCTCTGCCGTGATAGGGCCACGGGGGAAACCTTGTTCACTGTTGGTGTCCCCGCCCATGCCACGGTGCTGTGGTGGCAGGCTGGGGAGGATGGGCTTCAGGAACTTGAACTCGCTGTTGCCCGAGCCCGTCGTGAGGCTGATCTCATAGCAATAAGCATGGGGCAGAGTCCCCATAGCGGCCGCATCAGCCACGCTGCTCTGCAAGTTGCCGGCGCCGTAAAGCACATGCCCGCTTTTCAGCTCCTTTCTCTTGCACACCTTGCGAGCGATGAAGGCTGCAGTGGACATGAGGAAGAGGAGTGAGACGAAGACCAATGAAATTATTAAATAGGTTGTCAGGGAGCTGCCCTCATCCTCCGTGGCCAGGCTGCTGTGTGGTAGGCGCATGTCTGAGAAGTCATTGAGCAGGAGTGCGCTCAGTGCTGCAGTGGCCGACAGTGGTGGCCGCCCGTTGTCTCGCACCAAGACGACGAGCTTCTGCTTCACGGCATCTCTCTCCGTCGCCGGCCTCCTCAGCCGCACCTCCCCACTTTGGGCACCCACCACAAACAGCCCGGGGTCGGTGGCCCTCAGCAGGTGGTACGAGAGCCACGAGTTCTGCCCCGAGTCAGCATCAACAGCCACCACTTTGGTTACGAGGTACCCCGCCTCAGCCGACACAGGCACCAGCTCGCTGGACGGTGGGCTGCTGTCCTGCGAGGGGTGCAGCACCAGCGGCACATTGTCATTCTCGTCCACCACAGCAAGGCGGACAGTGACGTTGGCACTAAGGGGTGGCGAACCCCCATCGGAGGCGCTCACCAAGACCTCGATCTGCCTCACCTGCTCGTAGTCCAGGGGCTGCAGCACAAACACGTGCCCGTTCTCAGAGTTCACGGAGATGCAGGAGCAGGGGGCCTGCTCTGTGCGTTGGGCCGGTGCCAGGGAATAGGTCACCTTGGCATTAGGTCCCACATCAGCATCTGTGGCACTGACGGCTCCAACGAGCACCGTGGGGACGTTGTTCTCACGCACAGACATGGTGTATGATGTCTGGTTGAAGACAGGTGCGTTGTCGTTGACATCGGAGATGTCCACCATGAAGGTCTGGGTGGTTGTGAGAGGCGGTGACCCTGCATCTGCTGCTGTGACAGTGAGGATGTACCGTGGCATCTCCTCCCGGTCCAGCGTGCTCACAGTCACCAGCTCGTAGTAATTCTTATAGGCTGGCCGCAGGGAGAACGATAGCTGGTCTTCAAGGGCACAGGAGATCTTCCCGTTGGCACCGGCATCCCGGTCCCTGACAGTAAAGAGGGCGACCACTGTCCCTGGTAATGTGTTCTCGGGGAGGGGGCTGCTGAAGGAACTGACCACCAGCTCCGGTGCATTGTCATTCACATCCACCACCTCCACCAACACCTTGCAGATTGCTGAGAGGCCCCCGCCGTCCGTGGCCCGCACGCTGAGCTCATGATTCTCTGCTGCTTCAAAGTCCAGAGACTTGGTGAGCTTAATTTCACCACTTGTGGGGTCAATTGTGAATGCTGAGTCTCTATGGCCCACTGCTTGGCTGAACTGATAGGAGATGTCCCCATTAGGTCCTGCATCCAGATCAGTTGCCACCACGCGGAGAACGACAGAGCCCTCCGGCGTGTTTTCCAAAACCTGCCCAACGTACAGCTTCTGTGCGAAGACGGGAGCGTTGTCATTTACATCTAGAACGACAATGCGGATTTGGGTGGTCCCACTCCTGGGCGGAGAGCCCCCGTCCATGGCGATGAGACTGAAACCCACCTCCGCCTGCTCCTCTCTGTCTAGAGGCTTTTCCAGGACCAGTTCAATATAATTGTCATCCTCACTCCGACTGCCAAAGGAGACACTAAAGTAGTCGTTCTCGGGAGCAATGCTGTAAGCCTGGATGCTGTTGCTGCCAACATCCAGGTCCTGAGCCCCCTCCAGTGGGAAACGCGAGCCCGGGTCGCTCCTTTCCGGGATCTTAAAAGTGACTCGTTCCTCCGGGAAAACGGGCGAATGGTCATTGATGTCCTCCACGGCCACCTCGACTCGAAAGAACTGCAGCGGGTTTGCCAGCAGGAGCTCGAAGGGGAGCGTGCAGGTAGCGGACTGCCCGCACAGCTCCTCCCGGTCCAGCCTCTCCGCCACTACGAGGCGGCCGGTGCCGCGGTCTAAGCGAAAGTGCTGCCGGCCGTCCTCGGAGGCCAGGCGGGCGCGGCGAGCCGACAGCTGCGCCGGGGCCAGCCCCGCGTCCTCCGCCACGTTGGCTAACACGGAGCCGCTCTCCGCCTCCTCGGCTACGGAGTAGCGGATGGGCTCGGAGCGAGCGTGCGGCAGGGAGAGGAAAGCAGAGAGACAAAGCACTTGCCTTGCGATCGCCATGTCGGGGCGGCGGGCAGCCTCCGTCTCGCGGATCGCCCGCGCAGTCCTCCGCCGAAAGCGGCGCCCGGCAGCAACGCGGCGGGGCGGCGGGCTGGCGACCTCCCTTCTCGCCGAGTCCGGCTGGCGGCCCGGAGCGCGGCCGCCGTGGCCCGGCAGCGGTTGGCACGGGGCACCGCTCGCCGCCGCCGCCGCTGCCCAGCTCGGCTGGGCTGGGCTGGGCTGGGCTGGGCAGGGCCGGGCTGGGCTCGGCCGCCTCCCCTGTCGCAGCCGCTCGGCGCCGCCTTGGCCGGGAGCACCACCCTGCGGCCTGCCGCGGGACTGCGCCCGCCGCCGCTCGCTGCCCGCGCTGCCGGCTCGCAGCGGCGCACGGACCCGTGCGCACACGCGCGGCTGCCGGCCGCTCGCCCGCGGGGGGGCCCCGCGGCAGGACGCGCGCGCACCGCGCCGGGGAGGGAAGCGCAGGGAAGGGGCGCCGAGAGCCCTGCGGGGCCGCCGCTTGAGTCCGAGCGCACGGGCAGCGCCGGCAGCTGCCCCGCGTCTTCCTCCGCTCCCCGCCGCCCAGAGCCCGCGGGCAGGCGTGCGCGCTTGGCTCCCGGGAGGCCAGTCCGTGCCCTTCGAGAAACACGGAGGCAAGACAAGCACAAGGCCTTTCCCACGGCACCGTGGGGCGGAGGCTCAGCCCGGAGGGACTGAGCCGCCTTCCCCGGCCGGAGAAGCCGGGCGAGAGCCTCCGCAGGGGCAGCACGCAGGTAAGAGCGCAGCACGGCACTACATCTACTCGTGGATCTCAGGCTGAGGACGGGGAGCGGAGGCGGGTCCCAGCAAGGCTCAGGCGTGGACGCGCCTGCCGGCCGGCCAGTCCGGTGGCTGAACGGGAGGAGGGGCTGTGCTCCGCGGGTTGGCTTCCCCCTCGCCAGCGGGCTGCGAGCTGCACAGCGGTTCCTTGGTCCTCAGCGCTGCTTTGCGGGCTGGGCAGGACGGGCCTCAGGAACTGGAATTCGCTCCTCCCCGAGCCGGTGGTCAGGCACACTTCGTAGCGGTAAGCCGGCGACAGAGTGCCCGTGCCGGCCACGTCCACGCCGTCGGCGGCGAAGTCGCCGTCAGCGTAGCAGCGGGCAGAGGGAGGCGACAGGCGTGCGCGGAGGCGAGCCTTGCAGAGCTTGGCTGCCGAAAAGGCGAGGACGGACAGGAGGAAGAGCGACGAGACCCAGCCCAGGGAGGCGATGAGGTGGGTGGTGAGCGGGTCCTCCTCGCCCGCCTGCGGTTGCTGCTGCTGCCTCGCCGCAGGAGCGTGGTTGAGCTGGAGGAAGGCGTCGGAGAAGCCGTCCACCAGGGCGATGCCGAGGGTGGCGGTGGCGGAGCGCGGCGGCTGCCCGCCGTCTCGCACCAGCACGACAAGCCTCTGCCGGGGCGCGTCGCCCTGCGCCACGGCCCGCGCCGTGCGCACCTCGCCGCTGTGCAGCCCCACGCGGAACAGCCCCGGCTCCGTCGCCTTGGCCAGCTCCTACGACGGCCACGCGATCTGCCCCGCGTCCGCGTCCACCGCCACCTCCTTGGCCACCAGCGCCCCGGGCTCCGCCGAGCGCGGCGCCAGCTCCACGCCCGCCCAGCCCGCGCCCGGCGCCGCCGCCGCCGGCGGGTACAGCACCTGCGGCGCGTTGTCATTCTCGTCCACGATCACGAGCCGCACCGACACGTTGCTGCTCAGCGCCGGCGCGCCGCCGTCCTCCGCCCGCACCCACAGCCACACCTCGCGCACCTCCTCGTAGTCGAAGGAGCGCAGCGCGTACAGCGCGCCCGTCTCCGCCTGCACCGACACGTAGGACGACAGCGGCGCGCCCCGCACCCCCCCCTCCGACAGCCGGTACCGCACGCGCGCGTTCTGCCCCCAGTCCGCGTCCGCCGCCCGCACCGTCAGCACCAGCGCGCCCGCCGCGTTGTTCTCGGGCAGCCGCGCGCTGTAGCGCGCCTCCGCGAACACCGGCGCGTTGTCGTTCACGTCCAGCACCCGCAGCGCCAGCACCGCGCTGCTCCACAGCGCCGGCGACCCGCCGTCCGCCGCCCGCACCGTCACGTTGTTCTCCGCCACCTCCTCCCGGTCCAGCTCCCTCGCCGTCACCACGCGGTAGTAGTCCTCGAAGGGCTTCTCCAGGCGGAACGGGAGGCGCTCGGCCATGCTGCACCGCACCTCGCCGTTCGCCCCCGAGTCCCGGTCCTGCACGTGCAGCAGGGCCACCACCGTCCCCGACGGGGCGTCCTCAGAGATCGCGCTCAGCGCCGACGACACTGTCAGTTCGGGCGCGTTGTCGTTCACGTCTGTCACGGCAATCGCGACTTTCGCCGTGTCGGAAAGTCCGCCGCCGTCTTGAGCCCCCATCTCCACTTCGTAGGATTCGCCTTCCTCGAAGTCCAGGCTCCGCACCAGACTGATCGCTCCCGTCTCGGCGTCCAGCTGGAAAATTTCCGACGACCGCTCTGAAATTTTATGGAAACTGTATTTCACGTGCCCGTTCAGCCCCTCGTCGGCGTCGGTGGCCGTGACGGTGTACTCCGCCTGGCTGAACACGGGCGCGTTGTCGCTCGCGTCCAGCACCGCCACGCGGGCCCGCACCGTGCCCGTCCGCGCCGGCTCTCCGCCGTCGCTCGCCCTCAGCACCAGCTCGTGAAACGCCGCCTCCTCCCGGTCCAGCGCCTTCGCCAGCACCAGCTCGGGACGCTGATCGCCGCCGGGGCCCGCCTGCACGGCCAGCGAGAAGTGCTCGTCGCCGCTCAGCTCGTAGCTCTGCAGCGAATTCCGTCCCACGTCCGGGTCGTGAGCCCTGGCCAGGGGAAACCGCCACCCTGGGGCTGTCGTCTCGCTGAGTCTCAGGTCTATTTCTGCCCCTCGCAAGCTGGGCGCGTTGCCGTTGATGTCCGTGATTTCCCCTTCGATTCCGTAAACCTGCATTTCCCCTTCCACTATGAGCTCACACCGCAGCACGCATTGCTGCACACTCTCGCAGAGCTGCTCTCTGTCTATCCTCTGCGCCGTCACTAAATGTCGCGTCTTCCCGTGCAGAGCGAAATACTGCGTCCTACCTCTGTCTATGATGCTGAGGTCGCGCCGGCGGAGCGCCGGCAGCTCCAGCCCCAGGTCCTTGGCCACGTCGCCCACCAACGAGCCCTTCGGCATCTCCTCGGGAACCGACTAGCGCAGCTGCCCCCACGCTGCCTCCCACGCCGCCACCAGCACGCACCACAGCAGGGCTCGCTCCCGCCGGCCCCGACGCCCGCCTCTCTCCGCCATTGCGAAGCCCGGCAGCAGCTGCCCGCTCGCCCCGCCGCCCACCGGAGACGGCCTGCGGGTCACCGCTGTCGCCGCGCTCCTCCCGCCGAGCCTTCCCCCGAGCAGCCCGGCCCGGCTCGGCTCGCTCCCACCGCGCTGCTTCGGGCTCGGACCTTGCAGCCCCGCGGCTCGCTCGCCGGCTCGCCGTTGCTCCGGCGGCCGCCGCCCGCCTTTCGGCCCATCGTGAGCCAACAGCGACCCTCGCAGCCGCAGGCAGCGACTGCAGCGCTCCGGCGCTGGGAAGCGGCCCTCCGCCTTGCCGGCTTCCCTCTCTCGCTCAGCGAACAGCGCCTGCTGCAGCCCCGCGCTTGCGATCAAGCCTGATAACCGTGCTTACAGATTCACGGGACATGCATGCATTCAGGGTAGTCTCTCCGACAAGTCCTGCCCACCGCATTGCTTCAGAGAATGACAGAATGATAGAGTGATAGAGTCACAGAATCATAGAATGGTTTGGGTTGGAGTGGACCTTTAAAGATCATCTAGTCCACCCGCCCTGTAATGAGCAGGGACATCTTCAACTAGATCAGGTGACTCAGAGCCCCGTCCAGCATGACCTTAAATGCTTCCAGGGATGAGGCATCCACAACCTCCCTGGGCAACCTGTCCCACTCTTCCACCACCCTCATCGTAAAAAATATCTTCCTTATATCTAGTCTGAACCGACCCTCTTTTAGTTTAAAACCATTACCCCTTGTCCTATCGGTACAGGCCCCATGAAAAAGTCTGTCTCCAACTTTCTTGTAAGCCCCCTTTAAGTATTGAAAGGCTGCAATAAGGTCTCCCCTGAGTCTTCTCTTCTCCAGGCTACATAACCCCAACTCTCTCAGCCTTTCCTCATAGGAGAGGTGTTCCATCCCTCTGAACATTTCTGTGGCCCTCCTCTGGACCCACGCCAACAGGTCCATGTCTGTCTTGTACGGAGGATGCCAGAGATGGATGCAGTGCTCCAGGTGGGGTCTCACCAGTGCAGAGTAGAGGGGCAGAATCACCTCCCTTGACCTGCTGGCCACACTGCTGGTGATGCAGCCTGGGATACGGTCGGCTTCCTGGGTTGCGAGTGCACATTGCTGGCTCATGTCCAGTTTTTCATCCACCAGTACCCCCAAGTCCTTCTCCGCAGGGCTGCTCTCAACCCCTTCATCCCCTAGCCTCTATTGATACTGGGGGTTGCCCCAACCCAGGGGCAGGACCTTGCACTTGGCCTTGTTGAACCTCATGAGGTTCACACGGGCCCTCATGAGGTTCTCGAGCTTGTCCAGGTCCCTCTGAATGGCATCCCGTCCCTCAGGCGTGTCAACCGCACCACTCATCTTGGTGTCATCTGCAAATGTGCTGAGGGTGCACTCGATCCCACCATCTATGCCGTTGATGCAGATATGAAACAGTACTGGGTCCCCATACGGACCTCTGAGGGACACCACTCGTCACTGATCTCCATCTGGACATTGAGCCATTGACCACTACTCTGTGGATGCGACCATCCAGACAATTCCTTATACACCAAATAGTCCATCCATCAAATCCGTCCGTCTCCCAATTTAGAGAGACGGATGTTGTGGGGGACCATGTCAAAGGCTTTACAGAAGTCCAGACAGATAACATTCCCTTGTCCACTGATGTAGTCACTCCAGCATAGAAGGCCACTAGGTTGGTCAGGCAAGACTTGCCCTTGGTGAAGGCATGCTGGCTGTCTCAAATCACCTCCCTGTCCTCCATGTGCCTTAGCATAGCTCCTAGGAGGATCTGTTCCATGACCTTCCAGGCACAGAGGTGAGGCTAACAAGTCAGTAGTTCCCAGGGTCCTCCTTTCTACCCTTTTTAAAAATGGGCGCAATGTTTCCCTTTTTCCAGTCACCGGGAACTTCACCTGACTGCCATGGCTTTTCAAATATCATGGAGCGTGGCTTGGCAACTGCATCAGCCAATTTCCTCAGGACTCTGGGATGCATCTCGTCGGGTCCCATGGACTTATGCATGTTCAGGTTCCTCAGGTGGTCTCAAACCTGAGCTTCTGTTACAGGGGGAGGGATTTTGCTCCCCCCGTCCCTGCCACGAGGTGCATCCACTTGAGAGGTGTGGGAAGAGAGATTGCCAGTGAAGATGGAGGCAAAAAAGTTGTCGAGTACCTCAGCCTTCTCATCTGTTGTTACCAGTTTGCCAGTCGTGTTCATCAGGGAGGGTACGCTTTCCTTGACCTTCCTTTTCTGGCTGACATACCTGTAGAAGCCCTTCTCATTATTCTTTGCGTTCCTTGCCAAGTTCAGCTCCAGCTGCCCCTTGGCCTGCCTGACCCCATCCCTACACAACCGGGCAACATCCCTATACTGTTCCCAGGATACCTGTCCCTGCTTCCACTGCCTGTGCATTTCCTTCTTGCCCCTTAGTTGGACCAGCAAGTCTTTACTCAGTCATGCCGGTTTCTTGCCTTCCTTTCCTGATTTCTTACACATGAGATTGATTGAGAGCTCTTGCGCTCTGTGGAAAGCATCCTTAAAGGTCTGCCAGCTCTGTTCTGCTCCTTTGTCCCTGAAGGCAGTTTCCCAGGGGGGCCCATTGACTAACTCCTTGAACAGCTGGAAGTTTGCTTTCCTAAAATGCAGGGACCTCACTTTACTCTTCGCCTGTCCTATATATCCCTCAGGAGTGCGAACTGCACCAGTGCATGATCACTGCAGCCCAGGCTGCCTCCAATCTTGACGTCTCTGACTAGCTCACTTGTGTTGGTGACCAACAGGTCCAGAAACGCATCCCCTCTGGTAGGGCTGTCTGTTACCTGGCCTAAGGAGTTATCCTTCCTAAACGGCGCCTCCGACGAGCCCCTCGGGAAAGCTCAGCGGTGTGTTTAGGCCCTCCAGCGCAAGAAACGGCCTCTCCCTCTCATAGGGTAAAATCCGTAATAAACCATCTAGTTATGAACTGCATCAGACACCCAGACCCTCGAGCTGGAACAACCCGACAGGCGGCAGTTTTACACCAGGAGGTGCCGGTTCCTTGTGATCTCAGTAAGAGAGACACGGCGACTCTCTAAGATGTCATTCACAACTCTGATTATTACAGCTCACGCTATTGGAAGAGATTAGCGTCGATAATCCTACGACCCTTTAGGTGCAGAGAGCCCTGAGCAGAGCAGCTTCGCGCAGGCCCCCAGCCATGCACAGCATGCCATGCAGACCCCGGTCATAGAAAAGACAGAGTGCCCCCGTTTCAGTCATTCAGGCCATTACAGGACTTCCCTGCAAGAAAGCAATTCTATTCATCATTCCTACTGTCAGAGTAAAGGAAGTTCGCATGCGGACTTCTTGCTCGCAGGTGGCCTTCTCACCAGTAGCAAGTGGGAGCTGCCTGCAGGTTCCTCGGTTACAATGAGCTGAGTTTATCCTTCCACGAAAGGATTTGTGGAGCACAACACAGCACAGGACAGCACAGGCCTGTGCCTTAAAGGAGGTTGTAAGGAGGCAGGTGTTGGTCTCTTCTCCCAAGTAACAAGCGATAGGACAAGAGGAAATGGCCTCAAGTTGCGCCGGGGAGGGGGGGGGTGTTAGATTGCATATTAGGAAAAATTTCTTCACCAAAAGGACTGTCAAGCACTGGCATAGCCTGCCCAGGGAAGTGGTTGAGTCACCATTCCTGGATGTGGCGCTCAGGAACATGGTTTAGTGGTGGACTTGGTAGTGTTAGGTTAACGGCTGGACTCGATGGTCTCAAGGATCTTGTCCAACCTAAATGATTCTACGATTCGACTTAGGTTGCCTGGATAGTGGATCATTCACTCGTCAATGTACAACGGTCTTTACTACACCAGCCTGTCCTCAGGACTTACCTTTTTAATCAGGGCCTTGCGGAAGGGGTGGCTGCAGTCCTCCGCATTTCCCAAGAGCAAAGCCTCTCCCTGGGAGCTGTTTTTGCTCACCAGATGCCCACCTCCTGGGGCTCCCCCACATACTTCCCCAAAGGAACCTGCATGCTGTCTTTGTGCCATCCATCCCCCAAAACCTTTAGAGTCAAAACACTTTGTGCTCAAACACCTCACGGTTGCCATCTGCAGCTGGAGCTGTCAGGAGAGTTGGAAAGGTCACTCCCCAGTCACCTCACTGCTCGGCAGAGGCCTTTGCACACCCAGGGCCCTTGTTAGGGTAGGGGCCAGTTTCTCCTCACCTGGATCTAACCGGGCCCTGTCGCAGCCAGACACTCAGTGCTCAGAAGACCCGCAGAGGCCTGCCAGCAAATCCCTGCTCCCCACAATTTTCCTGAATTCTCTATCAGCTGTGTCTCCAAACTGAGGAAATGTACCCGCCCAACTTTACCTCAGCCAAGGGACAAAATGAGAAAACAACTCCCAGCCTTTTGAAAAACTTTGACAGAGCTTTCCCAGAAAGAGCATCTCTACAAAGACTGTCTCCACACAAGGCATTAGTTGTTCGCTTTATTTCACTTTTACACACAAGGGTATCTCGGTTTACAACGGTACAGTTTATAACTGCAGCACAACACAGCGTGAGAGTTTCTGAATATTCCGTGCCACACTGCCATCATTCAAACAATCCGTTACTATACATGGGGTGACAGTCCTTCTTAAGAGGAATAGGTAAGACAATGCCCAAACACAGTTTGCAGAGTAGAAGGAGAAAGGGCAAAAAGGAGAATGCAAATGCTCTAACACAAACCCAGAAAATACTGTCGGGACAGCTTTCCACTCCCATCAAGAAGCCTCTGAATTTGGGAACAACAAGCATGAGACCAAACTCAATGGCCCTTTTCCAAGTTCATCTCGATTCTACCTTCAGACAAAGTCCTTTGAAGCGACTCATGGAGTTTCCTTACAATGCACCCAAGGACAACATGTGAACATGTTTTCACAACTCTGTACGGTTACAGCCTATCCCAACACCATTAGTGCTGCTATTAGAACATATTTCCAAGGCAATCCCAAGGAGACAGCCCACCCACCCCCCCTCTCATGGGCCAAAGGAAAATCTCATGCATTTTGCTGCTCTCCCTAGAGAAAATGAGACTGCTGTACTCAAAGGGTCAAAATGCCCTTCTTGCCTGCTGGGCTGGAATTGCGTGCATCACAACGGCTGGATGTGAGCAACTCCCTGCTTCACTGGGCAGCCTTTTGCACCATATGCAGACACACAATGGCTGTCTGGACAGACATAGTGACCAGAAGGAAAAACACACAGAGCCCACACATCTCAGACAGAGACATCCAGAACCCAGAGAAGAAAGAGCCCCGTGCTTGCACCACATTGTAACACAGTACTCACAACTTCCTTGCTTTCCTGACCCGGGAGGAGGGCTACGTGCATTTCAGCGAGCATGCGATTCGTCTGCCCGGCCTTGCCATTGCGTTACAGCACAGAATAAGAGGTCCACAGCTTTGCCTGACGGCAAGTGAGACAAGAACTTAGCTGGGGGCCCTGGAACTAACCCCACTCTCGAAGCATTTCAGAAATGGCTGTAACAGAGCTGAAACGTACTACTGCCTGACTGAGGGAGCCTTTAGGTTCTTTTGGGTTTTGGAGGGGGAGACACCTTTTCTTCTGACTTAGAATTTGAGGGAAATTGGTGACACCAATTGCAAATGCAGATTTACTCTGGAGGAACCATTGCCACATGTAGCCCAGATCCCTTCCTATCGCAAGGCATGAAGCCTCTGGCTCTGCTGACTCCATGCTAGTTAAAGGAAAGACTATTGAATTGTTCTGCAGAGAGCGTCCCTGGGTTGTCTGGTGCCATCTCCTCTGCCGTGATAGGGCCACGGGGGAAACCTTGTTCACTGTTGGTGTCCCCGCCCATGCCACGGTGCTGTGGTGGCAGGCTGGGGAGGATGGGCTTCAGGAACTTGAACTCGCTGTTGCCCGAGCCCGTCGTGAGGCTGATCTCATAGCAATAAGCATGGGGCAGAGTCCCCATAGCGGCCGCATCAGCCACGCTGCTCTGCAAGTTGCCGGCGCCGTAAAGCACATGCCCGCTTTTCAGCTCCTTTCTCTTGCACACCTTGCGAGCGATGAAGGCTGCAGTGGACATGAGGAAGAGGAGTGAGACGAAGACCAATGAAATTATTAAATAGGTTGTCAGGGAGCTGCCCTCATCCTCCGTGGCCAGGCTGCTGTGTGGTAGGCGCATGTCTGAGAAGTCATTGAGCAGGAGTGCGCTCAGTGCTGCAGTGGCCGACAGTGGTGGCCGCCCGTTGTCTCGCACCAAGACGACGAGCTTCTGCTTCACGGCATCTCTCTCCGTCGCCGGCCTCCTCAGCCGCACCTCCCCACTTTGGGCACCCACCACAAACAGCCCGGGGTCGGTGGCCCTCAGCAGGTGGTACGAGAGCCACGAGTTCTGCCCCGAGTCAGCATCAACAGCCACCACTTTGGTTACGAGGTACCCCGCCTCAGCCGACACAGGCACCAGCTCGCTGGACGGTGGGCTGCTGTCCTGCGAGGGGTGCAGCACCAGCGGCGCATTGTCATTCTCGTCCACCACAGCAAGGCGGACAGTGACGTTGGCACTAAGGGGTGGCGAACCCCCATCGGAGGCGCTCACCAAGACCTCGATCTGCCTCACCTGCTCGTAGTCCAGGGGCCGCAGCACAAACACGTGCCCGTTCTCAGAGTTCACGGAGATGCAGGAGCAGGGGGCCTGCTCTGTGCGTTGGGCCGGTGCCAGGGAATAGGTCACCTTGGCATTAGGTCCCACATCAGCATCTGTGGCACTGACGGCTCCAACGAGCACCGTGGGGACGTTGTTCTCACGCACAGACATGGTGTATGATGTCTGGTTGAAGACAGGTGCGTTGTCGTTGACATCGGAGATGTCCACCATGAAGGTCTGGGTGGTTGTGAGAGGCGGTGACCCTGCATCTGCTGCTGTGACAGTGAGGATGTACCGTGGCATCTCCTCCCGGTCCAGCGTGCTCACGGTCACCAGCTCGTAGTAATTCTTATAGGCTGGCCGCAGGGAGAACGATAGCTGGTCTTCAAGGGCACAGGAGATCTTCCCGTTGGCACCGGCATCCCGGTCCCTGACAGTAAAGAGGGCGACCACTGTCCCTGGTAATGTGTTCTCGGGGAGGGGGCTGCTGAAGGAACTGACCACCAGCTCCGGTGCATTGTCATTCACATCCACCACCTCCACCAACACCTTGCAGATTGCTGAGAGGCCCCCGCCGTCCGTGGCCCGCACGCTGAGCTCATGATTCTCTGCTGCTTCAAAGTCCAGAGACTTGGTGAGCTTAATTTCACCACTTGTGGGGTCAATTGTGAATGCTGAGTCTCTATGGCCCACTGCTTGGCTGAACTGATAGGAGATGTCCCCATTAGGTCCTGCATCCAGATCAGTTGCCACCACGCGGAGAACGACAGAGCCCTCCGGCGTGTTTTCCAAAACCTGCCCAACGTACAGCTCCTGTGTGAAGACGGGAGCGTTGTCATTTACATCTAGAACGACAATGCGGATTTGGGTGGTCCCACTCCTGGGCGGAGAGCCCCCGTCCATGGCAATGAGACTGAAACCCACCTCCGCCTGCTCCTCTCTGTCTAGCGGCTTTTCCAGGACCAGTTCCACATACGTCTTGCCCTTAATCCGACTGCCAAAGGAGACACTAAAGTAGTCGTTCTCGGGAGCAATGCTGTAAGCCTGGATGCTGTTGCTGCCAACATCCAGGTCCTGAGCCCCCTCCAGTGGGAAACGCGAGCCCGGGTCGCTCCTTTCCGGGATCTTAAAAGTGACTCGTTCCTCCGGGAAAACGGGCGAATGGTCATTGATGTCCTCCACGGCCACCTCGACTCGAAAGAACTGCAGCGGGTTTGCCAGCAGGAGCTCGAAGGGGAGCGTGCAGGTAGCGGACTGCCCGCACAGCTCCTCCCGGTCCAGCCTCTCCGCCACTACGAGGCGGCCGGTGCCGCGGTCTAAGCGAAAGTGCTGCCGGCCGTCCTCGGAGGCCAGGCGGGCGCGGCGAGCCGACAGCTGCGCCGGGGCCAGCCCCGCGTCCTCCGCCACGTTGGCTAACACGGAGCCGCTCTCCGCCTCCTCGGCTACGGAGTAGCGGATGGGCTCGGAGCGAGCGTGCGGCAGGGAGAGGAAAGCAGAGAGACAAAGCACTTGCCTTGCGATCGCCATGTCGGGGCGGCGGGCAGCCTCCGTCTCGCGGATCGCCCGCGCAGTCCTCCGCCGAAAGCGGCGCCCGGCAGCAACGCGGCGGGGCGGCGGGCTGGCGACCTCCCTTCTCGCCGAGTCCGGCTGGCGGCCCGGAGCGCGGCCGCCGTGGCCCGGCAGCGGTTGGCACGGGGCACCGCTCGCCGCCGCCGCCGCTGCCCAGCTCGGCTGGGCTGGGCTGGGCTGGGCTGGGCAGGGCCGGGCTGGGCTCGGCCGCCTCCCCTGTCGCAGCCGCTCGGCGCCGCCTTGGCCGGGAGCACCACCCTGCGGCCTGCCGCGGGACTGCGCCCGCCGCCGCTCGCTGCCCGCGCTGCCGGCTCGCAGCGGCGCACGGACCCGTGCGCACACGCGCGGCTGCCGGCCGCTCGCCCGCGGGGGGGCCCCGCGGCAGGACGCGCGCGCACCGCGCCGGGGAGGGAAGCGCAGGGAAGGGGCGCCGAGAGCCCTGCGGGGCCGCCGCTTGAGTCCGAGCGCACGGGCAGCGCCGGCAGCTGCCCCGCGTCTTCCTCCGCTCCCCGCCGCCCAGAGCCCGCGGGCAGGCGTGCGCGCTTGGCTCCCGGGAGGCCAGTCCGTGCCCTTCGAGAAACACGGAGGCAAGACAAGCACAAGGCCTTTCCCACGGCACCGTGGGGCGGAGGCTCAGCCCGGAGGGACTGAGCCGCCTTCCCCGGCCGGAGAAGCCGGGCGAGAGCCTCCGCAGGGGCAGCACGCAGGTAAGAGCGCAGCACGGCACTACATCTACTCGTGGATCTCAGGCTGAGGACGGGGAGCGGAGGCGGGTCCCAGCAAGGCTCAGGCGTGGACGCGCCTGCCGGCCGGCCAGTCCGGTGGCTGAACGGGAGGAGGGGCTGTGCTCCGCGGGTTGGCTTCCCCCTCGCCAGCGGGCTGCGAGCTGCACAGCGGTTCCTTGGTCCTCAGCGCTGCTTTGCGGGCTGGGCAGGACGGGCCTCAGGAACTGGAATTCGCTCCTCCCCGAGCCGGTGGTCAGGCACACTTCGTAGCGGTAAGCCGGCGACAGAGTGCCCGTGCCGGCCACGTCCACGCCGTCGGCGGCGAAGTCGCCGTCAGCGTAGCAGCGGGCAGAGGGAGGCGACAGGCGTGCGCGGAGGCGAGCCTTGCAGAGCTTGGCTGCCGAAAAGGCGAGGACGGACAGGAGGAAGAGCGACGAGACCCAGCCCAGGGAGGCGATGAGGTGGGTGGTGAGCGGGTCCTCCTCGCCCGCCTGCGGTTGCTGCTGCTGCCTCGCCGCAGGAGCGTGGTTGAGCTGGAGGAAGGCGTCGGAGAAGCCGTCCACCAGGGCGATGCCGAGGGTGGCGGTGGCGGAGCGCGGCGGCTGCCCGCCGTCTCGCACCAGCACGACGAGCCTCTGCCGGGGCGCGTCGCCCTGCGCCACGGCCCGCGCCGTGCGCACCTCGCCGCTGTGCAGCCCCACGCGGAACAGCCCCGGCTCCGTCGCCTTGGCCAGCTCCTACGACGGCCACGCGATCTGCCCCGCGTCCGCGTCCACCGCCACCTCCTTGGCCACCAGCGCCCCGGGCTCCGCCGAGCGCGGCGCCAGCTCCACGCCCGCCCAGCCCGCGCCCGGCGCCGCCGCCGCCGGCGGGTACAGCACCTGCGGCGCGTTGTCATTCTCGTCCACGATCACGAGCCGCACCGACACGTTGCTGCTCAGCGCCGGCGCGCCGCCGTCCTCCGCCCGCACCCACAGCCACACCTCGCGCACCTCCTCGTAGTCGAAGGAGCGCAGCGCGTACAGCGCGCCCGTCTCCGCCTGCACCGACACGTAGGACGACAGCGGCGCGCCCCGCACCCCCCCCTCCGACAGCCGGTACCGCACGCGCGCGTTCTGCCCCCAGTCCGCGTCCGCCGCCCGCACCGTCAGCACCAGCGCGCCCGCCGCGTTGTTCTCGGGCAGCCGCGCGCTGTAGCGCGCCTCCGCGAACACCGGCGCGTTGTCGTTCACGTCCAGCACCCGCAGCGCCAGCACCGCGCTGCTCCACAGCGCCGGCGACCCGCCGTCCGCCGCCCGCACCGTCACGTTGTTCTCCGCCACCTCCTCCCGGTCCAGCTCCCTCGCCGTCACCACGCGGTAGTAGTCCTCGAAGGGCTTCTCCAGGCGGAACGGGAGGCGCTCGGCCATGCTGCACCGCACCTCGCCGTTCGCCCCCGAGTCCCGGTCCTGCACGTGCAGCAGGGCCACCACCGTCCCCGACGGGGCGTCCTCAGAGATCGCGCTCAGCGCCGACGACACTGTCAGTTCGGGCGCGTTGTCGTTCACGTCTGTCACGGCAATCGCGACTTTCGCCGTGTCGGAAAGTCCGCCGCCGTCTTGAGCCCCCATCTCCACTTCGTAGGATTCGCCTTCCTCGAAGTCCAGGCTCCGCACCAGACTGATCGCTCCCGTCTCGGCGTCCAGCTGGAAAATTTCCGACGACCGCTCTGAAATTTTATGGAAACTGTATTTCACGTGCCCGTTCAGCCCCTCGTCGGCGTCGGTGGCCGTGACGGTGTACTCCGCCTGGCTGAACACGGGCGCGTTGTCGCTCGCGTCCAGCACCGCCACGCGGGCCCGCACCGTGCCCGTCCGCGCCGGCTCTCCGCCGTCGCTCGCCCTCAGCACCAGCTCGTGAAACGCCGCCTCCTCCCGGTCCAGCGCCTTCGCCAGCACCAGCTCGGGACGCTGATCGCCGCCGGGGCCCGCCTGCACGGCCAGCGAGAAGTGCTCGTCGCCGCTCAGCTCGTAGCTCTGCAGCGAATTCCGTCCCACGTCCGGGTCGTGAGCCCTGGCCAGGGGAAACCGCCACCCTGGGGCTGTCGTCTCGCTGAGTCTCAGGTCTATTTCTGCCCCTCGCAAGCTGGGCGCGTTGCCGTTGATGTCCGTGATTTCCCCTTCGATTCCGTAAACCTGCATTTCCCCTTCCACTATGAGCTCACACCGCAGCACGCATTGCTGCACACTCTCGCAGAGCTGCTCTCTGTCTATCCTCTGCGCCGTCACTAAATGTCGCGTCTTCCCGTGCAGAGCGAAATACTGCGTCCTACCTCTGTCTATGATGCTGAGGTCGCGCCGGCGGAGCGCCGGCAGCTCCAGCCCCAGGTCCTTGGCCACGTCGCCCACCAACGAGCCCTTCGGCATCTCCTCGGGAACCGACTAGCGCAGCTGCCCCCACGCTGCCTCCCACGCCGCCACCAGCACGCACCACAGCAGGGCTCGCTCCCGCCGGCCCCGACGCCCGCCTCTCTCCGCCATTGCGAAGCCCGGCAGCAGCTGCCCGCTCGCCCCGCCGCCCACCGGAGACGGCCTGCGGGTCACCGCTGTCGCCGCGCTCCTCCCGCCGAGCCTTCCCCCGAGCAGCCCGGCCCGGCTCGGCTCGCTCCCACCGCGCTGCTTCGGGCTCGGACCTTGCAGCCCCGCGGCTCGCTCGCCGGCTCGCCGTTGCTCCGGCGGCCGCCGCCCGCCTTTCGGCCCATCGTGAGCCAACAGCGACCCTCGCAGCCGCAGGCAGCGACTGCAGCGCTCCGGCGCTGGGAAGCGGCCCTCCGCCTTGCCGGCTTCCCTCTCTCGCTCAGCGAACAGCGCCTGCTGCAGCCCCGCGCTTGCGATCAAGCCTGATAACCGTGCTTACAGATTCACGGGACATGCATGCATTCAGGGTAGTCTCTCCGACAAGTCCTGCCCACCGCATTGCTTCAGAGAATGACAGAATGATAGAGTGATAGAGTCACAGAATCATAGAATGGTTTGGGTTGGAGTGGACCTTTAAAGATCATCTAGTCCACCCGCCCTGTAATGAGCAGGGACATCTTCAACTAGATCAGGTGACTCAGAGCCCCGTCCAGCATGACCTTAAATGCTTCCAGGGATGAGGCATCCACAACCTCCCTGGGCAACCTGTCCCACTCTTCCACCACCCTCATCGTAAAAAATATCTTCCTTATATCTAGTCTGAACCGACCCTCTTTTAGTTTAAAACCATTACCCCTTGTCCTATCGGTACAGGCCCCATGAAAAAGTCTGTCTCCAACTTTCTTGTAAGCCCCCTTTAAGTATTGAAAGGCTGCAATAAGGTCTCCCCTGAGTCTTCTCTTCTCCAGGCTACATAACCCCAACTCTCTCAGCCTTTCCTCATAGGAGAGGTGTTCCATCCCTCTGAACATTTCTGTGGCCCTCCTCTGGACCCACGCCAACAGGTCCATGTCTGTCTTGTACGGAGGATGCCAGAGATGGATGCAGTGCTCCAGGTGGGGTCTCACCAGTGCAGAGTAGAGGGGCAGAATCACCTCCCTTGACCTGCTGGCCACACTGCTGGTGATGCAGCCTGGGATACGGTCGGCTTCCTGGGTTGCGAGTGCACATTGCTGGCTCATGTCCAGTTTTTCATCCACCAGTACCCCCAAGTCCTTCTCCGCAGGGCTGCTCTCAACCCCTTCATCCCCTAGCCTCTATTGATACTGGGGGTTGCCCCAACCCAGGGGCAGGACCTTGCACTTGGCCTTGTTGAACCTCATGAGGTTCACACGGGCTCTCATGAGGTTCTCGAGCTTGTCCAGGTCCCTCTGAATGGCATCCCGTCCCTCAGGCGTGTCAACCGCACCACTCATCTTGGTGTCATCTGCAAATGTGCTGAGGGTGCACTCGATCCCACCATCTATGCCGTTGATGCAGATATGAAACAGTACTGGGTCCCCATACGGACCTCTGAGGGACACCACTCGTCACTGATCTCCATCTGGACATTGAGCCATTGACCACTACTCTGTGGATGCGACCATCCAGACAATTCCTTATACACCAAATAGT
The DNA here is from genome assembly GCF_035582795.1 of Mycteria americana. NCBI lineage: Eukaryota > Metazoa > Chordata > Aves > Ciconiiformes > Ciconiidae > Mycteria > Mycteria americana. The sequence goes on from NC_134372.1 coordinate 21,873,370, forward strand.
CCATCCATCAAATCCGTCCGTCTCCCAATTTAGAGAGACGGATGTTGTGGGGGACCATGTCAAAGGCTTTACAGAAGTCCAGACAGATAACATTCCCTTGTCCACTGATGTAGTCACTCCAGCATAGAAGGCCACTAGGTTGGTCAGGCAAGACTTGCCCTTGGTGAAGGCATGCTGGCTGTCTCAAATCACCTCCCTGTCCTCCATGTGCCTTAGCATAGCTCCTAGGAGGATCTGTTCCATGACCTTCCAGGCACAGAGGTGAGGCTAACAAGTCAGTAGTTCCCAGGGTCCTCCTTTCTACCCTTTTTAAAAATGGGCGCAATGTTTCCCTTTTTCCAGTCACCGGGAACTTCACCTGACTGCCATGGCTTTTCAAATATCATGGAGCGTGGCTTGGCAACTGCATCAGCCAATTTCCTCAGGACTCTGGGATGCATCTCGTCGGGTCCCATGGACTTATGCATGTTCAGGTTCCTCAGGTGGTCTCAAACCTGAGCTTCTGTTACAGGGGGAGGGATTTTGCTCCCCCCGTCCCTGCCACGAGGTGCATCCACTTGAGAGGTGTGGGAAGAGAGATTGCCAGTGAAGATGGAGGCAAAAAAGTTGTCGAGTACCTCAGCCTTCTCATCTGTTGTTACCAGTTTGCCAGTCGTGTTCATCAGGGAGGGTACGCTTTCCTTGACCTTCCTTTTCTGGCTGACATACCTGTAGAAGCCCTTCTCATTATTCTTTGCGTTCCTTGCCAAGTTCAGCTCCAGCTGCCCCTTGGCCTGCCTGACCCCATCCCTACACAACCGGGCAACATCCCTATACTGTTCCCAGGATACCTGTCCCTGCTTCCACTGCCTGTGCATTTCCTTCTTGCCCCTTAGTTGGACCAGCAAGTCTTTACTCAGTCATGCCGGTTTCTTGCCTTCCTTTCCTGATTTCTTACACATGAGATTGATTGAGAGCTCTTGCGCTCTGTGGAAAGCATCCTTAAAGGTCTGCCAGCTCTGTTCTGCTCCTTTGTCCCTGAAGGCAGTTTCCCAGGGGGGCCCATTGACTAACTCCTTGAACAGCTGGAAGTTTGCTTTCCTAAAATGCAGGGACCTCACTTTACTCTTCGCCTGTCCTATATATCCCTCAGGAGTGCGAACTGCACCAGTGCATGATCACTGCAGCCCAGGCTGCCTCCAATCTTGACGTCTCTGACTAGCTCACTTGCGTTGGTGACCAACAGGTCCAGAAACGCATCCCCTCTGGTAGGGCTGTCTGTTACCTGGCCTAAGGAGTTATCCTTCCTAAACGGCGCCTCCGACGAGCCCCTCGGGAAAGCTCAGCGGTGTGTTTAGGCCCTCCAGCGCAAGAAACGGCCTCTCCCTCTCATAGGGTAAAATCCGTAATAAACCATCTAGTTATGAACTGCATCAGACACCCAGACCCTCGAGCTGGAACAACCCGACAGGCGGCAGTTTTACACCAGGAGGTGCCGGTTCCTTGTGATCTCAGTAAGAGAGACACGGCGACTCTCTAAGATGTCATTCACAACTCTGATTATTACAGCTCACGCTATTGGAAGAGATTAGCGTCGATAATCCTACGACCCTTTAGGTGCAGAGAGCCCTGAGCAGAGCAGCTTCGCGCAGGCCCCCAGCCATGCACAGCATGCCATGCAGACCCCGGTCATAGAAAAGACAGAGTGCCCCCGTTTCAGTCATTCAGGCCATTACAGGACTTCCCTGCAAGAAAGCAATTCTATTCATCATTCCTACTGTCAGAGTAAAGGAAGTTCGCATGCGGACTTCTTGCTCGCAGGTGGCCTTCTCACCAGTAGCAAGTGGGAGCTGCCTGCAGGTTCCTCGGTTACAATGAGCTGAGTTTATCCTTCCACGAAAGGATTTGTGGAGCACAACACAGCACAGGACAGCACAGGCCTGTGCCTTAAAGGAGGTTGTAAGGAGGCAGGTGTTGGTCTCTTCTCCCAAGTAACAAGCGATAGGACAAGAGGAAATGGCCTCAAGTTGCGCCGGGGAGGGGGGGGGTGTTAGATTGCATATTAGGAAAAATTTCTTCACCAAAAGGACTGTCAAGCACTGGCATAGCCTGCCCAGGGAAGTGGTTGAGTCACCATTCCTGGATGTGGCGCTCAGGAACATGGTTTAGTGGTGGACTTGGTAGTGTTAGGTTAACGGCTGGACTCGATGGTCTCAAGGATCTTGTCCAACCTAAATGATTCTACGATTCGACTTAGGTTGCCTGGATAGTGGATCATTCACTCGTCAATGTACAACGGTCTTTACTACACCAGCCTGTCCTCAGGACTTACCTTTTTAATCAGGGCCTTGCGGAAGGGGTGGCTGCAGTCCTCCGCATTTCCCAAGAGCAAAGCCTCTCCCTGGGAGCTGTTTTTGCTCACCAGATGCCCACCTCCTGGGGCTCCCCCACATACTTCCCCAAAGGAACCTGCATGCTGTCTTTGTGCCATCCATCCCCCAAAACCTTTAGAGTCAAAACACTTTGTGCTCAAACACCTCACGGTTGCCATCTGCAGCTGGAGCTGTCAGGAGAGTTGGAAAGGTCACTCCCCAGTCACCTCACTGCTCGGCAGAGGCCTTTGCACACCCAGGGCCCTTGTTAGGGTAGGGGCCAGTTTCTCCTCACCTGGATCTAACCGGGCCCTGTCGCAGCCAGACACTCAGTGCTCAGAAGACCCGCAGAGGCCTGCCAGCAAATCCCTGCTCCCCACAATTTTCCTGAATTCTCTATCAGCTGTGTCTCCAAACTGAGGAAATGTACCCGCCCAACTTTACCTCAGCCAAGGGACAAAATGAGAAAACAACTCCCAGCCTTTTGAAAAACTTTGACAGAGCTTTCCCAGAAAGAGCATCTCTACAAAGACTGTCTCCACACAAGGCATTAGTTGTTCGCTTTATTTCACTTTTACACACAAGGGTATCTCGGTTTACAACGGTACAGTTTATAACTGCAGCACAACACAGCGTGAGAGTTTCTGAATATTCCGTGCCACACTGCCATCATTCAAACAATCCGTTACTATACATGGGGTGACAGTCCTTCTTAAGAGGAATAGGTAAGTGTCGTGGTTTAGCCCCAGCCGGCAGCCAAGCACCACGCAGCCGCTCGCTCACTCCCCCCCCCGATGGGATGGGGGAGAGAATCGAAAGAGCAAAAGTAAGAAAACTCGTGGGTTGAGATAATAACAGTTTAATAATTGGAACAAAATAATAGTAATAATAATAATTAATTATAATGAGAGGGAAAAAAAACAATGAGAGAGAGAGAGAGGAACAAAACCCAAGGGAGGGAAAAAAGAGGGGAAAAAAAAATTATATATATATATTAAAAAAAAAATTACAACCGCTCACCACCCGCCGACCGACAGCCAGCCAGTCCCCGAGCAATGATCGCTACCCCCCGGCCAACTCCCCCCAGTTTATATACTGGGCATGACATCATATGGTATGGAATAGCCCTTTGGTCAGTTTGGATCAACTATCCTGGCTGTGCCCCCTCCCATTTCTTGGGCACCTGGCAGAGCATGGGGAGCTGAAGGGGAAAGAATCCTTGACCAATGTAAACACCGCTTAGCGACAGCCAAAACATCAGCATGTTATCAATATTATTCTTATACTAAAATCCAAAGCACAGCACTATACCGGCTACTAGAAAGAAAACTAACTCTATCCCAGCCGAAACCAGGACAGTATCCACCCCTTATTCTATACCATTTATGTCATGCCCAGGTTCTACCTTTTCTAATACAATTAATCACCACCACTTTTCCTGTCTCTTGGTATGTATATCCATATATGTACACACAATTATCATTCCCTTTGTCTATGGTCCATCCTTCTAAAATGTTTATTAAGTTCATTTAGTCCATGACTTTGGGCTCCATCTGTCATAATAGTCCTTCATGGCAGAAGAGATGCTGTGTGATGTTGGGTTATTGCATGCTGAAGCCAGTTCTGGTTCCATCACCATTGCACGTTGCTTGCTTTCATCGAAGTTCATTCTTCACTAATCTGGGTGATCCTTATTGAAATACCATTGATATAGTAATCATACAAGTGATGATACACAGTATTATATAGCAGTTAACATCATACCATTTAGTTCATTGGCTATTCTCACCCAAAATCAAATCCCCTTGAGGTACACATCTGACTTCCCCATCCTTTCGCATTACCCACCAAGTGCACCCGGGTCCTTGAGCAAAAGCAATCCCACGAATGGGCTTGCCTTTGCCCGAGGCAGGAGTAACCCAGACTGTCTTCCCCAGCATGTTTTTTATGTGTACTACAGGGACCTTATCCCCTTCTACAGTGCGTAAAAGTTTTGATTGGGCAGGGCCAGGTCGATTGACAGATCCTCTAGTGTTAACTAACCAGGTGGCCTTTGCTAAATGTGTATCCCAATGTTTGAACGTCCCACCACCCATTGCTCTCAGTGTAGTTTTTAACAGCCCATTGTATCGTTCAATTTTCCCAGAGGCTGGTGCATGATAGGGGATGTGATATACCCACTCAATGCCATGCTCTTTGGCCCAGGTGTCTATGAGGTTGTTTCGGAAATGAGTCCCGTTGTCTGACTCAATTCTCTCTGGGGTGCCATGTCACCATAGGACTTGTTTTTCAAGGCCCAAGATAGTGTTCCGGGCAGTGGCATGGGGCACAGGATACGTTTCCAGCCATCCGGTGGTTGCTTCCACCATGGTGAGCACATAGCGCTTGCCTTGGCGGGTTTGTGGGAGCGTGATATAATCGATCTGCCAGGCCTCCCCATATTTATATTTCAGCCATCGCCCTCCATACCACAGAGGCTTTAACCGCTTGGATTGTTTAATTGCAGCGCATGTTTCACATTCATGGATAACCTGTGCAATAGTGTCCATGGTTAAGTCCACCCCTCGATCATGAGCCCATCTATATGTTGCATCTCTTCCTTGATGGCCTGAGGTGTCATGGGCCCATCGAGCTATAAATAATTCACCCTTATGTTGCCAGTCCAGATCCACTTGAGCCACTTCAATCTTAGCAGCCTGATCCACCTGCTGATTGTTTTGATGTTCCTCAGTGGCCCGACTCTTGGGTACATGAGCATCTACATGACGTACTTTTACAACCAGGTTCTCTACTCGGGCAGCAATATCTTGCCACAGTGCTGCAGCCCAGATGGGTTTGCCTCTGCGCTGCCAATTGTTCTGCTTCCATTGCTGTAACCACCCCCACAGGGCATTCGCCACCATCCATGAGTCAGTACAGAGATAGAGCATTGGCCACTTTTCTCGTTCAGCAATGTCTAAAGCCAGCTGAATGGCTTTAACTTCTGCAAATTGGCTTGATTCACCATCTCCTTCAGCAGTTTCTACCACTTGTCGTATAGGACTCCATACAGCAGCCTTCCACCTCCGATGCTTTCCTACAATACGACAGGACCCATCAGTGAACAGGGCATATTGCTTCTCATTTTCTGGTAGTTTATTGTACAGTGGGGCCTCCTCAGCACGCGTCACCTCCTCCTCTGGCAATATTCCGAAATCTTTGCCTTCCGGCCAGTCCATAATTACTTCCAAGATTCCTGGGCGATTGGGGTTTCCAATCCGAGCCCGTTGTGTGATCAGTGCAACCCACTTACTCCACGTAGCATCAGTTGCATGATGTGTAGAGGGGACCCTCCCTTTGAACATCCAACCCAGCACCGGCAGTCGAGGTGCCAAGAGGAGTTGTGCTTCCGTACCAACCACTTCTGAAGCAGCTCGAACCCCTTCATATGCTGCCAATATCTCTTTTTCAGTTGGAGTATAGCGGGCCTCGGATCCTCTGTATCCCCGACTCCAAAACCCTAAGGGTCGACCTCGAGTTTCCCTGGTGCTTTCTGCCAGAGGCTCCAGGTAGGGCCATTCTCCCCGGCTGCGGTGTAGAGCACATTTTTTACGTCTTGCCCTGCCCGGACTGGCCCAAGGGCTACTGCATGAACTATCTCCCGTTTAATTTGTTCAAAGGCTTGTCGTTGCTCAGGGCCCCATTTGAAATCGTTCTTCTCCCGGGTCACTTGGTAGAGAGGGCTTACGATCAGACTGTAATTTGGAATATGCATTCTCCAAAACCCCACAACGCCTAAGAAAGCTTGTGTTTCCTTTTTGCTAGTTGGTGGAGACATGGCTGTTATTTTGTTAATCACATCCATTGGGATCTGGCGACGTCCATCTTGCCATTTTATTCCTAAAAACTGGATTTCCTGTGCAGGTCCCTTGACCTTACTTTGTTTTATGGCAAAACCGGCTTTCAGGAGGATCTGGACTATTTTCTTCCCTTTCTCAAAAACTTCCTCTGCTGTATTGCCCCACACGATGATGTCATCAATGTATTGCAGATGCTCTGGAGCTTCGCCCTGTTCCAATGCAGTCTGAATCAGTCCATGGCAAATGGCAGGGCTGTGTTTCCACCCCTGGGGCAGTCGATTCCAGGTGTACTGAACGCCCCTCCAAGTGAAAGCAAACTGTGGCCTGCACTCTGCTGCCAAAGGGATTGAGAAAAACGCATTAGCAATATCAATTGTAGCATACCATTTGGCTGCTTTTGACTCCAGTTCGTATTGCAGTTCCAACATGTCCGGCACGGCAGCACTCAGGGGCGGCGTGACTTCATTCAGGCCACGATAGTCTACTGTTAGTCTCCACTCTCCATTAGACTTTCTCACTGGCCATATGGGACTGTTAAAAGGTGAACGAGTCTTACTGATCACTCCTTGGCTCTCCAGTCGACGAATCAGCTCATGGATGGGAATCAGGGAGTCTCAGTTAGTGCGATACTGCCTCCGGTGCACTGTTGTGGTAGCGATTGGCACCTGTTGTTCTTCGACCCTCAGCAACCCCACAACAGAAGAGTCCTCTGAAAGACCGGGTAAGGCAGACAGCTGTTTAATTTCTTCCGTCTCCAAGGCAGCTATACCAAAAGCCCACCGATACCCTTTTGGGTCCTTGAAATACCCTCTCCTGAGATAGTCTATGCCAAGGATGCATGGAGCTTCTGGGCCAGTCACAATGGGGTGCTTTTGCCACTCATTCCCAGTTAGGCTCACTTCGGCCTCCAATACAGTTAGCTGTTGGGATCCCCCTGTCACTCCACAAATACAGATGGGTTCTGCCCCTATATAGCTTGATGGCATCAGGGTACACTGTGCACCGGTGTCTACAAGAGCTTTATACTCCTGTGGGTCTGATGTGCCAGGCCATCGAATCCACACAGTCCAGTAAACCCGGTTGTCCCTTTCCTCCACCTGGCTGGAGGCAGGACCGCCCTAATCCTGGTCATAATATTCATTACCCTTTTCTTGTGTATATGAGTCAGGAATTTCTTCATTAAAATCAGGAGTAAAATCAGCCCTCTTACTCTGTCTGGGGAACTGTCCACTGGAAACCGGAGCAGCAATTTTCCTGGAAGAACTCCCTTTGGCGATTGTTTTTCCTTGCAACTCACGTACCCGTGCCTCTAGGGTTGAGGTAGGTTTTCCATCCCACTTCCTCATGTCCTCTCCGTGGTCACGCAAGTAAAACCATAGGGTGCCCCGTGGTGTGTACCCTCTATATCCTCTCTCTTGAGCAGAAGAACGCTGACTCCGAATAGCTGAGACACTGGTCCGTATAGGTAGGGAGTAGGACAAATCCTCTTTGAACTGTCTGAACTCCTGGGACAGTTCCCGCACAGCTGAGACAAAGGAGGAAGAGATACTTTCTTCATATTCTCGGAGGTTACTAGCAGCTTCATTCACTGTTGGACCGTCTCGATCTTTCCAGGTCAGTATTGCTAGTGAGTTGGCACACGACGGTGGTGCGTTTCGTACCAACTTCCGCCACATGGGTCTTGTGCACTGGACCTCGTCTGGATCTATGGGTGACCGCACGTCGTTCAGGTCACCATAAATCACTTCCAGCACAGCTAGTTCCCTCAGGTACTGGATACCTTTCTCCATGGTAGTCCATTTCCCAGAGCGGTATACAACATCTTCCTTGAAGGGATATCTCTCTCTTATAGCTGACAGGAGTCGCCTCCAGAGGCTGCGGGCTGGTTCCCCTTTTCCAATCGCTTTGTCAATGCCCCCTTCCCTAGAAAGGGATCCCAGCTGCTTGGCTTCCTTACCCTCTAATTCCAGGCTATTAGCCCCGCTATCCCAGCATCGGAGCAGCCAGGTGACAATGTGCTCCCCTGGATGACGGCTGAAATCTTTTCGCATATCTCGCAGCTCACTCAGGGATAGGGATCGGGTAGTTTCGGTCTCATTTACGAGTTCTTCCTCTTCCTCTTCCTGTGATGGCCCTGCTCCTTCATCTTCCCTTTCTAAACGAGCTGACTTTCGCTTCCATGATTTCTTTTTATGTATAGGGGCGACTGATACTGACACGGGTTCGTTCCCTGTTTGAACCGCAATGCTTGTAACAGAGTTGTTCGGTGCAGCTGCAGCCGCAGTGCCTGTCACAGGGGGAATCGGAACAGCCGCAGTGCCTGTCGCAGGGGGAGTTGGAACAGCTGCAGTGCCTGTCGCAGGGGGGGTTGGAGCAGCCGCAGTGCCTGTCGCAGGGGGGGCTGTAGCAGCCGCAGTGCCTGTTGCAGGGGAGGCTGGAGCAGCCGCAGTGCCTGTTGCAGGGGGGGGTGTAGCAGCCGCAGTGCCTGTCGCAGGGGGGGCTGGAGCAGCCGCAGTGCCTGTTGTTTTGTCACCAGATCCTTGAGGGTTCTGAGTAGCGTTGAACAGGGCTCGGTAGGCATGGGCCAGACCCCAGCACATTGCAGCGATTTGTATCTCCTTAGAATTGCCAGAGTCACAGCATACTTTTTCCAAATATTCTACTAATTTTTCCGGATTCAGCACTTGTTCAGGGGTGAAGTTCCAAAACACTGGAGGTGCCCACCGCCCTAGGCATTTGCCCATGCTATTCCACACACCCTGCCACTCATAACTATCCAGCCTTGGGGCAGACCTCTGGATGATATTCTTAAATTGCTTACTAACCCTGGACAAGATCGAAACAATATTCCCAAACAATACCAATACAAGTATCTTAACTACCCAAGGTTGTTCAAAATACTGAAAAGTTACTGTAATGAAGGAGGAAGCATTGTAGAAGAAAGTAGTGAAGGTACAATTCTGCATTTCCTCCATAAAAAACCTCTCAGAGGAAGAAGTATAATTGCGAATTGTCTCCATAAGATGATACCCGACATACAGTAACGGTTTCAGTACAGCACTTAGATACCAAAATAAACCCAAGGTCACTGTTTTAATAGCAAATCTCACAGACAAAACATTACCAATTAAAGCAGACCACAGCAAACTGCTAAAACCAACACCGATCTTTAACATGTACGGCAAAGAAATGAGCATGGTGCAGATCAGGTAAACCGATGCTAGGAGCAAACGAGTCAATATCACGTCCCACAACTACTAACAGATCTAAATTCCTTAATACGCTCTGGTTAATCTGTTATTATCTCAAACCCTTCGTGCCCCACGTTGGGCGCCAAAAAGGACTGTCGTGGTTTAGCCCCAGCCGGCAGCCAAGCACCACGCAGCCGCTCGCTCACTCCCCCCCCCGATGGGATGGGGGAGAGAATCGAAAGAGCAAAAGTAAGAAAACTCGTGGGTTGAGATAATAACAGTTTAATAATTGGAACAAAATAATAGTAATAATAATAATTAATTATAATGAGAGGGAAAAAAAACAATGAGAGAGAGAGAGAGGAACAAAACCCAAGGGAGGGAAAAAAGAGGGGAAAAAAAAATTATATATATATATATATATATTAAAAAAAAAATTACAACCGCTCACCACCCGCCGACCGACAGCCAGCCAGTCCCCGAGCAATGATCGCTACCCCCCGGCCAACTCCCCCCAGTTTATATACTGGGCATGACATCATATGGTATGGAATAGCCCTTTGGTCAGTTTGGATCAACTATCCTGGCTGTGCCCCCTCCCATTTCTTGGGCACCTGGCAGAGCATGGGGAGCTGAAGGGGAAAGAATCCTTGACCAATGTAAACACCGCTTAGCGACAGCCAAAACATCAGCGTGTTATCAATATTATTCTTATACTAAAATCCAAAGCACAGCACTATACCGGCTACTAGAAAGAAAACTAACTCTATCCCAGCCGAAACCAGGACAGTAAGACAATGCCCAAACACAGTTTGCAGAGTAGAAGGAGAAAGGGCAAAAAGGAGAATGCAAATGCTCTAACACAAACCCAGAAAATACTGTCGGGACAGCTTTCCACTCCCATCAAGAAGCCTCTGAATTTGGGAACAACAAGCATGAGACCAAACTCAATGGCCCTTTTCCAAGTTCATCTCGATTCTACCTTCGGACAAAGTCCTTTGAAGCGACTCATGGAGTTTCCTTACAATGCACCCAAGGACAACATGTGAACATGTTTTCACAACTCTGTACGGTTACAGCCTATCCCAACACCATTAGTGCTGCTATTAGAACATATTTCCAAGGCAATCCCAAGGAGACAGCCCACCCACCCCCCCTCTCATGGGCCAAAGGAAAATCTCATGCATTTTGCTGCTCTCCCTAGAGAAAATGAGACTGCTGTACTCAAAGGGTCAAAATGCCCTTCTTGCCTGCTGGGCTGGAATTGCGTGCATCACAACGGCTGGATGTGAGCAACTCCCTGCTTCACTGGGCAGCCTTTTGCACCATATGCAGACACACAATGGCTGTCTGGACAGACATAGTGACCAGAAGGAAAAACACACAGAGCCCACACATCTCAGACAGAGACATCCAGAACCCAGAGAAGAAAGAGCCCCGTGCTTGCACCACATTGTAACACAGTACTCACAACTTCCTTGCTTTCCTGACCCGGGAGGAGGGCTACGTGCATTTCAGCGAGCATGCGATTCGTCTGCCCGGCCTTGCCATTGCGTTACAGCACAGAATAAGAGGTCCACAGCCTTGCCTGACGGCAAGTGAGACAAGAACTTAGCTGGGGGCCCTGGAACTAACCCCACTCTCGAAGCATTTCAGAAATGGCTGTAACAGAGCTGAAACGTACTACTGCCTGACTGAGGGAGCCTTTAGGTTCTTTTGGGTTTTGGAGGGGGAGACACCTTTTCTTCTGACTTAGAATTTGAGGGAAATTGGTGACACCAATTGCAAATGCAGATTTACTCTGGAGGAACCATTGCCACATGTAGCCCAGATCCCTTCCTATCGCAAGGCATGAAGCCTCTGGCTCTGCTGACTCCATGCTAGTTAAAGGAAAGACTATTGAATTGTTCTGCAGAGAGCGTCCCTGGGTTGTCTGGTGCCATCTCCTCTGCCGTGATAGGGCCACGGGGGAAACCTTGTTCACTGTTGGTGTCCCCGCCCATGCCACGGTGCTGTGGTGGCAGGCTGGGGAGGATGGGCTTCAGGAACTTGAACTCGCTGTTGCCCGAGCCCGTCGTGAGGCTGATCTCATAGCAATAAGCATGGGGCAGAGTCCCCATAGCGGCCGCATCAGCCACGCTGCTCTGCAAGTTGCCGGCGCCGTAAAGCACATGCCCGCTTTTCAGCTCCTTTCTCTTGCACACCTTGCGAGCGATGAAGGCTGCAGTGGACATGAGGAAGAGGAGTGAGACGAAGACCAATGAAATTATTAAATAGGTTGTCAGGGAGCTGCCCTCATCCTCCGTGGCCAGGCTGCTGTGTGGTAGGCGCATGTCTGAGAAGTCATTGAGCAGGAGTGCGCTCAGTGCTGCAGTGGCCGACAGTGGTGGCCGCCCGTTGTCTCGCACCAAGACGACGAGCTTCTGCTTCACGGCATCTCTCTCCGTCGCCGGCCTCCTCAGCCGCACCTCCCCACTTTGGGCACCCACCACAAACAGCCCGGGGTCGGTGGCCCTCAGCAGGTGGTACGAGAGCCACGAGTTCTGCCCCGAGTCAGCATCAACAGCCACCACTTTGGTTACGAGGTACCCCGCCTCAGCCGACACAGGCACCAGCTCGCTGGACGGTGGGCTGCTGTCCTGCGAGGGGTGCAGCACCAGCGGCACATTGTCATTCTCGTCCACCACAGCAAGGCGGACAGTGACGTTGGCACTAAGGGGTGGCGAACCCCCATCGGAGGCGCTCACCAAGACCTCGATCTGCCTCACCTGCTCGTAGTCCAGGGGCCGCAGCACAAACACGTGCCCGTTCTCAGAGTTCACGGAGATGCAGGAGCAGGGGGCCTGCTCTGTGCGTTGGGCCGGTGCCAGGGAATAGGTCACCTTGGCATTAGGTCCCACATCAGCATCTGTGGCACTGACGGCTCCAACGAGCACCGTGGGGACGTTGTTCTCACGCACAGACATGGTGTATGATGTCTGGTTGAAGACAGGTGCGTTGTCGTTGACATCGGAGATGTCCACCATGAAGGTCTGGGTGGTTGTGAGAGGCGGTGACCCTGCATCTGCTGCTGTGACAGTGAGGATGTACCGTGGCATCTCCTCCCGGTCCAGCGTGCTCACGGTCACCAGCTCGTAGTAATTCTTATAGGCTGGCCGCAGGGAGAACGATAGCTGGTCTTCAAGGGCACAGGAGATCTTCCCGTTGGCACCGGCATCCCGGTCCCTGACAGTAAAGAGGGCGACCACTGTCCCTGGTAATGTGTTCTCGGGGAGGGGGCTGCTGAAGGAACTGACCACCAGCTCCGGTGCATTGTCATTCACATCCACCACCTCCACCAACACCTTGCAGATTGCTGAGAGGCCCCCGCCGTCCGTGGCCCGCACGCTGAGCTCATGATTCTCTGCTGCTTCAAAGTCCAGAGACTTGGTGAGCTTAATTTCACCACTTGTGGGGTCAATTGTGAATGCTGAGTCTCTATGGCCCACTGCTTGGCTGAACTGATAGGAGATGTCCCCATTAGGTCCTGCATCCAGATCAGTTGCCACCACGCGGAGAACGACAGAGCCCTCCGGCGTGTTTTCCAAAACCTGCCCAACGTACAGCTCCTGTGTGAAGACGGGAGCGTTGTCATTTACATCTAGAACGACAATGCGGATTTGGGTGGTCCCACTCCTGGGCGGAGAGCCCCCGTCCATGGCAATGAGACTGAAACCCACCTCCGCCTGCTCCTCTCTGTCTAGCGGCTTTTCCAGGACCAGTTCCACATACGTCTTGCCCTTAATCCGACTGCCAAAGGAGACACTAAAGTAGTCGTTCTCGGGAGCAATGCTGTAAGCCTGGATGCTGTTGCTGCCAACATCCAGGTCCTGAGCCCCCTCCAGTGGGAAACGCGAGCCCGGGTCGCTCCTTTCCAGGATCTTAAAAGTGACTCGTTCCTCCGGGAAAACGGGCGAATGGTCATTGATGTCCTCCACGGCCACCTCGACCCGAAAGAACTGCAGCGGGTTTGCCAGCAGGAGCTCGAAGGGGAGCGTGCAGGTAGCGGACTGCCCGCACAGCTCCTCCCGGTCCAGCCTCTCTGCCACTACGAGGCGGCCGGTGCCGCGGTCTAAGCGAAAGTGCTGCCGGCCGTCCTCGGAGGCCAGGCGGGCGCGGCGAGCCGACAGCTGCGCCGGGGCCAGCCCCGCGTCCTCCGCCACGTTGGCTAACACGGAGCCGCTCTCCGCCTCCTCGGCTACGGAGTAGCGGATGGGCTCGGAGCGAGCGTGCGGCAGGGAGAGGAAAGCAGAGAGACAAAGCACTTGCCTTGCGATCGCCATGTCGGGGCGGCGGGCAGCCTCCGTCTCGCGGATCGCCCGCGCAGTCCTCCGCCGAAAGCGGCGCCCGGCAGCAACGCGGCGGGGCGGCGGGCTGGCGACCTCCCTTCTCGCCGAGTCCGGCTGGCGGCCCGGAGCGCGGCCGCCGTGGCCCGGCAGCGGTTGGCACGGGGCACCGCTCGCCGCCGCCGCCGCTGCCCAGCTCGGCTGGGCTGGGCTGGGCTGGGCTGGGCAGGGCCGGGCTGGGCTCGGCCGCCTCCCCTGTCGCAGCCGCTCGGCGCCGCCTTGGCCGGGAGCACCACCCTGCGGCCTGCCGCGGGACTGCGCCCGCCGCCGCTCGCTGCCCGCGCTGCCGGCTCGCAGCGGCGCACGGACCCGTGCGCACACGCGCGGCTGCCGGCCGCTCGCCCGCGGGGGGGCCCCGCGGCAGGACGCGCGCGCACCGCGCCGGGGAGGGAAGCGCAGGGAAGGGGCGCCGAGAGCCCTGCGGGGCCGCCGCTTGAGTCCGAGCGCACGGGCAGCGCCGGCAGCTGCCCCGCGTCTTCCTCCGCTCCCCGCCGCCCAGAGCCCGCGGGCAGGCGTGCGCGCTTGGCTCCCGGGAGGCCAGTCCGTGCCCTTCGAGAAACACGGAGGCAAGACAAGCACAAGGCCTTTCCCACGGCACCGTGGGGCGGAGGCTCAGCCCGGAGGGACTGAGCCGCCTTCCCCGGCCGGAGAAGCCGGGCGAGAGCCTCCGCAGGGGCAGCACGCAGGTAAGAGCGCAGCACGGCACTACATCTACTCGTGGATCTCAGGCTGAGGACGGGGAGCGGAGGCGGGTCCCAGCAAGGCTCAGGCGTGGACGCGCCTGCCGGCCGGCCAGTCCGGTGGCTGAACGGGAGGAGGGGCTGTGCTCCGCGGGTTGGCTTCCCCCTCGCCAGCGGGCTGCGAGCTGCACAGCGGTTCCTTGGTCCTCAGCGCTGCTTTGCGGGCTGGGCAGGACGGGCCTCAGGAACTGGAATTCGCTCCTCCCCGAGCCGGTGGTCAGGCACACTTCGTAGCGGTAAGCCGGCGACAGAGTGCCCGTGCCGGCCACGTCCACGCCGTCGGCGGCGAAGTCGCCGTCAGCGTAGCAGCGGGCAGAGGGAGGCGACAGGCGTGCGCGGAGGCGAGCCTTGCAGAGCTTGGCTGCCGAAAAGGCGAGGACGGACAGGAGGAAGAGCGACGAGACCCAGCCCAGGGAGGCGATGAGGTGGGTGGTGAGCGGGTCCTCCTCGCCCGCCTGCGGTTGCTGCTGCTGCCTCGCCGCAGGAGCGTGGTTGAGCTGGAGGAAGGCGTCGGAGAAGCCGTCCACCAGGGCGATGCCGAGGGTGGCGGTGGCGGAGCGCGGCGGCTGCCCGCCGTCTCGCACCAGCACGACGAGCCTCTGCCGGGGCGCGTCGCCCTGCGCCACGGCCCGCGCCGTGCGCACCTCGCCGCTGTGCAGCCCCACGCGGAACAGCCCCGGCTCCGTCGCCTTGGCCAGCTCCTACGACGGCCACGCGATCTGCCCCGCGTCCGCGTCCACCGCCACCTCCTTGGCCACCAGCGCCCCGGGCTCCGCCGAGCGCGGCGCCAGCTCCACGCCCGCCCAGCCCGCGCCCGGCGCCGCCGCCGCCGGCGGGTACAGCACCTGCGGCGCGTTGTCATTCTCGTCCACGATCACGAGCCGCACCGACACGTTGCTGCTCAGCGCCGGCGCGCCGCCGTCCTCCGCCCGCACCCACAGCCACACCTCGCGCACCTCCTCGTAGTCGAAGGAGCGCAGCGCGTACAGCGCGCCCGTCTCCGCCTGCACCGACACGTAGGACGACAGCGGCGCGCCCCGCACCCCCCCCTCCGACAGCCGGTACCGCACGCGCGCGTTCTGCCCCCAGTCCGCGTCCGCCGCCCGCACCGTCAGCACCAGCGCGCCCGCCGCGTTGTTCTCGGGCAGCCGCGCGCTGTAGCGCGCCTCCGCGAACACCGGCGCGTTGTCGTTCACGTCCAGCACCCGCAGCGCCAGCACCGCGCTGCTCCACAGCGCCGGCGACCCGCCGTCCGCCGCCCGCACCGTCACGTTGTTCTCCGCCACCTCCTCCCGGTCCAGCTCCCTCGCCGTCACCACGCGGTAGTAGTCCTCGAAGGGCTTCTCCAGGCGGAACGGGAGGCGCTCGGCCATGCTGCACCGCACCTCGCCGTTCGCCCCCGAGTCCCGGTCCTGCACGTGCAGCAGGGCCACCACCGTCCCCGACGGGGCGTCCTCAGAGATCGCGCTCAGCGCCGACGACACTGTCAGTTCGGGCGCGTTGTCGTTCACGTCTGTCACGGCAATCGCGACTTTCGCCGTGTCGGAAAGTCCGCCGCCGTCTTGAGCCCCCATCTCCACTTCGTAGGATTCGCCTTCCTCGAAGTCCAGGCTCCGCACCAGACTGATCGCTCCCGTCTCGGCGTCCAGCTGGAAAATTTCCGACGACCGCTCTGAAATTTTATGGAAACTGTATTTCACGTGCCCGTTCAGCCCCTCGTCGGCGTCGGTGGCCGTGACGGTGTACTCCGCCTGGCTGAACACGGGCGCGTTGTCGCTCGCGTCCAGCACCGCCACGCGGGCCCGCACCGTGCCCGTCCGCGCCGGCTCTCCGCCGTCGCTCGCCCTCAGCACCAGCTCGTGAAACGCCGCCTCCTCCCGGTCCAGCGCCTTCGCCAGCACCAGCTCGGGACGCTGATCGCCGCCGGGGCCCGCCTGCACGGCCAGCGAGAAGTGCTCGTCGCCGCTCAGCTCGTAGCTCTGCAGCGAATTCCGTCCCACGTCCGGGTCGTGAGCCCTGGCCAGGGGAAACCGCCACCCTGGGGCTGTCGTCTCGCTGAGTCTCAGGTCTATTTCTGCCCCTCGCAAGCTGGGCGCGTTGCCGTTGATGTCCGTGATTTCCCCTTCGATTCCGTAAACCTGCATTTCCCCTTCCACTATGAGCTCACACCGCAGCACGCATTGCTGCACACTCTCGCAGAGCTGCTCTCTGTCTATCCTCTGCGCCGTCACTAAATGTCGCGTCTTCCCGTGCAGAGCGAAATACTGCGTCCTACCTCTGTCTATGATGCTGAGGTCGCGCCGGCGGAGCGCCGGCAGCTCCAGCCCCAGGTCCTTGGCCACGTCGCCCACCAACGAGCCCTTCGGCATCTCCTCGGGAACCGACTAGCGCAGCTGCCCCCACGCTGCCTCCCACGCCGCCACCAGCACGCACCACAGCAGGGCTCGCTCCCGCCGGCCCCGACGCCCGCCTCTCTCCGCCATTGCGAAGCCCGGCAGCAGCTGCCCGCTCGCCCCGCCGCCCACCGGAGACGGCCTGCGGGTCACCGCTGTCGCCGCGCTCCTCCCGCCGAGCCTTCCCCCGAGCAGCCCGGCCCGGCTCGGCTCGCTCCCACCGCGCTGCTTCGGGCTCGGACCTTGCAGCCCCGCGGCTCGCTCGCCGGCTCGCCGTTGCTCCGGCGGCCGCCGCCCGCCTTTCGGCCCATCGTGAGCCAACAGCGACCCTCGCAGCCGCAGGCAGCGACTGCAGCGCTCCGGCGCTGGGAAGCGGCCCTCCGCCTTGCCGGCTTCCCTCTCTCGCTCAGCGAACAGCGCCTGCTGCAGCCCCGCGCTTGCGATCAAGCCTGATAACCGTGCTTACAGATTCACGGGACATGCATGCATTCAGGGTAGTCTCTCCGACAAGTCCTGCCCACCGCATTGCTTCAGAGAATGACAGAATGATAGAGTGATAGAGTCACAGAATCATAGAATGGTTTGGGTTGGAGTGGACCTTTAAAGATCATCTAGTCCACCCGCCCTGTAATGAGCAGGGACATCTTCAACTAGATCAGGTGACTCAGAGCCCCGTCCAGCATGACCTTAAATGCTTCCAGGGATGAGGCATCCACAACCTCCCTGGGCAACCTGTCCCACTCTTCCACCACCCTCATCGTAAAAAATATCTTCCTTATATCTAGTCTGAACCGACCCTCTTTTAGTTTAAAACCATTACCCCTTGTCCTATCGGTACAGGCCCCATGAAAAAGTCTGTCTCCAACTTTCTTGTAAGCCCCCTTTAAGTATTGAAAGGCTGCAATAAGGTCTCCCCTGAGTCTTCTCTTCTCCAGGCTACATAACCCCAACTCTCTCAGCCTTTCCTCATAGGAGAGGTGTTCCATCCCTCTGAACATTTCTGTGGCCCTCCTCTGGACCCACGCCAACAGGTCCATGTCTGTCTTGTACGGAGGATGCCAGAGATGGATGCAGTGCTCCAGGTGGGGTCTCACCAGTGCAGAGTAGAGGGGCAGAATCACCTCCCTTGACCTGCTGGCCACACTGCTGGTGATGCAGCCTGGGATACGGTCGGCTTCCTGGGTTGCGAGTGCACATTGCTGGCTCATGTCCAGTTTTTCATCCACCAGTACCCCCAAGTCCTTCTCCGCAGGGCTGCTCTCAACCCCTTCATCCCCTAGCCTCTATTGATACTGGGGGTTGCCCCAACCCAGGGGCAGGACCTTGCACTTGGCCTTGTTGAACCTCATGAGGTTCACACGGGCCCTCATGAGGTTCTCGAGCTTGTCCAGGTCCCTCTGAATGGCATCCCGTCCCTCAGGCGTGTCAACCGCACCACTCATCTTGGTGTCATCTGCAAATGTGCTGAGGGTGCACTCGATCCCACCATCTATGCCGTTGATGCAGATATGAAACAGTACTGGGTCCCCATACGGACCTCTGAGGGACACCACTCGTCACTGATCTCCATCTGGACATTGAGCCATTGACCACTACTCTGTGGATGCGACCATCCAGACAATTCCTTATACACCAAATAGTCCATCCATCAAATCCGTCCGTCTCCCAATTTAGAGAGACGGATGTTGTGGGGGACCATGTCAAAGGCTTTACAGAAGTCCAGACAGATAACATTCCCTTGTCCACTGATGTAGTCACTCCAGCATAGAAGGCCACTAGGTTGGTCAGGCAAGACTTGCCCTTGGTGAAGGCATGCTGGCTGTCTCAAATCACCTCCCTGTCCTCCATGTGCCTTAGCATAGCTCCTAGGAGGATCTGTTCCATGACCTTCCAGGCACAGAGGTGAGGCTAACAAGTCAGTAGTTCCCAGGGTCCTCCTTTCTACCCTTTTTAAAAATGGGCGCAATGTTTCCCTTTTTCCAGTCACCGGGAACTTCACCTGACTGCCATGGCTTTTCAAATATCATGGAGCGTGGCTTGGCAACTGCATCAGCCAATTTCCTCAGGACTCTGGGATGCATCTCGTCGGGTCCCATGGACTTATGCATGTTCAGGTTCCTCAGGTGGTCTCAAACCTGAGCTTCTGTTACAGGGGGAGGGATTTTGCTCCCCCCGTCCCTGCCACGAGGTGCATCCACTTGAGAGGTGTGGGAAGAGAGATTGCCAGTGAAGATGGAGGCAAAAAAGTTGTCGAGTACCTCAGCCTTCTCATCTGTTGTTACCAGTTTGCCAGTCGTGTTCATCAGGGAGGGTACGCTTTCCTTGACCTTCCTTTTCTGGCTGACATACCTGTAGAAGCCCTTCTCATTATTCTTTGCGTTCCTTGCCAAGTTCAGCTCCAGCTGCCCCTTGGCCTGCCTGACCCCATCCCTACACAACCGGGCAACATCCCTATACTGTTCCCAGGATACCTGTCCCTGCTTCCACTGCCTGTGCATTTCCTTCTTGCCCCTTAGTTGGACCAGCAAGTCTTTACTCAGTCATGCCGGTTTCTTGCCTTCCTTTCCTGATTTCTTACACATGAGATTGATTGAGAGCTCTTGCGCTCTGTGGAAAGCATCCTTAAAGGTCTGCCAGCTCTGTTCTGCTCCTTTGTCCCTGAAGGCAGTTTCCCAGGGGGGCCCATTGACTAACTCCTTGAACAGCTGGAAGTTTGCTTTCCTAAAATGCAGGGACCTCACTTTACTCTTCGCCTGTCCTATATATCCCTCAGGAGTGCGAACTGCACCAGTGCATGATCACTGCAGCCCAGGCTGCCTCCAATCTTGACGTCTCTGACTAGCTCACTTGCGTTGGTGACCAACAGGTCCAGAAACGCATCCCCTCTGGTAGGGCTGTCTGTTACCTGGCCTAAGGAGTTATCCTTCCTAAACGGCGCCTCCGACGAGCCCCTCGGGAAAGCTCAGCGGTGTGTTTAGGCCCTCCAGCGCAAGAAACGGCCTCTCCCTCTCATAGGGTAAAATCCGTAATAAACCATCTAGTTATGAACTGCATCAGACACCCAGACCCTCGAGCTGGAACAACCCGACAGGCGGCAGTTTTACACCAGGAGGTGCCGGTTCCTTGTGATCTCAGTAAGAGAGACACGGCGACTCTCTAAGATGTCATTCACAACTCTGATTATTACAGCTCACGCTATTGGAAGAGATTAGCGTCGATAATCCTACGACCCTTTAGGTGCAGAGAGCCCTGAGCAGAGCAGCTTCGCGCAGGCCCCCAGCCACGCACAGCATGCCATGCAGACCCCGGTCATAGAAAAGACAGAGTGCCCCCGTTTCAGTCATTCAGGCCATTACAGGACTTCCCTGCAAGAAAGCAATTCTATTCATCATTCCTACTGTCAGAGTAAAAGAAGTTCGCATGCGGACTTCTTGCTCGCAGGTGGCTTTCTCACCAGTAGCAAGTGGGAGCTGCCTGCAGGTTCCTCGGTTACAATGAGCTGAGTTTATCCTTCCACGAAAGGATTTGTGGAGCACAACACAGCACAGGACAGCACAGGCCTGTGCCTTAAAGGAGGTTGTAAGGAGGCAGGTGTTGGTCTCTTCTCCCAAGTAACAAGCGATAGGACAAGAGGAAATGGCCTCAAGTTGCGCCGGGGAGGGGGGGGGTGTTAGATTGCATATTAGGAAAAATTTCTTCACCAAAAGGACTGTCAAGCACTGGCATAGCCTGCCCAGGGAAGTGGTTGAGTCACCATTCCTGGATGTGGCGCTCAGGAACATGGTTTAGTGGTGGACTTGGTAGTGTTAGGTTAACGGCTGGACTCGATGGTCTCAAGGATCTTGTCCAACCTAAATGATTCTACGATTCGACTTAGGTTGCCTGGATAGTGGATCATTCACTCGTCAATGTACAACGGTCTTTACTACACCAGCCTGTCCTCAGGACTTACCTTTTTAATCAGGGCCTTGCGGAAGGGGTGGCTGCAGTCCTCCGCATTTCCCAAGAGCAAAGCCTCTCCCTGGGAGCTGTTTTTGCTCACCAGATGCCCACCTCCTGGGGCTCCCCCACATACTTCCCCAAAGGAACCTGCATGCTGTCTTTGTGCCATCCATCCCCCAAAACCTTTAGAGTCAAAACACTTTGTGCTCAAACACCTCACGGTTGCCATCTGCAGCTGGAGCTGTCAGGAGAGTTGGAAAGGTCACTCCCCAGTCACCTCACTGCTCGGCAGAGGCCTTTGCACACCCAGGGCCCTTGTTAGGGTAGGGGCCAGTTTCTCCTCACCTGGATCTAACCGGGCCCTGTCGCAGCCAGACACTCAGTGCTCAGAAGACCCGCAGAGGCCTGCCAGCAAATCCCTGCTCCCCACAATTTTCCTGAATTCTCTATCAGCTGTGTCTCCAAACTGAGGAAATGTACCCGCCCAACTTTACCTCAGCCAAGGGACAAAATGAGAAAACAACTCCCAGCCTTTTGAAAAACTTTGACAGAGCTTTCCCAGAAAGAGCATCTCTACAAAGACTGTCTCCACACAAGGCATTAGTTGTTCGCTTTATTTCACTTTTACACACAAGGGTATCTCGGTTTACAACGGTACAGTTTATAACTGCAGCACAACACAGCGTGAGAGTTTCTGAATATTCCGTGCCACACTGCCATCATTCAAATAATCCGTTACTATACATGGGGTGACAGTCCTTCTTAAGAGGAATAGGTAAGACAATGCCCAAACACAGTTTGCAGAGTAGAAGGAGAAAGGGCAAAAAGGAGAATGCAAATGCTCTAACACAAACCCAGAAAATACTGTCGGGACAGCTTTCCACTCCCATCAAGAAGCCTCTGAATTTGGGAACAACAAGCATGAGACCAAACTCAATGGCCCTTTTCCAAGTTCATCTCGATTCTACCTTCAGACAAAGTCCTTTGAAGCGACTCATGGAGTTTCCTTACAATGCACCCAAGGACAACATGTGAACATGTTTTCACAACTCTGTACGGTTACAGCCTATCCCAACACCATTAGTGCTGCTATTAGAACATATTTCCAAGGCAATCCCAAGGAGACAGCCCACCCACCCCCCCTCTCATGGGCCAAAGGAAAATCTCATGCATTTTGCTGCTCTCCCTAGAGAAAATGAGACTGCTGTACTCAAAGGGTCAAAATGCCCTTCTTGCCTGCTGGGCTGGAATTGCGTGCATCACAACGGCTGGATGTGAGCAACTCCCTGCTTCACTGGGCAGCCTTTTGCACCATATGCAGACACACAATGGCTGTCTGGACAGACATAGTGACCAGAAGGAAAAACACACAGAGCCCACACATCTCAGACAGAGACATCCAGAACCCAGAGAAGAAAGAGCCCCGTGCTTGCACCACATTGTAACACAGTACTCACAACTTCCTTGCTTTCCTGACCCGGGAGGAGGGCTACGTGCATTTCAGCGAGCATGCGATTCGTCTGCCCGGCCTTGCCATTGCGTTACAGCACAGAATAAGAGGTCCACAGCCTTGCCTGACGGCAAGTGAGACAAGAACTTAGCTGGGGGCCCTGGAACTAACCCCACTCTCGAAGCATTTCAGAAATGGCTGTAACAGAGCTGAAACGTACTACTGCCTGACTGAGGGAGCCTTTAGGTTCTTTTGGGTTTTGGAGGGGGAGACACCTTTTCTTCTGACTTAGAATTTGAGGGAAATTGGTGACACCAATTGCAAATGCAGATTTACTCTGGAGGAACCATTGCCACATGTAGCCCAGATCCCTTCCTATCGCAAGGCATGAAGCCTCTGGCTCTGCTGACTCCATGCTAGTTAAAGGAAAGACTATTGAATTGTTCTGCAGAGAGCGTCCCTGGGTTGTCTGGTGCCATCTCCTCTGCCGTGATAGGGCCACGGGGGAAACCTTGTTCACTGTTGGTGTCCCCGCCCATGCCACGGTGCTGTGGTGGCAGGCTGGGGAGGATGGGCTTCAGGAACTTGAACTCGCTGTTGCCCGAGCCCGTCGTGAGGCTGATCTCATAGCAATAAGCATGGGGCAGAGTCCCCATAGCGGCCGCATCAGCCACGCTGCTCTGCAAGTTGCCGGCGCCGTAAAGCACATGCCCGCTTTTCAGCTCCTTTCTCTTGCACACCTTGCGAGCGATGAAGGCTGCAGTGGACATGAGGAAGAGGAGTGAGACGAAGACCAATGAAATTATTAAATAGGTTGTCAGGGAGCTGCCCTCATCCTCCGTGGCCAGGCTGCTGTGTGGTAGGCGCATGTCTGAGAAGTCATTGAGCAGGAGTGCGCTCAGTGCTGCAGTGGCCGACAGTGGTGGCCGCCCGTTGTCTCGCACCAAGACGACGAGCTTCTGCTTCACGGCATCTCTCTCCGTCGCCGGCCTCCTCAGCCGCACCTCCCCACTTTGGGCACCCACCACAAACAGCCCGGGGTCGGTGGCCCTCAGCAGGTGGTACGAGAGCCACGAGTTCTGCCCCGAGTCAGCATCAACAGCCACCACTTTGGTTACGAGGTACCCCGCCTCAGCCGACACAGGCACCAGCTCGCTGGACGGTGGGCTGCTGTCCTGCAAGGGGTGCAGCACCAGCGGCGCATTGTCATTCTCGTCCACCACAGCAAGGCGGACAGTGACGTTGGCACTAAGGGGTGGCGAACCCCCATCGGAGGCGCTCACCAAGACCTCGATCTGCCTCACCTGCTCGTAGTCCAGGGGCCGCAGCACAAACACGTGCCCGTTCTCAGAGTTCACGGAGATGCAGGAGCAGGGGGCCTGCTCTGTGCGTTGGGCCGGTGCCAGGGAATAGGTCACCTTGGCATTAGGTCCCACATCAGCATCTGTGGCACTGACGGCTCCAACGAGCACCGTGGGGACGTTGTTCTCACGCACAGACATGGTGTATGATGTCTGGTTGAAGACAGGTGCGTTGTCGTTGACATCGGAGATGTCCACCATGAAGGTCTGGGTGGTTGTGAGAGGCGGTGACCCTGCATCTGCTGCTGTGACAGTGAGGATGTACCGTGGCATCTCCTCCCGGTCCAGCGTGCTCACGGTCACCAGCTCGTAGTAATTCTTATAGGCTGGCCGCAGGGAGAACGATAGCTGGTCTTCAAGGGCACAGGAGATCTTCCCGTTGGCACCGGCATCCCGGTCCCTGACAGTAAAGAGGGCGACCACTGTCCCTGGTAATGTGTTCTCGGGGAGGGGGCTGCTGAAGGAACTGACCACCAGCTCCGGTGCATTGTCATTCACATCCACCACCTCCACCAACACCTTGCAGATTGCTGAGAGGCCCCCGCCGTCCGTGGCCCGCACGCTGAGCTCATGATTCTCTGCTGCTTCAAAGTCCAGAGACTCGGTGAGCTTAATTTCACCACTTGTGGGGTCAATTGTGAATGCTGAGTCTCTATGGCCCAATGCTTGGCTGAACTGATAGGAGATGTCCCCATTAGGTCCTGCATCCAGATCAGTTGCCACCACGCGGAGAACGACAGAGCCCTCCGGCGTGTTTTCCAAAACCTGCCCAACGTACAGCTTCTGTGCGAAGACGGGAGCGTTGTCATTTACATCTAGAACGACAATGCGGATTTGGGTGGTCCCACTCCTGGGCGGAGAGCCCCCGTCCATGGCGATGAGACTGAAACCCACCTCCGCCTGCTCCTCTCTGTCTAGAGGCTTTTCCAGGACCAGTTCAATATAATTGTCATCCTCACTCCGACTGCCAAAGGAGACACTAAAGTAGTCGTTCTCGGGAGCAATGCTGTAAGCCTGGATGCTGTTGCTGCCAACATCCAGGTCCTGAGCCCCCTCCAGTGGGAAACGCGAGCCCGGGTCGCTCCTTTCCAGGATCTTAAAAGTGACTCGTTCCTCCGGGAAAACGGGCGAATGGTCATTGATGTCCTCCACGGCCACCTCGACCCGAAAGAACTGCAGCGGGTTTGCCAGCAGGAGCTCGAAGGGGAGCGTGCAGGTAGCGGACTGCCCGCACAGCTCCTCCCGGTCCAGCCTCTCTGCCACTACGAGGCGGCCGGTGCCGCGGTCTAAGCGAAAGTGCTGCCGGCCGTCCTCGGAGGCCAGGCGGGCGCGGCGAGCCGACAGCTGCGCCGGGGCCAGCCCCGCGTCCTCCGCCACGTTGGCTAACACGGAGCCGCTCTCCGCCTCCTCGGCTACGGAGTAGCGGATGGGCTCGGAGCGAGCGTGCGGCAGGGAGAGGAAAGCAGAGAGACAAAGCACTTGCCTTGCGATCGCCATGTCGGGGCGGCGGGCAGCCTCCGTCTCGCGGATCGCCCGCGCAGTCCTCCGCCGAAAGCGGCGCCCGGCAGCAACGCGGCGGGGCGGCGGGCTGGCGACCTCCCTTCTCGCCGAGTCCGGCTGGCGGCCCGGAGCGCGGCCGCCGTGGCCCGGCAGCGGTTGGCACGGGGCACCGCTCGCCGCCGCCGCCGCTGCCCAGCTCGGCTGGGCTGGGCTGGGCTGGGCTGGGCTGGGCAGGGCCGGGCTGGGCTCGGCCGCCTCCCCTGTCGCAGCCGCTCGGCGCCGCCTTGGCCGGGAGCACCACCCTGCGGCCTGCCGCGGGACTGCGCCCGCCGCCGCTCGCTGCCCGCGCTGCCGGCTCGCAGCGGCGCACGGACCCGTGCGCACACGCGCGGCTGCCGGCCGCTCGCCCGCGGGGGGGCCCCGCGGCAGGACGCGCGCGCACCGCGCCGGGGAGGGAAGCGCAGGGAAGGGGCGCCGAGAGCCCTGCGGGGCCGCCGCTTGAGTCCGAGCGCACGGGCAGCGCCGGCAGCTGCCCCGCGTCTTCCTCCGCTCCCCGCCGCCCAGAGCCCGCGGGCAGGCGTGCGCGCTTGGCTCCCGGGAGGCCAGTCCGTGCCCTTCGAGAAACACGGAGGCAAGACAAGCACAAGGCCTTTCCCACGGCACCGTGGGGCGGAGGCTCAGCCCGGAGGGACTGAGCCGCCTTCCCCGGCCGGAGAAGCCGGGCGAGAGCCTCCGCAGGGGCAGCACGCAGGTAAGAGCGCAGCACGGCACTACATCTACTCGTGGATCTCAGGCTGAGGACGGGGAGCGGAGGCGGGTCCCAGCAAGGCTCAGGCGTGGACGCGCCTGCCGGCCGGCCAGTCCGGTGGCTGAACGGGAGGAGGGGCTGTGCTCCGCGGGTTGGCTTCCCCCTCGCCAGCGGGCTGCGAGCTGCACAGCGGTTCCTTGGTCCTCAGCGCTGCTTTGCGGGCTGGGCAGGACGGGCCTCAGGAACTGGAATTCGCTCCTCCCCGAGCCGGTGGTCAGGCACACTTCGTAGCGGTAAGCCGGCGACAGAGTGCCCGTGCCGGCCACGTCCACGCCGTCGGCGGCGAAGTCGCCGTCAGCGTAGCAGCGGGCAGAGGGAGGCGACAGGCGTGCGCGGAGGCGAGCCTTGCAGAGCTTGGCTGCCGAAAAGGCGAGGACGGACAGGAGGAAGAGCGACGAGACCCAGCCCAGGGAGGCGATGAGGTGGGTGGTGAGCGGGTCCTCCTCGCCCGCCTGCGGTTGCTGCTGCTGCCTCGCCGCAGGAGCGTGGTTGAGCTGGAGGAAGGCGTCGGAGAAGCCGTCCACCAGGGCGATGCCGAGGGTGGCGGTGGCGGAGCGCGGCGGCTGCCCGCCGTCTCGCACCAGCACGACGAGCCTCTGCCGGGGCGCGTCGCCCTGCGCCACGGCCCGCGCCGTGCGCACCTCGCCGCTGTGCAGCCCCACGCGGAACAGCCCCGGCTCCGTCGCCTTGGCCAGCTCCTACGACGGCCACGCGATCTGCCCCGCGTCCGCGTCCACCGCCACCTCCTTGGCCACCAGCGCCCCGGGCTCCGCCGAGCGCGGCGCCAGCTCCACGCCCGCCCAGCCCGCGCCCGGCGCCGCCGCCGCCGGCGGGTACAGCACCTGCGGCGCGTTGTCATTCTCGTCCACGATCACGAGCCGCACCGACACGTTGCTGCTCAGCGCCGGCGCGCCGCCGTCCTCCGCCCGCACCCACAGCCACACCTCGCGCACCTCCTCGTAGTCGAAGGAGCGCAGCGCGTACAGCGCGCCCGTCTCCGCCTGCACCGACACGTAGGACGACAGCGGCGCGCCCCGCACCCCCCCCTCCGACAGCCGGTACCGCACGCGCGCGTTCTGCCCCCAGTCCGCGTCCGCCGCCCGCACCGTCAGCACCAGCGCGCCCGCCGCGTTGTTCTCGGGCAGCCGCGCGCTGTAGCGCGCCTCCGCGAACACCGGCGCGTTGTCGTTCACGTCCAGCACCCGCAGCGCCAGCACCGCGCTGCTCCACAGCGCCGGCGACCCGCCGTCCGCCGCCCGCACCGTCACGTTGTTCTCCGCCACCTCCTCCCGGTCCAGCTCCCTCGCCGTCACCACGCGGTAGTAGTCCTCGAAGGGCTTCTCCAGGCGGAACGGGAGGCGCTCGGCCATGCTGCACCGCACCTCGCCGTTCGCCCCCGAGTCCCGGTCCTGCACGTGCAGCAGGGCCACCACCGTCCCCGACGGGGCGTCCTCAGAGATCGCGCTCAGCGCCGACGACACTGTCAGTTCGGGCGCGTTGTCGTTCACGTCTGTCACGGCAATCGCGACTTTCGCTGTGTCGGAAAGTCCGCCGCCGTCTTGAGCCCCCATCTCCACTTCGTAGGATTCGCCTTCCTCGAAGTCCAGGCTCCGCACCAGACTGATCGCTCCCGTCTCGGCGTCCAGCTGGAAAATTTCCGACGACCGCTCTGAAATTTTATGGAAACTGTATTTCACGTGCCCGTTCAGCCCCTCGTCGGCGTCGGTGGCCGTGACGGTGTACTCCGCCTGGCTGAACACGGGCGCGTTGTCGCTCGCGTCCAGCACCGCCACGCGGGCCCGCACCGTGCCCGTCCGCGCCGGCTCTCCGCCGTCGCTCGCCCTCAGCACCAGCTCGTGAAACGCCGCCTCCTCCCGGTCCAGCGCCTTCGCCAGCACCAGCTCGGGACGCTGATCGCCGCCGGGGCCCGCCTGCACGGCCAGCGAGAAGTGCTCGTCGCCGCTCAGCTCGTAGCTCTGCAGCGAATTCCGTCCCACGTCCGGGTCGTGAGCCCTGGCCAGGGGAAACCGCCACCCTGGGGCTGTCGTCTCTCTCAGTCTCAGGTCTATTTCTGCCCCTCGCAAGCTGGGCGCGTTGCCGTTGATGTCCGTGATTTCCCCTTCGATTCCGTAAACCTGCATTTCCCCTTCCACTATGAGCTCACACCGCAGCACCGCGGCCGCCAATGGCGTGATGCTGAAGGACTGCTCGCCCAGCACCTCGCAGCTCGTCCTGCCGTTGTCTCCCGAGTCCCGGTCCCGCACGTTGAAGAGGGCCATCACGGTGTTCGGCGGAGCGGCTTCCGGGAGGGTGCTGGTAAGGGAGGTGATTATCACCTCGGGGCGTTGTTGTTCATGTCCTCCACCTCCCCCTTACCTTGCAGTGCACGGACAGGCCCCCTCCGTCCGTGGCCTGTATGTCTACCTCGTAGGTCTTTGTTTCTTCATAATCCACCTGCTTTTTGAGTTGAATGTACCCTGCCTCTGGATTTATTTTAAACGTCTGGAGGTTTTCCTCTGAGTTTTGAACTATGGCTATTTCCCCATTCGGTCCTGAGTCTAAATCGCTAGCAGACACCACCACCACTAAGGTATCCTGGGAGCTATTTTCTAATACCCGGACTTTATACAGACTACGGGTAAATACCGGAATATTGTCATTTCTATCCAGGACTACCACGCGGATTAAGGCTGTACCAGAGTGTGGTGGAAACCCACCATCCACAGCCATGACAGTGAAAGCCACTTCTGCTTGCTGCTGCCGGTCCAGGGCTTGGTCCAACACCAGCTCGGCGTACCTCCTGCCATCACTCCGCCTCCGGGTGTAGATATGGAAATAGTCGTTCGAGCTGATACTGTAATGCTGAAGACTGTTGTTCCCCACATCTGAATCCTGCATGCTTTCCAACAGAAAACGAGCCTCCGGCATTGCAGTTTCTGGGATCTTTAAAACTGTCTCTTTATTTAAGAACACGGGAGCGTGATCATTTATATTGGTGAGGCTTACTTCAGCTCGGAAGGACTGCAGTGGGCTCTCCAGCAGCACCACGAAACGCACCAGACAGGGCTCGCTCTTCCCACACAGCTCCTCCCCGTCCATCTGCTCTCGCACCAGAAAGCCCCCGGTGTGTTGGTTCAGCCGTAAATACTGCTTTTCTTCTTCAGGAACGAGCCGAGCCTGTAGAGCCGATAATTCCTCACTAGCCAGTCACAAATTCTTAGCGATATTCGCCATAAAGGAGCCTCTTTCCGCCTCTTTGGGCACAGAGTACCGGGCGGTATCTGCTCTCATCCCCGACATGCAGAGGAGCAGGACCAGAGCCACTGCTCGCCCTGGGAGAGGTTCCTCGCTCTTCCTCAGCTCCATTCCCTCCCAGCGAAGCGATCCCTGTGAGCTGGATGGAGCTGCCGATCCAGCCTGCCGACCCCCAAGCAGAGCAGCCCGGGATGGTGCAGCCCCGCGAACGGCCCCGCCCGGCCGAGCCCCGGGGGCAGTGGATTTGGGAGCTGCGCGGAGCCTCTGCGCCTCTACGGTCAGCAGGCGGCCGACCTGCAGAACGACGCAGAGATTTCCCAGCGCAAAGACTGCAGAACCGCTGTCTTTCTCTGTTCCGAGGTCAGGGCATACAGATTTAACTGCCCATACAACCCTGTTCAAAGTATGGCCACCACCTGGATGACCAATGCCTTTTATTTGAAAACGAGATTTATTTAAAGATGTTTTTTCTAATGTCCCTCCCTACAACGGTTTGAACTGTTTATGCACAGTGAAGAAATTCCTTTTAGGCTGCTTAGATAAAAAAGCTGTGTATTGTTACAGATGTCCAGCATCCAGAGTGAACTGGTCCACGAACCATGGCAGCGATCGCCATGCAGTTCCCCATAGTAATTCTCGGGTGGGTTTCTGGAATGAACCGAGATTGTTCCCCTGATTCACGACCTCTCAGCCTCTCAGGCTGGGAGCCCTTGCGAAGGGGCTGGGAGCAGCATCTCTCAGACCTCAGCTTGGCTCAGAGAAGCCCCCTCCACCTTGCTCTGGCTTCTGAGGACGGCCTACTTCCAGGTCGCTCTGATTTTCACTGTATAAAATCCACTTCAAAGGCATGGCTTTATTCCCAAAATGCTGCTCTTGGGGTGGCTATGACAGTGACAATTGTCGGCGATGACTGTGACAAGTGATCTTCGAGACAGCACACTCAACTGAGGGAGTTCCAAGTAGGTTTTATTGTTTTCTGTCATTAGGCATTTGACGCTTAAAAATTTGTGAGCGACAGCAAATACCACATTACTTTACAAATCAATACTGATTAATGAAAGGAAAAGGGAACAGAAATCTTCTTGATGCTTCCTATATTCTACGATGCCTTAAGTTTATTGTAAACGTTTTAGCCTACTTTGCTGTAAAACCACAGACAGTACTTTTAATTCTCTACTACCTTATACTCAAAAATCCTGAAATGTTCATTTCAACTTTACGTTATGAAAAAAAAAAGAATACATTGCTCAAAGCCCACTCTTTACAGTATGAAGAATCTGTAAACTCCTGGTCAAATATGCAAAGTGTACCAATGTCAGCCATTTCTAATGTAATCAGCTTCTGCTTGTTATTAAGGAATTTCTTTGCAAGTACCACTTAATTTTGCTTAGTATCTGTTTGGCCTGGTATTGAACAGACAGCAGAAAATTAAGACATTATTACAGAGCCCTCTCCATATGAAAAAACCACAGAAAAGGTGATGTATGAAAAAGTTATCTTGAAGATCTGCTTCCAGTTTTCAGGATTTCCCTTTAACATTTAGAAGCAGTAGCACTCTCACAATCACACATCAAGTCTCAGTGTAATCAACATGCAACACAGTCTTCCTCCTCCATCCATTTCACAATTACAAAATACCTACATTAATAGAGTACTGCTCAAGAGGAGAGTGTTTTTGCTCTCTCATAAGCCTTGTACCTCTCTGGTACTTTTTTGGTGGGTGTTTGGTGTCTTCGTTCTCTTTTCCCTGTGAAGACATTAGCCAGTGGGGGAGACATGCTTGTCTTTCTCCTCACTTACTGATGGGTGAGCCAAGGGTTTTGATCAGAATTGACATTTAGCTCCATCCCCCTGTTTGCAGTGCAAGCTGCTTCCACAGGTCTGGGCCCCATGTCTTTGGAGAGGGGAGCTCTGCCCTGTAAAGAACAAAGAGTGGAGGTTGTCATTTGGGTGTCGAAGGTAAGAAGGCATCAGCGAGACACTTAGAGGGCATGTCTTACACCACTGCATGGGTGACACCACTCTTCTCTACCCAGAGCCAAAGAGGAGATTGGACTTGGTGGTGGGTCTCTGACCTGAACGGGGAAAATCTAAAGCCAGAAAGCATCCCCCACTCTGGACATCACAAAGGCACTACTGCAAACCTTTTATGAGTCTGAGGGAGTAATTTAAGATGGTAAGAGCCCAAAATAAAACCACTTTCTCACAAACGGTAAATGTGGTTTAATGTTGACTTATCAAGATGGGTCCTTGTCTCCCCTGAGGCTACTGCAACTGCAGTTCTGAGAACCTGCAGTAAAGTCCAAGTCATCAGTCATTATGAAATACGAAAATGTTGTGGCATGACCATAACATGGTGTTTGTGCATCTTCAGCCTCATGTATGTTCATTGTCCAGACTCTTGTGAAGTACTAGATGGATCCCCGGAAACTACTAACCCCATGAGGAGAGAAGGAGCTGTTTCAACGACCACTTCTTGTTTCCCCCGGCTCTTTGAACAGCCAAAGGGTTCAAGGGCGTCTCAAACATGGCTCATTTTAAGTTCACAGAAGCACTGGGAAGAGAGGTGCTGGTACTGTCTGCGATCACTCGGCTGTGTCAGGAAGGAACTGGAGGGTGCGTTGTAAAGCCCCGGTATCAACATTTTTCTGGCCAATACTGTTCATCCAAGCCACAAAAATACAAGGGAATTTAATGGCAGAGGTCCCCACCTCCGTGGCCTCCAGCAGCTTGTAAGACAGCTTGAGTTCAGCACTGCCACCACCCTGGTGAACGGCACTTGGCAGCACCGAGCACCAGCTCCTAACAGCAGTGCAGGGGACACGGTCAGTGATGTGACACCCCTTTGCACCATTGTCCCCGCAGTCCTGGTTAATGCTGGACAGGACCACTACATTCCCAGTGCTGCTGCCTCCAGCAGGACGTGTCCCTAGCAGTGGTGTCATTCCTGCTCTGGGTCCTTACGGGCTCCACCCAGTGCATGGACAGGACCCACTGCGTGGACAGGACCCACACATCTGTACCCATACTTCTCATCTTCTCATGGTACAGCTGCCCCCCTTTGTGGTGACACCAAAGACTTGATCTAACGCGAATACTCAGGGCATAGCGCTGGATGCAGAGAGGCGTGGTTAGTCAGCACTTGTGGAGCATCTGAACCATGCTGGATCCTCATGGGAGGCGCCGCCAGCAGCTCTGAGACCCTCTCTACCCTCTCCTCCCACCCCAGTGGCTCCTCCACCACCAGCTCTGCAACATCGATAGTCCTTACTGCCAGGGGTGAGCACACCTCCACACTGCTCCCTCCCCGCTCCCCCTATTGCCTCAGCCCGGCCAGGTCTCTCACCTGTGCAGCCCAGTTGCCTCCTTCCCCAAGACTGGCCGCCTCTTGCAAGCACACCGAGCTCCACTGTTCGCCTGGGCCAGGAGGCAGCCCGGCGGGGAAGCAGGGGAAGACAGGCCTGAGGAAGCAAAATTCGCTGTTGACGGTCCCGGAGGCGAAGCAGACGTCATGCACGTAGCTGCGGGGCAGGGAGCCCGCGTTGCTCTCCATGGCAGCCTTCAGGAACGTGGGCAAGGTCTCCGCCTCGCTCCACCTGGTCCGCTGCATCTTCACCACCACGGCAGCCACCACGGTGGCCAGGAACAGCGCTGACATGCAGGCCAGGCAGACGATGAGGTACAGGGTCAGCGGCCTGTCGGGCTCAATGGTAGGTGACTCCTTGCTCACCTGCAAATGGGCGTCAGAGAAGCCGTCCACCAGGACGATGCTGAGGGTGGCGGTGGCAGAGCGCGGCGGCTGCCTGCCGTCTCGCACCAGCACGATGAGCCTCTGCCGGGGTGCATCGTGCTCCACCACGGCCCACGCCCTGCGCACCTCGCCGCTGTGCAGCCCCACGCGGAACAGCCCCGGCTCCGTCGACTTGGCCAGCTCGTACGACAGCCACGCGTTCTGCCCCGTGTCTGCATCCACTGCCACCACCTTGGCCACCAGGTAGCCCGCCCACGCCCAGCACGGCACCAGCTCGCCCGCTGCCGCGCTGCTGTCTGGGGGCGGGTGCAGCACAAGGGGCACGTTGTCGTTCTCGTCCCACACCA
Organism: Mycteria americana; assembly: GCF_035582795.1. Lineage (NCBI taxonomy): Eukaryota > Metazoa > Chordata > Aves > Ciconiiformes > Ciconiidae > Mycteria > Mycteria americana. The sequence continues at coordinate 21,906,683 of NC_134372.1, forward strand.
CCATGCGCAGCACTGCCTGGGCACTGAGAGGCGGCGAGCTGCCGTCAGTAGCGCGCACTGCCACCTCGAAGGCGCGCACCTCCTCGTAGTCCAGCGGGCGGAGGATGTAAATGTCCCCATTTTCAGTGTTGACCAACACGTCGGGCTGCTTCTTGCCCTCCTGCTGCACCAGCGCGTAGTTTACGTGGGCGTTTTTTCCCACGTCGGCGTCCGTGGCGTTCACGCTGCCGAGCCACAGCATGGGGCTGTTGTTCTCTGTGACTGACATGGTGTAAATCTCCTGGGTGAACTCTGGGGGATTGTCGTTCACGTCTGATATCTGCACAAAAATGCTTTCCCGAGAGCTCAGCCGCATCGTGCCCCAGTCCGTGGCTGTGATGGTGATGTTATACTCCGCCGTCCTCTCCCTGTCCAGCGCCGCGTTTGTTCTCAGTTCGTAGTAATTATCAAAAGTGGGAGTGAGACTGAAGGGCAAATCCCCATCGATGGCGCACTCCGTCCTGCCATTGTCCCCAGAGTCCCGGTCCCGCACACTGAACAGGGCCACCACGGTCCGGGGCGGGGCGTCCTTGGGAATGCAGGCGATGAAGGAGGTGAGCGCTATCTTCGGGGCATTGTCATTCACGTCCAGAATCTCCACCTGCACTTTGCAATGCGCAGACAGCCCCCCGCCGTCAGTGGCTCTCACCACCATCTCGTGATTTTCCACTTCCTTGAAGTCCAGGTTGCCCGCGACCCGTATCTCCCCAGTGGCAGAGTTCAGCTTGAAGAGCTGCTGTGATCGCTTCGATGTCTGGGTGAAGGTGTACCGCACTTTCCTGTTGGACACTTCGTTGGGATCCGCAGCCGTGACTCTGGCCACCAGGTGCTCCAGGGGGCTGTTCTCGGCCAGGCACACCTTGTAGACCTCCTGACCGAAGACTGGAATGTTGTCATTGGCATCCAGCACCACGATCCGGACCTGAGCCGTGCCCGACCTGGATGGTGAGCCCCCGTCGGTGGCGGTGAGAAGTAAATTCAGCTCTCGCTGCTCTTCGCAGTCCAGCTGCCACTCTAGGACGAGCTCCGCGTATTTTGCTCCACCTTTCACTGTTCCGAGAGCGAGGGAGAAATGTGAATTGGACCTGAGGCTGTAGTTCAGCAAGCCGTTGCTGCCTACGTCCTTGTCCTGGGCGCTTTCCAGAGAGAAATGGGACCCGGGAGATGCTGTTTCCAGAATCTCTAAAACCATGTCCTTCTCCGGGAACACGGGGGAGTTGTCGTTCACGTCACGAACCTCCACCTCCCCTTGGATCAGCTGCAACGGATTTTCAAAGAATATGTTAAAGAAGAGCATGCAGGTATCACTCTGCGGACAGATCTCCTCTCGGTCCAGCAATTCCTTTGCTGTCAGGACTCTGGTGTTTTGATTGAGGCGGAAAAGCTGCTCATTCCCTTCGCACACAACACGGGCCTTGCGAGCTGTGAGCTGGCTTGGAGAAACCCCCAGGTCTTTTGCAATACTGGCGACAAAGGACTCCCTCTCCATTTCCTCCGCCAGAGAATAGTGAAGGGTTTCAGCCCCGCTCTGGCACACGCAAATGCACAGAATGAACAAGATCACTTGACTCTGGCTGCCTCCGCTCCGTCTCCCACACCGCCATTACTCTCCAGAAAAGCCATCCACCGTCCTCCGTGGTTCCCAGCATTTTTAAGCAGCGTCCGAGGCAGAGCGGTGTTTTTCAGGAATCCCGGGGTAAGGGGCTCTGAAACCCCACAAGCACCCCGACTCCGTGTCCCGCCGCCCTTTCCGAGCAGCTCACACGGGTTTTTTTTCTCCTTGTGCCTGCGAACCCGGTGCGGGCAGAGGAACCTGCCGGTCCGTGGCCAACACCCCCACCCAGCGTCGCAAGGGGGAATAGTTCCTCTGCCTTCTCATTCAGGACAGAGATGCTGATTCGGAGTTTGCTGCTTGAATCTGCACTCTCCGTGCCAAACTGAAGCCAAAAAGCACAGTGTAAATGCTCTTCTCGCTTGGAAGCAGGCTCCCTCCCCGCATACAGAGCGCTGCTCTGGGTATCACCTCCCAGCTCGCAACCGTGAACTCTTCCTACACAGCTCTTGCTTTTCCTCTGTGTTGTGCAGGCATTGCAAGATCTGCCACTCCCATAGGATGCATTGCGGGATTTTCCTTTTCTTCTCCACTTGTTAATCAGCACAGGACAGTTAACAAGTAGTAACTCTTCAAAGCACCGCTATTGAATATGAGAGCTGGTGCCAGGGAAAGGTCTCGAAAGCAAATGTTTCATCATCACTCTAGCTCACCATCACACTAGAATGATAATGATAATGCTATTCTAGGACACATCATCCTAATGCTGTTTTCTTCACATTGTGTACCACGCCTCACCCAAAGGACACACAACTTTTTTTCTCCTTAATTGACAGGACTATCCTCCCCTGCCGCCTGCTGACCCGTGCACCCATGATAAAGTGTGTCACTGTATAACACATTCGTGAAAAATGTCCCCAGCCGTACACAAACATCGAAATGCTGCAACCTGTTTTAATGTTTTGGAGGGATACACTCCTTTCTCCTCTAATGTTACCACACAGGCTTAGAAATACTTTAGAGGTCTCTGTACTCAGAGGTCAAACCTGAACTACTGTACCTGTGTCAGCCAACAGCTATTTAATAAAAAAGGCAAGGAAACAAACAGGAGAGCTCATCAATTAAACCCCCAGATACACAAACGCTAACGAGCAGGAGGTAACGGAGAAAATAGCAAATACCAGGGATCTAACGACACTGATCGATGTGTCATTAAATGAACCATCCAAGTGTAAACTCCAAGAGGTTCAACCAGAAACTTTGTAAACGATAAGGGAAAAAAAATTATCATGGATTATCAGAAAGGTTCTCATAGGAAAGAGCAAACTGATTACGAGATGTTGGGGGGGGAGGGTGGTCTAGGAATATGCAAAGCTTCTTATGGAATGATTAAAGGCAGGATCAAACTCGGTAAAAGGAAGAGGTCAAGAGTGGACCTGGGAGGAATAACCGTGGGGAAACGGAGGTGGGAGGGGAGAGAGAGGGGTCCTGATCACGGGCTGATAGTGCGAGGCAGGATCCGTGCCGGAGATGGGATAAAAACCCCAGGGTCAGGCACTCATCGCCGGCCCTGAGGATCGACTTATACAGCAACTGCTCCTGCGGACCCAGCGGCGAGCTCCGGGAAACGCACACGCAATGTACTGGAGATGCACGCAGCTGTCTCCAAGACCAGTCTTCCTCTTCCAGCTGGGAATTCAGATCCGCCGAGTGAAATCTCAGAGGCCCCATGCCGGGTTTTGTTGCCCCCCCTGGATAAAGGCTTCTTCCCCATCCCTGGAGCCACTGCCCATCCACCTCCAGCACACCCTGCGGATAGCATGGCTTAGGAGGAGCAGTTGCCTGCAGATCAAAGCACAGATGCTTCCCCGAGTCACTGTGGTTTTTCATGCCCGAGTGCAAAGAGGGACCAACGTTCCCGTCCTCTCGTTCCCAGCCAGCTCCCAGGACGGATTTCTTCTCTCGCCTCTAGCATTCAGACAGCGCTTGAATTCCCAGCTCTCCCGCGGAACTGCTGTCCTGAGCTCTCCGCTGGATGCAAACGTGAGGAAAGCCGGAAGAATCATTCCCCACCTTCTGGCTCTCCGTTATGCTGTAAATACCACTGGTATATTTCCTGTTTGTGGTTCGTCTTCCGAGATATAAACCGGCCTCCTCTCTCTGTCTGCACTTAGTCCAGTGAATGCTTTCCCCATCACTCTGTTAGATGTAAACATTTCTTTCTCGCGGTATTAAGTCGGTGCTTACCAACCAACGGGCTCTGCCTGACTCACCCCAGACCTGCGGCGAAATCCTCCCAGATCTCCTAGGGATGGAGTGTGGCATCAGCGGGCTGGGGACAGCCTGGGAGATCGTCTCCCTTCTTCACATCCCCAATTCTGCCTTGTGCTCTTGACGTTTCCAGACAGTTCTCGGTGCAGCAATTCCCGGTACATCCCTTGGAAAGGCTTTGAACTAGGACATTTCGGTTGGGCTTTCAGCTAATGTCAGCTATGCAGCATCTGACTGGTGCTCACTGGTCTCCCCTTGGTTGGGAGCTCCCCGCCCAGCAGCAGCAATACACGCACAGCGCTGGCCAACAGCGGCACTGGGCGTCCAACGCAGGAACTGCACATGGGCGTCTACCCCCAAGTCTCATTACGCATCTCCTCCGTTAGGTTCTGGCTATTGCTAGGGCAAATTATGAAACACATTTCCCACCTGAAGTCTTTGGCAAATAAACGTACTTTCTTAGTACTCATTGAGACTAATAATCTTGGCACTAATAATCCAGGCAAGTATGAAACGTCTAGAAGGTGTCCTATACAAACCTTCTGTCAAATGTGCTTAACAAAGATGAGTGCTATGGGCAAATGTAGCAACCATTGCTCATGTGTTGTGCACTACATCTTCCAGAAGTCAGAGAGACAATCGAGGCGTTTTCAAGCACAGGCTGGTTGTGGAAGGATCAGAGTTTTGGATATTTTCTATTTCACAAGGAGACCTCTGACTGTTGTATGTCCTCTCCTAGAGTAATCTGAAGTTAAGAACCAATTCAGTATTAATAGTAGCACGAACCTCCACCTCCCCTCGGATCAGCTGCAATGGATTTTCAAAGAATATCTTAAAGAAGAGAGTGCAGGTATCGCTCTGCAGACAGATCTCAGATCTCCTCTTGGTCCAGAGACTCCTTTACTGTCAGGACTCTGGTGTTTTGTTTGAGGCAGAAATGCTGCTTGTTCCTCTCAGACACAATGTGGGCCACATTTCCTGCTAGGTAGCAGTATTTCCTTTCTACTAACATCGGTTTGTGAGGTTATCTGCTCTAAAATCTCCCCTGCATACCTTCCAACTTCAAAGAATAAGGGGAAATTGTCTGAGTTCATATACCTTCTTAAAGACATTCTGCACTCTCCAGTCTCCACAGATAATGCTGGACTGAAGGCACCTGCCAGATGTCTACCCAGACCTTTGCCATCCTACATCTTTTGAAGGCAAGGAATTCTTGCTCTCTTCTCTCTAGTCATGACATCTCAGTACTTCTTGTTTGAAAAGAAACCCTTCAGAGCTTCAACACTTTGCTACTATGAATACCTTTTGAAGCCAAGTAATTATTCTCTTCTTTGTAAACTTTGTGCTTAGTGGGATCCGATTTTTCCATCCTTAACCTCACTCTTAGGTCAAATATGCAGCAATTTTCTTCATAAATCCCTAGAACCATGTGTTTTCTTGCATCCTGAGGTCTGAAATGGCCCACAATATTTTAATTTCTAGCTCTAAGTTGATCTATTTTGTGGGGGAAAATGTCATCTACTGAGACTTTTTTTCATGTTCTTGTGTCCAATTTCCATATGACTCCTTCCACGGTTTCCTGCAGTGGCCGTTTCAGTTGACCAGAAGGAGACAGATACAAATGGAAAGTCACACGATGAACAATCAAGCAGCACAAGGTTGTCAGGCAATTCAAGTCCACTGTGTGAATAATCTTGGCATTCCGTGTGCTTTTCATGAAGCAACAGAGAATAAGATTATTTTCTCAGTGACATTTGGATAGCCTTGAAAAAGAGGCTTCAGGGACAGAAGTGCCACACAGGCATTTCATGAACAAGGGCAAGAAAAGCCCAGCTTGTGAAGAAATGTTTCTACAATTGGCTACTTGAAAATAGTAGCTAGAAGGGATTGCAGGAAAACAGTCAAATGATATAATAAGAAAGTGAGAAATAGACAGACTGTATGCTGTTCTGGGTATAGAAATAGCACATTTTCTCTTTAATGGACAGGCCAGGAAGGAAAGGATATGGGGCCTATGTTGGCCTTGGACAGGCTAATTTTGAAACTCTAGCTGGTCATCTGAGGAGAGAAACAGGAAAATTCCGCTGAAAAGCAGATTTAGAAGTGAAGGAGAGAAAGGGAGAGCAGGAGGGCGAATAGCAATGGTTAGAGGAGGGAAAGTTGCTATGCAAGAGGGGCCAAGAGAGGACAAGCATGAATCTGTTTGGTTGACAAGGCTGATCAAGGAGGGTAAGGACAGAGAAATACATGTAGGATCCATCCTGAAGGCAACTTAGGAGGAGCTTGTTGGTGTAGCACCTGTAAGGAAAGAATCAGAATGGACATTAGTAAAGGGAAAGTGGGGTCCAATCAGCCAGAGTGAAAAGGGTATGGGGGATTCTGGAGAAAAGCAGGAAGGGCAGTAGATGCAGATTAAAGTCAAAGCAGGTGCATGGATCAGAAAGGATTGAAAATGTACATAAAGAAGGAAGAAACAAAACAGTTAGGCAGGAGAGGAAGGTAGGAGGAAGAAAGGCTGAGATACCGTCCTTTAGGTTTGTGTTTGTCTTTCCCCCATTCTCAGTGTCTGGCTTAGGACTTAGATATCTTATTTTCCATCTTTCTCCCTCAGAGTGTCTCTCTTTCCACTTGGGAAGCAACAAAATTATCAGAAGGTATCAGCAAACCAAAGGGAACCCTGGTATCTCAGTTTAACAGGATGAAGTGCCCAGAGAAAGCAAGCATCAGTGCCCAACTTTCTGTCTCCTGATGCCAGGCTTGGCCCATCTTCAAGCCAAGTTCCCAATCCTGTAACCCTTGGACGGCATGAACATATTGAGAAGGTGGAAACACCTGGCCCAGTGTAACACCTGAAAAGGAGATAAATGGAGAAGTGATTCAAGCACAACTTCATGGACATCATGGTCACTGCCTGGAAAGAAAACAGAGCTTCTGAACTGAGGCTTTCAAAGGAGACAGAGAGATCAAGGGAGTTGTCATGTTTACTCATGTCACAGGTGAACAGAGAGATGGGTCAACATGAGGGGACCACCCCCCGCTTCATGTTTAGTGCTTCTGAAGATACAGTGACCAGTCAAGTGGTTAACTAAGTGGCCAGCACCATTCATAAACCAAATCCAGCTAAATGATAAGGTCTGTATAACCCCAGCATAAGAGAAATATGGCCTATGGTTTACAGAAGCAGCAGAGAATTCCTGTTTTGGGAGGATGCCTGGGACAACAAAGGCTTTTTATGCCCTCTGTTTAACACCTGCTTCTCTTCCCTCAGCTGCAAACCAGGCACACTCTAGGATCACAGGATGACCCTTGTGTCTCTGACGCAACGAAACCATTCCCAGAAATACAGGGTGACCAGTGAACTTCCTGGGACATCTTTTACACAAAGTAGTGAGATTTAGGCTCTCAGTATCCTAACGTACCCTTGTATCTTGACTATTTTGTTTTATACCCACAGTATTTTGTCAAAGCTGAGCTGTGAAAAGTCATCTTTCTGTCAGCCAATGTTTTGACATGCTCTGCACTGCTGATCAACGACATGTAGATACTCTGAAAGAAAGGAGACTTCCAGAGCAGAAAACATCTATCCTATGAGGATAAATCCAGAAAGGGTTTATTCACTGTTTAGGCAACAGACATATACTCACACCAATATCACATTTACTAATAGAGTGGACACACTGGCAATGAAAAACTGAATAGCATCTTAAAGATAGATGCACAGACAATTCCTAGTGAATAATTATGAAGTATACAGTTATGAAAGCAATGCATTTAGCAGATACTGCTGAAGGTGCATCACAGCTAATTTACTTTCCAAAGAGTTTATACCTGGACAGGTGCAGCACACCTCTGCTGTCAAGATCCTTCTACTGCTGGGTTCTAAAACAAAAAAGAAGGTAATCTATTTTTATATTAAAGATACTGGATTCCATCAATGATGGGGAGGGCTAATAGAAAACAACCTGTAGTCCATGAGCACTGTCACATATAAACATATTATCTGCTCAAGCCCACCCAAAAAGGTGATGAGACTAGGGCACACCTTGGAATCACTTAAATTCAGGTTTTTTTGTCCACCAGCAGGTCAGCCCCTGCCCAGGGAGGAGCAGGGGCAGCAGAGTCGGATCCGGCTGCCCTGTCCCTGGCCCAGCAGACGGGGGATCTGCTGCTGCAATCCCTGCTCCTTGCCGGCGGAGGGCAGCCGCCACCAGGGAAAATACTAACTGGCGACTTTGCAAGTCACGGAAAGGAGCGGCAGAAACCGGCTTGGAAACAACCGGGCTCGGCAGCAACCCGGGCTCGGCTAGGGCAAGGGACAGAGTCCCCCGGAGAGAGGCAGGTCTCTTATCTATCTATCTATCTATCTATCTATCTATCTATCTATCTATCTATCTATCTATCCACCTACCTACCCATCCATCCATCTATCTATCTAGCTACCTATCTGCGTCCTTGTCCACAGGAGCTGGCTCCTGTTGTGCTGCTCGGTGCACCGGGGAAAGGAGCACACACTCAGATCCAAGGAAACAAGCTCAGATCGAGACAGTTTTAGACTCAAAGCAGGAGGCTGGAGAGAAAGGGGAATTACGAGGTCATTAGTGATGTGATGAGATTGTGAGGGGGCACCCAGCACTCTGGACTGAGATGAGTTTGGGAGGGGAAATAGGTCATGGAGAAGCCATGGAGATAACTTTATCCCTTGGGGTCCCTAATGCTGGCCTTCTGCCCTTGCCACAGATAAAAAATGAAATTGCAGTAGTATTGAGCAGTGTGCTTGTTCCCCCCCAGCATCGGGACTACAGGGCAAGTGACGACAGCAGCTAGCTTAAACCCTGGGAATCAGGGATTGTTGTAGGAGACACCAGGGCTGAATAATCTCTTAGCTTTATTTTCTGTCAGGCTAGAGTGTGTCTAATGCAGAAAATATTTATACCATTTTAAATATGCTTAAATAATTGTGTTCACGTTCATTACTACATGCTTGTTGTCTGTTTTAATCTTTTACAGAAGACAAAGAAAGGAGATACAGACACCTATTTAGAGAGAGAGACAATTGTCAGGAATTCATATATATATTATTCCTAATCACACAATTCAATTTAAAGTGAAATTCACAGGTTTGTCTGTGACTGATTTATTAATTTAAAATAGCTTAAAGAAAATACACCTTAAAAAGTTCAAGCCAAAATTTTTGAATAAGATTAGTGATGTGGAGGCATTTGAGATCAGGAAGCTTCAGCCAAGGCACATAAGCAAATCTGATTTTCAAGAAGCAAGCATATCATGCACTACTGTAAGTCTCCCATTTAGATCCTTAAGGTACAAGCAAAATAGGTTTTGTCTCTTTTTTTTTTCTTTTAAAAATGTTTTGTGCAAAACAAATAAATAGAGAAAGCCTGCAATACACAGTACTATTTAATTGCTGTTGAAGATCAGTTTATTGTTTCATTTTACTTGAGCTGTACAGTTTTAACCTTGTAAATGGGCAGGGTGTTCTGTATTGTGTTAGAGGAAAATGAGTCTGTATACTTCAAATTAGGCAGGTACATAATAGTTCCACTGTTGAAGAAAATTACATGTATAGAAAAACGTGTGTCTTACTCAACTTCACCAACTATTATGTGTGTAGTTAGGACTAGCCCTGAAGGCCCAGATGATGAGAGACTACTTAAAATATGTCTTAACTGGAAATTAAGGACAGATGTCTCAAAATGTAATCCTGAAAGCCCTGCTCCATGTCTCCTGAACTTGGAGATACACTGCTGAAGAGCATTAGCTCTTTAACTGTAGAGTTCTGTAAGCCCACAGAATTCTGCTTCTGCATGTGCAGATGTGTCCTGACATTGCCAAGAAACTTGTTTTTTCCTTTAAGTGCCCAGGTGGTGTCCAGAAGTTTGTGATCCCATGTCTGTCTTCCAGAAGGGATTTGGTTCACTTGGCATTTAAAGGGCAAACTTCGTGCAGAGCCTATGCAAAATGCAATGCTGCTATGCAAAGTACAGTGCTTTCTTCTAAAACTCTAAAATGGAGAAGAATACTGTATGATCCCTTTTTCTCTAATACCATCCTATGTTTAAGGTTTCAAAGTTAAAATCTGCCTAAAAGTGTCCAGGCTCACCTCTGGATATTGGATGATAGGAACTTTGGCATGGAACTGGAGTGATTCTTAGCCTTCCTCTCAAAATATACATTATAGTCATTAGCAGGTGGTAGTTAACAACTAAATCAGGCATCTCTTTGCTTTCTCATTTTATTTCTTTCATGTACTTCATTCTGTTTCTTGATATATTAATCAAAGTAGCTAAAGAAACAAATGCTCAAAAAAACCAACCCCAAAACCTGGTACAAAGTCATGGGTGACTCTGAGAGAGGTTAAGAATCAATACGGGCTGCCTGTGTGAATAAGAAGCACATCCCTTAAGTTGAACTTTTTAATCCCAAACCCAAGTTTAAATGTCTACCCTTCTGAACACATGGAAAAAACAGCTCTGTGCCCAATACACAATCATCTGCCATTCTGAGGGTAAAACCAGGGTATTGGATACAGTGACAGGAACAGATAAATGTTCATTACATTGTTGTTCAGTAGATGGAGTATGAGTTTTACATAAAAATGCTAAACCAAGAGGCTCCTAGCTATCCAGTCTCTTTGTTTATTAACACGTCCCACTAAATGCACATAACAAAAAGACACCAGAAAAACTATTTGCCAAAAACTTTAAGCTGAACAGAATAAACCTGTGCAGTGAATCTTGCTTTGTACATAACCTTCACATGCCTCATGAGCAAAACATCAGAAAAATCAAGATAGATGTTGAACTGCACTAATAATTGAGTTCCAGCATCACTAGGATACAGCAAAAATTTTCTTCAAGGCAGTGTTGCCTAAAGGTGAACTACAGGAAAAAAAAAAAAAGCAAATGTGATAAAAGCCTTTTAATTTACATAGCATTCAGACAAGCTGATTGATGTTATCTCCGAGAATCTGAGATTTTTATCTTACTCACTCTCCTTCTTACCTCATTTATGGCTTCAATGCTCTCCAACTTCAGAACGGTGAGACACAGCTGGCTGAAAATACAGCTTCCACAAGGAAATATCCGATGTGTTGCAAAGGAGAAAACCCGTGAGGCCTAGTACCAATGAGAAAGGGTGGATTTGAGCAGCAGCTATGTGATAAGACTGGGAAACTAATTTATTATCTTTCAAAACAACAAAAAAATAGGCTTGTTCATAGTTGAGGGGAAGAGTAAAAAATTCTGAGGAACACAAAATAATCATACACATCCATTAATACTGGCAGCCTCTGTTAGGCAACTTCTGACTCATACTGTCTTTAAGAACAGATAATTATTTTAGGGAAAAGACATCAGATTCTCAAACATGCTACTGCTTTCTGCTGTTACATAGAAACCATCCATCTGTTGTCAAGTTTGTCAATAATTTGAAATCTAGCTGTAACATTACCACAATGCACATACTGCGTATAGCATATGGGAGCAGTTAGCATGATACTGGACATAAATTTTAGTCAGAGATACATGAGCTATCACTACCACATCACAAAGGTCAATAACAGTAAGTACAGTCTACTTAAAAAATCCCTGAATGGAAGATGCATCATATAATGCGTCCTTCTGCATATGTTGTAGGATATTTCTAAAGCTTCTAAAGCTTTAACAAGAGCTCTGCTTTAGACTGAGATAGTGATTAAGAGGTATAATGAAATGGTGTCCAGCAAAGACAAGACACTTATAAATGCCAGGCAGATAACAAGCAATGGGTCCTCAAGAGAAATAAGAAGGAAATATAAGACATTGTCAGAACTGTGTCATCATAGCTGAATCAATCAAAACCGTAAAGCTCACCTGGGAATAAACTGTTGTGAGCTGACAGCAAATGGTGAAGTCAGAAAACCTTTTTCCCCTATAAAAGCCGCAAACAAAAAAACCCCAAGCTGGTATAATTACCAATCCACTCAAATATTCAAATTAAAAAGACTTGATATGAATGGTCAAATGAATTCCTTTAAAAAGCCAAAGTACTGTTCCAACAAAAGTTCTTCATGCATCATTTGAAGTTTCACATCAAATTGTGGGGAAAAAAGAAAAAAAAAAAAGAAACCCTTCCTATTGGACAGACATTTGCACTTGCCTCTGAAATAAAAATGTGTGAGATTATACACAGTTAAGAATAAGATCAAGCTTGGAAAATGATTCTTCTGTCAGTTAATGAAACAGTGAAAGACACCGAGGACATTTCAGAGGACTGCAGGTACTGGTTTCTTGGCCCATGGAAAAAAAATCCTAAGACTATTCTGAAGCTTCCTGAATTAACATTGTAAACTTCCCTAAATGTATTGATCTACATATGCTATAATCAGAGCAGCAAATGTATTCATAAGTCTTTTCTTATGTACTTTTACAGGGAAACTAGAAATGGCATTTTTTAATGAGGTAGTAATTTCCTAAATTCTTAGGACCCTTTAGCTTCTTAGGACTTCGTTTATCTATTTTTTGTTTGTTTGTTTCTTTATTTCTTTCTTGTTACTTTTGTTATCTGAATGAATGGAGAAATTAAGACAGAATACAGCAAAACCTCTGAAAGAAAATTAAGGGAAACCACTGTACCTTTCCATGTCACTCATTACACCTTACCTATAAATATCCCTTTGCCAGAAAAAAAAGATGGAAATTCACAGATTTTGTTCAAGTGAGTGATACTCTGAACAAGGCCTCTAAAGGTATTCCTCTGCAAGGATAGATGATCCGATCATGAGTCTTCTGTTCTTCACAGCAGTTACAATAGCTGTTGAGGGGCAAGACATTTAACCAAACATTTAACCAAAACAGATAATAGACTACAATTTGGCTCTTACCTTTGTAACTAAGTAGCTGACCATTGCCAAAGGCAAATTTTGCAGACATTCAACAACCATAACCATGTGATCCACTATTTAAAAAAATGTTGTAGCAGTATATGTCAGTTTACACTTGGAATTTTGGTAGTCAGGCCATCATCATTCTTTGGAAATATATGCATGAAAGTGGTAAGATAGCCATGCTGGCAAAAATTGTGTATTTCACAGCAAAAGCACCCCATATTGTGGGTTCCTTCACTTGCTGCTCCATGAAATACTTATGTATAATTTTTAAATATTAAATGCTGGCTGTGTCAATGCTGAGGACCACCCTGACCTTGCCTCTACTGCTCTTGTCCTGCCAGTGCCTTAGAGACTTCCTGGCTCTTGTCATGTATCCCCATAATCCCCGCTCGGAGATCTAGCAACAAATTTACCATTGGTCTGCTTCTGCCTTTCTTCCAGTGCTGGGAGGTCCTCTGTTACAAGTATTATGGGATTGCATCATCAGAATCAGATTTCTAAAGGAGATCCTGCATAGAAAGCACGTCAGGAGGCTCAGCTGGTGTGGCCCTTGCCATTCTTCCTAGAGGGTCCCATATCAGTGTCCATTCCATGTGGATGCTGCCAGGTCATCGGAAGGGCAGGAGGGGACCGCTTGGTGGAATCTGTGAGGTCCAGTCACCTCTGAAATGGCATCTCCAACATGCCAGCTTAGACATGACAAGACAGTGATCTGGATCTTGAAGGTACTGCTGGGGCACAGTTACAGGACAGAGTGAGCACACTGAGTGACATTCAGTGCTTAAATAGAGGTGCCTAGGGCTATTCAAGGTGAAATACAGCACAATGTACCTGGTGTATATATACACAGCCTATAGGATGCCTGTCTTCAGTGCCAGAAGGACATGGGTCTCCAATAGAGCCTGTGTTACAGCCCTCTGTCGATATTCCAGTTACTGTTGCATATGGTACTGGCTGCCAACCAGCAGGTAAAGGAGTCTGACCTGTTGTTTCTAAGACACAGTTTTTGGACTTGGACACAAAGGTAAACATGTAGCAAAAGTCACAAGCAAGAAGAAAGAAGTGCTTTCAGCCATCAGGAAGCAGAAGAAGCAAACAAGTGAACCCCCCAATTCCTACTGTATCATAACTTATTTACTACTGTCTTCTAGACACTCCTCTTACTGTGTGGCAACAGCTTAAACTCTCATCACAAAACTGATGAGGAGAGTGAAGCTTAATGGAAAGCAGATTATGTCAAAGAGATTTTATATCTTTCTCTGACAAGATTACAAATATGAATGATAACGGAGACTGTACTGCTGATATAATATAATCAGACTTTTGTAAGACTTCCAGCTTTATGCCTCTAACATTCAGGTAAAAAAGTAAAAACAAGAGCATCATGGAAAATCAGAATGGCACATACTGAATCGAATGAAATTTGTCAAGCTGATAGTTTCACTGCAATTAATGTGGATGCATCAAATAATTGCAATTAAACTAGTAATATCCTATAAAGACTTTCTCCTGTGCTTTTATGTTACCTTCTTTTGCAATGATGTAGTGATATAATGGTAGTGTAAACATACATTTGTTCTTGGAAAGTTTTCAGATTATATAAATATCAGGATGGTGATAAACAAGAAAGCCAATGAGCAGTTCACAGAGCTGTGGAATGCTTGGTATGGCACACCGAGGCACTTTTTAATACAATGAAATACAATGCCATTCCTGCAGGAACAAAGAATCATATGCAGAGACCTGTCTCTGGACAGTGCTCCAGAAACCATTGGCTCTGGACAGACTGAAAATTTCTATAGGCAATGTCTTGAACACCACTGGGAAGGCTAACATAGATTATTACAGAAGAACACTGAAGAGAAATACAACATTTCTTTGATAGAAACCATTGTAACAAAACCTCCATGTGTGCACCTCAAAACTGTTGGTAGTTCACAGAGGAACAGTGAGAGTGATAACTGGTCTAGAGAACAGGACACAGAGACTGAAAGAACTCCAGTCTCCAACTTACCATAGTGAAGTTATAGGTGGTTTGATCAGATTCTGATGAACAGATATGTATTAGATGGCTCTTTAACCTAGCAAGGACATCTGACATGCCCCTGTTATGATCCAGAAGTTTAAAGAAATGAAAGCAGGGAATAAAGCACAATTTATAACACCAAGAGGACATGCCCAGGGCATATGGTGTGTTACCTCTCATTTGATACCTTCAGGTCAATAGGTAGGCTCTTTCTAAAGATAGTTTGTAATTCTATCACAAGTCAGTAGTCTTGTTGCAGGGAGCAGTGGATATGAATATGCGGTGTATGCCATGCGTAGAGCAGATTAGATGATCAGAAAATTCATCTTGCATCTGTGAAATATATCCATTGGTATCTAACATCCTGCAGGTCATCTATCATGTCTTCTGTATTTAGCCTCTCCACATTTGATTCCCAAATACCACGTAACTACTAGCTTTCAAAATAATCTAATCTTTTAATTAACACTCAGATTCCCCAGGAATTACATTTTTAAACAATATAATGAACGAAATTCAGCTTTTACTCTGCTTTGTGCCCCTAGCAGAGATAAAGAGAACCAGAGATTTTCACAGAAGTTACTGAAATAACACAGATAAAACAAAGTTCAAACTTCATACCTTTGGAAACAAACACAAGTCTCTCTCCTTTTGGTCAAGACGGATGTGAGCATCAGATGTTGCTTCCTGTGAGTCCGTTTCCCACAGGATTCTTTCAAATGACAGACTCACCTCTGAGCTATCCCTCAGGGAGTGCATACATGTGTATTAAGTAGAATAAGTCGGTGTGGGTTTGGGGTTTTTTTGTCACTTTGGAAATACCGCTTTTCAATTCCAATTGTCTTCTGAGGAGTAGATATCCTGCTGATCCCCTAGCTATATTTAATTCTGCTATTTTTTTCTCCTTTGAGATCTGTAGAGCCAGTTCTGCTCTGTTTGTTCAGCACCACAAATATCAACTGAAGTGTTAATGAAGATGCATGTGCAAGGCCAGATGCTGGCCTTAGTAATGGCTGTACCCAGCCACTGCCCTGTCTACCATTGTATATTCTGAAATTATGATCTTTCAGAAGATAAATATCAATGTGATGTGTTATATATTATCTTTCCTATTGCACCTAACCACCAGACAGTGCAAACAGTCTGACTTTAATCACAAATGGTGTTTCCTGGCAATAGAAAACATACTTCTTGCTTTTATTAGAGACATGTTTGATCTGTGTTCAGTCAGACAGTAAAAATGGGATTCTTAAATCCTGCATTTCCATCATTGCTTTTTGAAGTGAAATATGAGTTTAAGTGGAATAGGAAAGCCTTTGACATGTCCTTTGACACTACAATGCCTGCCCCACAGAAAACAGGAGGGAGGATTTAATATGTTATCCATGCAAGGTGAAATATTTCATTACCTGGCTTCAAGGATGGTGTTTACAACTCTAACTCCTTCAAACTAGCCAGAAAGGATTATTTTACTTATAACATCACCATCTGTATTCCTGTTTTAGTCCTGTTGTATAAGTTAAAGCACAAAAGTCCATTTAGAAGCAAATAGGACATCTTCAGTCACCAGATATTATTCATTGTGTCTTTTGCTAATGACTGCATTAACTTATTTCCCCAAAAGATCATAGCATTGTTTGTTTCTGACACTGTTATTTCCCATGTCCTGATATTTGACTCTCACCTGTTCTGTCTTTTGTCTTAACGATAGCCAAGTTTGAGGAAAGTTCTGGAAGATATTTCATAGCAAAGTACTAGGATGCAAATGAAACTGGTGGAAAAGGATAAGTAATCTCTATTAAAAAAAAAAAATCTTCTCCAGACACAACTCTTCAAGCCAAAACTTGGCTTTATATCAAGCCAAAACTTGGCTTTAATAAGTTACTAATCAAAAACTATTTTGATGTTTGATACCTCCTGGTTACTTATCAGCTGGGCGCTTTGTTCACTTAAGTTGCCAGAAGAACTATGACATACCAGCTTTTGGCCTTCTCTTTCGTTCCCTTACTCAGTCTCTTATTTATCAAAAGACCAGGTACTCCAGCTGTTAGCTCTGGCATTTATTTCAATGTGGTTCTGTAGGAATGATTAACCTGAACAACATACATCTTTATTTTACATACAGAAAGATCTGAAGGAGCAGATGAAGGAGAGCAGCGTAAAAGCAGAAAACCTCTGCACACCAGCAGAGCACAAAAACCCCTGCCCAAAAATGTAGGAAGAGTCCCATAAGCAAATGGAAAAAACAGCTCCTGCTGTTTAATGATACAGTTACATCTCTGTTAGGATAAGCTATGACAGAAGCAGAGGGGAATCTCCCCATAGTTTGTGTTAATCAAAGTGAAGATGCTTCAAATGCTCTGATTTGTTTGTGGCATCCTATAACTTGTTCTGCCACACAAAACTTTTCCTTGTAATTTGATTGTGTGCCTTTTGATGCCTTCTGTTGCATTTTAACCAGCAGACTAGCAAACTGCATACTGCATTAAAGGAAGAGAGTTTAGCCGGGAGCTCAGCTTACATTAAGGGGGAACTTCATATATGAAATAAATACCCTATAAATTTTTTCATACTGACTTCTGTGTACTTGCGCATTATTTTTTAGCCCTTCACTCTTCCAGGGTTCTCCATATTTTCTTTATTTTCTTTGCTTATGTCCATTTTTTCTCTTTGTTCTCCTTTTCTAATGTTCCTTCCTAAATAGGACACCAGCTCACCATGATTTATTAGGATCACACCATCACATTCAGAATAATGAAGTGCATTTGAACTTAAGCAACATAAGCTTGCCAATCCCTTCCAACCACAAGACAAATCTGCAGCTGGTATCTGAAAGCACTGGGTGTTTTCTTGTGATGCCTTATGCCTCTGCATAAAACTGAACCCTTCGCACATCTTTTGCAATAACAAATCTATTCCAGTGGCAAAGAACTTGATACCAAGTTTAAAAAATACCAGTTGTAGTTCTGGTTTTCCCTCTGCTCCTTAGAGTTCAAGATTCACTCACTGAGCTACTCCTTAGAGAAGACAACTACATTTGTAAGTGAAGTAATAGCCCATTCCATCCTAACAGAAGAATGTGATGAAAAACAATTGTAGATAAGGTGTAAGAAGCAACTTGTATGAGACAGTGATTTTCTGCAACATATGGAATAAACTCCCAGAGACAGTCCAGTGCATTTTGGGAAATTCAGATGGAAAGTTCTGAGGAACGAAGAAACCTAAAAGCAATGACAAAAACATGCCACCAAGAAAATTTTGAGGGACGAGCCTGAGGACCAGGTTGTGTATATCCTCTGCAGTAGTTGCAATGTAGTGATAAAGCACAGGGATATAACTCATCTCCTTCCTCAGCACTGAGACCAAGTTCACTTTCTAGGACAAATCAGAAATGTTTCAAAGATCTTCTGTTTTCTGCCAACTGGTAGAAGTTTTTAAGGGACCTGAGTGTCAGTTCGGGACTGGCAGAGTGCAGCACTGTCCTACTTTTACTTTTAGTATCCCCTACTAGTGGTAACTGGAAGCTTAAATCAGCCTTATACTTTGCAGAGATTTCGCCATGGCATTGGTTCCTCTTTGTTCACCACAGATCAGTAAAGCAGGCACTTTCACCATCTCTCCTTCAAACTCTGGGCCAGATTTGCTTATAGGTAAACTCATACTAGAATCTTTCACTTGTCAAATGATCTTCTGACCACTGACAAAGAAAGAATGTCCTTAGGGTTTTTTTACATGTATCATCTGTCACTGATACCGCTGAACACAAGATAATATTGAACTGTTTGGACACCTGAGCAGGAGAGGCGGAGCTCCATTTTTCACTTGAGGAGAAATTGAGCAACAACAATCCATGAATACTTGTTAGTTTTGATGACTCTATCAGAGGGATCTCCACAGAGTTTTTACCTAGGTCTATATGGCGTTAGCCCCAGAATAGGCTTTCTGGGTAAATTCTTCTACCATAACATAGCTACTTCTGCTAATTATCACTGGTTTGTCCAGTCCAAAGGAAATGCAAATTCATAAACCATTTTTCATTTTAATATAAAATTCATATAATTGTTATTCCTAGTTTAGACAACACCCTTATTTATTGTGCCAGCTCTGTAAATTTTGATTGTGAATTCTGAAATATCCTGAAAAGGAATGTATCATCTGGGCTGTTACCTTGGCTTTAGCTGGCGTAATCTAAGGTAAAAGGCAATGTACCCTGCAAGTCAACTGTGTATTTTGGCAATTTCCTACATCATTATTTGCTGCTTTGTTCCTATATTTCTTTTTACCATCCACTATAAATTAAAAAGACAAGAAGTTCAAATACACCCCTGCATCTCTGTACTCTGTTTAGTACAATGACCTTCCAGTAAGTTTCCTATTTTCTAAACAGCAAATATGAAGCTTTTGTAATATTTTTAATTAACTACATTTCCTAGGTTCATGTGTAATTCTGACTCATTTATATTCTCTCTGTTTCTATAATATCAGTTTTATAATAAACGGATGGCCACATCACACAGGATAGATCAAATGCAATATGTTCATAAACTTAGCCAATCCAAATAAATATTATCAACTGATAAAAGGCTTGAAGGAAATTAAATGTGAGGAAAGAGAGTTAAAAATGTATAGTCTAGGGAGAAATAGATGAGGAGGTGAGATGTAAGTCTACAAAAATCAAAAGTGTGTGAACAATAAAGCAAGAAATAGCAGAGGCATAGGGATACAAAACTAAGCATCTGCACAAAATTACTTAGGGGAAGATGTAAACTGAATGCTGAGGAACTGTTGGGGTTTATTTACGTGTAGATCCTTGCAAGTCCAAACATAATCTCCATATAAAAGCACATTCTAAAATTGATTATAACAGATTTTTTGTGAATATTCTGGAGTAAAACTGAGGAATAGAGACCATAAAAGAGAACTATCAATCTTCCTGACCTACTTGATAATTTCCCTTCTAATACCTTTTCTCCAACTGTAGATTGTATTAGAAAAATTAAGTTTACAGGGAAGTGACTAAAATTTAAGAGGAAGTGCTGTAGTTACTGAAACAAAGTAGCATTCCTGATATCAAAATTCCAGCTTTAACCTCAGCTTTAAATTTATCCAGCTGTACAAAGATAAGGAAAGGTATGAGTAAAAATTATGAAGTTTTATCTCTGCCTTATAGTTTATTCTACGTATCACTTGTTAAATGGTCATTACAATGCAAAGGAAGTTTGTGCTACCACTTTATTTTTATCACCAGCAAGTATATAATATTTTTGAACAAGTTTGGTTTTGACCAGACTGCATATATTTTTTGACAAAGAGCCCATGGCCTAACTGTTCAGCAGTAACCACAATATCAGCATAACTGACAACAGTATTTCAGCCACATGAGAAACAAGAACACCCATGGGAATTACTAAAAAATACATAATCACTAAAGCAAACCACTTTTCCCAGGAACAGATGTTATTATTTTAGAAAAAAAAACCCACTGAAGGAAACTGCAATTTTGCCAGATCTGGTACTTAAAAAGAAAGAAGGAAAAAAAAGAGAATAAAATTAAAAATTAGAGCATTTAAAGATTAAGCAACTGTGCAAAATGAGAAAGCCTCCTTTGCAGAATCCTGAGGCAAGTACCAAAAGAACTGGGCCAATATTAGCATATGTATTCAGTACACTTCTGGAAGCAAGGAAATGTTTAGAAAGATTCAGGTGTAACACCTGTCTTTTATACTAAGGAAAATACAAGAATAAAAAAAATGGAGGAAGGGTAACAGAGGACACCGTTAAGCCAAGATGGAGCAGGCCAGCTGGACTGTTATGATTTAATTAAGGAGGGTTTGACTCAGTGGGATTCACACATGGGAGATTATTCCTATCAAATCTGACAGATTTTTTCACAGTGGTAACAAATATCACAGAGGGAAACTGTGGGCATAAAAATTATTTGACACTGACTGCATATTATTAAATTAGAAAGTTAATGATTAGGGTATATACAGCATGAAAAGCTTGCAAAAGGAAAAAGCTGGCTTTGAAATGAAATATAAGAAATCAAAACATAAAGTGTAGACCAATCTTTAATTTACTCAGCTTCAACAAATTAAATGTATCTGCCTACTCCTAATATCTTTTGGTCAACTAACCATAGAGGCATAATACACCACTTTCAGCAAAACATGAATTCCCATCGTTTACCTAAAAGCGTATAAATTGTACATTATCTAAATGTGACGAATTCTTTCTTTGATTCTGGTCTGGTCTTTTCTTCCTAGGAGTTCACTGTTAAGCTGCTTTATCAGGAACCAGTTTTCCTATCGTTCACAGAGCCACAGAACAGTTGAGGTTAGAATGTACCCTCTGGAGATCATCTAGTTCACTCCCCCAATGCTGGGTAAGCTAAAGCAGGTTGCACAGGCTCTCAGCCAGTTGAGTTTTGAATACCTCCAGGAATGGAGACTCCACAACCTCTCCTGGCAACCTGTTCCAGTAGTCAACTATGGTTAGCGTATGAAAGTTTTTTCCTTATGTTTAGAACTGAATTTCATGTATTTCCATTCCTGCTCATTGCCTATTGTCCTGTCAGACAGTCTGTCTCTGCTTTACTCCCTCTGATCAGGTATTTGAATGATAAAATCCCCCCTGATCCTTCTCTTCTCTAGGGTGAGCTCTGCCAGCATTTTGAGCATCTCCTTATAATGCTAACTGGTCTCCAGCTGAAATTCCTACCTCTAGTCACAACCCTTTGAACCTGGCAGTTTAGCCATTTTTCAGTCCACTTATCTAGGCCACACTTTATCAGTTTGTCTGTAGGAATGTTACAGGAGACGGCACTGAAAACCTTATTAAAGTCAAGGTAAACAACATCCACTGCTCTTCCCCATCCAGTGATCTAGACATCTCATTGTAGAAAGATATCAGGTTGATCAAGCATGATTTCCCCTTCATAAATCCATGTTTACTACTCCAAATCACCTACTTGTCCTTCATATGTTTCAAAATGGTTTCCAGGATTCTTTGCTCACCATCTTCTCAGGGACTGAGGTGAATCTGATGGGCTGTAGTTCTGTAGATCCTCCTTCTTGCCAGTCTTGATGATACTAGTGATATTTGCCTTCTTCCAGTTCTCAGGAACCTCCTTCAAACACCATGACTTTTCAAAGATTGAATGGCCTTGCAGTGTCATCAGCCAGGTCACTCAGCACTCGTGGATGTATCCCATCAGGTGCCATGGACTTACGTATATCCTGATCCTCCTTGGGTAAGGAGTAAGGGTAAGTCTTTATTTCTCCACAGTTTCCAACTGCTGTCAGAGACCTGGCACTCCTGAATGCAAATCTTACTTGTAAAGACCAAGGCAAGGAAGGCATCGAGTGACTCCTTGTTCTTTGTCACCATCTCCCTCATGATATATAGCAGCAGACCCACATTTTACTAGTCTTCCTTTTGCTGCTGATATACCTGTAAAAGCCTGTTGCCTTTCCTATCCCTCACCCCATTCGACTCCAGATGGGCTTTGGCTTTCCTATTCCGTCCTTGCATGCATCTTGGACAGCATCTTTATATTTCTGTGGGGTCACTTGTCCCTTCTTTCACCTTTTGTATGCTTCCTTTTTATGTTTGAGTTGCACCAGGAGCTTCTTGATCATCTATGCAGGTTTTCTGCCACCTTCATTTGATTTTCTACACACTGAGGTGGACCATTCTGGAGCTTGGAGAAGGTAAAATTTTGAAGTGTCCTGAACTCCTCTTCTCTCCAGGACCATCTTCTATGGAATTCTTACTAGCAGGTCCCTGAACAGGCCAAAGCCTACTTTGCTGAAACCTAGAGTTGAGAGGCTGCTATGTGCCCAGTTGCCTCCTCCCAGAATCCTTAACTCCACCATCACATGGTCCCTAAAACCGAGGCTGTCCCAACCTTCACACCCCAGACCAGTTCTTCCTTGTTTGTAAGTATCAGGTCCAGCAAAGAACTTCCTCTCCTTGATTCCTCAGTCACCTGTATCAGGGAGTTATCATTAATGCACTCCAGGAAGCTCCTGGCTTGCTTGTGTCCCACTCTGTTGCCCTTTCAACAAATATCAGAGTGGACAAAGACTCTGAAAAATCTGTGAGCTTTTTCTGGCCATTGTTCCTTATGTTGTAGTCCAGTGTAGTAACTGTCCCAGCTGGGGGGAAAGGACATACAATGGTGCACAACTACACTGAGAATACAGTAGTAGATAATCAAGGAGATAATCAATCCCCTGCCTGAGGGGATGCAATACTGGACCTGATGGTCACCAATGCAAGTGAGCTAGTCAGAGACATCAAGACTGGAGGCAACCTAGGCTGCAGTGATCACGCATTGGTGGAGTTCACAGTCCTGAGGGATATGGGACAGGCGAGGCATAGTCAGGACCCTGAATTTTAGGAAAGCAAACTTCAGCTCTTCAAGAATTTAGTCAGTAGGACCCCCTGGGAAATGGTCCTCAGGGACAGGGGAGCACAACAGAGCTGGCAGATCTTTAAGGATGCTTTCCATAAAGCGCAAGAGCTCTCAGTCCCCAAATGTAGGAAATCAGGCAAGGAAAGGAAGAGACCAGAATGGCTGAGTCAAGACATACTGGTCAAACTAAAGAGCAAGAGGGAACTGCACAGGCAGTGGAAGCAGGGACAGGTAACCTGGGAAGAATATAGGGACGCTGCCCGCTTGTGTAGCGATGGGGTCAGGAAGGCCAAGGCACAGCTGGAGCTGAACTTGGCAAGGGATGCAAAGAATGACAAGAAGGGCTTCTACACGTATATCAACTAGAAAAGGAAAGCTAAAGAAAGTGTACCTCCACCGATGAACAAGAATGGTGACCTAGTATCAACAGATGAGGAGAAGGCTGAGGTACTCATCAACTTTTTGCTTCAGTCTTCTCTGGCAACTGCTCTCCTCACCCCTCCCGAGTCAACAGACAATGTGTTGAGGACCAGGGGGGTAAAGCCCCTCCCACTGTAAGGGAAGATCAGGTTCGTGACCACCTGAGGAACCTGAACGTGCATAAGTCCATGGGACCCGACGAGATGCATCCCAGAGTCCTGAGGAAATTGGCTGATGTAGCTGCCAAGCTACTCTCCATGATATTTGAAAAGTCATGGCAGTCAGGTGAAGTCCCTGGTGACTGGAAGAAGCGAAACATTGTGCCCATTTTTAAAAAGGGTAGAAAGGAGGACTCTGGGAACTACCGGCCTGTCAGCCTCACCTCTGTGCCTGGAAGGTCATGGAACAGATCCTCCTAGGAGCTATGCTAAGGCACATGGAGGACAGGGAGGTGATTTGAGACAGCCAGCATGCCTTCACCAAAGGCAAGTCTTGCCTGACCAACCTAGTGACTTTCTACGATGGAGTTACCACATCAGTGGACAAGGGAAAAGCAGTGGATGTCATCTGTCTGGACTTCTGTAAAGCCTTTGACATGGTCCCCCACAACATCCGTCTCTCTAAACTGGGAGATGGACGGATTTGATGGGTGGACTGTTCAGTGGATAAGGAATTGGTTGGATGGTCATATCCAGAGGGTAGCAGTCAACGGCTCGATGTCCAGATGGAGATCAGTGACAAGTGGTGTCTCTCAGGAGTCCGTACTGGGACCAGTGCTGTTCAATATTTTCATCAATGACATTGACAGCGAGATCGAGTGCACCCTCAGCAAATTTGCAGATGACACCAAGCTGAGTGGTGCAGCTGACATCCCAGAAGGATGGGATGTCATCCAGAGGGACCTGGACAAGCTGGAGAAGTGGGCCCGTTTGAACCTCATGAGGTTCAACAAGGCCGAGTGCAAGGTCCTACACCTGGGTTGGGGCAATCCTCAGTTTCAATACAGACTGTGGGATGATGTGATTGAGAGCAGCCCTGAGGAAAAGGACTTGGGGGTACTGGTGGACGAAAAGCTGGACATGAGACAACAATGTGCGCTCGCAGCCCAGAAGGCCAACCGTATCCTGGGCTGCATCACCAGCAGTGTGGCCAGCAGGTCGAGGGAGGTGATTCTGCCCCTCTACTCCACTCTGGTGAGACCACACCTGGAGTACTGCCTCCAGCTCTGGAACCCTCAGCACAAGAAGGACATGGAGCTGTTGGAGTGAGTCCAGAGGAGGGCCACGAAAATGATCTGAGGGCTGGAGCACCTCTCCTACGAGGACAGGCTGAGAGAGTTGGGGTTGTTCAGCCTGGAGAAGAGAAGGCTGCGGGGAGACCTTATAGCAGCCTTCCAGTACTTAAAGGGGGCGTATAGAGGAAAGACGGGGACAGACTTTTTAGCAAGGCTTGTCGTGACAGGACAAGGAGCAATGGTTTTAAACTAAGGGAGGGCAGATTTAGACTGGATTTAAGAAAGAAATTTTTTACAATGAGGGTGATGAGGCACTGGAACAGGTTGCCTAGAGAGGTAGTGGAGGCCCCATCCCTGGAAACATTCAAGGTCAGTTTGGATGGGGCTTTGAGCAATCTGATCTAGTTAAAGATGTCCCTGCTCTTGCAGGGGGGTTGGACTAGATGACCTGTAAAGGTCCCTTCCAATCCAAGGCATTCTATGATTCTAAGTAGGCACTATTTCTTCAGTAAACCCCCAGCCAACAAAAAGCGTTTCTACTGCTTTATCTTTACAGTGGTGCTGTGTGGAACAGAGAGGAAATTAGTCAGCAGCTTCCATTTATTTTTTAGGATGGTTAATATGCCAGGCCTTAATAGCAGGGAGCACACTCTAAGTTCAACTGAATGCAAGGACTTAATTATAATCTAAAAGACTGGTGATGTTCTCATACAACCCTCTGGTAGATTATACCAGCTGAGGCTGTTGTACTACCCACAAAGTAGTTCTAGAGGAACTCCAGGTCATTGCTTGTTGAAAAACTTCTTTAGTGAATGCTCCTCATCTTTAAAACTTATCTCCCTACTTGGCTTAAGAGAAACAAAGTTTAGTGACTTTGGCCCCAAAACTGTTCTTTAGTTAACACTGAAGTTATTTGTGTAAGTCAAAAATGTTTCTAGATAAAAGTTTATTAAGGTTGAAGGCAGTCACTCTAGATAATATCAACCAAATAGCAAAGAATGTTAAAGAATTACTCATTTATTTTACCAACAGTAATGTTTACAGCAATGTAATCTGTTACAGAGATAATTTTAAAATAGCCTAATATTTGGAAGGAAATTAAATGCAGGCTTTGACAGTTATCTGTTCTGAAGATCAGAGCTGGGGCTGCACATATTGATTCTCTGTAATAACTTTCTGAGTTCAGTTTGCAGATTCTCAGAGCTCTCAGTTTGGCAGCAAGGAAGCAACACATTCATCTCTGTCAGGCTGATATTGTGGTCATTTCATAGACCAAAAAGAAGATAAAAAAAGTTCCTTACTAAGAAAACGTAATAACAAGGTACATAAGCTAAGTAATGCTTGGAAAGTTTAGTCCTGTAGTTTCACATACATTGTAATACATTTTAAAACACACATGCTAGTGTGGCATTTAATTATATACTTTGTAGGGTAC
The DNA here is from genome assembly GCF_035582795.1 of Mycteria americana. Taxonomy (NCBI): domain Eukaryota; kingdom Metazoa; phylum Chordata; class Aves; order Ciconiiformes; family Ciconiidae; genus Mycteria; species Mycteria americana. The sequence continues at coordinate 21,932,963 of NC_134372.1, forward strand.
ATGAGTGAAAGCTGCATTGCATCACATAGCTGCATCATACAACCCTGTGCCAGTATTCTTCCTCAGGGAAGAAGTTGCATAAATCCCCTTTCTGGAGTGATTTGTGAATGGAGGGAGGAAGCCAGAGGAGGAATGCTTCCATTCCACAATGTTGTGGTGCACTTCTATACCACAAATGCCTCCAGCTGATGATTAGTCCTTCACTAATGTGTATGGAAGTATAGCTATTGCTCAACAGACCTGAAGAGGGGATTGTGCAATACTGAGTGAAGGTCAAAAAGCAAATCCCACAGCTAATTGGTGCTGAAGATACCAAACTGGACATATTTTCCTTTATGGCTACCATGGACCGTATTACCCAACCCTGGGGTAATTACTGGGGAATCAGTTTTACTACTGGGCAACCAGTCAGTCACAGATTTCTAGTTGCACTGGCTCACCAAACCTGAGTCCTGAGCTCTGAAAGGAACTGGGGATTGGGAAGGGGATATATTAGACATAGGCTGTGAGTATAAGGCAACTAGATTTTTTTCCCCCCAGGCCTAATCCCTAAAGAAAGCTTCATCTCGTATCTGGATATTGTAGTACCTCTCAGTTTGGCTGGTATATCAGCAACTCTGAGCACTGTAAAAGCTGTGTAAATCTGCCCCACTCAGTGTCTCACTGTGGCATATGTTGTTCTCAGAATTTCCTGGAGCATGGACTCAGCCCAGTTAGCACTGGAATAGTTTTGCCAAGCCAGGCCAGGGCTTCCCTGGGGACCTACCTCAGGCTTATCTTCAGGGGTGTAAAATGAGTCAGCACTGCCCTATCCCAAAGTTGTATCATTTATTCTCTACTCAGAAGTATGCAGCTCCTCAAAACCTCACCGTTTCTCTTCATGACATCTGCATTGTGACTTATGCCATGGAATCAAAATGCAGATGTGAAAGAACATGTTTTGGTCTCTGACCACATCATCTATTGAATAGCCTCTCTTTTTCCTCAAATCTTGTCTACCCGATACCCCTCATACTGATCTCTACCACAGCCTGTGCCCAGAATCATAGAAGGAAAAAACTTTCCACTTGTCCAACATGTCTTGATGTCTCAGTTGGACACCTAGAACATTTATAAAGCCACCTCCTTATTTTCCTTTACTTAAGGAAGCCTGTATGCCTTTGTGCATGTGACTGAAAAGCATTGACCTTTCTTACAGCTAGTCACTTATCATACACGGAGACTGAGTTTGTGCTGACTGGTGCCCCAGAAAGCAGATAAGGACAACGTAAAGGTAGGTTTCAGTGAGTTGAAATTAAGATTCAACTCTTTCAACTCTTAAACATAAATAAACTACAGTGAAGCTTAAAAAGGAAGGAAGACGTAGGCTTCTTTAAGTAAGAACAAAATGCCCTTCAGCAACAAAACGATGCAGAGTGAAGGAAGCATGAGCAGAACAGAATGATTCACACATGAGAGACTGTGCAGTAAGTGAACTGTGCAGTAAAAGGTGCTTATTGTGCACAGGAGCATCCAATTACATGGACATCAGTGGGCTTGGCTTACCCCTTGATTACAGGGATCCTAAGTGACAGTAAATGTATAGGGAAATCCCAGACTGCTCTGACATAGAAAGATAGCACATAAAGGAGGAACTTGCATCATGAAAAGTGGTTACCCAATAAGTTTTCTGTCCTTTGCATAGAAGTACAACTCCTAATACATCTTCTGCTGGCAATGATCCTGATTGGACTCTTGACATTGACAGTTAGTAGACAAAAATGGGAAATCTAATACAGTTTCTTCAAGGGTTAAACTCCTTAAAATCTTTCTGGTTTAGCAAGCCAGCTTCAAAAATGTCTATGTGAGTTTAAGCTTGGACTAAGCATAATCCATCTCAATTTCCATGTTTGCTATGGTAAGTGACATCTTTTTTGGAGAAGATAAACAGAGACCTATTACCTCTTACTGCTCTTTCCCTTCATATGGTTGTTCATCTGTCATCCACACTTTCAATCCCCTATCACAATTCCCTCTTTCGTAACATGGTTATTTCTGGCCTGTTTTCTCTGTTCCCCTTAGATGTTTTGCCCTTTCATCCAAACAGGAGGTGTTTCCATAAGCAAGAGTTGGGGTCTATTTCCCAAACACACTTCTGCTGCTTTTGCTCAATGATGTTTAGCAATTCTGCAAGAAGTCTTTTGGTAACATGATCTTTCTACTTCCAAATTAATTTTGTCCTTCAAATCTGGTCCATTCCTGACTAAAGAAAACTGCATCTCTTTTCACACTTACTTCCCAACCTACAGTATGTCTCTGCTAACTGTCTGCTAATATTCCTCTGTTCCTCTTCCTCCAGAAAACCTTTGTGAATATTTGTGCCTGGCCTCATCTTCTTTTTCTCCAGTATGCTTTCTCTTCCTAATGCCATGTAGACCAACAGTCACCTTTTAATGACCCATTACTCTAAATCTGACCTCTTCCTTCTCCCCCCCTCAACTTTCAACCTGACACTTAGCTTTTATCTGCAAACTCAAGCACATAAACTTCAAAAAGCAACCTGGTTAAACCCTAGAAATAGTTTAGATTAAATCACCGTAAGGTTCATAAGTAACTGACTCTGTAGAAATTCAGCGTTTAAACTATCGTTTACTGTCAATCTGTGATGGCATTTCATGTATACTCCTACAAGAGTCTGTCATGCATCCAACCCTACAAAACTGTTTTACTAGCACCTTGTATGCTACTGTAATGTGCATGAAATCTTAGCTGATGCCAAACAGGCACAGGGAAAAAAGGAAGCTTTCTGGAATTCAAAAGAACCTTGACAATTTGTGAGGGAGAGTCTGAAATAAGACAAAATTTCATAATGACACAATCAAAAAAGTACAGTCAGGAAGGTCACAGCAAATAGAGCAAAATGGGGAAATATATGAGTGAGTAGTACTGCAGAAAATATCTGGGGTTATAGCGGTTCACAGACTATGAGATGCCACTTTCAAAAAATGGAAAATCTCATTCTGGGGTATATTATCAGAAGTGTTGTATGCAAGACAAGGGAGGTAATTATTCTGCTCTACTTGTTACTAGTGAGAGCTTGGTTCCTGCTTTGGGCACAGCATTTAAAGAAGCATGGACATAGAGACAATCCAACAGAGAGTGAGACAAATAAGGTTTTTCAAAAAACACGATCTTTAAAGAAGAATTGTTTAGATAATAAAAAAGGATGTTGAGGGAAGGGGAGAAGAGTGTTCCAGTTTACCAAAGATTATTACAACAAAGACAATGATAAATTGTTCTCAGTGTCCTCTGGAGGAGGGCAAGAAGTAATCTGCTTAATTTGCAGCAAAGCGGATTTAGGTTACACACTAGAAAAAACTAGCTACTATAAGGATAGTTAAGCTCTGGAACAGGCTATCTGGAGAGGTAGTAGGATGCCTTCAATAAGAAGTTTTAAGAACAATTTTGGCTCATGTGTCAAGGATAGGAGCTGTATGTATTTAATGTTTCAAGTGAGGTAGAAGACCATTTGGTCATCTCTTGTATCTTTGAGGTAATTTTACCACTGCATCTACACATATTCTATATGTAATGATACTGGACCAGGCTGTGCATCTGTCCTCACACTGATGAGCATCTTGATGGCAGAGTTAGCAGGAATTCTTGTGAGAGGCTTGCTAAAGTGTTTGGCAAATTATATCATTGAGTATATTCCAGCCATCTTTGATATAATCAGCTATTTACACACATGCTGACAAGGATCATTACCAGCACTGTTTGATGACCGTGTTTCATTATGAACCAGAAAAGAATATGAAAGTAAATTATTACAGGGCAGATCCTGCTAGAGCAGTCTATGACTTTGTCAACAGGTTGATACAGTGTTTTTGACACTGGACTTCTCTAATCTCCAAAATTCTTGTGTGTCAAATAATACCCACAGAGAGTACCTCATACTTGTATTTTGAAGTGCAATGTTTTCACATTTGTGAATTTCAACCTATTGATTTTTATCTATAAAGCTCAGTTGTTTGTGTCTTGTTTACCTTGGAAATCCTCTTTGTCCCCACGTGAACACTAAGTGAATTCTTAATTACTGAGCTGCTTTGACACATAATGACCTTTCCAAATGGGAGAACACCATTAGCCTGATATTTTCTTTTGGTGACCTGCATGTTGAATTCACCTCCTTCCTAGATATGACAAGACGCACTGTTAGTCTTTCAACGTGTAATGTGGTTAGGGGGGTTTATTACGCTAAGCTTAGGAGCTTTAAACTTTGCAGAAGAATAAGGAATTTTGTAGATTTTTAAGGACACTAAGTTTGCTGGATTTTTATGTTTCAAAAAATTTATAAAAGTGTCTAGTGGTCCAAGGCAAGTACTTTGAGTAAATTAAATTTAAATAAACAGATAAATAATCTGCTTATACTGAGCTGTGATAATGACTTTGTCATCTTTAATTTTCATAATCTTTCACTTGCTCATTTGTGGGACTTTTATTGTGTAATGCCAGTGTCGCGGATGGAGTGAGGGTGCACTTCACTCACAAGAGAGAAGTAAAAATATAGTTTATTGATACAGAATAGGGAGTTAACAAAGTTCAATGCGACAGTGTTTTAACAAGATTCGATGGCAAGGCACACTTGATTATTTACTGCATAGAGGACAGGGTCAGACAAAACTGTCAGGGAGACCCTCCCGTTGAGTCATGAGGTTCGGAAAGGATCCCCTTGCTTTCTAAACTCCTTCTCAGAGAGGAGTCTAGGTGCGGCTAGATCCAGTCCTAGTCCCAGACTTGGTCAGTGGTTTATGTCTAAAGGATTATATGTGCGCAATCAATCCTTTATATCACTTAGCTAAGATTTCAAAGTTTAGCATGCTATTACTCATTTACCAAGGATCTGTTGCGGCAAGGAATCTCTCAGCCTCGAGGAGTAACCTTGAGAGGCGTCCCTGTTCAAGGGGAGATCCTGGCGTGCAGCCCGCTGCCATGCAGGAGAGCTCAAAGGGCTCTTGGGCTGCTCACTATGTGGGATAAGATGATTGACCCATAGTCATATTTGCATGCTGACCACAGGTTTTAGTTTCTTCGGTGGGTGCATTGCACAATAGCCCTAGGCTATTGTGTTGTTATCTGTCTCCTGAATGCACTTTGAGCCGATGCATCCATTACAATCACCACTGGTGGTTATCACCTAAGCAGGGTTGCAGGAGATAAAGGTTGGGGGTGGGGGAAGCACACTGTCACAGCCAGTAGCAAGCAGAGTTGTTAGAATTTTAAAAATATATTACATGTTTTCTTTCCCAAGGATTAATAACTACTTCAACAACTCCTTTCAAAACCCCAGTTCTCACTTTTGGGCACTGCAGGTCCCTTATTTTAACAACCAACCAGTGGTGCACACAGCAGGGTGAGAGAACTGTACTTCCAACTCACACATGATCTTGCAACCACAAAACAAAAGTTGGGAGATAATGGGCAAGAAATAATGTCTGCCAAACATTATTACAACAGGATAGAGATGCAAGAAAAGATTGTCCACGCAGACTTAATTAGCTCGCTACTTATCATAGACACATCTGTCAAAAAAAACCCCCAAATCCCAAGAATTACAAAGTGAAGCAGTCTGCACAGAAGGTGCATAAGACATCGCAGAACAACAGGCTGGCCCAAACATAAGCCAGCTCAATTGTTGCAGTAATTAATGACTGAGGAGCTCAGAAGTTTATATATTGAACTCCATTGTTTTAAGCTGTGAAAAGAAATTATCCCATCAGGTGCTCTCAAAGACCTCAGATACCCCGTAGGAGCAAAGTAAATGAAAGTGCTTTTTCCCTACCACTTGTAACCAAAAAAACCCTGATAGCACAAAAACCACCAGCAAATACAAGCTATTTTTAAACAGTTTTAGGAGTGACTGTGCTTTGCTCTGGGTCTAGATAGGAAAGGATTCCATTTAAATGCTGGACTAGCCAGTTAACCAACTGCCAGACCCTTTATTACATCAAGGAACAATCACTTTGTTCCAATCCAAAAGTTTTCAGCTTTCACCTAGTATTCAAAGTTACTAATTCAGAAAAAAACAGCAGCAGCTCAGTAATAACAATGGGGCACGTTGGGATGTGTGCTCTTCACTCTATTCCATAATAATAGGACTGAGTTCCATTTTATTTGTATGATAGTGTAACCAGATGTAACCAAAATTATTAGTTCGTTCTTTGTAACTAAGCAACATAGAGATAGGAGCCAGGTTAGACAATGCTTTAATATTGTGTTTGTACATCTATGGCTATGGATATGCTACTATGCCCAAAGACAATTGGACAAGGGGTAGTACAGACATGCTGCTATGTTCTCAGTACAGCCCCAGCCCATCTTGACAAAGAGTCGAGGGTGGTTAGAATAATTGGTTTGTGTTAAGGGTGCCAAATCATTGTTAGGGACCATGCACCATGAAGAAGGGAAGCAAGTTACCTAAGCAAGGTGGGATTGCGCATGTCCAGAAGAAGAGGTCAACTAAAAGACACACCTGTACGGCCACCAAGGACCACCAGAGACCCCCACAGAAGCCCCTCGGAGCTGAAGGGCGCATGCACAATGACCATGCAAATATGATAATTAGTTCCAGGAAATAGAATGAATATGCATGATCATTCCGGGAAATTTGATGCATATGTATGTAACTGGACAATATAACTTTTGGCTGATGTAACCTGCAGTATGCACATTAGGTGGAACGATCCCCTGAGCATCTGGTGTCGTAATAAAGAATGCCTGCTTCTTAATGCTACATTGGTGTTAAGGAGTTTGATTCCTGATTTCGGTGACAGTTTTGGCGACCCAGATGGGACCCTGCTTCTGAATTTCGACGGATCGAGGGATCGCAGGACTTCCAGCCGGCACCGAGGGATTCTCAGGGAGAACCTCTGATCCCCGGACCTAAGAATTCTGAGCAAGATCCCCTGGAACAAGGTAATAAGGCATTCTTCTAACGGGTAACAGAGCTCTAGGTAGGACGCGGGTTAGAGTCCCACTCTGGGCAGTACGTGGGGTTAGAGTCCCACTTTAGGTAGGACGTGGGTTAGAGTCCCACCAAAGCCTGCTCATAAGGCACGGTAAAAGCTACGCAGGGTTGGGCTAAGAGGTACCTCGGTTGGTAAGTCTCTGCTAGGCAAAAGCCTGTAGAGCAGGGCCCAAGGGGGAGTCTTCGATGGGGAGTTGAAGTCTCCAAGGTTGGGGTTTCTGGCAGGGGGCTGGAATCCCAGAGGGAGCTCCAACAAGGGTTGGAGTCCCTCTGACTAGTGCTTGTGATAGTGCACAATCACAAGCAATAGTCATCTGGGAGATGGGTACATTTCCGAGTAAGAAACCCATCCCACAAAGAACACCTTTGAGATGTATTTTAAAACACTGGAAAGATCTGGGGGGTGATCCTTTGACTCGGAAACAATTAATTGAATATTGCAATCATTGGTGGCCATATCCTTTGGAAGGTGGGGAAAAATGGCCAAAGAATAGTCCATCGCAATATAATACCATCTTGCAATTAATGTTATTTTGCAAAAGGGAAGGTAAATGAGATGAAATAGCTTATGAGGGATTTATTTTTTCTTTGAGAAATCATCTGTAGTGGCAAAACCAGTGTGGGATTATCCAGTAAGATTTTATGGTATTGACTTTGGAAAAAAATAGGGAAGGAATAAGAGTTTAAGATGATGTTGCTCTGCCTGTAGCATTGGAAAAGGGAATGTCCCAAAGTGAGAGAATTGGATCTTTCACTACAGGCAATTAAGTTGATGACTCTGAATGATGAGAACTGAAGGAGGGGGAGTCAATCCCAGCTGAACACCTAGTTACATTAAAGCTGGGGAATGATGAGGCAGAATCTTTAGTTGATACAGGGGCAACATATTTGGTATGAAATATATGCAAAGGGGGGTTTAGTCATAAAACTGTAAGTGTTGTTTGGGCAGCAGAGCAGAAAGAAAATCGGCCATTTTTACAACCTTTGAAATTCAAATTGGGAAAGCAATGGGTAACTCATCAATTTTTGTATATGCCAGAATGTCCATCATCTTTGTTAGGAAGAGATATATTGAGTAAATTGAATGCACAAAATAATTTTTAAAAATGGGGAGACTCAGCTGTTAATACCTGAATCAAAAGCTGTGGAAGCGAGAATTCTTATGTTACAGAACACACCAAGACCGAAGGAAGAAATTCCTGCAGAAGTGGAGGATGCAGTAACACCCTTGGTATGGGCTAGTGGAATTCCAGGTCGGTCTAAATTGGTGGAACTATTAAAGGTTGTTCTAAAATCTGGAACTAAACCGGTAAGACAAAACCAGTATCCTATTAAGTGGGAAGCTAGAAAGGGGTTGGAAAAATTAATAACAAAATTTTTGAATTATGCATTATTGATAGAGTGTGAATCAGAATATAATACCCTGATATTGCCAGTGAAAAAGCAGAATGGCATGGAATATAGGTCAGTTCAAGATTTAAGAGCCATAAATCAGATTAAGACATTCACCCAGTAGTAGCTAACACATATACCTTGCCGACATCCTTAAAAGAAAAACATAAGTGGTTTACTGTACTTGATCTCAAGGATGCTTTCTTCTGCATACCTCTAGACAAAGATAGCCAGGCATATTTGCCTTTGGATGGGAAAGCCCCACCACTGGATGCAAGACACAACTCACCTGGACAGTGCTACCTCAAGGGTTCAAAAATAGTCCTACAATATTTGGTAATCAGTTGGCAAAGGAATTGGAAGTATGGAAAAAAGAAAATTCAGAAGGAATAATATTGCAGCATGTAGATGACACCCTGATAGCAGCAGAGACACGGGAAGACTGTTTACAAGTGACCATCAGCTTGTTGAATTTTTTGGGACAAGCAGGATACTGAGTATCAAAAAGCAAGACCCAGACTGGGAAATAGACTGTTATATATTTAGGCTTTGAAATTTCACACGGACAAAGAAGATTGGGAGCAGGCAGAAAGGAAGCAATTTGTCAAGTTCCAGAACCCAGAACAATACAGGAATTGCGGACATTTTTGGGTATGGTTGGGTGGTGTTGGTTGTGGATCCTCAATTGTGCAGCTTTGAAAGGATCCCAGGAGAATCACCTGTTGTGGACACCTGAGTGTTGGACAGCTTTTAAAAATCTGAAGAAGGCTTTGACGTCTGCACCTGTGTTAGGACTCTCAGATTTAGCAAAGACTTTTGAATGTTTGTACATGAGCGATAACATCTTGCTTTGCGTGTGTTAACTCAAAAATTAGGAACCTGGAAACAGGCCATTGGGTATTTTTCTAAAGCAATTGGATGATGTCAGCAAGGGATGGCCTGGATGTTTGCAAGCTGTGGCAGCAACTGTATTCTTAATCCAAGAAGCAAGGAAATTAACCATGGGGCAGAAAATTATGGTTTATGTCCCACATATGGTCATTTCTGTCTTGGAGCAAAAAGCGGGGCAATGGCAGTCCCCAAGCCGCATGCTCAAATACCAGGTCACTCTCTTGGAACAGGATGATGTGGAACTTAAAACTACAACAGCAGCAAACCTAGCAATGTTTCTGAGCTCGGAAACGGGTGAGTCTTTACACCAGGATTGTTTGCAAACTATTGAACAGGTATATTCTAGCAGACAGGACCTGAAGGATGAACCACTGCCTAATCCTGATTTTGAGCTGTTTATGGATGGAAGCAGTTTTGTCCGAGATGGAAAATGAATGGTGGGGTATGCAGTGGTTACCACCACCCAAGTGATGAAAGCTGAAGCTCTCCCTGTGAATACATCAGCACAGAAAGCAGATACACACACATGGAGCTATCTGGAAGGAAAGAGGACTGTTGTCAGCTCAGGAAGAAATTCTTCAGCTCCTCCAGGATATCCAGCAGCCCAAGAAAGTAGTGGTAATGCATTGTAAAGCACATGAATTTGGACAAACTGTGGTAAATGTGGGCAACCGACTGGCTGATAAAACTGCTAGGGAGGCAGTGGAGCAAAGCATCCTTGCCCTTCTACCAGTTAAACAGGTAAAACTTCCAACCCCGAAACCAAATTATGGTAAATTGGATAGATTATTGGCAGAACAGTTGAGAGCAGTAGAAAATGCACCCGACAAGTCATAGTTACCCCACAAATAATGATAAAAATAGCAGAGGAAATACAGAGAGAAACACATGGGGGAATTGAAGCGATGATTGTGGATTTACAGAAATCAAGATTGCTGTGTGCACATCCCAAATGTTACAGCTGCTTTGAATGAACAAATAGATGATATGAAGAGGGTGGCACAGCAGACTCAAGGTTTAAGGAGTGAAATGCAAACAAATTGGTTACGCCGAATTTTGGGGACATTTTGGATTTCCTCTTAAAGGATGGATAACTGAGTTGTTACAGACACTAATCATTTTGATTACAGTTGTTTTGATCATTTGTTTGGTTTATCAATGTTTAAAGAAAATGTTGACACAGAAATCGGTGATGAAGCGTCGTACACCAATGCCGGGAGAGAAGCCACCTGCTTATCTTGAGATATGAAAGATTAAGAGTGGAAGTATTGAAAAGATGATTATTTCAAAACTTCCAAAGGGGGGAAAGGTAACCAGATGTAACCAAAATGATTAGTTTGTTGTTTTGTAACTAAGCAACATAGAGATAGGAGCAGGTTAGACAATGCTTTAATATTGTGTTTGTACACCTACGGCTATGGATATAGTCTTTGGGCTGCTATGCCCAAAGACAATCGGACAAGGAGTAGTACGGACACGCTGTTATGTTCCCAGCACAGCCCCAGCCCATCTTGACAAAGAGTCGAGGGTGGTTAGAATAATTGGTTTGTGTTAAGGGTGCCAAATCATTGTTAGGGACCATGCACCATGAAGAAAGGAAGCAAGTTACCTAAGCAAGGTGGGATTGCGCACGTCCAGAAGAAAGGGTCAACTAAAAGACACACCTGTACGGCCACCAAGGACCACCAGAGACCCCCACAGAAGCCCCTCGGAGCTGAAGGACACATGCACAATGACCATGCAAATATAATAATTAGTTCCAGGAAATAGAATGAATATGCATGATCATTCCGGGAAATTTGATGCATATGTATGTAACTGGACAATATAAGTTTCGGCTGATGTAACCTGCGGTATGCACGCTAGGTGGAACGATCCCCCGTGCATCTGGCGCCATAATAAAGAATGCCTGCTTCTTAATGCTACATTAGTGTTAAGGAGTTTGATTCCCGATTTCAGTGACAATAGGACCAGAAGTACACACCAAGGTCTGCACAGGCCACAATGGATCTACCTCATGAGTCTTGGGAAGGGCAGACCGGGATGCTAGGCTTCAGGAGCTGGAATTGTTCAGAGAATCCAAAGGCACGCTACTAGCCTGGTGACAGAGACAGAAGAAGAAGGGGGTAGAAAGTGTTCTGACAGTATTTGTAGTCTTTCATTAGCTGTATCTTCATGTGATGTTTACCATAATTTAGATTTTAAGCCAAAGAAGGCTTATTGCACCATGTTCCCAAGTTGTACAACAGGTCAGGGAGATGGTGATGGAGCTGCAATATATGCAAAAGGACTGTGACTTTTTTTTCATTGAATCAGCAACGCACAGCTGGTGTAAACCACCTGCGTTTACTCCATGCCTTTAATCTGTCTGCAATCTGTAGAAGAATACACCCCTAGAGTCTTTCCTAGTCCTTGAATTCTAGCAGCTGTCACTTTAAATTTATTTCTTCCTTTGTCTGGAAGATATTTTAGTTCAAATGCAAGCACATGTGCTCTGAACAAGGCATATAAGAGCAGCTGGCATGACAGGTACACTCCTACATATGTATATTATCTTCTTTCAACAGGCTAGAAACTGGTTGCAAATATTTTCATGTATTTTTTGTTAATCCATGGCCTGTTGCAGTGTTCCTTTTCCCCACTGCTTCCCAAATCATCTCCTATGGCACAAAGCATTGGCCACAGCAGCTTAGGAGAGTTTAAGGTGGCACTGGGCTCACAGCAGCCAAAAGATCCTGGGGAAGGAGTAACACAAGGACTTGTGCTAGGGATCAGACCTCTTACAGGTTTCCTCCATGGCAGTCTTTCATGTCTGCATCTCTTGAGCTCCAGCCTGTTTGGTCAGCAATCTCTTTTCAATCATGAGAAAAGGAAATCTCAGACTGAGGAGTCACACTGCCTCATTTCTGGCTTTCTCATTGCTCCCTGAAAACGTTGGAGTTTCCTGCCTCCCCTTATAGTGCAGATAATTACCCCTAAAACCACTTTCTCCAGCGCTGACTCTTTCTGTGCCAATTTGTCCTATATTATGAGCTAGTGACCTCTAGAAGAGCCTGAATTTCATTCCATTAGCCATTCTCTCCCTTTACCCAGTATAAATTGCATTGCCATCTTGCCATCATACCTTGCTCCCTAGAATAATAACCTATTAACCTTTTCATCAACATAGAAGCCTGCATTCCTCCTACACTCAAACAATACTCTGATGGGATCCAAACTGGGGAGGGGGGGGAGGGGGCGGGGACGAAGGCTTAAGGAGGAGGGAGACTGGGAACACCAATTTAAGCAGGGGGGGTGTGGGGGGAAGTTTGCATAACACATTTACTCTGGACTTATTCATAACTAATCAATATCTACTTGACCCCCAAAACTGGATTGCTTGGAGAAGATTAAGAATAGCAAACAAGAGTAATCTTGCTGGGCTTTCTTACTCTGTCTAAAACACGATTTTAGTAGCTTTCCCTGTGAAGAGACAGAAGAGGAACTTCTGGCTAGACGAGCTTCCAGGAGCAGGCATCTCTAATAGCCAAAGGGTGAGATTACCCTGTCAAAATGGAGATGTTCCTGGTGCAGACTGTCACCTTGGAGCTCATTGTCTGGGCTCTCTTTACAAAGAGACAGAAATAGGCCTTTCAAGGATCATCTCATCTCACTGGAAGATAGGACAAATGACTAGAAATTCAGAAGAGTTTATTTCCCTCCACTGAATATGAAAGGAGACTCAAAGATCAGATGCAGGTATCTATGCTGCAGACTTCTCAAATTAGGTGAGATGAGTCCTGCTAAGTTTTCTACATCTTGCCCACACATTTTCCATTTGTCCTATGTAACATGAAATACATAAATTCTAGATATAATATTAAATATTAGATATCTGATTCCTTCACTACTGAGAATAAAATTCCTTAGTAGATCCCTTACCATGTTGCAGCTGAGTACAACTGTACTAATTAGGGAAACAGAGACTGCTGTGATGGGAGCGTTTAGAAGACAGATAAACAAGGACAGCTTTAAACTCTAAAATCAACACCATTTGACTTGCCTGATATTAACAATAGACATAGCTAATGTTTGTTGGTACTTATTAATAACCATCACCACATATTCAATAAGTTATTTTAACAATCTTATTCTAATTTAGCTGTAAGTGTACAATACCATGGAGAGGGTGCCATATAGTCAAGGCCAAGGGCTCCCGTCCTTGATGAGCTCAGTCCACGAGGTGAAGGTGATCAATTTTGAGAAAGGGGAAGCTGGAATCAAAGGGGAAAATTCTTTCTTTACAATGCCTAAATTAAATGTTTTCTCCTTTTATAAGTGTTTCAGTTTCTAGACAGTTCTTAGCCATTCACTTGTGCACTGCATCGTGCTGGGGGGAGTTATTTTCCCAGGCTGCTACATGTGTCTTGGCCTGTTGCTTGTTTTCTGTTTTCTGCTGGGATTTTTTTTGTGTGTGTGTGGTTTTTTTCTTTTTTAATCTCTTGGTAAGCTGCTGCTGTTGCTGTCCCCCCACCACCTTACAGCAAAAGCAGTCTTTTCTGAGCTTTCCAGGGTGTGCCTTTTTAATCACCAGTGGCTGATCACCAATGATCAACTCATTGCTGACTTATAGTTCTGGGGGCTCTGTTTCAGCATGTACCCATATCTTCAAGGCCTTCACTGCTATCCTATGTTTAAATTGTGTATTATAGCTAAAGACACTAGTTCAAGCTGGAGTTCACACATAAAGTTCTTGTAACAAGCTGCTAACAAACCTAACATGCAGGGACTGGAGTCTGGCACAGTTAGTATAAAGCCTGAGACCTGTTCCTAGCAATGGCAATACTACTTTTACTAGGACATCAGGTACAAAAATGCTTATACACTGTTTGATAGTTATGCAATATGAGCATACTCATGTTTGAACTCAAAACAAGCTGATATTAATTATATCCTGCTTATGGAGCTCCTACTTCCAGGGGTGCAACAGGCCTCTGATTTGGCTACAGCCACCTTCAAGCCCCAGAATTTTCAAAAGCTTCATCTTCTCTAGAAAGAGCTATCGGTCTCAAGTGCCTTGTACAAAAATACAAGTACTCATTACACTAATGAAGAAACAGTAGCCTTATTTACAATTTACATGACTTCATCCTTCAAGCTGCTCTGTTTGAATTAGTGGTTGTCCTGGTTTTGCCTGGGATAGAGTTAATTTTCTTCCTAGTAGCTGGTATAGTGCTATGTTTTGGATTTTAGTATGAGAATAATATTGAGAACACACTGATGTTTTGGCTGTTGCTAAGCGGTGTTTACACTAGTCAAGGACTTTTCAGCTTCCCATGCTCTGCCAGGTGCACAAGAAACTGGGACAGGGCACAGCCAGGATAGTTGATCCAAACCGACCAAAGGGCTATTCCATACCATATGACGTCATGCCCAGTATATAAACTGGGGGGAGCTGGCCGGGGGGTAGCGGTCGCTGCTTGGGGACTGGCTGGGCGTTGGTTGGCAGGTGGTGAGCGGTTGTATAACTGTTTGTTTTTTTTTTCCTCCCTTGAGTTTTGTTCCTCTCTCTCTCTCATTGTTTTCCTTCTCATTACAATTCATTATTATTATTACTATTATTTTGTTCCAATTATTAAACTGTTCTTATCTCAACCCACGAGTTTTCTTACTTTTGCTCTTCCGATTCTCTTCCCCATCCCACGGGGAGGTTGTGAGTGAGTGTCTGCGTGGTGCTTAGTTGCTGGCTGGGGCTAAACCACGACAGTGCTTTACTGTCTTTGTTTTTCAGTGAGGCTTCTATGTTTGCATTTTTTACAGACATAAAAACCTAAGTTGTGATTTAAAAAACTATTACAGAAAAGAAGACAGACACTAATCTGGAAAGTCTGAGAACAGCTAATTGTGAATATAGCAGTCTTCAACAGCATAGTTTCATACCTATCATTTAGAATAAAATTATTTAGAACAATTTGCAATACTAGGGACTAAGCAAGCAAGCATAACATTTCACAGATTTGAAAACAAAGGATTTTCTTTTAGAATGAGTATTCAGAAATAGCCAAGATTTCTTAACTGGTGCTGGTCAGAAAAAAGTGTTCAAAAGGCAGTGTTCAGACTCTAGACCAATATCCAGCTATGTAAGGTCCCATCTTAGAAAAGCCCTCCTAAAATTTTTCACAGTAAGAGAAAACAACTGATGTCTTGAATGAAATAACTTCTGCATAATGAGGACCATAACCAACACCAAATACTACTTGAAACTTTTTTCTGCAGTACAGAGCTGGTGCTCTGTTGGTAACTGTTTCCTGATTCTAATGCAAGAGAACTTCATCTTATGACTTCACATAATTCCTCAGCACTTCTCCGATGTGGTCTTTTAAAATGTATTTTCTTAAATTCAGAACTTATTATCACCGTCTTAGAACTGAGTATCATTTTTTAAAACATCAAAAGCTATCTGGAAAAGCCTTGTCCTGTGTCTCTCTTCCCTTTTTGGTATCTTCAGTAAATTTGTCAGAGCATCGGTGATCAGCACAGCCTTATTTGTAACCAACGAATCTCAGTCAGAATTGTTGCAATTTCTTGAGACATTTATTGCATTACTTTAGCCAGTTAAGTAGTTGGTTACTTGATCTGAAGTACACACACGCTCTCCCTTCTGAAAAGGGGAAAAGAAAAAAGACTTTGATCCTTTAAAAGAGAAGAATGAGCAACTGCAAGTGACAATTCACTTCTAAAAGCACTCAGAAGCATTGACCTCCAGGAACGCTGTTCTTCTTTGTTGACTGTAGAGGCAGACCGGTCAAGTGGCTTTGAATAAACTTGTGGCATTGAATAAACAAAAAAGCGGCTTGAATAACTATTCCACTTTAAGGTGTCTACAATTGGAAAGAAGAAATCTAAGCTTTCACAAAGTCATACTTCTATAATTATTTTTAACTATAGGAACTACCAGATTGTTTTTAACCGCTTACCATACCTACCTAATACCTAGTCTTTTTTTTTTGAGGCAGGGATACTACCAGATTTTGAAGCAACAATCAGTTTGAGATTACAGAGAAACACAATTCTCCCCTCTTTTTTGAAAGAAAAATTACCTGTGACAATCACAGACAGCTTGGTGTCTCTACTATTCTTAAAACTGACGTTTCTCTTATTTCCTCTTCCACCTCAGACTCTACTATGCCCTTTAGGGAAGGGAACGAGCAATTCTGTCTCTTTTATAGGTTGAATCAAACCGGATGTTTCCTAGCCTAACTGAAACATTTCGACTAACTGGTATCAATTCAAAGCATATGTTCCTCAGCTGTTCCTCCCACTGTCTTTGCAGTTATCCTCCCAGCCCACGTGCTTTTTGATGTGATGTGTTTTCTCTGCAATATTGCTACCAGACTTAAGGAGAACAAGCAAAATTAAACGATTCATTTTCTTTAAAGCTAAGATTCTTTAAGCTTATGTGAAAGCAATTTCTTCTTCTTTTAAATTCTGTCTTTTTTTCCCTAGACAAAATATAGACTTCAAATGCAAAAATACTTCCTCCTTGTTGCAGTCAAGAGCTGCTACTTGCCAAAAAGCAAGAGCAAAGGTGGAGATACACCTCCAGCTCACTCATCATGAAAGGTACAGCCTTTAGGACTGAGATCACAAGGTGAGGTCTGAGAGTGGCTGATGCTCTGGAGACAGATTCAGTCCAAACCCTTCCATGAAATCATGTTCTTCTCTGACACTGCCAGTTCGGAATGATAACTAGGAAGTTGAATATCACGGGATAAATTTTATTTTCTTCCTTCTCTCTTTTTCCACGGCCCCCCCCCCCCGAAGTTTGAACAGTAAACCTAACCACTTCCAAACAGTGATTTCAGAGCCTAAATTATTACAAGCACTTGTGTCTTATAAGGGGAGCAAACAAATTAATGTTACACATTTATTTACCCAAAAAAGGGGGGAAGAGGAAGGAAGATATTTAAGCATCTCCCTAATATTTAATACTACAGCAATCCTCCCATCCCAACACTTAACAATAAATTAGTTTAGCTTTGTAGCACAGCAAATAAGGAGGCTGGCTTACGTGCACACGGATTTACTCAAAGGATCCACAGCTGACAGCACACATCAACTCTTGACAGAAAAAGTCATCGCTGAGCAGAAGTGATTTTTAAAAAAGACAGAAAGAACAGAAAAGGAAATCTCTCCTAGCAACTGAAAGAGCATCTCCTCCAATGTAACAAGGAAACCCCAAATACTTTTCCAGCTGTAACAATATGCTTTCATCAGGCCTCACTCAGTCTCCCCATTGTCACTGTTCAGCCTAATAGTGTCACTTGGCGTAGGCTTTGATGAGGTGCAGATATTGCAACGCTAATTGCCCATTAGGCTTTGTGCTGCCCATCCTTGGGTAATGTTTATTAGTTGTTTAAATGACCACTGCCTGCTATTGTTATCTACTGAGCAATGTGGTCCCTAGTAGTTTTAAATTAAAGGTACAAAGGAGGAGGTGGAAAAGGAAAGCCAATTAACCCATCAGTGTCCCACCACAAATCCAACATATCAGACCTAACATGTATTTACAGTGCACTAGTGCAAGACTCTGAGGGTTAGAGGACTTCAGGTGCAGAGGTGAAAGCATTGTCCCAGAGCCTGGTGGAGAATGCAGGGCCGAAAGACAGACTGCAGGGATATAAAGAAAAGGCTTCAGAATTGCAAATACCAGGTTCACGTTACAGAGGTGAAAGCACCGTGAGCAAATCTTTGCTATCCTTGCCTATTTTGGAGGATATTGATGTTTAAGTTCAACCTCCCACTAGTAGAACTATAAATAGGTATTTTTGTGGCCCAAGACAGTCTTTTACATTAGAGCATGTCCTACCTGTTCACTCATCTTTCAGTTTTTAAGTATTAGAAGGAGATCTTCACAAGCTTGAAAAATCATTCTCCCAGGATTCAAAAATCTAAAAAAGGACCTTCAAATTCATAGCCAAAAATACTGCTATCCCCCACAGAAATAATAAAATTTGAGCTATTAGGTACTTAAGATGTGGAGCCTCCAAACACTGTTCAGTGGCTGTTTTTATCTCTTTTTTTTGTGACCAAATTATTCTTTTGTATTTTTGTTAAAAACATTTTTTCCACTTCCTTTATCCTCAGCATTTTGACGTGGAATAACCTTCTTTCCTAGTCTGAAATATATTAAGCTGTCCTTTGAAAGAAGCTCAGCTGCCGGTTAAATGCCAAAATCTTTTGTAAAATAAGTTATTACCTTTTAAAAAATTACATGAGTGAGAAGTGCATTACATAAAACATAAAAGGATTGAATTTTAAAGTCACAAAATTAAGAAACTAGGTTAGTAAAATACATAAGATTTCTAAACTGAATCAAAACAATAAGCCCAGCTAAGCAATTCTTTTGCTCCCAATGGTATTGATTTCCAGATGAGCTGTTCTGAACAACAACAACAAAATCGTTAAATGTGTATAAAATTGTGTTTCATTGTTCAGGATGGGATCTCAATACAATACACCCTGGCAGTGTATGCTCAGTGGGACTACCAGATATTTTCCAACAGTGCTGGACTTCTTAAGCAGGCAGCTACCTAAAATTGCCCGTTGGACCATTTCTCTAACAGCAGTATGCCCATGCAGCCGCTCATGCACTCATTTCTTTGTAGGATCTTATGTGGTCATTGCCTGCAGCAGAAACGTACAAAGAACAGATGCTTTGTTATTAACGTTGTTCGGGTGGAAAAGAAATAGTGCCTATTAATGCCTCATGTCTACATGTGCCTTTTCTTAGCCATATTCACAGTGAGTCATGAAGATCTTATATTAGCAGAAAAAAAAGCAGTGATATGATCACAGTGACCTTGCTGGACAAATTTGAGGAAGAAGCTCATCTATGCAACTGTAGCAGAAAATATCTTGTACTGACTGAGGAAAGCAGTATATGTAATAATGTACTGTTTTCAAAACATGCCAGCAAAGGCAAACTTGCCCCCAGCTTTTATCGTGGCATGTTATATTTCATTACTGTTAAAAGCTAGAGGCTGATGAAAGACCTTGTGCCATTTGCCCACTGCATGATCAAATTCCTAAAATAGGAACTGTTATTTCATGCTTGTCCTTGTCATACAGAAGACGATCTTGACAGTGCGTCTACATTTTGAAAGGGTTGTCCTAAGTCACCAGTCAGCCAATGTGAACTGCCACATCTCAAAGAGCTGAAAATGGTGAAATGAAACATTCATAGTTCAAAAATCAGTATCTTTAACTCTTTCATTTCTCTTCACATTTACAGAAAAGCTCCCTTATCTACAAATCACTCCCACATCTTTTAATGTGTCAAAAGCTCCAATGATTCTCTAATAATTTTTGACACTTCCTGTGAGACTATTTTCTGAGAATAGGACAGTCACGGCTCTTGAGAAAAAAGGAAAAGTGTGTCATGTATGTAATTTCATATTAAAGCAAACAGTTCAGAAGAACTGTACTGATTATGTGAGCAATTGCAAATGAAACCACTGCAAAATTTCTAGTCTCTTAGTCTTTTACACCAGGGACTGGGGAATGAGATACTTGAAAGTAGGATTTAGGACTCAGTTTGCAGCAGCACGTACATGGCCTTGACAATTAGATTTGTGACATTTCCCTACCTCCACTAAACTGCATTTGGCAGAGACATTGTATCGAATATCACACTTCACTGTAGCGCAAGTGAAACATTTCATTAGAATCCTAGCTTCAGTACACCCCACTGTCAATATAAGGGTAACTATTTATGAGATAAGAAACAAGCCCTGAGAAGCTGCGAGAGCTTCAATCTACAGAGCCTTGAAGGGGATGAGAAATTGCTAGATAAGTATCTGCCAAAAATGACTGTAAGAAATGAGAACATTTCTAGACAGGTTTCTAATGTGCATGGATTTTCACTAGCAATTGTTATTTTATTAAGGTATTGGCCCAGAAGCTTCACTTGAAATAGTTGTTCTACTATGTTAAGCATAAAATAAACCTCTGTTGTGATGACAGTCAAAACAGATAAAATACTACAAAATGCATCAAGTGAGTGTCTATATGCATTTACATTTTTGCTTGTGTAAGTGAACCTGGAGCTGATGGCAGGTGAGATAGATATCTTTATTCAAGAACAATACAAGAATTGGCTCAGGTCCCTTCAGTGACTGATTATTTTAACACCTCTTGGAACTCTGGAGAGAGACCAGTGGAAGAGGCCAAATGGCAAGACCTGGAAAATTATAGGGCAAAGGGCCTGAAATTTGTGCCAGGAAAAATTAAGGAAAGACTGATACAGTATGCAAGCAATAAAGAATAAAACTATGGTTTTATGAAAAATGGGTCTTGTCAAATAAATGCAATACGAGGACGAGAGGAAATGGCCTCAAGTCGTGCCAGGGGAGGTTTAGACTGGATATTAGGAAATTTTACTTCACTGAAAGGGTTATCAAGCATTGGAACAGGCTGCCCAGCGAAGTGGTTGAGTCGCCATCCCTGGAGGTATTTAAAAGAAGTTTGGAGGAGGTGCTTAGGGACATGGTATAGTGGCGGTCTTGGTAGTGTTAGGTTTACGGTTGGACTCGATGATCTTAAAGGTCTTTTCCAACCTATACGATTCTGTGATTCTGTAATACAATTTTTTAATGGATCATTGTCCTGATTTATAGAGAAAACTGTGCTAACAAAGAAACCCAATCAATTTGTGTGCCTTAGTTTTACACAACAGTGATCATATATAATAAAGCTGTAAACTGGCTACTAAATGTCTTACAACAGATAGAATGCAGCAAGTAAGTGTAAATCTTTCTCTGGGATCTTCTGTGCATCTCCAGGGTATTTCTTCTTCACCAAATGCTGCTAAATTAATAATGTAGAAGAAGATATAAAATTATTTAAGGAAAAACATGCAGACGGCACATACTATTAGAATAGAAAATGAGACAGTTAGGTCAACTATACAGATTAACCTAAACTGGTTTGGAAGGTGGAGAGCAACTGAGACACATATACTTTACACATCCAAAGGCATTATCTTATATGACCAAGAATGTAGGTCATGTGTCTGACTAGAGGAATCATATCCATAACAGCCATGTACTGAAAAGGGCTTTGGACTAGTTCCAACCGAACCAGTTCCATTGGGAAGCTATGCTCAATATGTCAGCTAGGATTGTCCCTGGATGTATAAGTGTTGCCCACGTGTGCCAGGGAAGGATTCGGACGCTGGCTGATGGAAGTTAGGGATGTTTGTCTTCTTGGCCTGTGTCAGCTCTTGGCCATTCAGCTTTACAAATGGCTAAAAACCTGTGAACCATCAGTTGCCTGGAAAGAAGGTACATGGCTTTTCAAACCTTCAAAGCTGAGACAGAACTTGGGGTAGGTGGGTGGGTAGGAGAGCAGAAGAGAAGCTGACATGATAGGCTTAGACAGGAAATGTTTGGACAGTCTCTTCATTTTGAAGGTGTGTCTGGGCATGGGCACAAATCCAGTCTTGCCGAACTTGCCCAGTTCTGCATTTTAAAACAAGTTTTTGGAGGAGGCTAGGGGAGCTGGACTAGGGCAGGAGGTAGTGCATGGTTTTAACCACCAAATTTCTTTATTTGTTTTGACAGTGTATAGAAAATACAGAAAGATGTAATCTCCCCCATGCATTTAAAAGAGGATATAGGACTTGTGGTTGAGCTAACTTATCAGAGGAGAAGAATGACAGCCCTGACCTCACCGAGCTACACAGACATGAAGAGACCTTGGGAGCTTTCAGGATGGGCTCAAACAAATCACTGTTTGCCATGTGGGTGGGTGAGCATCAAGGCAACTGTCCCATTTGCCGCCATAATACCACCATTGATTGGCAGCATGTATGGATTTTGTAGCCAGCCTTTACACAGAGCAGGTACCAGCAGCCCAAAGCCCACTGGCACCTACAGTCAACAATATAGATATGTATAGTGGAGCATATACATGACCTTGCAGAGTGAGGTCAGGGAGCATGGACAAAAGCCTCTGGGGTTAAGCGTTTTTAGTACATACCTCTGTGTTGGGGAGGGACAAGACTTAGCATAACATAAACATTTTTCAGACTCTACCCTGTGGGGTGTACAGCTGTCCTGTAAGTGTTCATTGCACAGTGTACCATTTGGGCTGCAGTACACCTGCAGTTTGCCTCTGACCTATTTATTATTTTATACAGCCACAGGATTCTGGTAGGCACTGTGGCAGTGAGTGCTTCACCACAAAACGCACTTGCTGTAGGGGTTTCACTTTGTAAGTTCATCAATGTGGAACTAACTACACCATCAACATTGATCTCGTTGTGAAGGCTTTGGCGTTATAGCACTGCAATATCCTGTTACTTCCAGGTTGCTTTGCATTAGCCTGTGTGCACACTAATGAATGCCAGCACCTACATAACTTGGCTTTGCAGGTTCACAGGGGGAGCCCAGCAGTGCACAATAAGGGCCTAAGCAAAGATATTTGACAGGAGTCTTAATTTTTTCTTAGGTACAAACAACCGGAGCAATATAACTCACAGGTCAGCAGTTCCTGCCATCAGCCAAACAGCATATTTGACAGCTTTGAAGATGATACGGGCTGTCCATTTGTGAAAGCTTGCTTGACCCAGGGGGCCATTATCAAGATCTATAGGTGGAATAGCCCTTCCCTCTGACTAAAAGTAAGTGCATTTAGTGCTCTGGGTTGACCTGTCACACTTTGAATCTCTGGTATCTTCTAATGTGGAAAAATTCACTCACATAGCACTCCCACTACTTTCTGACTAATAAATGTCTCCTTGCTTGGGCTGCTGGCCAGAATCTGACCCTATGTGGCCAGCTGAGACCTCCCCTTGTGTGTGTGAAGGGAGCCTGAGGATAAAATAAAAATGGTTTCACCTTTTTGGTAAGAAAATAAAACTTTTTTCACCTTTACTCCCTGAGAACAGAGGGAGGTACTTGTGCCTGCTAGTTCTGAGTGCAGTCGCCCTTCAGGGTAAGATGCAGCTTATCTTCAGGATTGCATTTATATTGCAACTGCACTGAAGTAGATTAACAAGAGATTGTTACATGTGGCTTTGGAAAGATCAAGGTAGCTTTTGTGATGCTTGGTGGCAGCTTAAATTCAGTCCCACAAAGAAATTTCTGAGTCTACAGGTAGCTGGTCTCACACAATTTACACACCCTTGGGGTTAGGCAGCTCCTCTTTATTGGGTAAACACACATAAGGAGCTTTGTGGATCACTTTCTCAAATGTCAGTACCTAAATGTTGCATAAACCCCTTTTAGGCATCTAAGACGACAAGCAGAATATCATGGTTTTAGGCTTGTCCCTTACCTAATATGCAGTAAAGCCTGCACCCCAGATAATTGCCATGCTGCAAGGTAGGAGGTTGAGGGCAAATTCAGCAAAGTTAAGCCCCTTCATCCTGTCTCCACGCAGTCCTGGTGCCAGCTGAAGCTGCCCACAGCTGGGCTTCACAGCGTCTGGGAAGGGCCAGGTTGGCATAGCTGCTCTAGGCAGGTCCTGAGCCTGCTGTGCCAGCCCATGGGAATGAGGTCTTCAGTCCTCACTGAGCCTAAGGCTGTTTGCAACATAGGTGATGAAGAGGAAGCTAGACATCAGTCAGTAATGGCTTTGACAGTGCACACAATCTGAGGGTGGGGAGTGGTGATATCTGAAAAGCCATAAGCCCTAGTGTACACAATTGATTTGATTTGTAACTGCTTAGCACACTGTTTCAGAGGTAGAGAGACTTCAGGTAGGATTCTTTAAACACTGATGGAAGGAAGTTCTTCAAGGTAGAGAGTGATTCATGTCTTCCTAAAGGAGGGCTATGATGCACTGGGAGCTTAGTTAGGACATAGGATTACATCTACACACATTTTCAGTCTAGTTTTCCTCAGAATTACACACATTTTTCCCACTGAGGCTGCACTGAGTGGAATTTGAGTCCTAGAAAAGCTGAAGGATTTATCTAACAGGAATACTATTGCAAAGATAAAAGTCTAGGGTGGCTGTGATTGATGTGATGTAATAACTATTAGCCTTGTCAGGCTTCTTGTGTGGTGCCATTCCTGTAATTAATGGGCAAGGACTTTCTAATTCTCCTCAGTGCTGCTGAAAGGGTGCCAAACACTTGAACCTTCCGTAAAATATCACTGAAGGAGCTGGAATAGGGCTGCCAGGGCCAGCTCTAATATTATGCCATCTCAGTGCTGAAGCCTGAAATCAGGTGTAATGCCCCAGCACTGATGCAATACCCACTGTTGAGTCCATAGGGCAGCCCTTCAGGGTCTCACATTTAGCAGGAGATTCAGATATTATTCCTGCTGGAATGGCGCACATGTGCTTTCACCCTTCACTTAATGCAAAGCCCCATAGGTGTGCCCAACACCCGATCTATGCGCCTTATTGCAATGGTACGCCTGTAGCATAACATCTCCCACCTGACAGCATACATGGAGTTATCTCTTCATGACATGTCCCACTCCCCCCCACCCTAATGGAGCTCATTATGCTGAGGGACAAGTGAGTTGAGTGGTTGGAGTTACAACAGACTTATGGCTGCTCTATTTGGTACAAAGGTCAGCTTAATACCTCCAACTCTTTGTCAGGGTCCTGGTTCTGAAATCTTTTTCAAGCCTAGCATGTCTGTTTTGTAATATGCTCCCGACATCAGTTCTTAAATGTCAATGAGTTACTTGCTGTCTTTATTCAGACAACAGTTACATAGCTCTGGGCGCCACTGGCGGGCAAGCATTTTTAATTTTTGCCAAGTTGTGTGGCTTCTGAGAGATGTTTACTTCATTACATCTCTGTCATCTTTTGATGTTAAAACTTGTGTCAGAATGATTGCATGGAGGCAGTCCTGGGATATGAAAGGGAATCCACAGTACAGCGTAAGATATGCTCTTCTCACCATGTGGCAGAAGCAATTCTGTGGTACTTCATGCTGAAGAACTCCTTTCATTAGTTCTCTAAGCCAGCCAAAGGCACCTGAACAACACATATTCCAGAAGTAGGTGTATAATGTCACCATAATAGCATCACCTTGAAAAATCAGATGCATTTGTATAATAGGCTTTACCTAAGCAGTATTACCACTGACAGTAGGTGTTGCAGTATTCTGTATAACAACATAATCAAGTCCCATATTATTATAGATATCTATATAATATGCTTGCATACACACACACACACACATACACACACACGTCTGCAAATGCAGAGCAGTATACTGGATCCTCCAGTGAGGACTGGAGGCCATAGAGAGGAGAAAGAAGTCGTAAGAGTAGAGAGTACAGCATCCCCATACCAAGAGCTAACAGAAAATTAATTTATATGCTAGCAGTATTGATTTTCTAACATGCTTATTTAAGCTGCACAAGCTCATTAAAATGTGGTAAAGCAGTTACTTCCATTACAGCTATTCTATGCACTTGTGGTATGTCCAATTGTGTGACTACTGTGCAAAGCCAGCCACTCAGGCATGTGTGAGCATCATACAGGGCCTAATATATATCAGCTACCATATCAAGCCCTTCATATACACACTTTATTATTGCCTTGCTTGGAGCCCTCAGCCTGTCCTATACTTTGCAGGGCATACATTTGCTTCATGCAGATTAAACTATGTGTGATATCAAAACATTGTTCAGCTGTTCACTCATTTCTCCTTCAGAGACATGTGAAGGAAGAAACCAAAGGAGTTCAGTGTACACTTACTCACCAAAGCCAAACTTTTGATCAAAGTGGTACTTCTGCATATTTACAGAAGCCTTAACAGAACATGGGACTCTTGGCACTGTCTTAAAAAAGTGTCTGTGTCAAGGAACAGCCAGTAGTTTCCAAACAATTAAATAACAGGAAGGTTCAGGAACCTACTCATTCTGTAGGACTCAAATAAGGATAATGGCTCAGCTCCTTCCTTAATACTTGTCTTACACAAGATCCACAAAACTGCTGCTAGGAGAGAATAGGATAAGGAAGGAAGATTGTACACCGTTTATTTTACCCAGTTGTTGACACAAACTTGGCTATAACCTGGATTAAAATAAGTGAGGTCAATTGTATAAAAGAAAAGCAGTAATTGACTTTACATCTTAAGAATGTAATTACAGTTTGCGAACAGGTGATTTTAGAAACACAAAGCTCTAACTGAAGTGTTTGGTGGCATGAAGCAGGAAGAATCATGGACTCATTTTGTACCTAAATATGTTACATATAGATTAGGGAGCTAATAAAATCAAGTTTCCTGGAGGAAATGCTATTTATTGGAACCTTGTGACTGTTAAGCCCCAGAATGAGCAGGTCTAAGTTTTTGACCAGCCAACATGAATTACGTATCCTATAGACATTGTAGTCACTGTATTATGTACTAGTAAGCACTGCTCTATAAAGGTAGCTTACTCACATTTCTCCTGGGGAGAAAGTCAATTAACAGTGTAACGGCTTTTTCAAAAAATGGAAGTGGTTCTTGGAACACATCAAATGACTGAAGAAGACGGGGAAATGAAAGATGATCCTAAAAGATATCAAAGTTGGCTGCAATTAATTCCATAATGGATATTCATATATGAAATTTGGGAAATGCATTTTGGGTTAATACCATTGGAAAACGTTAATTGGACCCCCCTCCTGTGATGTGCAATGACCCAAATACTGAGTGGAAAGAAACTGCACAAGGCTAAGTCTTAGAAGCTTAATGTAAAATGCGCTATCTTTCTAATGACAGGATGTAATTAATATACAACATAACTCAGGTTTAATTGTTATAAAAGCCCAATGGTTTTGGCCACTGATCTTGTATGCATAAAAGCCAGACTTCCAAAGACAATATGCTCACAGAAAATATATGGATTCTGAAAGGAATAAATTGTTCAAGTGGTAAAAACCTCCGAAATTGTAATTTCCTTGTTAACAAATTCTGCAGTGTATTTTGTCTGGCTCACTTCATTGTCAGCAAGAGGACAAAAGAAACTTCTGTTTCTTGATTCTTGTTGGTCTTGGCCACCACCTCTGATCCTCAATTCCCATTATTGTATGGTATTTAAACAGTAATCCCCAAAACTGTGGCAGAATGTGCAAATTCTACCCCCCCGCCCCACCCCACCCCACCCCAGTCCTCTGAAAATACTTCATGCCAAGGGTTGAATGTCACTGGTATCATTTGTATACCAGTTTTGAAATGGCCAAATTTCACTTCCGACATCTTAGCATTCCAGTTGCACTACAGGGTTGAAATATGGAAAAATATTTTTAAAATGTGGTGAGGTGCCTGATTCAGTCTTCTGAAAACACAGTGAATCTGTGTAATGTATATTCTACTGATGCAATCCAGCCTCTTCTTAAACATTTCCAGCAAAAGCATCTCCTCTCCTCCCCTCTGAGAGCTTTTTTCTCTGTTCTATCAGACCTCCATACTGGAATGCTTATCTTAGATATTCTGTTTTGTCTACCAAGTGATGCAAGCATACAGTCCTCCTGCAGTAAGCACCTGCAATAAAGCCAGCACTGGCAAATACAATTTTGTGTTAAAATAGGCAAATCAGAGACATACTGCAGCTCCTGGTTCATTCTGATAGAAGCAAGCCTTGGAAAACCAGCTGTGTATGACCACCGATGAAAAATGAATAAATCAGATTGGCCTGTATAGAGGAAAATGCCAGCACTCAAGAGAAAAAAAAAATTCTATTAAAATCTAAAAATAATCAAATGTTAAAGATTTGTAAGAATTAAATCTTTGTGCTGAATTTTTGCTAGAGGCATTGAGGAGAACTACTTTATGATGAGTACAAAACAACAGTAACCTTCTGTGTGTTTAAGTTATCACCGTAACTCCAGTTTATGAACATTTTGGGAACTGTTGGATTAGTCACCAAATAAAAAAGTAAGTCTAAAAGTACTTTTGCATAGGACATTACATAAAAGAACAGCTCCCTCCCCAAATCTCAAGTTTGTTCCTCTTGGCTAGCCTTTAAAACTGAATCAAGGAGTCTCTTTCTCAAGTAGCATCTTTTTCATTGCCAGTAAAACAAGACTAGTAGCAAAAGAAAACTCTACATAGACCACATGAGGCCATTGGTGGTTCATGCTTCGAGATATGAATTATTTTATTAGAGCTTTACCTTCTGTGATGTTTTAAGACTTGCTGCGGATTCTTAAAAAATAATAAGAATTGTCCTATTCTGA
This sequence comes from Mycteria americana, assembly GCF_035582795.1. Classification (NCBI taxonomy): domain Eukaryota; kingdom Metazoa; phylum Chordata; class Aves; order Ciconiiformes; family Ciconiidae; genus Mycteria; species Mycteria americana. The sequence goes on from NC_134372.1 coordinate 21,961,428, forward strand.
TCTGTCAGTAGTTCGGAAACTTAAAACATCCAGGACATGTCTCAAGAAATCCAGCTGTTCTCTTTGATCCTAGATTAGAGGGCCTGTTAGAAATTTTAGAGCTATATAGTTTCTTACACAGTTCCAATTAATATGACACTTGAGCTTTATTCTGTGAATATACAATAATGTAGAAAACTCCTTGGAATTCCCTCATCAGCTATATTCTATTTAAAAATACATGTATTGGTTTTATATCAACATCCTCAACCACATTTAATACTCCATTGATACCCTTAGGTTTAGTACTTCACAGAGCTTTAGCTTCACAGACTCTTACCAATAAATCCCAAAATGCATGCATGACTTGATTTAAGAAAGATATTTTACTTGTGTTTCATACACAAAAAACTGATAATCAACAGTGGCTTAAAAAATTAACACTACTCCACTTTTTCACAAGTGTACAAAAAAGAAACAATAAATTTACATTCAACGGTAAAGCTTAAAGTCCACTCTAATAATAGTTGCATTGACATTCACATACACAAGCACAGAATAAATATTTCAGGATTCTTATAAGAGCATACAGCATACATACAGTACTTTAATTTTACATAATGAGTGCTAGTAGGGTCAGAAATTCATAATCCCATAGCAAAGTAAAACTAAAATCAGAAAAGGTTGTGTGGGTGGTAACACCAAGGTACTGCACAGAGCTAGCAGGTCAGTAAATCCATTTGTGTGAGGAGTTTGCTTCTGCTTCTTCATATTAGGACAGTTTGTTTGCAAAGGTGTATTCAAAGTGCAGATTAAAGCAAAAAAAAAAGATATTCTTGTATTTATTAATACATGCAAGAGGCAGCCCCCAAGTCACCTGACAGAATAAAGCTGTTATTGGCAAGTGGCCGATATAATACAGATGTTTCAGGCAATTTTTCTAAAGCACTTTAATAGCAGCAACTGTAATTTATAATGGCTCTAGATTGACTTCTGTTTGGCTTAAAGGGCAACATATTTCTTTAACATTTACAGCTATATTTCTTTATAAATAAATATCTCAAATAACAAATAGCATAGTTAATGTTTCTTTTTTCTCTCTTTTGCATAAGTGTCGTGGAAAAACTCTGACCTTTTCAGAGACATAATGTGCAAAATAATGTTAGAGTGGAAACAGGGACACAGAGCATCACAGTCAGTTACATTCCTGGGATGTCAGCCCAGCCCTTCTTACACTCTGAGGGCTAGCCTTGCCAGGGTAATGCACGGCTTTAAGGGACAATTTTCCCAATGGCTTGCTTGGTAAGAGATAAAATTTATGGTATCTTAAAGAGCTGTAAATGTGAGGTTTTATTTGAAGGAGTGTGTACAGTATGTCATGTATAGGACTCAGTATTCCCACACAGTGACTTCTCAAGATTTGAAAAGTCTGGTCATCTCCTTTCAGACATTTCCTCCCCAGCCTGAACATCTTTGAACATTTGTGTTCATTAGGTGTTTCCTCTGTTGCATATTTACCAGCTCTTCTTGCATTTTATAATCTGATCTCATATCATCTAGCTGACATCTGCACACAAATATTTCCAATCAGATAGAGGGTGCACAACATTAAAACTTCTAAACCTGTCCTGTAAGTGTCATCAAGACAGGAGCACAGGAACCACAGTGCAGAGTCCAACCTCTCACTGGCTGTACTGTGAAGATTCTCCTTTTCGGCGTAGGAGAAAGGAAACTTGTGTCTGCTTTTTAGATTCTGAAAACAAGCCAGAGTGGAGAAAAAGAGTTAACACCAGAGTTAATAAAGCTTTCAAGACAAAACCTGTTAAGCAATTTAGACAGACACTGTGAATTTCCTGCTGATTTTCTCAAGTCTGTACATATAAGAAATTTGTTAACTGTAGGAAGAAGTTGGGAGTTGCTACATAGCAGAAATCTGCCATTGTTACAAAAACTGGCTAAGTGGGTTCTTTCAGTATAAACCCCTCACTGGTCACTGTTCTCAGTGGTGCTGTTGCCCTTTTCTTTTTTCTCCTGAGTCTTGTTTCCCTTCTTCTTTTTCTTCTTTTTCTTGGTCTCTTCCTTCTTGCCAAACGTTATGAAGTCACTTTTGTCAATTTGGCTGTTTGGTGGCTCCTGCCGGATGGAGATGATTGCAGGAGATCCTGGGATAATGAATTTGTCTGGCAACTCACCAGGACCACCTTGTTTGGGATTTCCCGGTCCAAATTTAAAGGTCCAGCTGTTGCTGTTCACACCAGCTCCCACTGGGGGGGACACCTCTCCCGCCTCAGGTTCTGAAAAAGTCAAAACAGCAAGAAAAGCTTAAAGCATCATTAAATATAAGCACTCAGTGAGTATCAGCTTCCTATTTGAAAACTATTACTTTAGCCTAGCTCTACTTTGACTCTTGACTGCCTGGCTGCTCATTTGGGTGTTATAGACTGGTTCTTGTCCAGGCTGCTCAATGCCAGTATGCACTGACTCACTCCACATACTGCTGGGCCCAACATGCTCTGGATCCCATGTTGTGCCTTGAAATACAATTGTTCTCTATGTTTCTTTTGAATTTGAATTGCTTGCAATAAGACATCGCTGTGATGCACCCCACTGTAGTGTTTTACAGCATGAAACACAAGCATGTGTATTGCATGGAACAAGGGTATATTTGAGGGTGTCAAGTCTTTTGGGACAGGGTTAGAAGAGTGTTCAGGGCAGGGGGAGTCAAGCCTCGGCACTATGAACATCCATGCTGGATATCTTAGAAAACCAGCCTGTCAGCTGTGTCCAGGATTCCTCATGGAGGGAATGAGTTGGTGCATCCCAGATAGCAATCTGAGAGCCAACTTGTGTGTAAGTATGTATGTATGTATGCAATGTGGCTGATCAGCAGACACAGCCCTAGAGCAAAAACAGGAGTGAACTGAATTGCCTGGGTAGAGATACTGCAAGAATCCTTCAATCATGGTGCAGAATCCGGTCTCAGAAATATTCATAGTCTTCTTCAAGGCGAGGCTCTAACAACCTGTTGCTTTTGCCAGGAAATAGGGTGACTCTTGTAAGAGAGTTGTAAAGTTTTTCTAAACTATGAACTTATAAGCAAAATGGGAAATTGGAAAGGGCTGGTGCCAAATTTGTGGTAAGCTGTCAAGAATGGTTCAGAAGTAAATAATACTGCAGTGAGTTCTCAAACCGGGAAAGTCCTCACTATTATGTTTATTTTTTCCTGCTGTAATTTCACAACATAAAGGATGAAAAACACCAGACTGGTGACTAACTCTTGGTTCTTCAAATCGATATGGTAGAATGGCAGATCATAATATTTTATATAGGCAAATATAAAGTGAAGTTCTGTTCCCAGCTTCAGGCTTGCAGTATGAAGCAAGTTTTTAATTTTATTTCCATGATTTTACCAAGATTGAGCTAATCAGATTGAAATGTTTATGTATGTTGTCCTGATAAGGACAATTTTCTAGCATAATGAGATGCAACACAAATCAGGTTCTTCTACGAGAGAAAGTCTTAAAACCTGGCTGTTTTCTTTTTTCTTAAACTTTGAGAATTCTTTGTGATTTACATAACTCCCAATTTTGAATAGGAACACCATATTCCTTTTAGTGTATCATTTTAAGTGTTTAAGGGATTGTGACCAGGGGAAAGCTCAATGCTTATGCATTGATATTAAAGCCCTCAAATCTGATGAAAACATTCTTGTCTACACTCTAAAAGTGCAGTATCACAAACATAGGACCTGTCACACTTGTAACACTCCTAACCACACAAAAATTCTTGCAATACCACACAAACAAAGCCAATACCACTGATCTGATTAAGTCTCAACATCATTGTATTCTGCATCAGAGCTGTCCAGTTGAATAGGTAAAGATGTTCAGGGAAAGGAGGAGGTGGGATCTGCATTGGTACAAGGAAGGGCTGGAAAACCAGCCGAGAGGGACTCCTTATCTCTTGGAAGAGGAGGCAAGGGCACAGAAAGAAGGAAAAGAAACAGAAGTCCTAGGTGTCCCGCTGGTGAAAGAGGGCAGGAAGAGGAAACAAAGTAGACAATCTAAAGGGAGATCTCCAATGTTCTGCCAGACCAGAAGATGCTATTCAGTAAACCTCAGCTACTGACTACTCTGTACCCCTGTAGTAGTAATGAAGAATATTGCATTTGCTTTAGCAGCCATTTCCTGAAATGAACAGCATCTCCTGTACTTCTTATTCTTTTATGATTCTTCACCTTCTGTAACGTTGCTCGTACAATTTTCTATTTTATGAAATAAAATGTATGTCATGTGCAGACATAAGGCTCTCCTGGTTCAAAAGCTAAAAAACACATTTTGCTGCTTGACAATATTTCTCTTGCCTGGCAGCAAAATAAACACCGCTGGAAAGCATGATTCCTTTTAAGCTTTTCCATACTTATGCAGTATGTCCATGTTACAGAGCCATGTTACAAAGAAATGTGTATGCATGACACATCAGAACTGTCTCTGAGACCATCTGTGTAATAGGTTTGGTACACGGAATCTTTGTAAAGGAGGTGATATGACTGCTTTTACAATGTGATGTTTAATCAAGAACTAGAAGACCCTGTACACTTCTTCTTCCCCTAAGACTGTATTTGATGATGAAGAAGATTTGACTTGGAGTTCATGTTCTTTCCAGGAACTGCTGAAGTTGTTTTAGTGACCTTAACTTCCCTAGTCTCAAATAACTTTTTTGAAGTTGTTATTATTAATGTGAAAGTTTCTCTATTTCATCAGTTGTAGCTTTTCTGTAAATTTCCTACAGTCTTAACTATCAGCTTCAGATTTTTTACATGTTTGTTGTTGGTAACAGCAATGTCCTAGCAAGCCCTTTCATACTAAATACATTAATATGAACCAGCTTTCATTTCTGCTTAATAAAGTATTTTGGTCAGGTATATGCCATATTGCTTTTGTTTCAAAGGTGAATGATGTGTCTCTTGGCCTTCTTCCAAATTATTAATCAATAGTCTTTCTCCAGCAATATAAAAATGTGAGCTTTCATATTGTACATAATAAATTAAGCCCTATTTAACAAATAAATCCTTTCTCCTTCCCAACAAGCCCATGCAACATTTATTCTGAACAACATGGGCCCAGACCCAGTGCTCTTTTCCTGTTCCTGGCAGGAAAAAAACAGCTGAAGGTGACCTCAAATAATTTTTGAACCACCCTGGTTTGAACCACCCTGGGGAGAGCCCTGTAGCAGTGAATAATCCAAAAACTGCTTTGAAGTGTACAGGGTTACAACACTCTATGGATCGCAGTGCCACCACAGCACACCTGAAGTGTAGTCATGCCATTTTGACGTGACCATATTAGGCTGAAGACAGGACATGAGACAATGACAGTGACTTTATCCATTTCACCACAAAATTACAGCAACGTGCAAGAATAGAGGGTATCCTGAAGGTACAGCATCTCTTTTTCCTCACATGAAAACTCTTGACAGTCTAACAGGGTGCACATACACGTCTGCATTATTGAAATCTAATTCAGAACAGGATACTGACCCTTTAATCTGGTTCTGCCTAGACAAATCCACTGACCAGATGAAGTCAGTAACATTTATCACAAAGCCATCTGACATAATGTATCCAAACACAACAAACCCATCATACCTACCCTGGAATCAGGATTCTGTCAAGCTAAAGACTAAGGAGGTTTTCTTGCATTTTCCCAGCCCCTGAATATGTTTGTTGCCTGTACAAAGTAAGCATTTTAATACTCCTTAATACTCACTAATCCAAAGGAAACTAATTATCCCTACAGCTGTGTGGAGAGCTCACATACAAAAAGCCAGAGACAGACAGAACTTAGTGAGTTAATAGCCATCATTTCCTATGAGTGGGGCTTCAACAGCCTCCTCAGGAAATTTCCCTTCTGTGTGATTGATAACATGTGCGTTTATCTGTATTGGCAGGCTGGAAGGTCAGAGTTCAGTTGTATTAACAATGTTGTATGTTTAGGCATTTCATATCAAAGATAAATGTCACTTACCACCTAGTTTCCAAAGCTTCCTTAAACATCTCTTCTGTTTCTTATCAGCAGGAATTTAACAACAAAACTTTCCACTTAGATGCTATTTTACATTTAACAGGATTAGTTGTACTTCTTTTGCATATTTTCTGAGTCTTATTAAATGCTTTAAAGTTGTTTATTAGAGGAAAATCTAAATAAAGCAAAGCTATATTTATACCACTTAATTTAAAACATTACACTTCACTTCTTCCTACAGCTACACAGGGGGGGTTTGCCAGAGTTCCTACGTAAAAATGCAGAGTCTGGCCATTTCCTGGTGTAACTCAAAGGATTACTTTGGAGACTGCCCCTTCGCTTTATTCTCAAGGAATACAGCAGTCTTCATGTTCAATGATCAAATGATTTATTTTTAAAATGCATGCACGCAGCAGAACCCAAAATCTAGGCTGCACCCGCAGCCCCAGATGCTTCTTTGCCTGTGTGTCTGCATGCTAAAATGGGAGATGAACTTTTCACTCCTTCCATTTCCTCATACTTTCACCAAAATACAAGTGTCTCAGTAGACTTTAAATGGAACCTAGAGCAACAGAGTCTCTGCAGTCAAGTAGATCATATATTTAGTTGGGAGGAAAGGACTTCTAGGTTGTCTTTCAAAGTACTTCTTTTTCTGTCCGGTGACTGTTGTCTGAAATGCACAGGCAAATCTACATACAAAAAAACCCCCACATCCTAAAATCACCTATCTGAAAGCTTGAAGCAGTAGGGTATGGTGTCTAGCTACTTTTTTCTCTTCCAGAGCATTTACAGGTCATATGCTGTACTCCTCTACCTCTCACAGGACTTGAAAAACACACCAATCTCAGTCAATAGGACTTGTTCAACAAGTCCTAATTGCTCTGAAAGCACCTGATTTCCTACACATTGTCAGATAGAAAGTGTCATGTGGATGTCATAGGCTCCAAGATCCCAGAAAGGGTGCAGGTTGCAGGTGAGCTGTGTCACTTTGCTGAGCACAAAGCTTCTCGCTCACATGCTCCACGCAGTCCTGATCTCAGCACACAGGTTTTTCAGTGGTACCTAACTCTCCCCATGCTCTGTGCAGGGAGCCCAGGCACCTACTACAAGAAACAGGGTCCCTAGAATTTAGCTTGTAGTAGCTATAGGCACCTAAATTTTTTATCTTAGATGTCATCCACAGAGTAAGGTATCCCTTTTCTAAATTCAGCCACCAAAAAAGTAGGCATTCAATCTAAACTGTCTAATTTAGTTCTTGCTATAATCTATAAAGAGAGACAGACACCCTCAGAAGGCAGTTCAACCCACCTAGCTTAAATGCCTATTTTTAGATGCACTGAATTTTCTTTGTTCCTCTCCTCTCTCTCCTGGAGCTGTATTACCTTTGCTTCTTTAACTACAGATAAAGCCCAGACAGCCAATTTAAACTAGACAGCTAACTTTTGGGTGGCTATTGCAAAAGGAGCTGAATTCCACCCTCAGGAGCAAGCTAAGCAGCATTGTGGCTTGGGGGATGTTGTACTAACGACCATACCTGAGTATTTAAAAAAAGGAAGTTTGAAACTAATCTCTTTTAACAGTGACAGCCACGAAAATCCTGTGCAACTATGTGCAAGATGAGGCCACTTTCTCAGCCCTAATCCCTTCATGGGATTTTCATTTAGACAGGCATTGGCATCTTCTGTTCAGAAATACCTGAGAAATCTCAGCCATATTGTTAAGGTTGTACCATTTCCACATCTTAAAAGGCCACATTTTAGTTATGACAGCAATAACACCAGTACAGGTCTTGAGTGATACTCTGCTGCAAAACTCCAAAGTACAGGTCTGTCACTGAGATTCACAGTGCTGCCGTTTCAGATGTGGCATTTGCGAATTCACTCAATTGAAGGGTTGGCTTTCATCAGCTTGTAAAACCGTCCAAGCTGATATGTAAGTGGAACAAAGTCAAAATGCTGAGTGATGGGTACAAACCGTCTGAAATTGAGATGTCTTCTAAATCTGGGGCAAAACGCCTGCTCACAGAACATGTCATCACTCAGCCCACAAATCAGATATCTCATCAGGTCTGGGCTAAGACTGCAGTTTCTATCTCACTGACATTGTTGTCTCTTTCAGGGAGGCCATGTGTTTTTTTCCTGTCCCTATATAGCCCCACAGCTCCAATCTGGTGTTTACTAGGAACAGGTGGTGCTCACTTCCCATAACGGGAGCTGGCCATATATTCAGAGCATCATGTACATAGTCTCTACCTCTTATGCCTCTGCTGCTTTCTTAAAGAACGTTTGTCAGAAGGCAGCTAACTCGTGTTAGAACAGATGTGCCCCTGCTCAAGGGGGAGAAGAGGAAAGCATTTCTGTGCAGCTCTATCTCCCTGCAGAGACGTTTTTGACTGTGTGACATGCTCAGCCAAGACAGCAGCTTGCTTTCACTCTGTTCCACCCCTCCCCACTCACCACTTTGTCCCTGTCTTGAAAAATTTGGTGGCTCATGGACTCAGGAGATCATTTAGATAAAAGCTTTCAATCAAACCATCTATTATTATTACGTTTAAAGGAAATCTTTTTCAATGTTTTTTTTTTTTTTTCTGGACACCAGAACATGCAGACTAAAGCCACCGTGAGACCAGGAATACCCCGTCATTAATCACAGACCCTTCTGTCCACAGGTCAGAGTAGCAAAACACATTAATTAAATGAATTTATTTAAAACTGAGATCAGGCAATAAGCAGAAGCAAATTGCAGAGAAAGCTAGTCATTAACCTGATTTCTCTCTTCCCTGCCTCCTCCACTGATGCTGTACTTACTGCAGCTTCTGCCTCTGGCAAGCTTAATGAATATTCACTGTTATAAAGAGTCTGACATTCTGCACTGACTCTGAAACAGCACATCAAATGCAAACAGTGTGCACTGAAAAACCCTGTCTGTGTCATTTGGAGGATGTCTGCAGACATTCTGGCTTCACTGATCATTCCTAAGCCTTTTTGGGATTAAAATGCCCATTTAATCATTTTTTTTAAAAACAAACAAACAAAAAAAATGAAGCCACAACCAACAACACAACAAAGAAAGCAAATAAAAATCCATCATCAGCATGATAAAATGACAGATACTGAACTGAAAGACGGAGAACTTATTCAGTCAGAACAAAGTTGAACCATTTTAACTATCAGTTTGCCAAACAATCCGAACCATCTCTACAGACTATGTCAATTTGGAGTCTTAAAGAAAAAAAACAAATAGTTCTCACTGTATGCCCTTCCATCTGTTTGACCTGTTCTGCGCTAATGACTCAGAGACAGGAGGAATGAACAAAATGAAAACTTCTCTCCACCAAGGAGCCTGTAGCTTTAATCCATTGCTTGGATTTAAAGTCAGTAACGTTAAATGGGGTAATTATAGCACATACGTTGTTGGAGATACATAACCCCCCACTGCTCCAACATCCAGATACAGGGGGGTTGGGCACGGAGGTGGGCACAGAGGTCACTTCCAGCTCAGTCTCAGGTTACTGTCCATGCTGACATTGAAATTGAATTTAAACAGAGATTAGCGACCTCATTATAAGAAAACAATCTTACATGGCTGTGTATTAAAGCAATTGTCTCAGCTACCAAATAGCTCTGCCAGCATATTCTGAGATATGTGAAAGCAAAAATTGATTTGCTTGCTACCACAGCCTGCTGTGGCCAGAGCACAGCACAGGCTAAATGGCTTCTTGCAGCTGCTGAAGAAGCAAACAGAGCCCAGTGTCTGCAGCCCCAAGCTCCTCTCACTCTCTTTTCACTAAAAGAGGCTTTTCCTCCCACAAAAACATCAACTTTCTCAGGTAACACCCCTTCTAGTGCTGTACTTGTGCCCAGTCCTGCTCCCACTGGTAGAATTTGTCTTGGAAAGCATCTGTTAGTACTTGCTTAGCACAAGCTTTAACCTTTTCCTCACCTGAGGACTAATCTGCTGCATCACTGAGAGAGCATGCACACACATCCAGGATGCTCCATATCATCTTTCCAGCTCTAACTGGACGCTGGACTCTGGGGGATGCAGCGTATGAATGTTTGTGTCGCATGCAGAGCTTGTTAGGAAGAGACTACTCAGGCAATATAAGGTAGATGGACTTCTGTTTGGGCATCTCACCATGTCTGCAGGCCCACAGTGACCATTTTTAAGAGTTCATAGTTGAAAACAGCCAAAAAAAAAAAAAAACCCAGATGATTTTCATCTTATAAATGCATTGTAAATATAGTGTGGGCAGCTAGAGCATCAGCTGTTCTGCCCTTGTTTTAATGCAAACAGTAAGGTAAAGGGCAGTGAATAGCACAGGAAAACTGGACTTGGTGTTGGGGGGACTGCTGTGCCACTCAGTACCTGGGAAGGGAGAGGGGAGAGGTGGTGTGGGCAGTGGCTGGGGACAATGTTCCCCTGAGGACCTGCAGTGGGTTGGCCTTGCTGCCACCCACCTTACCTCCACCAAAGAAAAGGCTTTTCTTTGCCTTCATGTCAAACCAGGTGCTATGGAGCCTCCTTAAATGCCCTAAACTGAATCAACTGGAGCGGCAAACAGCTACCCAGGCCTCTGCTGAGGGCTGATTTTAGGATTGCTAGGGGACACATCCCAAAAATGTGGACTTTGAGACAAATCTTTAAAAGCTGGGATGTCTGATTTGTGGCTCAAATCTCCTGCTGGATGTGACCAGGAGGGAGGTGGCACTCTAACTGCTTTCAGCTGACTGGTCCTGTGTGTGGGTGCTGCTCTCTAGAGACATGAAATATTGCAAAGAGAGCAAAAGTCACTGCAGAAGACAAAGCTCTGAATGTCAGGAGGACAGGAACAGATATGTGCACTCCTTAGTCTGTATTATGGAAAGTCAATTCTGGTTACTGTGTTCTGTCAACTTTAAATAAAAAATAATTTAATACTTACATACAAGCACTTTTATGTGAAAGACAACAGGCTCACAGACCATCATAAATCCTGCTGTGAAGGTGAAAAGGGGGAAGCATTTCCTGGCTGCTGCTGCAGCCTGTAACAGTATTCTGCAGACAGCCGACCCCCCCTCCCCTTGTTCTCTGCTAGATGAGCTATTGAACTGAGGCCAAGAGCACAGACATGCTATCTATCCAGTCGCTTTCTGCCACTGGAGGCCACTCTGCTTCTGTGGGGTGACCACAGGATCAGCAGCTTGGACTCCTGCCTACAGCCACCACCTCGATGGCTGGCTGTGATTGATTCCCCAAAGAAGGAAAATTTCAGGTCGGGGATTTCAGGTTACCTGAAGGGAAGACAAAAGGCAGGATTAGATGTTCTCCTAGCATTGGATGTCTTGGACAGCACTAGCTTGTTTTTATTTGTGTCCACCTTGGAGAGTGAATACTCCTAAGAGAATTCAGTTGAATTCAGCCCCTTCTGCTTAGCCTCAGCAAAACTGTTTACCAAGTACCAATCTCTACAGCTGTGAAAACCTTCTGCAGGTAAACTTACCTTAGCACAGTCCATATTGCTGCTAGCGCATAAAGAGGAAAGAGCCCAGTATGGCTGCCAAACCCAGTGCTGGTAGGCAAAAGAGAATCCCCACTTTTTAACTGAGCACAATTAATAGAAAGACAGTAACTATGGAAACTTGAAGCATCAATTTTAGTCTTTCAAAGCAGAACCCAATTTTAACGAACTAACTGGATGCTTGAAGTGGTAGTGAAAGAAAAAGGGACACGTTTATTTCAGTGCTTTTAGAGGCGTCTGTTTTAAACATGACTGAATGTGTGAGCTTCACCACTTAGAAAGGACAGCATAGTAATGGATCATGGACACCTAAGAAATGGGTAATATAACTTTTTTTTCTTTCTTCATCATCTATGTTTAGCTTGCAGGCTTCAACCATTCCTCTTGTATATGGCTCCCACTCCAGCAGCCCAAACCATTGTAATCTCCAGGCCAGATGACTACCGTGTGAAGCTTTCTGCTTGGACCTTCCTTTCAAAAAACACGCAAAGCTTCAGAGAGTGGAAAATGCAGCGCCTTGTCTCTCAGAAGTTGAAGGTGGCTCCGTGCTCTGAACCTCAGAGCTGGAACCTGTTCCCTGGCTCCCTCTGGCTCTGATCACAAATAAAGGGATAATTTTACTGGTGTTTTATGGATGAAAGCTGAAACTGGCCTTTTCTCTATCTGGACCATAAAGGGGAAGAAAGGGTACTATTACTGTTTAGTTTGGTTTTGTTATCCTCAAGGGATTTCTTCATTTTAAAAGTAAACTATACCATACAGGTATATAAAATTAATTTAGACCTACAAAATCCTTTAGCTGACCTACTCTGACTAGTTTATCACTGAACCTCTGCAAACTTCTCCTCCTCCGAAAGCCAATTAACTAAATACTAACCCATGTCTATTTTGATTCTCACCAATATGGCTGTTAGCCAGCAACCTGCCCTAAAAGAGGTGTGTTACTTTAATACCTTCCACAGGAAGGGGCTGTAAAACTGAAGACATCGCAGGCCTCAAAACAGACTCTGGCAGTCACAGCCCTCTTTCCCTTCCACAATATGTATGTCACATTAGCAGCTTCCTATCATCTCTTGTTAGGATCACATCCCATTATTATTCCTTTTTACTGCTATGGGATGAATGAAGCTAATAATATTTCACATCAGCTAAAAATGAATCTTAATTAAATGTGATTAATAACTGCTAATACAATATGATAAGTCCCCTGGATAAGCACACTACACAATTTCTCTATTTTTCAGAATCTTTTAAACATCCTCCGAGGAGAAAATGGAGGTGACCTTGCAAAGACTCCCCACATCCATCCTCCTACTGCAGAAATAGCTTTGCTCTTTCAAGTGGTTGTGAGGTCCACACTTGAAGGATTTTTTCTTAGGTTGTAGGTAAATCCAGATATTATGATCATTTAGAGTCATCTGGGTCTTTAACCCATTAAAGTAGATTATTTTGGTACTGATGAGATGAACTAGACTGACTGCCCTGGAAGTCTGGATCTACTGTATCATGGCTCCAAGCCTTCTACCTGTTTGTGCTTCCCTGCAGCTAAAGGTGTCCTCTCTTAATTGAGAAGACAGTACCTGCTTGAACCATATGATGAAATGTTTGCATTAGGTTTTCAACAGATGTGTATCTGTGTAGTTCTGCTGAATTTAATAGATCTGCATGCAGTTCTGCTCTGGCTGGCTGTTAAAAGCCAATTTAAATGTCTTTATGAACCTCCTAACTTGTTCAGTGCTTTGTTCTACTTGGTCACATAAATTGAAATCACAAACTGCTAGGTGACGTGCTGTAAAGGCCATATAATGCTGAAACAAAATAAATTTAACAAAGAGATTACTTGGGGGGGGGATAATACACAATTATGGAATATTAAGGTATGGTTATCTAAGTAAAGATGAGATCAAAGTTGGCAGTTGCTTGAAATGGATGGCACCACATTGCAACAGCCATTTTAACGAAGTTGCAGATGCCTTTTGTGTCTTGTCTCTAGGACTACACTTTCTTAAATATTCATCAGATGGTAAGTATTAAGTCCTGGAGGTTTAACACTTATACAAAAGTGGGTAGAGCCTTCTCTGTTAATTTTTGATCACTGTAACCTTTTCAGAATAGAGCCCTCATAATCCCAGTTTAAGAGTTAGTAAATGACCTACTTTATATTTCAATTAGTTTGATTTTAATTTTATAGCCCCATTCATGCTTTAAGCCAAGAATTGTTCCCTCAGTGGAACAATTGAAGCAATGACTCAGGCTTGTCCTTCCACCTAAAATGATGCTTTACATTACACTCAGGAACAACTCATTTGCTAATGAACTGTTTCAAGAAAGGCATTGCTCAAACAGTTGTAGTAACATATCAGAAAGTTATTTATATAATATGCCTGCGATTTCACTTTTCTGAAGGAAATATTAAAAATGGAAGAACTGGCTTGAAATGAACAGGAAGATCAAATCTGGGAAATAAATTATTACACATAAAGTGTAATGGATGTGAAATGGATGTCTGAGAGCAAAGTAAGGAAAATGAACTTTATTTCTACATAATTGCTTAACAGAGACTGTCTCAGAAAAAAATCCTATCCTGATTAAATTTTAGAAAATTCACATTTCTTATAGCTGTGATTCCTTTAAATGAAAAGGCAGGGAGAACATCAAGGACAGACTGTATCTGGATTGATAGCATAGTTATTTTCCTTTCAGGAAACGTGTCATATGCCCAGGTAACTAGGACAAGCTGTCAAAGAGCAGAGACATTTAAAAGATCTTGGTGTTTATAAGGTGATGTTATTGCTTCTTGAACCCTTCACTTCAAAAAGAATTTTAAATTGCCATCTAGTGGGATCTACATGTAGAATATTTAAAAAATATTTTAACACTGAATTAAACTTTAAACGTTTGTTTTCCCCTTGTAATTGTATGTATATACATAACGTTAATATACAATTAGTTCATTTGTTTTGAATTTCTGTGATTGTTGAGGAGGTGACTGGCTTCTTAATTATTATAGATATACTTTACATGTAGGTGCACTCAGAATGATGCAGAGAGCAACTCCTGACAGCAACAGGGACCACCGTGAAGTGTCAGCCTCATGTACGCCAATCCATAATATGGACACTTCTCTGAACTGCAGAAGATGGGGGGCTGTGCAAGGCACTTCTTTAGCAGAGAGGAAACTGGTGACGGACGTGTGTGCATTGATACATTCTTTGCATAAATTCTGGCCTGCTAATACCCACAGTAGTCCTTGCACAGAGGTGGACATACAAAATGTAAAGACAATGTTTCTTTCAGAAACTGTAGGCCAAATCAGATGCTTAAGCCTCAGGAACACTTTAAAGATTGATTTGAGTTGGAAACGTCAGGTGAGACCATGTTATTTGCAATTCCATCAAGGCCACATGCAACCAGGGCCTCCTGAACCAGTCTTTGTGCTTCCCAGGATGGGCCAAGCCCTCTCCCACCTCAAAGAACACCTCATTTCAGATTCCCCTTTCCCAGCATTTTCCTCAGTCACACCGCTACCAGGTCAGGTCATGGAGGAAAGGGCTTGTTACGTTATTAATTCTGTATCTGGAATAGTAGCTTAATGTGTATTGTGTCCCGGTCCATTTTAATCCACACAGACCACTCTAGTTCACAGAGTCCCGATATGTGGTGCAGCTCACATATGTCAGATCATATGATGATAAATGCATATGCCTGCTATAGCGGGGAACACTGTTCTCCCACTCGGGGATCCCTGGTGCCAGGCAAACCAACTCACCCACCAGCTCTCCAGATCTCCCAGTTGACTGTATTTGGTGTATGAGTTGGCAACAGCAGCAATTCTCAATTCTCATCTCAAAGGTGTGAGACGAGCATGTGACAGCAGGGGAGCACAAAGCCAAAAGAGCTTCACCCCCTGCTTCATAAAGGGGGATTTATGTCAGCTACTTCAATATATTCCCTCACTGGAAGGGGGAAAAAAAAAGGCAACTTCTGCAGCAAAAGGCCAGTTGCCTGGACAGCAGCAAGAGCAGCCATTCATTAATCTTGATATGCCTTGTCCCACTAAGCCCTAGGTGTAAATGGCTGCAATCCTTACACTGCTTCATAGTCTCCCTATGATCCACAACTGCAGCACTGAACCTAACTTAAACATATTCCCTTTACACCAGACTTGAAGAAGAAATGGTTTGGGGTAGCCAGCAGAAACATAGTTCGTGACAACAAGGAGAAAAAAGCTCTATTTTTATCTCTTCCTGCTGACACATGGAATAGCACACACTTCATTCAAGCATACACACAGCTGCTCAGTAGCTGGAGTTTCTGTAGTGGCTTAGAGACTGGAGGAAGTGCAGTCAAAGCACATATACTGTGTACTGAGGAGAAAAGACAGCAAAAGGATGCTTTAAAATGCAGTACTTTATCTAGTTCATTCTACTCACCAGAGAGGCACACAATTCCAAATTTTGTATTAAAGAATGTGTATGCATATTTACTGAAACTAGCACTAATATTTAATACCTCTTCGTGTAAAAACAGCATAATCATGCATGCAGATCTTTGACAAGCAGCTATCAAAAATTTTTGCATCAGCAATTATCCAATTTGCATCTCTACTGAAACAACTCAGTGAACAGGTAAACAGATTTGTATCTCTGTGGATGAGAAAATCTGCCAGTTGCTTAGAGCTGATGTGTCAGTCTTCAGGAGGGGACAATACCTGGAGAGAGGACAAATATTTAGGCTCAATAGCAAATACTAACATGAGCCATATAGCCCTGCCTATAGTATCTGAGAGAAACAAATAGCAGACATGAATTATGATGACTTTACTCTTTTTGCAGGGGCCAGAGCTTTCCCTTTGGCCCATAAATATTTTTTAGAGATAAAGACACAATTTAAAAAAAAAAAAAGGTGAGAGGGGAAGGCAGCAAAATACGAACAAAACAACAGTTTATAAATACCGAAAATAATCTGTGAATTGCCCAGCTGCTCTCTTCAGGGCCTCAGTCATTCACCAAAGTATACCAAGTGGTGCCAGGTGGGATGACTTTCCCCTCACTGAAGCAGCTGAGATAAACTAATTGATTCAAGGCTACTCTGGAACCCAAAGTCACCTGTTTGGACAACTATGTCTGCAACTGCACCCAAACCTGCAGAGCTTTCTTAAGGCAAAACCCACTATTTTCCCCCTCTATAAATAACTTAGGAATCAGTTCATACTTCTCCCAAATATCCTTCCCGCTCCTGCCTCCAGCTTGGTTTCAGTGCTTGTCTTCAGAAACCAAAGTGAATCACCCATTTCCTTCCTCCTAATCCTCAACTATCACAAGCCTATCTGCAAGTTTTCTGCTGCTCCCCCAGGTAATTTTGCTTTGGGCTCAGTACAAAAACTACATTAATAAAGAAAAATGCTGAGCAAGTGGCACTGCCATAGTCTAACCCACAGAGAATGGAATCAAGCTTCTTCTCTTGTGGCTGTTGTATTTCAATCACAATTAAATAATGAAAGAGCATAAGCTGCAGCCTGAATTTTCTCATGCAGCTTTTTCTACCCATGCAGGATTTTTGTGTCTCTGGTCTTTGCTCTGTGGCATCATGTCATGCCCACTCATCCTGCCAATTCTCAGAATATTTATCACTTTGCTTAAACATCAGTAGTTTTGTGATTGTGTGAGAATCTTATGTTTCACAGGGGAAAAAAAAAAGTTACTTTTGCCTGCTAACACACCAGAAAGGAAATAAAAGGAACTCATTCTTTGTTGTAGAAAAAAACCATGATTTTTAAAACAATCTCTACTTGACGATTAAGTTTTGAGTGTTCAGGATTGGCAGCATAGGACTGACCCAATGCAATTTTGTAGTCTGTTTATCCATCCTAATCTCTACATCATCATGCATTTAATAACAGGTGCTGCTCTCCCCTGTCCAGGCATCTGTGACAATCAGAACAGGCCATGCATGCGTTACTGCTTCAGAGAAAGCAACTGCCTTCATAAATCTAATTCCAGTCAATGAAGAGCTCACATCTGAGAATCACAGAACTGAGTAATCAATAATCATGGTCTGCAAGACAGAAAAATATCTTCCGATGGCTTCTTTCAAAGCTGTGCACTGTTTGCTGGATTCTTTTTCAGTATTCCAGTATTATGCTGCTTCCCTAAAGGCTGTGTGGACCAACACTGTTATTCTGCATAACTGTATCTGGCACTTGACCTGAATATGTTTCTCCCGATTAGGCACTGACATTCTCATCTGGAAACTCTGCACATTCAAACTATTGTCTCAGCATAAAGGTGTACCCAAGTTATTCTGAAAACCCAGCTGAATGTTTCCTAGGATGTATTGTCTGTGTCCCAAAAACTTTAGTGATCAGTATGATTTGGAAGCTTTCACCTCCAGATTCCATCATCTGCTGCAACTTACACCTCCCAGTCTATGTGTTATAAAGTGATGGGTCTCTGTCAAGTGGTGGGAGGGGCAAACCTCCACACCGCAAATAACAATTACAACATTTTTCCCTAACTGCCAACCTCAGCAGAGAAGTAAAAGAATGATTAACACATAAATAAGAAATAGCCACTGGCTACTAGCCTTGATTATTCCAGGTCAAAGATGAAACGCAAGCAGGTCTGCAAAGGAGGTAGAAATTTCCACCTAGGACCTCTCCTCTGCAGTAAACAGGAGACCTCACTGCCAGGTGCAACAATTTGCCCCCTTTCACAAATACTAACTTTATCTCAGCAACCAAATATTCCTCTTACCTTAATCCATGTTATATATTTTTCATGTTTACCATCAGAATTCCACAGTCTCAGACCACATGCTCTGTATGACAAAAACCTGCAACAGTTGCCTCTTTTCAGAGTGAATAAAGGCCATTCAAAACACAAACAATCCTCTCTTGTCTCCTCAGTTTCTCTGTGAAAGTAGAAGGAATTTGTACGTAGCCCAGAAGGCCACAAACTCAGTATCTGGCAAAGCAGAAAGCAAGCTCTGCTCTACAGGAATACCTATTCATCAATTTCAAAGAGTAATACATACACTCAGCATCTGAGCTGACCTTAACTATTAACCCAACATATGAAGCAAGCAGCTGTGCATCCAAAAGTCAGGACCAAGGATACCTAAAAATTCACAGTTCATCAGCAGCACTATAGCTGCCAAAACTGTTGTATAAAATTGTATTTATATGTTCACAAAAATTAATACCATGGAATTAATACAGCTCCATTTTTTACCAGTAATTACTCTGAAGTGCAAAATGGCCAGTTCTCTCATTTTGTGCATGCTACACGATGGCTGCTAGACTTTCTGAAGGCTCAAATGCTGCTCCAGCATTATATAATCTCAGAATTTAACAAAATCAAACGTATAATCCCTATGGCTTTAGGAAAAGCCTCAGGGGGGAGGGGGAAGAAGAAAGAAAAAAGAATCATAACTCTGATGATGTAGAAAAAACAAACAAGAAGTTTAATTTTTTAAAATCAGATGATCTGTGGATGTTTGACTACTGAGCTCTGTACATGGGACTGGTAATAATTAGCTCTCAAATAACTTCTCAAGTATAATGTTCTGCACAGCTCAAAGGAAAGGCTATTGCTGTGAAGCCCAAATGATAGAGCAAATATTTGATTACTATTTTCTACAATCCCCAGCCTGTACCTCAAAAGTAGATGTATGACCAGTCCAATGCACTCTTGCCCACTTTTGCCAGAATCCATCAGCATATTACCCAAATCCCAGGCAGTAGTATCAAAGATTGCTGAAATGCTTGGAAAAAAATTAGTTTGACCTTCCAAGCACTGTGTATTATTAAGGGAAGACATCAACTAGACCGGGCAATCTACATTCCATAAATGAGCTAAAAATAAAATTAAAAAAGATACAAGTAACTAGGAATGTCCAAACAACCCTCACCACAACCTCAGCATTTTAGTTTTTCAACAGGAGCAGGTACAGGTAAGAAGATGACTGGTCAGCCCATGTAAGGAGAGAGCAGCCACTTGTTTGAGTAGTACAGAGCCTCACTTTCCATAGAAAGCATGGGCTAAACATGCATGTAAAATTTTCACTCATTTCCAGGATTCAGAAGAAAACCTGGGACTTGTCCACAACAGTAACTGGATAACCTGTTCATTTCAGTAGAAACAGAAAACAATGAGATTTCACAGAAGTCCAGATGTCACTCGTCTTGGTCTAGGATTGCTCCTAGAGCAGGAGATGCAGTGATAGTCTATGCATTGCATGAACCACAATGGTTCAAAGATGCCAGGAGGAAGGGCATGCCAATGCAAGGCTGAGACTCCTAGCCATGAACATAGTTATTCATCTCTCCAGGGGGGAATGAACGTCCTGGTCCTTGGAAAGGAATCCCCAAGGGCAACAAGGCAACTATGACTTGGGGAGGACAAGGACCAAAAGCTGTGGTTCAAAGAGAACAAAATATAAAGATCATGTTTTCTGCTCCCCACTTAGATATTCTGTCCTCTCTTTCAAGTAAATGGTAAGGATGCTAAAAGCAATAGCTCAGTGCATGAAAATAATTCCAATTACCTAAAAGTGAGATACAAGTGCATGAAAATAGCACTGTCACTTAAACAGGATGGAGGAAAGAGAGAGAAAACTAGAGCAAGGTATTACACATAGGTAGATTACAGAAAAAATTTTATGGCCATGTAGATGGAGAATTCACCAGAAGTGATGGATCAATATACAAGGATCTCCTCTATACTGAGAAATCATCAGAAAACCCATAGCTAAAAGGGTTAATAGTGTAGGAAGGAGAGTGGATACAGGCAGGAGCTCTGAATGATGGCTTTTTCACTCTTTCTAGAATCTGGTCTTGTTGCATTATTGCAAGTCAACAATCTGAAGGGCTTCCTGGATACTCATAGGAAAGTACAGAATTTGGAAAGGCTGCTGCTGACACTATAAACTGCTTACTCCCTTCCTGTCCTTTGGTCTGGGCTTGTCCATTCAGGCTCTCAGTCTCCTGTGGACTACTGGAGTTTTCAGATGTTAGCATTATTCAGTATAGGATTTCTTCTACCTTCTTCATTTTCAGCTTGTCTGCCTTGCCAAATTTTCCTGTCTTAGGGCAGGTTTCATCTCACTTACACTGTAAAGCTGAGTCTGCAATCAAAGGGAGATAGTTGGCTACATCCTTCCTACACTCACTTGTAGAGGCATTTCTAGGGTATAATTTAGGGATTCTTCTCTAGGCTTTCTTTTCCACTAAAATGGTAATTCAGTGCCACTTCTCTAAATACGTGCCATTCAGATGTTCCTCTATTTGACTGGTGTTCCAATCAAGGAGTTCCAACTCCATCAAGAAGTTCCTTTATTGCCTGCATATATCAATACTAAAAAATCTTTCAAGCCCTAATGCCCTTAAGCATTTACTCCCAGAAATGCCTACCGAAAGCCGAGACAAAGGCATTCAGCTAATCTGATGAGTCCTCTCATTCTGTCTGGCAGAACACAGTCCTTGCACCACAGTCAGGAAAGACTGCCTTGGGCAGATCAGTTTGTCCTCAGATTATGGAAATGGCTGATTCTCAGTTTACCTGTAAGTTTTTAAGTAAGTTTTCTAATTTTAGTGGCTATAACAATTCTTTCTACAGTGGTATTGTAACCAGACGTAACCAAAATGATTAGTTCATTCTTTTGTAACTAAGCAACATAGAGATAGGAGCTGGATAGACAATACTTTAATATTGTGTTTGTACATCTATGGCTATGGATATGCTACTATGCCCAAAGACAGTTGGACGATGAGTAGTATGGACATGCTGTTATGTTCTCAGTACAGCCCCAGCCCATCTTGACAAAGAGTCAAGGGGTAGTTAGAATAATTGGTTTGTGTTAAGGGTGCCAAATCATTGTTAGGGACCATGCACCATGAAGAAGGGAAGCAAGTTACACAAGCAAGATGACATTGCGCATGTCCAGAAGGAGGGGTCAACTAAAGGACATAGCTGTACAACCACAAAGGACCACCAGAGACCCCCACGGAAACCCCTCGGAGTTTAAGGATGCATGTGTAATGACCATGCGAATATGATAATTCATTCCAGGAAATAAGAGTGAATATGTATGATCATTCTGGGAAATCTGATGCATATGTATGTAACTGGACAATATAAGTTTTGGCTGATGTAACCTGCAGTATGCACGCTAGGTGGAACGATCCCCCGTGCATCTGGCGCCGTAATAAAGAATGCCTGCTTCTTAATACTACATTGGTGTTAAGGAGTTTGACTCCCAATTTCGATGACAGTTTTGGTGACCCAGATTGGACCCCGTTTTTTAATTTCGACGGATCCGAGGGATTGCAGGACCTCCAGCGGACACCGAGGGATTCTCGGGGAGAACCTCCGATCCCCAGACCGAAGAATTCTGAGCAAGATCCCCTGGAACAAGGTAATAAGGCATGCTTCTAACGGGTAACAGAGCTCTAGGTAGGACGTGGGTTAGAGTCCCACTATAGGACGTGGGTTAGAGCCCCACTAAAGCCTGCTCATAAGGCACGGTGAAAGCTACACAGGGTTGGGCTAAAGAGGTTCCTTGGTTGGTAAGTCTCTGCCAGGCGAAAGCCTGTGGAGCAGGGCCCAAGGGGGAGTCTTCAATGGGGGGTTGAAGTCTCCAAGGCTGGGATTTCCAGCAGGGGGCTAGAATCCCAGAGGGAGCTCCAACAAGGGTTGGGGTCCCTCTGATTAGTGCCTGTGATAGTGCACAATCACAACCATGAGTCTTTTGGGAAATGGGTACATTTCTGAGTAAAAAACCCATCCCGCAAAGAACACCTTTGAGATGTATTTTAAAACATTGGAAAGATCTGGGGGGTGATCCTTTGACTCAGAAACAATTAACTGAATGTTGTAATTATTGGTGGCCAATGTATACCTTGGAAGGTGGGGAGAGATGGCCAGAAAATGGGACATGGCGATATAATACCATCTTGCAATTAATGTTATTTTGCAAAAGGGAAGGTAAATGAGATGAAATAGCTTATGAGGGATTTATTTTTTCTTTGAGAAATCATCTGTGGTGGCAAAACCAGTGCGGGATTATCCAGTATGATTTTATGGCATTGACTTTGGAAAAAAAAACAGGGAAGGAATAAGAGTTTAAGATGATGCTGCTCTGCCTGTAGCATTGGAAAAGGGAATGTCCCAAAGTGAGAGAATTGGATCTTTCGCTACAGGAAATTAAGTTGATGACTCTAAATGATGAGGACTGAAGGAGACCAGGGGAGTCAACCCCAGCTGAACACCTGGTTACATTAAAGCTGGGGAATGATGAAGTAGAATTTTTTGTTTATATAGGGGCAACATATTTGGTATTAAATATATGTAAAGGGAGGTTTAGTCATAAAACTGTAAGTGTTGTTCGGGCAGCAGGGTGGAAGGAAAATTGGCCATTTTTACAACCTCTGAAATTCAAATTGGGAAAGCAATGAGTAACTCATCAATTTTTGTATATGCCAGAATGTCCATCATCTTTGTTAGGAAGAGATATATTGAGTAAATTGAATGCACAAAATAATTTTTAAAAATGGGGAGACTCAGCTGTTAATACCTGAATCAAAAGCTGTGGAAGCGAGAATTCTTATGTTACAGAACACACCAAGACCGAAGGAAGAAATTCCTGCAGAAGTGGAGGATGCAGTAACACCCTTGGTATGGGCTAGTGGAATTCCAGGTCGGTCTAAACTGGTGGAACCAGTAAAGGTTGTTCTAAAATCTGGAACTAAACCGGTAAGACAAAAACAGTATCCTATTAAGTGGGAAGCTAGAAAGGGGTTGGAAAAATTAATAACAAAATTTTTGAATTATGCATTATTGATAGAGTGTGAATCAGAATATAATACCCTGATATTGCCAGTGAAAAAGCAGAATGGCAAGGAATATAGGTCAGTTCAAGATTTAAGAGCCATAAATCAGATTGTTCAAGACATTCACCAGTAGTAGCTAACACATATACCTTGCCAACATCCTTAAAAGAAAAACATAAGTGGTTTACTGTACTTGATCTCAAGGATGCTTTCTTCTGCATACCTCTAGACAAAGATAGCCAGGCATATTTGCCTTTGGATGGGAAAGCCCCACCACTGGATGCAAGACACAACTCACCTGGACAGTGCTACCTCAAGGGTTCAAAAATAGTCCTACAATATTTGGTAATCAGTTGGCAAAGGAATTGGAAGTATGGAAAAAAGAAAATTCAGAAGGAATAATATTGCAGCATGTAGATGACACCCTGATAGCAGCAGAGACACGGGAAGACTGTTTACAAGTGACCATCAGCTTGTTGAATTTTTTGGGACAAGCAGGATACTGAGTATCAAAAAGCAAGACCCAGACTGGGAAATAGACTGTTATATATTTAGGCTTTGAAATTTCACAAGGACAAAGAAGATTGGGAGCAAGCAGAAAGGAAGCAATTTGTCAAATTCCAGAACCCAGAATGATATGGGAATTGTGGACATTTTTGGGTATGGTTGGGTGGTGTCGATTGTGGATCCTCAATTATGGATTGTTAGTAAGACCTCTTTATGAAGCTTGAAAGGATCCCAGGAGAATCACCTGTTGTGGACACCTGAGTGTTGGACAGCTTTTAAAAATCTGAAGAAGGCTTTGACGTCTGCACCTGCATTAGGACTCCCAGATTTAGGAAAGCCTTTTGAATTGTTTGTACATGAGCGATAACATCTTGCTTTGGGTGTGTTGACTCAAAAATTAGGAACCTGGAAACAGGCCATTGGGTATTTTTCTAAGCAACTGGATGATGTCAGCAAGGGATGGCCTGGATGTTTGCGAGCTGTGGCAGCAACTGTACTCTTAATCCAAGAAGCAAGGAAATTAACCATGGGGCAGAAAATTACGGTTTATGTCCCACATATGGTCATTTCTGTCTTGGAGCAAAAAGGGGGGCATTGGCTGTCCCCAAGCCGCATGCTCAAATACCAGGTCACTCTCTTGGAACAGGATGATGTGGAGCTTAAAACTACAACAGCAGTGAACCCAGCAATGTTTCTGAGCTCGGAAATGGGTGAGTCTTTACACCAGGATTGTTTGCAAACTATTGAACAGGTATATTCTAGCAGACAGGACCTGAAGGACGAACTGTTGCCTAATCCTGATTTGGAGCTGTTTATGGACGGAAGCAGTTTTGTCCGAGATGGAAAATGAATGGCGGGGTATGCAGTGGTCACCACCACCCAAGTGGTGAAAGCTGAAGCTCTCCCTGTGAATACATCGGCACAGAAAGCAGAATTAGTGGCTCTAGGACAAGCTCCGAGAATTGCTGAAGGAAAAAAGGTGAACATTTGAACTGATTCAAAATATGCATTTGGCGTGGTTCACGCACATGGAGCTATATGGAAGGAAAGAGGACTGTTGTCAGCTTAAGGATCGCCCATTAAATACAAGGAAGAAATTCTCCAACTCCTCCAGGATATCCAGCAGCCCAAGGAAATAGTGGTAATGCATTGTAAAGCACGTCAATTTGGACAAACCATGGTAAATGTGGGCAACCGATTGGCTGATAAAACTGCTAGAGAGGCAGTGGAGCAAAGCATCCTTGCCCTTCTACCAGTTAAACAGGTAAAACTCCCAACCCCGAAACCAAATTATGGTAAATTGGATAGATTATTGGCAGAACAGTTGAGAGCAGTAGAAAATAAGGATGGATGGTAGGTAACACCCACCCGACAAGTCATAGTTACCCCACAAACAATGATAAAAATAGCAGAGGAAAAACAGAGAGAAACACATGGGGGAATTGAAGCGATGATTGTGGATTTACAGAAATCAAGATTGCTGTGTGCACATCCCAAATGTTACAGCTGCTTTGAATGAACAAATAGATGATATGAAGAGGGTGGCACAGCAGACTTGAGGTTTAAGGAGTGAAATGCAAACAAATTGGTTAAGCCAAATTTTGGGACATTTTTGATTTCCTCTTAAAGGATGGATAACTGAGTTTTTACAGACAACAATTATTTTGATTATAGTTGTTTTGATCATTTGTTTGGTTTATCAATGTTTAAAGAAAATGTTGACACAGACAATGTCTAGGAACTCTGTAGCAATTTTAAAATCAGTGATGAAGCACATACACTGATGCCGGGAGAGAAGCCACCTGTTTATGTTGAGATATGAAAGATTAACAGTGGAAGTATTGAAAAGATAATTATTTCAAAACTTCCAAAGGGGGAAAATGTAACCAGATGTAACCAAAATGATTAGTTTGTTCTTTTGTAACTAAGCAACATAGAGATAAGAGTGGGGTAGCCAATACTTTTAATGTTGTGTTTGTACATCTATGGCTATGGATATGCTACTATGCCCAAAGACAAGAGGACAAGGAGTAGTATGGACATGCTGCTATGTTCCCTGTATGGGAACATCTTGACAATGAGTCAAGGGGTAGTTAGAATAACTGGTTTGTGTTAGAATAGGAATAAGGGTGCCAAATCATTGTTAGGGACCATGCACCATGAAGAAGGGAAGCAAGTTACATAAAGTTACATAAATTACATAAACAAGATTATATTGCGCATGTCCATAAGAAGGGGTCAACTAAAGGACACACCTGTACAGCCACCAAGGACCACCAGAGCCCCCACAGAAGCCCCTCAGAGTTCAAGGATGCATGCGTAATGACCATGCACATATGATAATTAGTTCTGGGAAACAGAATGAATATGCATGATCATTCTGTGAAATTTGATGCATATGTATGTAATTGGATAATATAAGTTTTGGTTGATGTAACCTGTGGTATGCACACTAGGTGGAACGATCCCTTGTGCATCCGGTGCTGTAATAAAGAATGCCTGCTTCTTAATACTGCATTGGTGCTAAGGATTTTGATCCCCGATTTCGGTGACAAACTGGGTATGGCAAAAAGCAAAATACCAGGCAAGAATAAGGAGGTTAATTGTAAACCTTGATGAGGATTAAGCTTTTAAAGTTATATTTGACATATAATTTGAAGAGCCATAAAAATGCATCAAGAAATAAACAACCATAGCTTCAGTATTCATGGCTGGGAATATATTTTCCACTGAGAACAGCTACAAAGCTGGCAGAAATACTCCGAGGGAAGCTGTATCATGCTGTATAGCCAACATGCCTCAGAAAACATCAGAAGTTGACCTGCACGGATTTAGTCTGCGTGACCCACTGGTCTTCCTGTTAGGGCTGCCAATTAATTTCAGTTGTGATAGTGTTTTCTCAGATGTGGCAAATTGCCAGTGGAGAACTGGATTAGGATCACCAAATTATTTTGCCTGTCAGCCAAGAAGTAAGTAGTTCTCTTTCCCATTAATGAGTCTTCTAGATAGGTTTAGCTGCAGTTTGAAAGTCTGTACACTGAAATGGATATACTGATTTACAGTGTGGAACAACAGAAACGTGCTTTATTCCATCTCCAAACTTCACTACTGAAAATAGTTTTACTATATAACTGCATCTGCACTCTTCAGAGGGGTAAAGATAGGGATCCAGAGTGGACCAAAGCGTGTATGTTCCTTGTGAAACTCTGTGACCTTTCTTGCCCCACAAGAAATAAGCTCAATTGAAAGCAAAAGGCGATGTTGATCATAGTGCTTTATTTCTCCCAACTGCAGTGAAATCTGGGAATAACTGAGGCAGATAATCTGACACTAATGTCATTAATTTATTTTAATTCTTCTGTTTCCAGCTACACATGTGGGAGACTGTTACCTATTTAGCAGAAATTTGCAGCAAGATAATAATCTACCAAGAACAGGTAATTTTTGCCATGAAGAGATGATATTATGCATGATAACTAGAGAGAACAAATCCCTTGGAAACCTAATGAGTAGTGTGGTGCTAGCACACTCCTCCTGCTGATAGTCTACATATGCCACAGTTGCAGGTTACTTCTTTGGGCCAGCTTATCCTCTATATGTGACTGAATTGACTCCACACATTTGGAAAGGACACTGCTAACCATTACAGTCTGTCTGCTTATACCATCTGAGATGACAACGGGAGCAGTTTGAAATGGTATGGTGAACACTGAAGACAAAGTATTCAGTTACTGTACTTATTAATTATGATCACTTAAACACCACTATAGGCATGCAAGTTGATTTACCACTAAAATGACAGCCTCTTGCTCCTGGGAGCATACAGGATCATGGAACAGTAATACAGCATGAGATAGTGAAAAACTGAGAGCAGGAAGAAGGAGAATGTAATTCACGACTGCAGATCCTGAGATGTGTTTAATGTGTAATGTTCCTTGGCAATGAAAAATCCAGTTTGGATTTTGTGTCTTAAAAGCAATGTTGTAAGATCTGCAGGCAATGTTTGAAGGAAACCTGGGGGAGGAATTGTTCATTCTGCATTTTTCAGTATTATGATAATATTTTTAATACAGGTTTTGCCGTTTTTCACTCACTGCCTTTGTTCAAAACCCCTCTGATTTTATTCTGTCTTACAACATTCTGTTCTTCCTTTAAGCTCAGCTACCATATTCAAGTGATTAATGTGCAACAAAACCATCAGAAAATTGAATCAAGAGAACTAAAGAAGGTTCAGGACTTTCTTGATTGTTTTTGAGCTCAGTCTATGGTTTCTTGATTTCCAAATGCCTCCCAATGTATTCAAAATCTGAATGTGAAAATCTGCTGAAATTACTTGAAGACCAGAGCTTGTCTCTTGGAAATAACTAGGTATTTATTTTTCAAGGTTTGAATAACCTAGCTAGAATAAGCAATCCATAGACTAGGCACTAGGCCAAGGAGGTTAGATTACAGGATAAGAAGGTATAACCTAAGGCAAAATCCCTTGGCCAGCTCTAGTAACCACAGGGACAAATGCAGAGACGGAAGGGCACAGGACCTCTCTTGCCATTAATTGTCTACGTGAGCCTAAGGAGATTAGCTGCACAATTAGATATTTAATCAGTGCCACTCCCAGCCCGGGCAGCAGCCTGTCTTGTGTGTGCTTCAGTATTATGTGCCTGAGATCTGATCTGTACATGGAGATTGAACTCCCTTTGCAGCCCCTCAAATCCCACCCCACTCTATGCAACAGCATAGCACACACACTCCAAGAGAGCCTGTGAATCCATCAGCACAGGATTTGCTTGCCAGTCAACAAATCTTACTTGCTTTTTCAACAGCTCCTTTTCTTAACAGTCAAAAAACAGGTCATGGGAGGCAGGCAAAAGCCAGAACTGGGCCACTAACAAATCCAAATGAAGCACTCACTCTGTTCCTAGTAAAAAAACTCGATGAAAATATAAGCAATTTAATTTCATCATGTTCAAATCACTACCAATGAATTCTATTCTAGCTCCAGCCTCCTTGATAGCATTTGTTGTGGGATGAACTGCTGCTGTTAACTGTTTTGCTCTGGTTGCCTTTTGGTATTTAATCCTGGCACTGCGTGCTGAGCTGGGGCGTGCAGGCTCCGCACAAGGTCCCGCAGGCTGCACCAAGTCTCCCCTGCCTTCTCTGAACCTGTCCTATCTACCTGTGCAAGTAGAAACAGCACACTATTTTTCTCAGCATAAACACATAGAAACAATTTCCACAAGACCACAAAGGGTTTGTGTTTCGGTTTTTTTATTTCCTAATCCCATTTTTTTTGCTAGTTGTATGTGCATGCTAAGAGAGGATGCTTTTAGGGATGGGTGACTGTAATTATACAAGACAAGAGCAGAGAAGCTGCACTCGGATTCTTTCCCTCCACAGCCAGAGCCTTGATTTTCTGAGAATTAAATCTCCATAATGAAGGGGATGCCTTTGCACACTGCTATTACTGTTTTACATCTCTCATTACACTCTCTGAGTGCACGCAAGTAATGACCGAATGAGTTCAGAGTTAGCTCTCAAAGTAAATTCAGCATCTCTAGGTCAATATTACATAAATAGTCAGAATGTGTGCTGGAAAAATATGCACAGTATTGCAGTATTGCTTTCTCTGCTTTGTGCAGCCCAGTTCTATTCTGGCAGTCCCGCCAAAACAAGGATACGGCAGAGATCAGGGGGGTGCAAAAGAGAGAAACATAATGGACAAGAGGAATGTTAAGCAGCCTCTGCCTGCCTCTTTAAAAGCAGGGCTTGTGAGCTGCTAAAGGTCTGACATCAAAGGCAAAGGGCTGTCGTGCTTTAACCCCAGTTGGCAACTAAGCACCACACAGCCGCTCGCTCACCCTCCCCCAAGGGTGAGAGAATCTGAAAAGCACAAGTAAGAAAACTCGCGGGCTGATATAAGAACAGTTTAATAATTGAAATATAATATAATAATAATAATAGTAATAATACTAATAAAATGTAATGAAAAGGAAAATAAGGAGAGAGAGGAACAAAACCCAGGGAAAAACAAAAAAACTCAAGTGATGCAACCGCTCACCACCCGCCGACTGATGCCCAGCTTGTCCCTGAGCAGTGATCGCTGTCCCCCAGCCAACTTCCTCCAGTTTATATACTGAGCATGACGTCATATGGTATGGAATAGCCCTTTGGCCAGTTTGGATCAACTATCCTGGCTGTGCCCCCTCCCAGCTTCTTGTGCACCTGGCAGAGCATGGGAAGCTGAAAAGTCCTTGACTAGTGTAAACATAGCAACAACTAAAACACCAGTGTGTTATCAACATTATTGTCACACTAAATCCAAAACACAAAGCACTATATTAGCTACTAGGAAGAAAATTAACTCTATCCCAGCTGAAACCAAGACAGGGCCTGTAAGCATAGCAGTGAAACACGAAGGCTGAAACAATAATCACAAAGCGTTCAGGAAGCCCTGACCTAACTGGCTCTCTATGGCTCAGCAGGCTAGAGAGGAGCAGGGAAGAATACCCCGAAACAGGCTCACAGCTCTGTTATTCTTTGCTCACCCTTGCTGCAGTGAGAGCATTTGGGGCCAGGTGGATGCTGATCTGTCCTCAGCATCACCATAGAGCACTCTGTGATAAGAATAATTTTAATTTTTCTGCACCTTGTTTTTTTCCTTTTTAAAACAGGGTCTTTTTTTCCTTTTTAAACAGGATATCCTTTTTAAAACAGGATTATTCCCTTTCCCTTGTGTTCCCAGACTTTGTCTGCCCTGCTCATGTAAGTGGTAAGTTCCTTACGGCAAGGCTTGTCTTTTGCTATTTGTATGGGCTTTGTGTAGTGCCATCTGACCTGAGAGGCACTGCCACACTACAACATTAGAAACAGACGCTGAAGCAATGCCTAGTTACAAAAATAAACACATGAAAAATACATTCATGACCCTTGTGTACAGCAAAGTGCTGCACACAGGCAGACATCCATTAGGGGAAGATGTAATATCACAGAGTGGTCTGTACTCTCTCAATCTCTTTTCTTCTTCCATCGCTTGCAATATAAATACATTCCAGATAACATATTCTTAGAATTGCTTAGAACCTTCCTTATTTTATCCACCTATTTTCTATCAGATAGTGAACTGCATATTGCAAGAGATAACAGGGTTGAAATTCCTATGGGATCATGAATATGATAGGTTGTTTTAACATTTACTTGAGTATATTTTCTTTTAAGAAAATCTAAAAATAATAAAATTAAGCCCACAGCAGTAGAGAAAGAAGAAAAAACAAAACAAAACAAAACACACACACAAAAGGGGGGCACAACAGGGAGAAAATAAAGCAGCTGTAAGCTCATGTGGAAACAATTAGATTACCATCAATTCCCCAAAGTACCAACCAGATAAACACTTGTTTAGCTTGTAAGTTCTGACAAGATCACAACCCAAGGTAGTACAGCTGCAAGTGAGTGGTTTTTCTGTTTATTGAAACCTCTGAGAAAATAATAGAGATGGGAATAAAAATCCATGTCTTCTGCGTAGCTACAGAATATTACCAGTAGGCATGCAGGACAAACTCCCTGGTACTGTTACCAAGATCACAAAGAAGCACATGCCTAGAGCAATGGACAAGTGAAAAAGTTGCTTAGATTTGAAAATTGGACTTCATTTTATTTACAAAATAATTTCCTACCATATGGCTAGGAATCAATCACATGATCTGGCAAATCTATTTTTTTGTAAGAAGTGTTGTCGCCCTCCTCCCCTCTCCCCCTTTTTGCTCAGTTACAGCATAATTTGGGGTATGACTAACTTCTAGATGGTAGGTTAATCAGGGCAGCAAATCTGATAAGCTACCTGGAGTTTTTGGTGTTTGATTCAAAAGAGTTAACAAACTATTGGCCATTACAGACATAACAAAGTTAACTATAATCAAAATCAGGTACTTTTCAAGAGATGTTACTTTGTTCTTAAAACAAAGAGCACAGTTAGTAACAGCTATCAAATAAGAAACATTTTTTAGGTGCAGTAGACAAGGAGTTATTGTCATTAAACTTTCTCCTAGCACCTAAATACAGAAATTATAGCCAGCTAGCCAGCTAAACTGCTTTCTTGCATTGCAAATGCATTCTTGCATTGCCTGGGGCTAATGAGAACGGTTAATTCCTCTCACAAATCTTTGCAGCAGGTGGAACCAAAAATTCTCCACAGTATATGACGACATAAACTCTTTGAATAAAAAGAGCTAAAATCCCCAAAGACAAAAAGAAATGTTGTAAATATCTTGGTTGCTCAATGTTTCCTTTTAGTTTCCCTTTCGCAGATAATTTGGCCTAGCTTGCCAGTATTGTTGGCCTTAAGTAAGGAAGCTTAGATAGTAGAATTGCTAATGAGCATTCTTTATTTGACCTAATCATTAGAGTAAGAATGCTTTGCCTGTGTTAAATCCTTGGTTAGCTGAGATAGTTGCAATGTAGATAGATAAAAAGGAATTCTTCAGGCCCTGTGTCCCTGGAAAGGGCTGATAAGGAGAAGCTGCACAAGAACCACCTAGTTTTGGATATGCAAGGAGGGTATGAGCAAGACAAAATGGACTGAGCATGCGTAAAGACAAAATTCAGTCAGCGGTCAGAGTGATGAAGACTACTGACTTCCTCCAACGACCACCAGAGGATCCCTAACGACCATCTAAGGACTTAAGTATGCATGCATCAGAGACATTTACATATATTAATGAGTTCCAAGAAATCTCATGTTTATATAAATTAATCTTATGAATATGTATGATTTTGCAACATATAACCTCTGTGATCTTGCTTGTTTGTCGGAGCACTTATGGTGGAGCGATCCCCAGTGCTGCCCAGCGCTGTAATAAAGGATGCCTGCTTAATAGTAACTCCGTTGCTATTGAGTTTTATTTCGGGAACACTCTGAAACTCCAGTTCACCTGTTGGGAGATTTGGATTTTAAAGGGTAGTCTCCACAAATTTTGTTTCATGAAGACCATTCTCTTTCATAGTCAAAATGAAAACAAAGACTTAGTCAAATATATCAAGACAAACAGACCACACAACTTTGAAGTTTCCAGCATTAGCCTTTTTCAAATTCTGATGAGTCCTTTTTTTTCCTTACACTGAGTCTTCAAGGACTAAGGTATCGCACAGTATTAAATCTCTCATCCATGTTAACTAATTTACTTGGTACACTCCACTGAAAAATAATGGACCCCGTGATAAAGATCACAAATGCTATTTCAGGTCAGTCATGGGTTTTTTTGGAGCTAAGAAGAAAATAACAAAATAACAGAAAGTAAATTTAGCAGTGGCCAAATAATGACTGCAGTTTCTGTATAATATAATCTATCTTTCCCTCCTTCCTTTGCTCACTCAGCTGAACAGAAATCTAAACCAACCTATTCATTTACCTAGTCCTGGCTACAAATACTGAAAGACCAAACTGCTGGTTCAACTATAGTTTGCATGTGGTGAAGCAGATGAGTTCCTGGTCAGTTCATTTAAAAAAATAATAATCAGTATGTCAAGCTGCATCCATCATAAAAATATTTACATTTTTTGACGTGTTCTTTTGAAAAATCTTTCTGATTTCAAAATGCTTTTCTTCAGCCCAAGCAGCATCTGAAATCCTCAGCCCTCTCCAGCTTCCATAGGCTGTCAGAAATGAGAAGCATTTATCTCACAGAAAATTCTTAGTTCAGTGTGAAATATTGAAAAGGTGATGTGTGGCCAAGCCAGTGATCTACATTTCAGCAATCTTGGAATAAGAATACAGAGGGGAGACACAGCGGACAGATGAGCAGGAAGAGACCAGAGTCATTAGATGAAAGGAATAAACAAGTTTTGAAGAGAAATAGGGAAGAGAGAGGTGCATACTTGGCAAAACAGATAGGTAACAGGAAAGACGTGAGAATGGAGGAAACAGAAGTGGAAAGCTGAAGAGCAGGAAGTATACAGGGAGTATCCTGGGAATAAAGCGTACTGGCAGTAGGGGCAAAACTGAGGACTGTGCATCACAGTGAAGGTCTCAGCAACTACGTGGAATTAACTTGAGAATTCAATGACCAAGGTCAAAACATGAGATAAAAAAAAGGTATTTAGCCTTACATGGTCCTAGCAGATTATTTCTATTTCAGTACAGTGTCATTGCTCTGCATTTTACATGAGAAAGCTGGCATGATTTCCTTCTCCAGACTCTACTGAGCTGGTAGAGATACTGCAGCTTTAAATAATGGGTTTAGTATGCTTTATGGGGATGATTTTTTCCATTATTACAAAAGATTGTGAACCAAATCTCTATGACACTTTACTACGTAGGCTTAGGAACTAGTTAAACTGCTTATGACCTTCATTTTGGGGATTTATTATATCACTAATTTGAAGACTAATTTTCATGACAAACATGGATAACTTGGCTGTTCTGTATTTTCCCTATTTTCTCCTTTAAAAATATCACACATATTATCACAGTGGTTCTTAGACCACTTAGGTGTGGTTCTTAGAGCTGGTATTTTAATATGTAGGTATTTCTGGTTTTGAAAGTCGAAATTATGAAATTTCATAGAAAATCAGTTATTAATTAAAATAAGTATAGAGGATACAGATGTACACAGCTGCATTTTCTAGCTCCTTATATTTTAAACAGCTGCAACATTCTGCAACAAACCAAGATCCCAGTTTTGTATTCTGGGTTGCTATTTAGTTATTATTTTTTACAGCTTTAATCAACGACCTGCTAAAGCTAAGACAGACCAGTGTTCTGTGCTGTTATTTGTAAATTAACCTTTAACAGTCTCAAAGCAACATCACTTTTGGTCCCTGCACATTCTTTGCAGTGACTGCTTGATGAGTCTTAATTAGCCCCTTTTTCTATAGATAAGGAAGGTCATTTGAAGAAGGTGAATAGAAACTCACTGACACTTAAGAACAAATTGTTCTCCATTTACAACCACAATGTAAAGCTATATCATATGAATTATGTTGTACCTGAGGTCTTACAGCACTCAGTTATTTTCTTAGGCTCTTTCTCTTTAAACTGAATTTTTAGAAAAATACTTCAGAAGCCAAGAGCCCTCTGACAGTATTGTGGTCCCCTGTGAGCTTTTACTGGAATGTTATGCCTGCTGAATTTCAAGAACAGTGTCTGTCGCAACAGTGAGAGAGTCAAACTTAAAAAAAAAACCCATCCATTTCCTTCTGTGCTGATGTTAAATGGACTCAAACATGCAGAGAGATCAAATGATTATTCCATGAAAAGAACAACTAACTTCAGTGTGGCTTTCTGTCCCCCTCATCACAATCTATTACCCAATCTTGGTGTCCCTATCTTCTTTCCAGTGACCTATGCTCAGTAGTCACTTAAGAGTACACACTGGGCCATGCCCAATGCTATCTGCCTCCTATAGACCTAGCACCCTTTTCCAATTGTTTCACTCTACCAGATCCTCTGTGCTCACCTTCCTATTCCAAGATTTTTACTGGTGTCGCCCCTCATGTCCTTAGATTTCTCTGCTCAGATCTCTCCTGCTTACACTAATGCCCCATCTCTCATCTGGGCCCTTCTCATGCTGTTCCATTGGAAGAAAGTGTCTGTGACAGAATGTTCTTATTCAAGGAGGATTTACTTGCTTGACATACAAAGTTGTGAAACACAGAATTATATATACCACAACTTACACTAGATAATTATAATAATTTCTTCTCCTATCAAGGCATTCTTGGACATTTTTATTAAAATCCATGCAAGCATCCCCTTTCCCTTTTTTCACAGCTTTCCCACAGTCATTCCGTTCACAACTCTCTACCCCAAACCAGCAGTACAAAACTTACTAGGAAGACTGATTTTACCTTTAGGATCATTTTGCATATTTGCCATTCCCATTTCATTTTCAGTATTCATCACTTATTCTACAGCCCATGCCCCACCAATGGGCTTCTTCTGCATTCTGGCTGACTGGAGCAGGAACCATCCTCTGGGGGCAACATAAATCTATTCCAGAGCAACTGTAGTTCCCAGCATAAAACCTAAGAGTCTCTATAGTCTTTCAGGACAGTCTGAGAGTACATGGGCATGGAATATCCCCAGCTAGCATGGCATGTGTAAAAAGGTCACAGTCAGGCAGGAGGTTAAGGAACAGCAGGAAAAACTGAATAAAGAGAGGGAAGCTGTGATAGACACAAACTTCAGAGGACAAAAAGTTGAAAGAGGCTTGGGGTGATGGGACACAAGGAGCTATACATTTTTGTATAAAGATTTTATGTGTATACAAACATATATATAAAAAAATATGTATATATACATACATATATAGCACATACAATCCTCTTGAGACCTAGAGTTGATCTCTGGGTTTCTTGGCTGTAATATTCTCCTGCCTTTTCAAGTAGCTATGAAACCCACAGCTAACCTGTCTCTCCTGCTTATTTCTCTTAAGGAATAGCAGCCAATATTACTACTGCTGTTTACTTGGCCAGTTCAAGGGATAAACATATGCACCATGAATGTCAAGCATGGAGGGCTGCCCATGTTGAGATCAGTAGATTCTCACACAGTATAATTGCTTTTTTCAGAAGAGTGCTTTAAAAAACAAGGCTACCACCTCTCTTCTCCAGCTAATTACCTGGGAAAAGGAAACAAAAATGACAGGTATACTTAGAAGAATGTTACCACTGCAAAGTTAGAAGCATAAAATTACCATATTTTAGGATTGCATTTTCCTATGCAACCTTAAGTCAGTCCCTTGTGCATATTTGTAAGGCTAGACACCAAAATCCTAGCTTCCTTGAAGTCAGTGGTCTATTTGCCATGGACTTCAGAGATGCCAGTATTTCACCCACTGTCTTCACCTATGTGCTTCCAAATTTCAGATGCAGGTTTTCCCATGAGGTCTTTTCCTCTTTTGTTTACAGAGTTGTCTGAATGGAAGGTTTTTTTCCCCTCTATATATGCAGTGTGTGGCCCAGTGCCTTATTTACTGCACACATATAAAGCCTACATTGAATAGAGGATTTAAAATTCCTCATGGCTGTTTTTCATCACAAAACCTTACTGTTCTCCTGGGTCTTATATGTGCTATGAATGCATCTTTAGACTGTTTTGTAAAGCACTTGCATTACCAGTTCTGTTTTGTAGATTGGATCCTAGAGCACAGAGAAGTACATACAGATTTGTCTAATGCCCACTAATTCTAAGCTCTGAACCATGCATAGGTCTGATTTATTCAGAATCTTCAGTATTGTATGTTTAGAGCAAAGTTTCTGTTCATCTTAGTTTCTATTACAAGCTCCCACCATTTCTGCAAATCAAGCTCCATTTATTCCAAGTTAGGCATCCAGAAAACAAAGTTCACTCAGATTAGTGGTCACCTATAGAAAGTCTGATGTAATTGCCAAATCTGTCGAAGGACACAGAGCAGAAACCAGAAATCTGTCTACATTTCCTGGACTCACTATATAGCATGTGGGGGACAAATGAGATGCCCCAGAGAGCTAAACCCCATACTCTCCTCTACCCAGAGGGAGTTTGAGCCTTATTGTCCCACCTCACTTGGAAGTATCCTGACTACAAACCTACAAACTATTGGACAGGTGCATAAGAAAATGCAAAGGCAATTAAAAAATGAATCGAGATTCACTGTCCCCTGCATGGGTGAAATATGCAATAAAATCAACAGGAGTGTTGTCAGTCAAATGAGGACCAGGTTTTGCCTGGGCAACACAAATTTGCTGAAACATCATGTGATGTTCGAGTACAGCTATGCATCAGGAATTAAGGATTTACTGATTTAACACTTGACTTGTTCATCCTTCTTAAAGTATTCCTATGACATCATCTTTGAATGCTCTCATTGATTAACTCTCTGAATCTGTCTCTGTGAGGCATCTTATCTGTGGCTTTTGTGGATTGTTAAATTACACGAATGGTTTAATGACAAAGTGGTTGGGATTAATCAACTGACTAAAGCAACTGCATGGAGAACGTGTGCAGAGAACACATTGGAAGGCTTGGAAGTGGCTTCTAGTAATCAGAAGTTGAGAACTGCAGCTGCCACAGCATGCTGATGGTAACAGAGATAATAGCTTATCCAGGAGTTTATCTGGACACAGGTGCAATCCATTCATATGCAAATGATATGTTAGGAGCAAATGGGTTTGTTGACTCAGTCGACTGCAATTGACCTTAATGAGTTGAATCTCTTCTAAAAAGCATCAGTTGTGTATGTTAACCTGATGAAAAATATTACAAGCCTTGAACCTAAGCCAGAAAAAGAAAGCAGCATTGAAAGAGATATTTGTGGGAAACTGCAGATAGGAGTCTAAAACAGTGGTAGTAAATTGCTGAAAATGTGATGCATGATGACCTACTTAAGTTATGAGAATTAACAC
Source organism: Mycteria americana (assembly GCF_035582795.1). NCBI lineage: Eukaryota > Metazoa > Chordata > Aves > Ciconiiformes > Ciconiidae > Mycteria > Mycteria americana. The sequence continues at coordinate 21,999,643 of NC_134372.1, forward strand.
AATCATGAATCCTAACTGAGATTTTCCTATGAATCACCTGTTTGCTATTAAGGACCAGGAATATCCACAGCTTTTGCTTACAAGAGAAGAATATTACCTGAAACCCACTAAAAAAAGGGCTAATTAATGTTATGTCAGGGCCACTAATCCCTTGGGAGTAGACAAAAACAAAACAAATGAGTCTTCATTATGCAGGAAAAAAATATTCATTTACGAGGAACCTGATTCACAAAAATTGGATTTAAAGGCAGTTGTATAGCATGGATATTCCGTAATGCAATTTTAATTAGTCACATTTTCCTGTATGGCAGAAAAGTTTCCTGTTGCTGAAGATATTTCTTGAAACCTGTTTGAATACATTACCTAGAAATAAAATCCACAGAGAAACAATGATCTACAATGCTCAGTCCAAGTGCCAGAGTAAACAGCCTTGGCACTGGGACTGTCACCTCTCCAGCTGCCCAGATCCACAGGGCCTCCTGCCAGCTTCCCCTCTCACTATGCCTTACAGTTTTCTGCACCCTACATAGCCACCAACATACAGAGCAGGGTGTGTGACAGGGATGTATTCATTGCACAAGTGCCTCATTGCATGGTCATGGAAGAAAAGAGCAGTAAGAGCCAAGGATTACTGCTGCTCCTCAAACAAAGAGATGTTCAGGTTCCCAAAGTGAGTCTAAAATGGTAAGACCCAAAAAGAATAGCAGGGAGGAGTCCAGACAGTGGAATGGGGCTCTGGGACCCAAATGCCAATGGACCTCCTCAGAAGACAGGACCATCCTACCTTTGCATTTACATTCAGGTACTTAGAAATCTGCGTTACCAGCAGGCGAACATCTGGGTGAATATTTGCATCCATACTGAACTTGGTATAAGATAATACACTAAGTGCTCAGTCAAGGATGATTAGTGCAGCTGAAAAGCCTGAGGGAGCCCCTTGTAAAGGTTAGAGTACTTGTGGTGACATTTTCAAATGCAAGCTCAACAGTTATGCACCCTTCATAACATGCATGAGCTGAGTCTTCCTGCAAAGCCTGCAACAGAAGGAAGAGCACATGAAAACCAGGTAATTATAGCCTAGGGGCCCGTTATACATTATATTAATTTCCAAATCTGTTTCTCCAGACAACCCTTCTGCAACACCAGTGCAGGTTTTGCTGGGCACCATTAATTCATGGATATGTTGTAACTCTGAGCGCAAATCCTGAAGTTACTCCTCAGCCCTTTATCCAGGTAAAATTCCCATTTAAGCCAAGGGAAAGTTTTGCACCAAAAAGTATTAAATAAAGCAGCTCTCACATCTTTTCTGCTGGAGACCCCACTTCTTGGCCTTTGACCTGCCTCTGTGATATAAGCTTTCACTTCTCATTTGAATTTCTGGAGGACACGCTCACAGAGCTGTCATACAGGGCTCACAACCCTACACAGGGCATCGACTAAGTTGACAGCTTAGTTTGGACATGACTGAAACCACTGATCACACCAGTGACCGGCTGCTCCGCTGCCTTTCTATATTATTCCTGCTCCAACATAAAAAGTGAGAACATTTTATTGCCTGCACTGCAAAAGGTACAGGTGACTTTCTTTTCTTAACTCAATGAGGACCTTTTGCCAATTCTTATTGACTGCTGTGAAGTCATCAGTCAGTGACTGAGTAAATGAAGCTACATTCTAAAATGTGTTTGCGGTCATTTATTTTGACAAGCAAATCATAGTTTAGTTTCCATCATCATGTACTAGTGAAAGAAAATAGCTAGCAAAAAAAATAGGTCTGATTTCACCACAGAAAATGAGAAGAGACATTCAAAGAGACTTACTGGGTTTGTAAAAGATAACAAAGGGAGAATAAGCTCCTACTCCAGTTTTACTGTTCTTTTGAAATGGAGTGCAAATCAGCTCTAGACACAAGCATTTTGAATCTGAATGCACACATCAGAACTGAAGCCCTTTCATTACACAAACCAACAACCTCTAAAGGCAGGGTGAAAGCTGAGATGAGGACTCTTATCTCCACTGCTCATCTGAGACTGAGTAAAGAAAAAGATGTAGTTTATGCTTTATTATTCCACTCTGTCTAGATTCCACAGACTAATTTACAAGAATTTTACTCAGAGACACAAAACAGAAGAAAAACTAAGACAGAAGCATTAGGAAGTCTACTTCAGTTAACATTAGTTACTCACATATATCCTGGATTTTCACACCCTTACCTGGAGTAGCACTGGAAACTGTTGGCCACTGCTGATCAGGCCCTCCTGGTCCTCCACGTAGGACTCCTGCCTCCTCCATATGCACAGCACTGAATAAACATATATCATAGTTAGATTATACAGTTTCCCTCTGCCCTGGGCTTTATAACATTTCCCTTTCTTGCTACTCTTCAAAGGTCATAACTTTGTTGCTGTGCAACTACTACTATAGTACTGCATGATGCTAACAAATTCTGCTGAAGCATTGGAGAACTAGCTATTTTGACTTGTAAAAGTTATCTTTGATTATTTAGCACAGTTGTGGCATAATTTATAAAACAAACATACCTGCAGGACACTTCGCTTTCATTGACTGGAAGTTGCTAACAAGGAAGTTACACACCTTCTTTGCTGTCATGATGTATTAGCATTAAAGCAAATGATAAAAAGTTGGTGGTGTTAATTCTCAGCTTCTGTCATTGTGCTGCTTTAAGAGATTCCACTTTCCTGGGTTACTGCATGATTCTCATGAGCAATTCCAAAAGAGAAATACATTTTCTCAAATGCAGTAACTAACACAGCAAATTTTACAGTATCACATCGTGACCACTTGGCCTTGAAAGCACCCATCTTGCTATTAGGCAGCACCTCAAATGGAAGGAAAAGAAAAAAAACCTGCTCCTTTTAATGCAAAACTAGGCACATATTTGTGTGCAATTCCTTAGAGAAACAGTATTCTGATTCCTGTGTCCCTACTCTCTGCTCATCTGCTTCTCAGCTCCCTTCCACACTCCAAGTTGAACTTAATGGGCACTTTCAACCAAACGTGACAGATGTCAAGGGTCCTATGGATACCAAATTTCTACAAGTTTTATTAAAAATTAGCATTTTATGAAAATCATCAGCTGGGCAGGTCACACAGGCTCAGGACCTGAGATTTCAGGCAAGGACGGGGGCTGCCAATGTGAGAGAACAGAGGAACACATACAATTTCCCAGAAAGGCTTCATTAGCTCTCCTGCTTGTGGGATGAATTACTTTAAATGAGCTCTGACTTTTCATTAATTGTTCAAGTAACTTCAGGCAAGATCTTTAACTCTGTACAGAAATGAATGTGGATCCACAGGATCACGCTGGGAATATACAAGAGCACTCCTGACTCTAAGGACCAGTAGATGAGATGCTCAGGTAGGCAGGAGAATTCCTGCTTCAGGATCCTGCTCCCCAGACTGTTTATTCATTTTGCAGTAAGCAGTCAGGGATTAAAAAAAAAACCAACAGCAGGAACATAAAAGAAACAAACTAGTTTGCCCAACAGGCCACAGAATCAAGCTTGCTCTTTCTTCCTTTCCTTCTGGTCCCTGAGGTTTAGGTTCCTTTTTATACAGCAGCCCAAAGTCAGCTGGAGAGGTACACTGTGCCCTCACCCACAGGAAGCAGTCTCAGGGATGGACAGTCTGAATCTGAGTTTTGGACTTCAACCTTATGAAGACTCTCCAGCCCTGTGGATGATGGATACAAGGTGATGACTACAGTCCCACTGCACCAACAATTTTGGGAAAAGCATACCGTCCTGTACTTTGTAGTGCCCCTAGGAACTACTGCAGCCTTATAATTGCATCTAAACCTGTAATGTAGTCTTATTAATCATGTCAGATTACACCTGAATATATAACCAGTTTTCTAATCTGCTCAGGAAGCAAGAGCAAAGATATTATTTTATTTAGGCTCTACAAAACCAACTTTATTATAATTCTTGTTTTCCAGGTGTACTGAGTAGGAAATTATAGCAGAGACTGCTTGCGATGTTAGGCAGAGGACTTTCGAAGATGTCTAAAGAGATTTGGATACAGCCTCACTTTTCCTTCTTTGAAAATCCAACTCGTATCTTCAAAATGTCCTTTAAACTATGTTAATCATCTTGATTGCACCATGTGGTTAATAAACAGACTACAGGAGCAGCATGCTTTTATGGTTAACGAGAGACAACAAGATGGAAAATGCATCAATGCTGCAGACAGTCTATTGAAACGTATCAGCACAGATTATTACTGGGAGCTTTAAAGTAAACAAAAAGTGTATAATCACAGTTAAATAATTCAATAATTGGAGCAATTATGCCTTGACAGTCAGTGTACAAAAAGGCAGGAGGTAAACAAAAAAAAAGCACAGATCTATGGTAGTATAATAATAGCATAAGATGCAGTCAGACTGAATCTGTAACACTTGGAGATTGGAAGTGACAGCAGCAGAACTCAGGTGCTTTCCATCTCAGCATACAGATATCATCAGTCTAGGGCATCAGAGGAGCCAGACAGCTTTGTCCTTTTCCCAGAGGACAAAGACAGAATTCCCCTTCAGATGGGGAAACACCATACCTTACCTTTGCATTCCTGCCCTTAGGGATGCAGAATAGCGCCAGTCAGGATTGGGGTGTTTTGGCTGTAGAAACAAAAGCCCAGGACAACGTTGTTAATGTATGTTAAACGTGCTGAAAAGCATATGCATCTGGCTAATTTTGTCAGAAGAGTCATATGGAGCTAGTCAATTTTTGTGAACATTCAGAACTGCCAAATCCTTCTACAAATCTAAAGAAACTTTCAAATGGACACCCAGAGATTGTCTCTGTAATAAAGAAACTTGTTTGCTTGTCAAGGACTTTGGCTAGAGATGATCTCTGTGGAACGACGTTTAATGCTGGACACTGGTGGACGGTTATTTCGTACATTCATCAACATTCTGGGCATAGGAAAAGAACATCATAAATCCATAATACACATTGTTGGTTTACCTGATAAGCCGAGGAAACTCAAGCTCCTGCACTGAATAGTATCTGCCTGATGACATATAAAATACAGCCCCCTGTGAAGGGGACGTGTCGGGTAGTCTGTTTGCTGTGAGGTTTCTGCTGGCATTTAGTGTACTGCAGAGGACTGCACCAGATTGTATCAGATTTGCAGACTGCAGCAAGTCTTTTATCAAAGGCAGACGTGTTCTTTCATAATATCAAGAACTACTACATTCTCCATATTCATCAAAAGGGCACAAGAGGTGGAAGGGGAAAATAGCCAGCAATACTCTTTGACCAACAAACCTCAGCATATGCTGATCTGCTGCAGAATGGCTTTCTAAATAAGGACATAATTAAGAAATCCTCTGTTGATCAAAAATTGCTCCAGAAAATCTCTTTTGCATTGTCAGGGGACTATCACAATAATTTTCAACTACAGCCAATGAATGCAAGCTCAGGTCCTTTAAAATTAAGCCCTAAGCACATAACAAGGTTATTTCTCAGGATTCTCAAGGCATTATTCTGTAGGTGATATCGCAGCCTTCTTAACTTCAGACACTTGAATTCAAAGAGAGAACTTATGTCCAGAAACATAATGGACTACACTCATTCCTGGTCTGTCTTGTACAGTGCCAAACACAAATAATATATGACAGTAATGGTTTAATTCTCTTCAAACTATTGGAGAGACATCAGAAATGAATTTTGTCCCATTACTTGAAAGAGAAAAAGAAAGTGTTGAACGGTCTGAATTATTTAAAACCAACTCTGTCTTTCCTCTTGAGGTTTGGGATATGCTTTTCCCTGGATCAATAGGTTTTATTCAAATAAAAATGGAGCAATTACAATCTATCACCATATTTCCTGGGTCCAGCATCACTCAAGAGTGAGATACTCTTGCATGACACACATACTAGTTTTCTTTATAGTCTGAGTTACACAAAAAGGAGGAGGCTGCTATTTGCAACCACACATTAAACATCTGTGCTAGCAATTTCCTTCCCATTTAGCCCCCAGTTCTCTGGCATGACCAGGTTCTGCTGAGTTTAGCAAAAAATGGCTTGACAAGGAGATCATTATGCATGGTTCCAGTATTTTCTGATTCATTCCATTTTGGCCACAGTCCCAGGGATGTCAAAGCAACTCTAAAGTCAACCATGTAGTAACAATCAATGAAAGAGGATAAAAAATAACACACCCTAATCAGACCTTCTCCTGAGTTTGCCTTTCTTGATGTATGAAGGGTGCTGACACCAGAATATTTGGCTTTTCCTCTGCTGGGGATTTTCTTATAGCAGAGAAACTGCTGAACTGGGGGTGCGGAGAAAGCCTCTTTGCTCTTTTTTGCAATAGGAGAGGCACAGGTTGCTAATTTGTACAGGCTTATATGCAGTGTGAGGAGGAGGAATCTTACCACGGTCACAGGCAAAACACAGATGAGGTGAGATTACATCAAAGAGCTCGAAAAGTCTGACATGAGTTGGGTAGGAGTGAGAAAAGAGGAAAATGGCCACTCACTCACAGTATATAGGGTTTTATTTTTCAGCTGAGACCTTTCCAGCTCTTGGCTAGAAGACAAAAACCTATGTTTTGTTGCAGTGGGAACTTTCAGACACCAGATCATATATGGGTGATGATGGCAGGAGAATCTCATCAGTAAGAAATTCACCATTCAAGGTTACTATCTGGAGGCTGCGGCATCTTGTGGCTACTCCCAAACAGTTCTCTATTTGCTATTACTCTTTAGGCAAAGCTGTAGTGCTGCTCCCAGAGGAGCAGAAGAAGGAAGGAGGGGACAGGATCGGAAAAATACACTCTGGAGGTGGAAAGATCTATTGCCACAGTTGACTTTCAGACACTTCTAGGGGCTGGGTTTTTTTGTTTTTAACTGTCAAAACAATCAATGTCTGGGACTTCTCTACTTTTTTAAGTCTTCACAGGAAGAACAGTAAGAACAGGCAGTGGACAGCAGTCTGCCTTTGTCTAAGCCTATTCTCACCCAGTTTTACCATGTGTGCACTGCTTGACTGGGAACTTTCAGACCTCAGCAACAGATGCAAGTTTGTCCCACACTTGTGTTATCACAGGCCAACGTCCTGCAACTGGCAAAATTGGTGAAATTCCAATTTTGTCAGTGTAACTGGCTTCTCCTTTTGTTCTGCTACAGACTGTAATTCTTTAAGATCCTCTGGTCATAAGAGAGAAGTTGTTTCAATACACCTTTAAATGAGATTGGGCAATTAGGAGCAAGAAAAGCAAAAAAGCATGACCAATAATAGAAGTGATAGAATAGTATAAGAAGCAAACCTCTTCAGTGATATCTTTCCCCAGTTCAGATGCAGCAGTGTTGCTTCTTATAGATCCATCAGGCATTCACAGTCTGCATGCTTGGGTTGGCTTATATCTCTGGGTATGAACAGTCCACCTTTACCAGACCACCCACTGAAACCTACCACATTGACATGTGCTGTCACACAACATGCAGTCACTGTGTCATGACACAATATGGCCCATCTCAAAGTAGAGCAGTGTCTTCAGCACCGTCCCAGGGGACAGGAGTCTGCACAGCAGCTGTCAATGGTCTCCTTTGCAAAGCCCTGTCCCAGGCTCTGCTGTGAGAATTGTAGCCGTGTCATAAATCAACACCACCAGGACAAGGTACAGCTGGCCAGGAAGCATGAGTACAGAGAGGAAGCACAAAGAGGAATACAGACTCTGAAGTGGTCCAGATGCTTTCCAGTTGTATATCCCCATACTCTCACTATGTCACATAGTGCTGATGAAGATAATATTGTTCCTTTTACCTTCCCAGCTCCCAACTCATTACAAGACCCTGTTTATCACACACCAGTCCATTCTACTAACTTTAAGGTAATCTTAGCCTGCCATTTCCCTCAGAGATTTTTGGAGGTCATGTATCAAGTCCAGTGGTCCTGTCCTTACCACTCATCAGTGGAGGTGAGGGAAATCACACGATCCAGCACAGAAGTAATTAACCATTCCCTGTTTCTCCCATCACCTGCTTTTTCTGATTTAGTAACAGCACACATCATCACAGTTGTGAGATGAGTCAAAATCTGTCCAGGTGCCTACAGAAGTGGTTGTCACTGCACTAGGTGAACTCCTCACACCAACAGTTTGCTCCTGCCGGTTCTTCCAGGCAGCAGGGTTACATTCTGCCAACCACATAACCACAAGCATTAATGACCACTAGTCATAAACAAAAAACCCTATTTGAAAGTCTGATAAACAAAGTGAATGTATAATATAAAATGGAGCCACCTTAGTAGCAAAAAAGCTTACACAAAATTTCACACAGTTGTTTTCAAATTGCACAGCATGGGTTAATTTAAGAATCATTTCATTGGTTCATGGAGAATAAATTTAGCTGAAAATACATTGTTACAAACATTTTGCTCAGTTCTCTTTTTTAGCTAATACTTTAACACAGTAAGGATTTGTCCCTGGGATAGATGGAATTCCTATGATTTTTTAATGTTGTCCTGATCCCGTATTCATGAAAATCAATGCAAAGTCTACCACTCACTTCAGTGGGTGTTAGACTAGGGCCTGCCTGAGGTAGAGAAGTGTGAATCAAACATTTACAAACAGTTACCAGGTGAGGAGACTGCTAATAGCATCCCACTCCATTCTTATTTCCACACAAATGCACGACAGAATGACATAAGGTATATTTATCAAATATATCCCCTTTAAAGCAATAATAAAAGGCCTTTCAGAACCCCTGACTGCACACAGCTCTGCTTATTTTCCAGTGAGACAATGCTGACAGATGTGGGGAAACACAGGCTTCTGTTCCTGATTTCCTTCTGCAAATGTTTAGAATTAATTTGATGTGGAGAACAAACTATTTATAGACTGAACATGTGTTTATCGTACAAGAAATCAGAATAGAAACTGGAAAAGGGTGTAATTCAGTAGCCCAAAGATTTTCTTCCTGGCAGTATTCATTTGTCTTCCTAACTCTGAGAAAACTAAGGTGAAGGGAGCAGGCAAGTGCATCTGTAAAGTGTATTCAATGAGTTCCAAGAGAGGGAAAACTCCTCTGCTTAATATTGGATGCAAATTTCTGCTGGCACAGCAGTAACCATCAAACCAAGAGTCTGACTACCCTGAAGCACAGAGCACTGTCCCTGCTTAGCAGAACAGGTTCAGATGCTGCCACTAAACAAAAGAACAAACATTTATAGTTAACCCTTACAATGTCAGTGGCACTGGAGAACTTCTTAAAGGCTTAAGTTCTTGAACTGAGGTTGTAAGATATTCTACCATTAATACCCTTAAAGCCTCTGTGAGAAATCTCTTGGAAAGACTGCTCCAGACAATGCTGTGGGTTTACTACATTTAGACACTTCAACACATGCTTGCATTTTAAAGCAGTATCAAGATGTGTTCAACTCAAGTATTGTTTGTTTTTTTCCATGTGTTTAGCAAGCTGCTTTTGAAGTGCAAAATACAGAGGAAGAGCCAGAAGCAGAGCAAACAGCCTTAAAACTCCTGGGTCTTACCATCACTAATGTGCAGCTTTTGTTCTTTCTGAAAAGCATGCATAGAGCGCCATGCAATTTATTTATAAACATCGTATTTTGTCAGCCACTTGTGTCACCACACAAAAGAGGGTACAAGGAAATATGTAATCAGAAAAGCTGATATCTATTTCTATCAAGTATCCAGACTGCCCACTCATCATTAGTAATGTGCCAGGCTGCCTTCTGGGGCAGAAAACTTCAGTTAAAACATACATTGGTTGGAATATTATTTCCTGCATTGAAGGGAAAAGGTTGTTATGAGATGCAAGACATAATGAATGAGCTTAACTGCACAGGACATTAAGAAGAAGACAGGAGAGACGAAAAGACAAACCAAGGATCAGATACTAACTACTCAGACATCACTCGGCACCTTCACAGGCATATGAGGAAAGGGACTCCAGACTAAAGCACTGAAACCTTTCCTGAAAATGAGGGATCATCACGGCAGCAGTGCCCAGTAAAAAAGAAGCACATCTTCACGCACTCCCTTCACATCTGCATGCACCTCCCTTTCGAAAGGCAGGAATCCAGGCTGCCCATAACCTCACATGGTGCCACCAATGAAACCACAGTATTTTGCTATCTCTATATTTTGCCTACACTGCCTGCCTGGTCACCCTGCAGTACTTACTTAGCTGATGAGAGACTGATATCCATTACCCCGCGTTCTGATCCTTAACACCAGACTCCTGCCAGCAATAACTGTTTCTAAGGTTTTCAGTGCAGCTGTGTTAGTACATTTCTTCTTCTACAAAACACACTTGGTTTGAGATATTATTATAAACCTGTAAAGGACCATACAGGCAAGCAGGGTGAATGCAGAAGCACAGGCTGTCTTGCAGAAACAAGCTCCCATTCCACACTAGCAGTACAAGTCAGAATAGTCACACAGGAATCAGCGCTTCAACAGATACAACGAATTCCCTACCTAACCTTAATACACTGGGTTTTCCCTTTCACTGCATCCTTCTAATGACCCAATGAAGTCAGTCATAACTTAGTGTGAAGTAATTATTAGCACCTTTGACCTTACTAGTAAATACGAAAAGGACCTTATTGCATTGAGTGTTACTGAGATTAATACTAAATAACTTTGAAATATTTTTCCTCTCACTGTATAAACATTTGCAAAATATTAGCCTCCGTGAAACCATATGTACAATGCGCATGCAAAAAGCCCATTCACCCAGGAATCAATTTCCAAAAACTGTAAAAAAAAAAAAAAAAAAAGGCCTGTTCACATTATCCAAAAGTAACATACACATCAGAGATTAACTTTCTAAATCAACGCAAGGACAACAATACCTGTTGCTATGTTTCACAGGTGAAGACTTGGGCTTTTAAAGACTGATTAAAAGTTTACCTTAACTAAAAAGAGAAACAGAGTTCTCTGAAGATCTATAGATCTGAAGATCTCTTTTAATCCCTAAAAAGTAGATTCTGTGCTGCTAAGCAACGGATGGCATTTTCAGTGTATATGCTGAGCTTGAAACAAGGGAAAGACAGGATTGTACAGTATGTAATTAGCTAGGAACTAGTAATTAGTGAATGCCATTACATTCACCCATTTTCTCATGTACATCTAGCATTGATACATCTTCATAGTATGAACTATCACAGGACAGTTTAAGAAGCAGAGACCTAAGAAAAGAACTTGTGATGAGTAGAATTTGTCAGAATTTCACCTCAGTTTATATCATACAGAACTATTTGAATAATTGATTCCTCTTTCGGATCATAACTCCACACAGGCAGGCATTCATTAATTTGAATCTCTCTACTTTTGTACTCCAAGTTTGGGCTGGCTTTGCTGCCACTGCCTGATCTGCACTGGTGTTCAAAACTTGCTAATTCATTGCATTCAATTGAGTGATCCCTAAAATGTGATAGGAATCTGTCTGTTAAACTAATTTCCTACTGTCTTACATCCAAAATGAAGTCATTTTCAACTACTGCTCCTCTTTTTTCCTCCAGAAAAATCACATTTAATGTGTATATTTCACTCTGATTCATCAGCATACATGCTTATATAGTATGTCTCATGTTCCCTCCTATATCAAACAGATTCCAGGCATTTCATTATACTCAGAAGGATTTTAAGGTACAAAAACTGTGTGGTAAAAGAAAAAATACCTCCCCTGTACCCTGCCACTGTGATTTCTAGAAAAACGCTGCATTAATTTTAAATGGATTAGTTTTGAATGGATGATCATTACTCCCTAAAAGCATTTTTATGGAAGACTTGCTAGTCCTTAAGATTTGTGCATCTTTGTGTAACTAAACAACAGTTGCAAAAGATACTAATATCTTCATATGTCAATAAGTATAAAGAAATAAAGAAATAACTTATATTTGTGTGGCAAGATTACACAAGTCAGGCTCCTTTCTATCCCACCACAGTTACTCCCTTGCTTTCCCACAGCTGGAGGCATAGCACACACTAATGCATGAACTGATCTTATGTCTACCACAATTGTAGGGTACAAACAACACACAGTAATTGCAAAATTTTCCTTTTGTGAACCAGAATTAGTCTCTCCTGTGAGTGCTTCTTGGCTTAGTCCAATATGCGTAGAAAGGAAACTGTACAGAGCATGCAAACCACACACTAACTGCACACTGCCTGTATGCTAGCATAAAGCAACCATTAATTCTTCACTGTGGGAAAATATTGAAAAGGTTAATATACTGCTGGTCAAACCATAGGTATTAAACAATTTTCAATAGAACCCAGCAGGTTAGAAATTGTCTGACTGTAACATAACAGTGATAACTTGCTGTAATTCTCTACAAAGATGTCACTGGATTGTCACTGTCCAGAAAGCATGAAATGCAGCATTGGGTAGAACAAACATTATCAAAGGAGGGATTGCAGTTTTCAGACAACTAAAACATGCCCACATTAGCAAGTAAAGCATATTATTGCAATTATCTAAATTCAACTGCTTTGCCTACATATGAAATCAATGAAGTAGCAAACATCTATAACTGCCATAAAGTAATCTATTGATTTCCAGGCTAATCACTTTTTAAAATGTTTTTTCTGCAATATTAGTTTTAACATTAAAACTTTAAAACCACGTGTCATTCGCTAGCACTCTGTGGCAGCAGGCAATTTTAGATCTGCAAGAGAAAAGGGAAGGAGGCAATACTTTATACAGCATATGCTGCAAAAATGAAGTGAATCTCGAACACCAGACGCATACACTGAACTTACCAAATGGACCCTGAAAGTCCCAGTATTTACCTAGAAACAAAATGCATTGCACAGATTAGATTAATTAGAACCATGTTTCATAGCTGTGTGTCAGTGAGCCCAAAAGGTAATACACTTAATCCGAGTTTTCCAGTTTGAACCTCTGCTTAAGTACAGATTTGCTCAGAGTACTGTGCTGACCATTTATCAATGTAGCCTCACCTCATTAGGAGTAATGGAGTCATTTTTAAGTATGATCAGGTTTTGTGCACTCTGCCCACTCTGTCCTGTCAGATGCCTCTCAGCCATCACTGCAGAGGGACCAGTAGTTCCTGTTGGGCCACAGGTATTGTAAAACATAAAAGTGTCACTTCCTGATCCTGCAGTTAGGCATGCCTTATAGCAGTAGGTCTTAGTGAGAGACCCATTGCCCCTCACTTCAATGAAATGGGGTTGTACTTTTAAACCGTGGGGCAACCTAGCATCGATGTTGTTGTTGGCCTGCTTGTATAATTCAGCAGGGCACCGTTCTCTGACCACACAGAACCCTGCACAGCAGGAGTCCCCATACAGACTGTATCTGTAGCACTTGATAACAGTAAGCCCAATGATTGTGAAAAGGAAAACGAAGGAGATGGCGCTCAAAGCGATAATGAGATAAAGAGTGATCTCTGAGTAATTGCTCGGACTTTTAATGTGCCTTCTTGTATCAGGGATGATTTTGGAAACTCTGTCCACCACGGCAACAGTGATGGCTACTGATGAGGACATCGGTGGCTCTCCATTGTCTCTCACCTCCACTGTCAGGTTGAAAGTAGGTGTGCTGTCCTCCCCCAGTTTGCGAGTAGTCCTAATCTCCCCAGTATGGAGCTCTACCCTGAATAAACCTGGATCTGAGGTTTGCACCAGGTGGAAGAATAACCAGGCATTTTGCCCTGAGTCCCCATCAATGGCTATAATTTTGGTTACCAAATATCCAGCATATGCTGAGCGTGGGATCATCTCCAGGGCTGCTGAAGTGTTGGTTGAGGTAGGATACAGAATCTGCGGAGCATGGTCATTCTCATCCACCACGTAGATGTGGACAGTGACGGTGCTGCTCAGTGATGGGATCCCGGCATCCTGAGCTTGGACAACCACCTGGAACTCCCTTAGTGTCTCATAGTCAAAAGACCTGACAGCATACATGTTGCCGCTCTCAGATTTAATGGAGACATAGGAGGTGACAGGTAGCCCTTCAATCTCCCCATCTAGCAGAGAATAGGATACATAGGCATTTTCGGCAACATCTGGGTCAGTGGCTTTGATAGTGCACAGCAAGACTCCAAGGAGGTTGTTCTCAGGGATGTAAACTGAGTACACAGGTTCCTCGAAGTGTGGAGGATTGTCATTGACGTCGGAGATCTCCACATGGATCACCTTCTGGGAGGACAGAGGGGGGCTCCCAGAGTCGGTAGCCGTAACTGTGATGTTGTAGGCTGCTGCTTTCTCATGGTCCAGTTTGCCCTGGGTGATCAAGGTGTAGGAGTTCTTGAAAGAGTTGAGTGTGAAAGGGAGGCCGGAGGGAATACGCAGACTCACCTGCTTGTTGAGCCCTGAGTCCTGGTCAGTGACACTCATCAGAGCCACCACAGTTCCTGCCTTTGCATCCTCTGGCACTGGGCTGTACAGGGAGGTCAGGACAACCTCAGGAACATTATCATTGGCATCCACAATGTTGACCAGCACCTTGCAGTGTCCAGCCATAGAGACAGGGCCCTGATCAGTGGCTTGCACATAGATCTCATAGGAGGATGCCTCTTCATAGTCCAAGGTACCATTAACCTGCACCTCCCCTGAGTGTGGGTCCACACTAAAGAGCTGCCTCACCTTCTGTGGGGTGTAGCTGCCAAAGGAGTAGATCACATCCCCGTTGGAGCCCTCATCGGGGTCTGAGGCATTGAGTTTAACCACTAGTGTGCCAGGCAGGGCATTCTCCAGAAGACTCACAGTGTAGGTGGAGCGGTCAAAGGCAGGTGGGTTGTCATTGGTATCCACAACTCGCACTGAGACCTGGGCCGTACCGGACTTGGGGGGGTCCCCACCATCCACAGCAGTGAGCACCAGCTGCTGCAGGGCACTCTGCTCCCGGTCCAGTGGCTGCTGCAGCACCAGCTCCAGGAGCTTGCTGCCACTCTGAAAGCCTTTAAGGTCCAGGGCAAAGTGGTGGCTGGGGCTGAGCTGGTAGCCCTGCACAGAGTTGGTACCCACATCAGGGTCCTGAGCACTCTCAATGTGGAAGCGGGCCCCGGGCACAGCGGACTCACTGATCTCCAGCCGGTAATTCTGGCGGGGGAAGCGCGGCGCATTGTCGTTGATGTCCAGCACCTCCACCTCCACGTTGTGCACCTCGATGGGCTGCTCGATCACCAACTCCAGGCTGAGGAAACAGGCAGGGCTCAGCTCGCAGAGCGCCTCGCGGTCCATGCGCTCCCGCACCAGCAGTACCCCGCGGCCCAGCTCCAGCTCCAGGTACTGCCGGCCGCTGCCCGAGGTGAGCCGGGCTCCCCTCGCCGCCAGTCGCCGCGGATCCACGCCCAGGTCGCTCGCCACGCTGCCCACAAAGGCGCCGTGCGGCAGCTCCTCCCGCACCGAGTAGCGGAGCGGCTCGCCCGCCGCCCGCTCGGCGCACAGCCCCAGCAGCAGCAGGCCCAGCACCACCGCCCCAGCGCGGCTCCGCCGAGCAGCCGCCGCCATGGCCGGCGGGGGTGGGGAGCTGCCGGAGCCCGGAGCCGCCTCGCCCGGCCCTGGCCCGGCCTCACTCCCCGCCGCCGCCGCCCGGTCGCCTCATGCAAGCGGCGAGCAACAGCCGCTGGCCGCCTCCGGCCCCGCTGCCGCCCGGTCCATGCTCGCCGGCTGCCCGAGACGGCGGCTCCGGGGAGGAGGAAGAGAAGGGGGAGGAGAAGGAAGGAGGAGGGACCGGGACTCGCCGGATCCGCTTTCTCCTGTTCCAGCTGCTGCGCGGGAGGAGGCGGGGAGGACGCTAAGCCGCGGCTGGCTCCGGTTCAGCACCTGAGCAGGGAACAGCGACACGGCTGCCTCCGGGACCCCGCGCTGCCTTCCCCGCCACACCGTCCTCACCCACGTGTTGCGGCCCCTCAGTGAGTCAGGCCCCTCGCTCCCGACGGCCGCGGGCTCTCGCCGCCGAGCCGGGAGGGGTGCGGCTCCCGCGCCGCCACCTCCCCTGGTCTCCGCCCCGGCTTCACTGCTGAAGCTTCGGGGGCGCGGGAAGGGGGCGGGGGGGCAGGGCCGCAAACTGCCTGCGCTTCTGGACTTGCTGCTGCAGTGCTAAAGTACATCCGCTTGGGAGGGTTTCAGCGCAGGGCTCCGAAAAAAAATGGGCCTCCAGCCAGGTCTGGTGCCATCCGTGTGTTGCTGCAGTATGCTTGACATCCTCTTTCTTGGAGACCTGCCCCTCTGCTCCCTCGGAGATTCATCCTTGCTGCAGCACCGTCCCTCTGCCCAACCCCTGCGGGCCTCCCTGTCCCGCTTCCACCCTCCTCCGGCTCAGCTCCCTCTCATCCTTGCTGCAGCCGCCGTGCCCCCCCCCGCCCCCCCGACAGCAGCTCGGCTGGTAGAATTCTGCAAGTCACACCCACAAATTATGAGCATTTAAGGTGGGCTTCAGTTTCTCATCCAATGCAATAGACAGGCTCAAGGTGATCAAGTGCAGCTGGAGAGAAGATGGAGAAATGCAACACAATCTGTTTTCCAGTTACAGTTTTTTCCTCCTCTATCCTTGTGATGGAGGACTGACAAAAAACAGGGCCATGGAATTGAACAAACTCAGCAGTGGGGGTGAGGGTGCTGCAGCTGTAATGACTTTTACCCCAATGCCACAAATACCAGCAACCACAATAAACTTAAGCATTAATTCATACAACACCTAAGTCACTAAGATGACATATTTAATAAGACAAACCACAGGACATAGTCCTCCAGGAGTGCAACTATGTTGCACCTACTACCCAGTGCAGAAACTGCTTCTCTGCTAGTATTTCTCTCCCTGTTGTTTTTTTCCTTGCTTACCCCACGAAGTCTTTTGGAATGTCCAATGAATCCTCTCTGGATTGGGCTGGTCTATCAAGGGGAGAGGGTGACTCCAACATTCAGCTAAAACCTCTCTCATTGCCCTTTGTGGGCCTGGGCACCCCTCACCATGTGGGATGACTTCTGAGAGCACAACCTTACACTATAAATCCCAAAAGTTTTTACTATGATGTACCTGATGCACAAACCCCAGAGAACAATTGCCCTAATTCTGATTCGCACTGCTAAGAACCATTACCAGTCTATCGGCTTTTATCAAATGGCCACCATTATCAGAAGAGACAACATTAAGAGCAGGATTACCCCATTTATCTTTTGGCTGATGGGTTAATTTACTTCTTAGCCCATTTTTGTGGCCCAAATAATTGCCCTCATATATATTCCCACGTGGCCAGTACCCCACTGTCTGCAAATACTGTTGTGGAACCTCCCAACCCTGCTTATCTTTTTAAGTAGGATAAATGTAGGTCTGTGCAGACCAAGAAGGGCAGATAGAGATGCCAAGTGCCTAGAACATGTGGAAATGTGCCCATTTCATCCACTTGTCTAAACAGGAGCCAAACACTTAAAAAAAAATCAGCTTCAAATTTTTGGCTAGCTACCCACCTTCACAATATTCACAGATTCAGAACAAAATGCCCTGACAGCCTCACAAAAAGAAACCCACAAAACCAAAAAACAACACCCTGCTAAAAGCTATTAAAAAAAAGCTATAGCAACACTAATATGCATGGATTATGCTGCTGTGTGTCAAAACAACTTGCAGTCATCATATAAGACAGAAGCCTGAAGGGACACACCCTCAGTTTTCCACAAAATCAAATAGTGGTTTCATCCGGACAGTCCACAGATCATCTCTGCCCCACACCTCCCATGTATACAGCCACAAAGTCCTCTAACAAACATACAGCACACTAGTAAAAGGCCAAAAGCCACGGCAACATTGGCAACATCGAAGGCCCTACCTTAAGGAACATGTACAGACTCTCCTAGAAACGGACAATGCCCATGCTAAGAGGTGGTGTGAAAACAAAACTCATCTCGGTGGGCAATGCCCTTCTAGCCACAAGTTGATTTTACTTACAGTGTGTGAATGAAACACACCAATCACACATCCAGGGGTTTTTAATACCAGCAAGGAATCTTTCACATTGTTCCTAGACCCCAGTGAGTTCCTTCTGATAGACATTCAGGCTCTAGACACTCTAGTGCATTCCAGCTGGGTCCCCCAGCAAAGAAGGGCTGATGAACATGCAAATCCTGGCCCACCTCATGCTACCTAGGTTAATCTTTCCGCATATCCTGTCTCTCTGTGGACAGCTAAGACTGTGCACATCCAAAGTTTTGCAAAACACCACAGAATGTAAAACTGAACAGAGATAGCACACACACACTTAACTGAGCCATTCTAGAACATATTCCATAATATTTTCATTCCCATCAAACATTTTTCTAAACCTCAGGTTCTTAGAAAATTTTTCTCCTTATTTCAGAATTATAAGTCCTAGGATTGTCTGGCTTCTTCTCTTTTTTTAAATTTTACAGAACCAATAAAATAGGTACTCTGATTTTCATTTTACGAATTAATACTGTAGCTTGGCTTATAGACAGTAGCACTGTACAAATGTAATAGTCTTTCTCAAAATGTTAGCTTTATACAGTTCATGCTGACTACACAGTTTGTGAGATACTGAAACTTGTTCTGTCTGACTAAATGTTCCCTGAGTCCCTTTAAATCTATATAAAATTAATCGATGGCAACAATAATTTTAGTTATTTCCATCAGCTTCAGTGGTAATGCTGAGTCAGTCCTGCAGGCCTCGATTTTTAGTTCAGGAAAAATTTCCATTGAGAAAACACTTCAGGATCTGGTCTGTAGTAATATTGATTTTGCTAGTGAAATGCAAAAATTGAAACACAGAAAAACATAATTTCAGTTTCAATTGAATTGAGGCTTAGGAGCTTTCTAGGTTTCTTTTTCCCAAAGTTTTGTTTTCCAGTAATTTCTTGAAATTTCATCTAAGCATCAAATTTTGAAACACCTTCAAAGCTCACTAAATAAAAACGTACCCAGATCAATCCATACAAGCAAGAGCATCAGAATCCATCCCTGCAGCAAAAGCAGCTGATAAAGCATACCAGGCCCAAATATCCATTTGCTGATAAACCTAATAAACCCTGAAGTGATTGGATACTGCCTGTATACAGTATCTGTATACAAAGGACTATTGGGTTTTGCTGACATACAAAAATGGCACCACTTTAATTAGCTTGGTTAAATTAAATAGTACAAGTCCTTTAATGTGAGTACAAACATACGGGTGTAGCAAAGAATACACTGATTTTATCAAGTCTTGCAGAAGGAAATTAAGTAGATATCAGGATAGTATATTGACATATATTTATGCTAGAGGTTGTAGTAATATAACTATTTTAGCATTAAAAGTCCTCACATTCCTATGCAAGCCTTCCTTGAAACAGTTCTACATAGAGATATGCCTGAATTAGTAGCCATGTAATGCAGTGCCACAGAAATATTTCTGTGCAGATATTTCTCTTGGGAGTGCTACAATTATACACAGATAATAGTTCTTTAGGTATTTAAGGCCTTGAAAGTCCATCCATTTCAAACACACCTGTACAAGGAATGGTTTTATATAATGGCATAACTAGAATCACCTAAATTTCCTTGAGCAGCAATAAATCTGTTTTCAATTTGCTTCACTGCAGAACACCATGCAGAGTCCTTCCTGTGGCTATTTCTGAGTCTCACACAGCAAAAGGAGAGAGAAAGATATATCAGAAAACAGGAAGATGTGAAAGTACAACATGTTAACTGAAGAACTCCGAGGTATTTCAACAACTGAAAAAACATTTTGCTTCTCTGTAAATAATTTCACCTTCAGCAAATCACATCCCTTAAACATGATATCCAATGACTCAACATCATGATACAGCTCCTTTCTGAACTTGTGGGAAGTCACCAGCTCCAAGGATTGAGCTCTAGTTTTTTGCATGTAGTCTTGTCAGCATGTAGGTTTTTAGCAACGAGATTACTTGCATAGCCTATGAAGGCACACACAAATTTCTGCCTACTGATAAAACTGTGCAAAAAAAATATGGAGACAAGTCTAGAGAATCCATATAGTTTAGCCATTAACAAGCATGTAAGCTGTGTCATTCTCTAGAAAAAACTAGATTTTCTCTATGTGCCTGCTTGCACTACTATTTGTCTGCCTGCCTTAGAATTAAATCAAGTCCAGAGGAAAGAAACATCCATCAGTCACAGGCTAGGTTACATCAACCACAGTGGAAAACAATATCTGTAAACTGTAAGGGAATTACTCAAATTTGTTGAGTTTCCTATACACAGTTTTTTCCAGTGAGATGGTAGGCTGTAGCATCATCTTCTAGCCCATGGGTACACATGAGATCTATGGAAAAAACACCTTGATAATTTCAGGGGACACTTGCACTACTTCTTCAGTCCAACTCCATCTTTCATTTCACTCTCTTGAAATTCCTGCATTCTTCTGCACCCTACTAACTTCAGTCATGCCTCCCCCCCCTCCACTCTTCTCTGAAGGAGAATATGTACAGGATTGTTTCTGGTGACTTCCCATGTCTCAAGTACTATCTGATCAGGAAGATACTACCTAGAGATGATAAGGCAATGTAAAGGCAGAATTGAAAGGGATTCATATCTTACAGTGGCTCCCTGCCTGACAAGCCTCCATCAGTCTCAATTTAGCAATGTGAGCTCAGAAATCCCAAAATATGAGAGTAGGTTCTGCAGTCAGAACAGAGCCACTAAGCAACCTCTTAAACAGAGCCCTGCAGTTGAACCAGATCTCTTTCAGTATATGGTCTGCAATTATCTGTATGGAATTTTCTGGGGACATGGGATTCTCCCTCTTCCTAAAAATAGGGCAAAATGCCTCCCTGAGGTAAACTTCTTGCTTCTACACCAAACTTCTCTGCTCCTATGTTCAAGTCATCTTCCACACTTGAATTACTTGTTGACAAATCATCTTTTCACATGCAACTTGCCTCCTCCTTGTTTGAAATAGACAGGTATGGTGCCAAATTGCTCAGTTGGATTGGCTCTGTTCTTTTGTTTCTTTCCCTAAATCCATTTTACAAATTGGTATGACTCTAACTGGTGAGAATTTTATTTTGTATCACAAACATCTGAAGCCAGACTATTTAAAACATTGCTGTTATGGGAACCAAGGCTGCTAAACAGCCAGAAAAAATCCTGTTTGTATTTAGGTCACTTTCTTTGCAGTAGTGTACTTGCTGTTATTCTAGAAAATAGCATGTAAAGAAAAAGGGGTGGTGGGTTGGGGTATGGAGAGGTATCTGTGTTGTAAACCTGAATTCAGACAAACCACATAAAACAAAGATACATAGAAAATACATTCCTTTGCTTCTCCTGGTCGCCAGTGTACATTCAATTATTTCTCACTTCTAGTCTCAAATTTAAGGATGGATATCTCTCTGACTCATTCTGTTTGTCTTCTGCTATATTCTTCTGATGACTTCAAAATCCTTTCAGTAATTTATTGGCCATAATGTCACATACTATGCCATTCTAAATAGACATTAACAACTTGGACATTGACAAACGAACTTTCACATTTCTAAAGTCACCACAAAGCCTGTAGGTGCTACTTCTACTGCCAAATGTTTTCTTGAAGGTTTTGGTTGGTGTGTTTTCCTTTATCACCACTGTCTCTCTTCAGAGCCACAGTCTTTGTCACTCTTTGATGCAGGCTGTAATTCTTCAGCTCAAGCAATCACCACTAAATTTCAGCTCATTGAACTGGTTGAGAGACGCACTCTAGCCAAACAAATCTCTTCCACAGGATTGTAACTTCATTTGTTTCCCTAGCTCTGGCTGCTGCCTCACCCCATTCTTCTCTTCACATGTGTTGCATGCCCCTCTTTAGAGTTTGAGAACTGGGATAAAGTTACAAGGTAGCTGTCCCCCTCTTGAAACTGTATATGTCAGAGCAGTTGCCCAGAAACTGAAGACTCAATTTCCTTTTCTGCTTTAAGGAGTTAAACTTCTTTCCTCATCTCCCCAGAAAGCATCTTCATCATAAGCCACAGGATGCCCTCTACCTCCTTATTGAAACAAGGCAAAAACATATGCCATTCTAAGTCAAAGAGAACAGTAATATAAGAAGTATCATCCTGTACCCTAATACCAAAGGTACTCACTTAGAAAGGAGGAGATGATGGTAGAAACCTGGTTTTGCTCCAAGAAGTTTTATTAACTTTATACTAAATCACCTTGGGATATAATTCACAGTAGAACTAGTTCTAATGTTTTATAGCTTTTGTGTTACTTCTTACACACACAGACTCTCTCTCTCTCTCTCTCTCGTTTGTTAGTGATAAACTACTTTCACAGCATGAGTCCACCCATTTCATGCCTCATAGTACCAGATCCTGATGACATGGTGTCATAGACAATGACTAACCAGTTTCATTACACCTGCAATAGCATCTTTTATTCTTCGCTATGTTTTTAATACTTTTTATTAATATATAAATGTTGAGCTCTATGGTTTTACTTTAATTTTACTTATGTCACCTTTTTCCTATTCTATCCACAAAATTTAATTATTAGTCAGATAGTCCTTGACCTATCTTTTGGGGAGCCCCATTCATACCTGTACATGAAGCATTTTATACATGTTATTCTCATGTTAAGGCATATTAGTATTTTATTAACTTTACACCTCCTATGAGAAGATCTCAGATCTGAAGGGTCTATTTTCCATCTTCTTCTCCTGAAAGCTAGTTCTCCTGGAAGATTTTCTACATTGTCCAACGTCATGCATATATCTGCCAGTAAGCCGTATTTCTGAGGAACAGATATGTTCTGGCACAAAGTGACTTCAAACATTGCTTTATTATATTAAACAAGATTTTCTATTAGACTTGCATGGTCCTATCAGTCCAAGTCTTTGCTGATGACTCCTGAGCTCTCCTAACTGGACATCCAAGTTGGACTGCCAGCTCTAAATCTGCCAGTGTTGTCTTCCTGTTCACAGTCTGGCTCTTAAACCCATCCTTTTCTTGACTATCTATTCTAACTCTTAAATATTTGTTCCATGTGGTTTTTTTTCTTTTCCTATTACTAGCCACAGCTTAACTTCAACTTTCCATCTTTTATTTATATTATCTTCCCCTTTTTAAATTTTGGTTTCTATTCCCTTCTCCACCTTATCTCTTTCCATCAAATATTCTCCTCTTTCCATCTTCTACCTTCATTCACTGATTTTCTAATCAATTTTCCATCAGTCCGCCTACCTCTTTCCTTTTTTGTGGGTCATCCACTCACTTCCTCTCTTTATGTTGATTTCCCATATTTATTTCACCTCAATATCCTAGGGCTTTTGCGTTTGTCCTTCTGGATATACAAGAAATTTACTGTGTTCCAAAATGATGCTGATAAGGGATGCTGATGTCTCCTCTTCCCTTCATTTTTGTCCACACAACTCAGATAAAGTAGGAAGCTAAGCACCGAACAGTGGCACGGAACCAATGGAAACAGAGACCGAGGTATAAAAATAGATAGCGAGAATCAAAAGTACAGGCAAGGAGTAATATGAGGAACAGTCACCTTCTTCACTGCTGAGAAAGACTAGACAGCATTTTCTTTAGAGTCTATCAGTGCCTCTCTTTAACAGGCAAAAGAGGTCAGGTTTGCGTTATAAAAGACTATACAAATACCCAAGTACTGTGTGTTCACTCTCTTGAAAACATATCCTGAGTTACATCTATCAACTTTATTTCTGCTCCCTGCTTACTTGTAAGTGTCTCTTAGAAGTTAACCATGTAAATCTGAAACTGCCTAGTTTGGATCTGAAAAGGAGCTGGCAATCACATAGGTTTGTTATCACACTGTTTTAATGATGACCTAAGTTTGACTTTGAGCATGTTAGAAGTATTGACTGTCAATGCCCTAACTATAACCTGTACATCTTGTGCTAGATCAGATTTTGGTTTTTGGAAGGTCGGTGCTTTCTCCTCCTTCCTTTGCACTTTTCTTTCTTGCTCTACTGCTCACCTAATGACTTTTCCAGGTTTGTTGCATTTCCTAAGAGCATCTCCATGAATTCTCTTAATCTGTGAAAGTACATCAAGTTAGAAAATGATAAATCCAAGACATAAAAGCATATCTTAAACTTTAATTTCAATGCTTAATTTATTGAGCCCTCTATCTGGGCAATCATATTCAATTCAGAGCCACAAAACTGCACAAAAAGACATTGTGAAGATCTCCTTTCCTCAGCAGAGCTGCCCTGCTAACTTACTAAAAGGATTACCACTTGTACTGAATGATTAACTCATGCTTTTGTTATTCAAAGATTCTTTCACTGCAACCTTCTTTTACAAGCCTGCCTAATCCATCTTTAACATATCTTCAAGTTACCTAAAATGTTGCAGATCTTCCACTGACTAAAAAAAAAAAAAAAAACCAACCAAAAAACCAAAACCCACAAAAAAAACCCCAAACCAAAAAAACCCCAGACTCACCTGTCTCACACCTGCTGTCACTCTGCTTCCTGGTATTTTCAAAAAATATACACCACCAGCTGAAGCATGCATTAACCTATTGCACTGGGCTGCTAATACCAAGTGCATTTTCTCAGCAAAGCAGACCTACATGCAACTTCAGTCCCATATGACATCTTAAATGTGACTTAAGCATTTTGTGTTTATTCTCTATACAGGAATGCATTCCAATATACATTCAACATACTGCCTGCAGCCACTCCAGACAGCCCAAGACACAAGTAAAAGTCTTAAGATGCATAATGTGAAGACGGATGGATCATCCAACAGTTACAACTAAGCAGTCTTTGGGTTGCTCTAAATTTCTTCCGGCAGCTGAGCGTCACAGTTCTAACCTTTCTTCCTCCCTGGCACATCTCCACTCCAAAGCTATATGGGAGGTTAGCACTGAGCTACAAGTATCTGTTCCAAACCACCATGATATTCTTACACAGCAGCAAGCTACAACTTGCTCCTGAAGCTATATATGTAAAGCAGCACAGAAATGATGGACAGATTTTCTCAATCTAAATCAGACCCAAAATGCTACTGTACTGAGTTGTACCAAGCTGCCCTAAATTTCAGCAATTTCTCAAATTAATAGAACAAATTATATTTAACCAGAGTTAAAAGTGTAGAGATGACTTTCCTTTTCAAGGTTATATATTGGGATTAACTGCTTAATTGCTGTTTTCTTGATGTTGGAAAAAGTAAATGTAAAATTTGCTAGGCAATTAAATCATTAGATCTTTTTAAAACATAGGAGTGAGGCAAATCATCACCGCTACCTCTGGCTGTTGCACTCAGACACAATTCCCATGCTTTCTGCAGCCAGAGGCTCAGCCACCACTATAGTACTGTCTCCAAGCCAGAGTAGGCAGAACTGTAGATATCACGGAAGTTCCTTGCTGCAGAATGGATGAGCAACCAAAGGAACAATAAAGGTGTTGCTCTGGGCTTCCAGAGTTCACCACAACAAACACAGGTTGGGTACAGGTTGTATTCAGCATACCTGCCATGACAAAAGAGCCAGATATGGTGTGGAGTGAACCTCTGCACATCTGGTTCCAGCCTTTCACAGTGTTCTCAGGATTAGTCATTGTTTAGTCTTGCAATTCTCTTACACAGTGGGAAGGAAGAAACTTCACCCAAAGAACAAATGATTGAGGAAAATTTCCATCACAGAATCTACCCAGCTTTTAGCACAAATGGGAAAGACTTTGCTTAGCAACATGGCCAAATACTTAACAACTGTCTACTCTTACCACATTTGCGGTTGCGCTTTCAGCTGCAGGTCTTTGCCTACAGTTCTGGTACCTGTACCACGATCTCAAGTACACAGACAGAAAATGAAAACCCATCAACTATTTTGAAGAGCAGCTGAGAGCCATAAAAGAGGCAGGAGTGGATTAGAGCACAGGCCTCATAAAACATACCAAGTCTGTGAAGATTTTTTATGAGACCAGTATGCTACTCCACAGCTTTCTGTATTTCATGTGTCTGCACAGGCATGGCTGAGCAAGGAAAGTAGGGCAGGAAAATATTTCGTTTTGTCTGCTAATTCTCAGCAGGCATTTCAGAGCTTAGAAGACTTTTGCCTCAAATCCTATCCAAAAAAATCCATCTGCCCAAACTGTGCTGTGCTTGGGCTATTTTTAACCTATAACCACATATATGATGGGCAAAATGTTAATACTGCAGATTCTGCTGATATTATCTGATGCAGGACAAGTCTCATTGATTTTCTTACTCAGCAGAACCAGGAACAGCATTTGACCATGACTTACACTCTCTGCCAATGATTTTGTTTTATATTTGTGTTTCTCTTCAGGGTTCTGGCACACAGTGGGATACCACACCTTCCTTGCCCCCCAACTCTCTCCTAAAAAGACATGCAAAATCTTGTTCTTTTTTCTCTCTTGACTTGTATGTAAAGGGCATAAAATGTTCCAGCCATTCTATGCCCTTTACTGTACTTCTACAATCTCAGTCATATTTTCCATTTAATAAGGTTATCAGAACAGCACAGAAAATTGGATTCTATCTGTGCATTTACAAGTAGTTCCTGATAAAGTGCCAAAAGATTGTCTGCCAATAATTCTATGCAAAAAAACAGCAATAATTTTGCTTTCTCACTTCTTGCAAATACTTTATCAATAGTTTGAGTTCATTACCTGTAACTAATCTGAGTTTTTCCTTTCTGTAATCCATGGTATTTTACCTGTTAATACCTCTTTCTTTTACATGGAGAGATTTGGAAAAAATATATATTTAAGATTAGTAACAAGGAAGTATGAATATGTGTGTGCACATGTGAAAGCACACAAAGAAAATACAAAATAAGGATTAACAGGAAAAGTACGCATTAATTGCTACAGAGCACCCTACACGGGGATTTAATCCAAATGAATGAAGAGGAACAAAATTACCTAAAGTAGGGTGTCAGGAAGATGGAGAAGGAAACTAGATCCTTAAAATGCACAGCTGAGGAATATAAGAGAACTGTGGAATTAAAGAATTTTACCTAAGACTTATAAAGGGGTGAGACAAAATAATGGTGCAAAAGATCCCAAACAGCACCCATTCCTAAAGGGAATCAATGGCAAGTCCCAGATCAGGCTATTGTCACCAATGAATGAGAACATGATAGCCAGCGTCCCTTGTCTTCTGCATTGCACAGAAGTGATCCTGGTCACCAGTGACCATCGGGCACATGAATTGATGCTTGTGAGTCTGTGGGTGTGAGTGAGCAAAATCTGTAAGAGAATGAGTGAGAGTGGGAAACTTTAGAGATTTTGCAGAAGAAAATCACTTTTCCCTTCCACAAGATCTTGCATTCAGTTCTGTTATACTAATTTCCCACATAACAATTCCAGATTATTCTGTGTGAGACAGTATTTGTACACAAGGTCCTTGTGTACAAATAAAAGGATGAGACTTAGCAATAACCAGAAGACGCTGTGAGGAACCAAGAAAAAACAAAACCAGACAACACTATGTGGAAGGGCCCAGAGAAGAACAAGCAACAATGACTTTTGCAACCCAGAGAGACTTTAAGAAAGGGTTGAGGGCACAGCCACATTAACTCTCTGCTCCAGGTCCACTTCCCCACCTACATACAGACATCAGCACCAGCTCCTGCATCCTTCTTCACAGTTCCTCACAGCCTCTAGCACTCACTGCTGCTACTGCTGCTGGAGAACAGGACTAGCTCCAGGTAGCTGGAGGGGTCGCAAGGAGCAGAGCAGGAGGGAGATGAGATGGGACCAGTCAGCAGCATCTCTCGACTCACTACCTGGATGAGAACAGCAGCAGAGAATGAGGCAGTGGTGAACAGACCTTAGAAAATACAAGAACTGTTACATCACACACAGTATTAAAAAAGGATTTGGCAGTATGGCATGAAAAAAGTGCTACGTTGCACAGGCTGACAGGCACGCCTCTGAGTGAAACAGTGGTCAAGTTATTAAGAAGATGACAGAAAGCCACTGACCACAGCTGCCCAGTTCAGGGCCTGTATGCTACAGTGCATACAGGGCCTGTATGCACTGGTGAGATAGCTCTGTTCAGATTCTCCAGCACAACAAGTTCACCTCTGATTTACAGCACATAAGAGCATCTGAGAGTACTTGGAAGGCAAAGCAAAGAAAAGGGGAGATGCAATGTATGTGGTGGGGCAGATTATGACCAGAAGCCCAGAGGAAGGAATGAGAAGCAATGGCTCTCATGCAGTAAGAAGGGGAAAAAAGTTCCCTGGAGCTAAGTTGGGGCTTTTGAAAATGGGACAAGACAAAAGTGACAGAAGCAGTTGATCATGCCATAAAAGCAGGAAGGCAGGAGAACTGGGTTCTGTTCACTGTTATATCAAGAGCTTCATGATTTTTGGCAAGTATCTTAATTGGTTCCTAAGATGTCAGCAATATCTGGGCTCAAATGGCCACTGCAAGGTTTAAAGCACTACAGTAAAGGATACTTGGATATTCTCAAGGAAGAAGGTACATATACATATGTATATTTATTATTTGCAATGGATCCTGAAGGGAGAGAACCATTTGGTTACATTAAGCAAATCTGTTTTCAAACTTCTCTTCAGAATTCTTAAAACCTCAGCGATGTGAAATATTTATGTTTTGAATTTAGTAAGCATTCAGTATTTCTTTCCTTGAGCACAGGAGTTCTTATTGAATAGGTCTGAGTGGTTGACCTAACACAATATTCTTTTAAAAGCTAGACTATATCCAGTGTTTAGCACTAGTTAGTACTACAGTATTAATGCAGATTTATCTTATGCATTTTGCATGGATCATACACACGGCAAACTCATTCTTCAGTACTGAGGGAAACCCACACTGTATGTAGCTGTTCCTGGAACAGCAGGCAATGGTTCTGTGATGGGCAGGGTATCCTGCCTGGTCCTCAGCTGCTCTTCCAGAAGGGCAGAGATCTCCCACAGGTCATCTCTGCCAAGCTTACATCTTTTAGCCCTGGTATACCTCAAATGACACTAGACTTCTAGCTTTTAACAACTCAGCTGAGCTCAGTGTATTTCTTCCATCCTTGAACAGAGAAACCACAGCAGGACATGTGAGACTCTGAGTGATAAGCAGTGATGATGATATCAAATCTACCCACTGAAATCAATTCCCCCTCCTTGTACTAATCAAAACATTGTCCTCCACAACCAGATAGAACTGCAATGTCTCAGCAATGTCTCAGCATGATTCTTCTCATTTAATATTCTTTTTAAGCTGTCCTGTTTGGAGACAGATTTCAGGATTGAGCATTTGGAATACAAATTATTACTGGCCACATGGTTAGGAAAAAACTAAAATAATATCCAGCAGCAGCACCACTGTTCCTCCTGGGTTTCTTAATCACACTGAACAGTGGTTTGAAGGCACAAAGTTTAGAGGCCTTCAAGTCCAGTCCACTGAGAAGGCGGCCATATCCCTCCAAACCATTACCACAGTGGTCAGGAGAAGCAGTTCTGTGGAAACAGAGCCAGTCTCCAGCCAACAAAGTCAAGGTTCGTGAGATCAAAAAAGGCAGCCTGGTTCTGTGTCCTGGAAAGGACACAGTAGGAACAGGAAACTGGGTCTAGTCCCTCTCTTAGGGGTTTATATATTTTAAATCAGAGTACAACCTGCAAACATTTCTGGGAGTAGGAACTAGATCTCAGGAGAAGGTGATGAAAGAGGGACAAGTGCTGGGGACGACAAAATGAAAGCAAAAAGAGGTTTGGAAAGACAGGGAGGCACAACCCAATCAGTATTCCTATCCTTTGGGTACTTAGTCCTGCAACCATGAACACCATAGTTATCTTTCTGCTGTATGTACACTGGGAGAATCTTGACATTGTATTTTCACCAAAGACTTTCAGTTCTTCTTCTAGTCCTTTGTTCAAGAATTCTGGAATGGGAACTCTGCCAAATCTTAACTGCTGAGTTATTTTCTGGTTTTTATACTGCTGCAATACAAAAGCCTTCACACTTTTCAGTCTTGCTAGAATCTCCCTGAAACAAAGCATCTTCACTCCAGGTAAAAGTATTAAAAGAAAGAAGCTATTAGATTTCTGAGCTATCAAACATTTTATCTATTACCTTCCATTGTGATACTTCTGTTTAATTACTATACTGTTGCATCATGCAATGACTTAGTTAAGCTCTGTTTATTTATTCTCATCTTTGATACTTCTGATTTGTTCACTTCTCTATTCTTATTTTCTTACACTCCTTTAATGTGTTTTTACTGATACCGTGAAACTAGTCCCCCAAATGAAGCTTCATACAGCCTATTTGTTCAAGAAGTAATGTCACATTTTCTACTGATGAATCTCCACTATGTGGTAACTGACTCTCAAGACTTAGAAGCCTCTAAAGTTTTGAGCCAAATTTCCTCCTAAGATATGTTAAAAAAAATAATTTTCCTTGTCCAGCCAAATCACATATCCAATCATTGGAAGACACAAATAGAGGACAATAGTGTAGTAAATATTTGGTTAATCTAATTAAGTATTCATTACACCACTGTCCTCCATTTGTATATTCCTAAGGATTGGGGTTTTGGTTAGCAATTGATCTAAAATTCAAGCACTGCATGACCCAAACATGTATTTCTAATATACTTTTATACCTTATAAAAGTAACCAATTAGAAAAACATACAGCAAACAAATCTTTGAAAGTAACAATGCCAAGTTCTGCAAAGTTGGAGAACAGAACAATCCTGGGATCGAGGACTCTTGTTCTGTATCAGCTCAACTCTCTTCTACGTGCAATGGGAACATAAGACTGGAGAGAGAGGTTGGGCCTTTCAACATTATCTCCTGAGATACCAGGTACCACTTTGTATGACACCTTTCCTACTGAACTCAGTCTTAAAAGCTGGTAGGTGCTGAACCCCAGTGCAAGGCTCTTTCTAATTATTATAATCCTTCTTCTCTTACCAGTCTACATGTATCACGGCTATTTTATGCCCATTTGTAGTTGAGAAGCACTGCCTTTTAGCGTAAGTAGCTAAAGGAGTTTCTCCTAGAGAATAAAACAGTACTTGCTAAACATCCCAAGCCCTTCTACTGCATTCTCAGTTGACAGACTCTTTCCTCAGTCACACACACAACATTTTGTAATATCTCTTACAATTTCTGGCTGTCCTTTTCGAACATAGGTGGCAAAAATCAGAACTTGCCATTCCTTGTACCATGTTGTCAATACTCCCCCAGAATGACTACAAGTACCTTTACTAATACACCCTCCGGTACATTTTCTTACTGATGGAGACATCTTCTGGGCAGCTTATGAGTCATGCTGTAATCCATGTGTTTTTCCCCTCAGCCACAGTCCATTCATGAAACCTCGCTTGTATTAAAATAAATTATTTTAATTCCATCCCAAAATTTTATTGCATTTTGTTAAGGGATATCAGGACCTCTCCTGCTTGGCTGCTAGAACCCAGCCCAATGCCCCAGGAAACAGGGTCTCTGCCCAGGCTGAGAGATGCAGCTCCTGCTCTCCCATTTGCAGGTTCAACCAGTGGCAAAGCTGAGCATGTATCCCAGAGACGCGCTGTCCTGGTTTTGGCTGGCATAGAGTTAATTTTCTTCCTGGTAGCTAATACAGTGCTGTGTTTTGGATTTAGTATGAGAATGATGTTGATAACACATTGATGTTTTAGTTGTTGCTAAGTAGTGCTTATACTAGTCAAGGGCTTTTCAGCTTCCCATGCTCTGCCAGGTGCACAAGAAGCTGGGAGGGGGCACAGCCAGGACAGCTGACCCAAACTGGCCAAAGGGATATTCCACACCATATGACATCATGCTCAGTATATAAATTGGGGGCAGTTGGCTGAGGGGGGAGCGATCGCTGCTCAGGGACAGGCTGGGCATCAGTCAGTGGGTGGTAAGCAATTGCATTATGCATCACTTGTTTTGTACATTCTTTTACCATCATTATTATTATTATTTTCTCTTCCTCTGCTGTCCTATTAAACTGTCTTTATCTCAACCCACAAGTTTTACTTTTTTTTTTCCGATTCTCTCCCCCATCCCACCAGGGGGGAAGGGGAGCAAGCAGCTGTGTGGTGCTTAGTTGCCAAGGGCGTTAAACTACGACATACACACAGATACACACACACATGACACTGATGTGGCTGGTCACACAGTCTGCCACAGCCAAGGTGCTGCCTTCAACACCACCCACATGCAGGAGTCACGTAAGACATAAGCACAGACAGCTAAGTCCCCTCTCCTCTTCGGCTGGCAGAGACAGGAGGTCACAAGTGAAAGTGCACGCACACACACCCCCACCACTCTCTGGATTCACAACTTTCTGGGATTGCACATTCACGGATTCCTCAAGTACCGGCGCGGCTCTTCTGCTGCTCCACACCCCTGCCAAGTTCCCAGCCCTCTGACCCACCCCACGTGTCCCCTACTCTCTGGCTGGTCCAGCCTGATGCTCGCTGCAAACATGCAGCACTCACACACTCATCCAATAGGTACCCCACACTCATGGGTCCCCCTGGGTACCATGGGTCCCTGCCTGCCTGGATCTAAGGCCCTCTGTACCGTCCAGCTTGAAATTTGCTGGTGAATACACATGCACATCCCACATACACCTGTCTGGGGAAGATACAAGACACTCGCCCCCAGGCAGCCAGGACTACGCACATGGGCTGTGACCTGCCGTCCCACTCCAGCCATTGGTGCTCAGCCCCTCACTCATGCCAGTCCCCCAGTAAGCTGGTTTCTGGGACACACACCATTCCCACCCCACTAGCTGGCACTGAGACTCCCACTCACTCCAGCTGCTAACACTGCAGGCCAGGGGCACCTACAGCCCCCTTCTGACTCTAGTAACTGGCACCCAGTCCACTCATGCTGGTCCCACCCGCTGCTAGCACTCCAGATACAAAGTCTGTAGGACCCACCAAGATCCAGAGGGCTATGGCCCCTCGAATCACTGTTGCTAGGACTTCAGGTTTACATCCTTATCAGCAGCGAAGTCCCAGTTTGCCTGCAGGTCAGGTTTTATGTCTCCATGTGTTCGCCTCCCACCCTTTCCTTATCATCCCAATCTGGCAAGGTCCTTCGGCACATAATCTTACATGGAAAAACCAAATGTTCTTACACTCCATATATCCTTACCAATTAGAGTGAGTGACCAGATTTGTTCTTATCACTACCTCCCTTATCATTTGTCCATCAGGTTTGGCTCTGTGTGTTCTTGTTTATGGTTCCTTTGACCAGATACCTTTAAGGAGCAGACAGTTCCACATTTCACTTGAATCCTCCAGACTGTGTACTCCTTCCTGTATGACATGCCAGCCTTCCTCTATAGCAACTGCATCTTTTCTATTTCCGTATTGAACAAACCATACTTTTACTTTTCCTGTTGTGACCTTTCATAAGGGTCTACTTCAGAAAAATCCCTCTGGATAGTTTTCCCTCTAGTACAAGTCTCTAGAATTTGAAGTCAGTTCTTTATTTCTCTGTTCATCATCATCATTTCTAGCTTCTCTAATAGTTTCCCATGTGGCACTTGATAATGTTCTTCGCTGATGTCCAAATAAATGGCCCTTCTTCTAAAGTTCTACACACCACTCACACCACTGCAGTCAGACAACGAAATCTTCATAAAGTCTCCTTCCTTCCACTCCATAAGACCACAATATATATAACAGCTCTCCAAATACGCACCACTCTTGATTTGATGAAACTCTTAACATAACTTGCTATTGGATTTGGATTCTCATGTGTCAATTTTTTTTTGTTTGCCACCTGTTCCAGATCTTTCTTTCCTCTCTTCAGCAGTTTCTTTGTTAGCATCTCCAAGTCACCTCCCAGCTTTCTCTCTTCCTCCTGCCAGTTCTCATCTGACTTCCCTGAAACGCATAATATTCACCAAAACTTAACTTATGTTTGTTTTGGAACATCTCAAAGTACTTCACAAAGGAGCAGTCAGCACGACTGACATAAATTTACAATGAGAAAAATGACTCACAATGGCAGAAGGACATGTCAAAACCATGCAGGACAACCAAGAACAGATCCTGCCTGTCGCCCACAACCCAGTTCAGTGCTCTGCTTATGCGATCACTTGGTCTCCTCCTGTGCAATGCATTTCTACACCTTCTGCACTGAAATTAGGGACCCTCCCCTTCCCTGCACCCTGATCCTGGACTGGGCATCAGGTTGGTTTTTTTTTGCTCCCAGTCTTCCTGTTCTCAGCTCCAGCCCCAGCCCCAACTTCAGTCTGGGCCACAATCTTACAACTGCAATTACAGGAAGGTCCTGCCAGCTCTTGACTGAAGCAGGGCTCTATGCTGGCAGGACTCAGAGGGAACTGACCTTTCCAACTCTTGCAAGTATCTACCAAGTACAGTGAACAAGAATTTCTCAAAAGCTTGTAACTCAGCCAACCTTAGCTGATCTTCATGGCTACCAAACATGACACAAAGACCACTTCATAATGAATATCAAGTCCTTTTTCCAAAATATACTTCAGCAAGACTTTTAAAGGAAAGATCAGACACATTTTTATTATAGGCAAAAAGAGTATTTTTCACTACCCTCAGTCTGAGCAATGACCAAACTGTTCAGACGAACTTGATTAACAGGCAATCCCCGGTTCACACATATCACCACCTGGAGAGACTAGAGGGTTTTATAATGAATAGCATCAGACCAGTTTTATAGTAGGCAATGGTATGAACACAGCCTGAAACACTGAAAGGTTTTCATTCCATCAATAATGGACAGAGCTGGAACTATGGAATTCCATAGCTCCAAGATAACCAGTTGCAATTGCTTTCATTAAACAAAAAAAGAGTAATTTGAAAGTTGCTCACACTGCTGAATTTCCTTCTACCTGTTACTGAGGTGACAAGAGTTCTCTTCAGATGGCACAATAACCTATCCTTTGCTTTAAGCAAAATATCCCCCATGTAAACAATATAGGTTTGCTACTGGAAGCAAATTCAGTTTGAAAACAAGATGCTACTATATACAGTAATTACTACCATCCAGTTTCACTCAGTGAAATTATTTTGAAAAACATTCCTTTTGGAAGAATTAATATTACATTAAAAATGCATGATACTGACTCAACACTACTTATAATAGTAACTAAAAGGTGTCTTTCAGGCAGAACATTTTTATATACAAAATTCTCCCAGCTTTATTGGAAGCAAACCAGGCTTGAGCATTACCAGCAGCCAAACATATACTTGGAACAGTCTAATTGTACAGCATCATGGCTAATAAAAAGGATAATTCTGCTACCTCTGTGGAGGTGGCTGGAAGCCCTTGGTATAGAGAGATGAAATATATATTATGAGATAATGTAATATATATTTGTTTAGGATTTTTAATGTGTTTTAAATGGCCATAAGTTATGGAGATTTTCCAGAGTGCACATGAAAAACGCTCATGCCAAGACTATGATTTATTTAGAGCCAATGTATTTTTTTAACAAATGAGAAAAAATATGGCAATGTTTTCAGGAAAAAAAAACAAAACCCACACACCAAAACCATACCTATTGTAACTCCATTCTTCTGCTACTTCCATTCCAACATGAATTCTGTTCTACAGAATCAGTTAGGACGGAATAGGGATATTTAAAGGTATCTTTGCCTTTTTCAGTGTTTTGGACTGCCATGAGATAGAATCCAAGACTCCCCAAAGTCCTGCAATTCCAGAAGTAAGTGCTGTTTCATTAAAGAAATTACCATCTCCCCTCTCTAATGGCAGAACAGCATCAATGGTAGTCCTGAAAATCTGCGAGCTGTCTAATCTTGAATACTAGATCCAGTGTAAAAGTTAAACTTCTCCATGAGTCTTACAACAGTGTAATCTCAGATAAGAATCCCCTGTGAGGGGGGGATAATAAGGCTGTGAAGTGCAGTGAAATATGCTTGCAGGTGCTCAAATGTTTCTTTCTTTCCCCCACATATACTTTGTGCTTTTAACAATCTTGCGGTCAGTAGTACAGTGAATGAATAAATTCTGATAAAATTAAGTAGAATCTTGATTGCAAGTAGATAAGTAAGCATTCAAAAGGGCAGTACAAAGGAGATTTATGGATAGCATTATAATTTCGTATTTTAAAGGAGAGATTTATGAATTATTCCAAAAATCTCCTTGCTATCTGGCAGATGGGAAAGGGAATTAAAAACTCCTTACAGGACTTCAGTTTGGAAGGATTGGTGCAGTTGCCACCACCACAGATAGCTCTCAGCTGGTATCAACAATGCAGTGGAGGCATAGGTCTAGGTAGGCACAGGTTCATTTTGAAGTATTAGCAATGATTTCCAGTAAATTGAATTCTACATTAAATCAGAATGATACCTAATCTAAGTGCGCTAGGAAAAAAAAACCCCAAACAACCTACTTCTCTTGTTGTTTTATCTTACTGGTATTTCTAATCCAGCAGGTATCTCTACCCCATTAATTTGTCTGCCTCTTTAGTACTGCTTTCAACAGTTCACAAAATATCATCCAGGAGAAGCAAAAAACATTAACACAATGTATCCTTTCAAATAAGGCCGTATGTAGAAGATTAAATTATTCAGTATGTATCATGTATGAAAACTGACATTTCCTTTAATCAACTTCATGATGACATTCATGATTGCTTTCATCAAACAGTGAACCAGACTACAATGATGGTGTATAATTGCTTTCCATCAACTTTACTTGGGTGCTAGAGTTACCAATAGGTTCAAGACAGAGTAACAGAGAACCTGTGAATTTTGCAGCAGAAAGAGTAGAAATTTGAAAGGTAGAGTAGAATTTGAGCTACAGATTCTTATATAGTACACCACAAACTAATAGCTGCAGTAAAGCCATTTCCACAGCTTTCCACTGAATCAGGATACTACACCATGGAGCATCTCTCCTCTTCCCTGTTTACAGTTATCCTAGAACCCTGTGCACACATGACCAACAGCTGTTTCAACTCTGTCACCAGGCTCATCATTTATGTAGTGCTGTTTTATCTAAGGAACTCTTATTTTATAAGGGGGGAGAGAGAGAGAGAGAAGAAAATTGAAATCTTCTCAATTATAGCTGTTATATGTAGCTGAGGATAAAGGCAAGATCTAGGCTTCCTGTGGGAGCTGACTTATTAGCATAAGTGCTTTCTAGAAAAAGAAAATAACTATTCTAGTGCAGAAAAAGATTCTTTCAGAAGAGAACTCAAGATTGCAGTCAAAAGTAATTTTGACTGGTTTAGATACCAAAACTTTCCCCAAAGCTTGGTATGTGTGGTTTTGATCTCATGCTTGTGGGGCAAAGCAGGGCTTCCTAAACTTGTGTTACTTGAGTACAATCATCACTGTAGTTGCAACTGGAGACAGCTGCGTACAACCCAGCATTAAGATCCACAACAGGGGATACCACCAGCTGTGCATCTGACAGGGAAGGAATTCAGATGTTTTGGCATGATTTTCATATCTTTCACAATGGGATTTGAGCATCTATTGGGAAACATACAGTAGTTTCAGAACCCCTGTAAACCCCTCAGCACACCTTTTGAAAATGAAATAAAGCATAATTTTTGGAAAGGCTGTAACAATTTTTAAATGTTTACATTTTGCCACATTTCAAAGAATTGCAGCAAAAAATTAGGTTGGAAGGGACCTCAGGAGGTCTCTACTTCAACCTCCTACTCAAAGGGAGGCAGGCTAACCTGACAGGTAGGTTAGGTTGCTCAGGACCTTTGTCCAGTCAAGCTTTGAGTATTTCTAAGGATGGAGATTCCAAGACCTCTCTGGGTCCCATCCCTGGGTTGCAACACTCTCAGAAGGAAGAATTTCCCTTGCTGCAATCAGGGAAAATCATTCCCATTCAATCATTTCCTCTCTTTCCCTCACTGCAATGCCCATTAGGTAGTGGAAAACTACTGTTAATTCCCACCTCGTGTTATTGGTGGGAGTTTTTTGTTGTGTTTTTTTTTTTTTTTGCGTTTGTGTGTGTGTGTGGGGGGGTGTGCGTGTTGTTGGTTTTTGTTTGGTTTTCCCCAAACAAATTTAACTCCAATATTGGCTGTTTTGCAAGTTTTCCAAGAACCTAAATTACCTACATTAAAGAACATTGGCCCCATATCCTACATGATAATACAAACAATACAAAAGAGAACCACTTGGTAATGAACTATTAATTCATACAATGGGGACTTACAGGTCCAGGGCTCAATAGTTCAATTCAGATTTTATCCAAAAACATCTGGGAACTCTTTGAGCAGCTTGAGTGAAGAAAACTTTTTCATGCAACATAACATTGCAATAGTAAAGGGCCTCACCAGATTAAGAGCTCCAAAATGATAATATTCTTCAGTGGAGATTTGTATTCTACAGCTATGTTCTGACCATGATCAAATTGGCACCTTTCCATGTCCTGCATTAGCTCAGGTTAATTTTTCTTGTAGTTTTTCAAATAAGGTGAGATGCATTAAAGAGACTGAACGCCGTGTAGAGAAGCGTCATGTTGTAAAAGAGAAGACAGGAACTCACTAATTCTAATCCCTAGACAAATACATAATAAAATTAAAACAAAGATGAAAGTTCAAACAGCAGTCCTAAACCAACAACCCAAAATCCTTTGAAGGTATTCCAGCTGGCAACTCAGATTAGACAAGTCATTTGCAAGTGATTTACTAAAATCACTTAGATAAGTAATTTTACTTCACCAGCCCAAAAAAGGTGAGACAAGGTGGCAGTTATACTTCCTCTGACTGGAAGGAAGAAATCACTTTCTTTTTTCACCAGATTTCCTTCCTACCAATACTATATTGAAAACAAATAGTTTAGAGTTCAATTATCTTTAGGGTATTCATGATTGCCCAACCAAAAAAAAACCAACCAAAAAAACCATAACAACAATAGCAGCCAAACAAGTGAAGGATTCACTATATAGACAATAGAATTGACATAGGCCATGCACCATGAGGCTAGGATTCTACAAAGAAGAAAGCTGACTCAACAGAAGGAAATATGTTTACAACATCACATTTTAATGATTCCTGAAATATTACAAATTTTCATATGATGTAACTATTGGAGATAAATAGCAGGCTGACATACAGAGCAGAATTAAGATTATTTGAATAAATTTGCCTAGACTTTCTTGTTCCTTTTTTGGGGGCTGGGGGTGTGAGGGGTATGGGAAGAACAGGTAATGCAAGCAAATACCATCTCCCCTGGGATTCTGGCTACAAATCTGAAGACCTTAAAAGAAAAAAAAAAACAAACCAACAACCAAACAAAAAAAAACAACAACAAAAAAACCCAAAACCACCTCAGCCTGCATTGTTGCAGGGATCATTGGGTTTACAATATAAAGTCAGTCCCACTTCAGCACCTTTAGCATTCTTGTGCTCTTTGCAATATCCATGGCCTTTCACAAGATTTGGTCACTGAACTTTTAACTAATCAGTTACCCTGAGTAGCACTTTTACTGGCATTTATCAGTATTCATAAATTTCTCATTTTCTACTAAACAAAAATCCTCAAATTCTGCAGTTCTTTTAGGCCTAACCAAATGCCAGATGTTTTGAGTTCTTGGTATCTTTGGTACCTTAAGAGTTTGGGCTTTTTTTTTCTTTTCTGCCCAAAAAAGATTCCCCAAAGTACATACAAACAAAAATTGACTCTCATTGAAGTCTATGGACTGTGATGTTTCAAATAGAAATTTCTTGGCACCACAGATCCTATGGACAGATGGGACAGAGTACCTAGTTGCTAAAAACTTTTGTTACATTAACCCATTCTCCTCCCCTCCCCCAATCTCCACTGCACTAATTTTGACTGAACAATGAATGTCCAGGAACATTGCTTTTTATAGACCAGCACACTTGGTCCATATTGTAGGCACAAACATGAAATAGAATAGTTTTGCTAAATCCTGTAACTTTAAAATGGCCTAATTTAGTTATTATCTCAATTATGGCAAGCCAAAGGCTTAAACTTGTTAAGTCTAAAAAAAAAAAAAAAAAAATCTCTGCAATCTCTCTCTGCAATCTTCAAGCATTTACCCACATTTTAGCAACATCTATCTCACATTTGTAGCCCAGCACGACCCTCTCCCCCAGGAACCGCCCAAGAGTATTTTATCCAATGGAAACCTACTAGAGGATATACTTCGCATCCAAGAAGTTGCACCTTTTTTCCATTGTCATTACACAGCTCTGCAAGGTAGGGCACACCCAGCACACTCCTCCATTAAGGACAACACAGAATCACAGACTGGTTGAGGCTGGAAGGGACCTCTGGAGGTCATCTTGACCAACCCCACTGCTCAAGCAGGGCCAAGTAAAGCAGGTTGTCTGGGACCATGTGCAGATGGCTTTTGAATATCTCCAGGGATGGAGACTCCACAACTTTGCTGGGCAATCTGTGCCAGTGCTCGGCATCCTCACAGTAAAAAAAAAAAAAAAGAATTAAAAAATGTTTCCTTACGCTTACACAGAACCTCCTGTGTCAGTTAGTGCCCATTGCCTCTTTTCCTCTCACTAGGCACCACTGGAAAGAGCATGGCTCTGTCTTCTTTACACCCTCCCTTCAGATATTTACGTACATTAATGAGATCCCCATCAAGCCTTCTCTTCTCTGGGCTAAACAGTCCCAGCTCTCTCAACCTTTCCTCATATGAGAGGTGCTACATTCCCTTAGTTATCATAGAGGCCTTTCACTGGACTCTCTCCAGTAGCTCCATATCTCTCTTGTACTGGGATTCATGCAGTCTCACAAAGTTAGAAGACTGAAATCAGGCTTATATTGAAATGTCTTCATGTCTTAATACTACAGGCCTGATCACAACCCTGTGCATTTAATACCATGCAATAAAAACTGCTTTAACCATAAGGATATTGCATCAATCTCCATATAACTATTGGCTAGAAGGCAGAGCCTAACAGGTATCTAAAATACATTCCCAAGATACACAGGAAACAGCTATGTAGTTCAAAAGATGAAGAGCCCATTCAGCTGTAAAACTTCCTTCCTTGGCTTCTGCACCCTACAAAGGAATTGGAAAAGGATGAGGAACATCACAGAACTTTTTGGAACCAACAGCCTCAGGTTTCATGAATGAATATCATAAACTTTGATTTTGCAGACTGATCGTGTAAAGATGTTTGACCTTGAGAAGGCAGCTTTTGCAGAACAAGAAAGAAATTAAAAGCCAATAAATGAGGTGTCAAGGAGGAAAGACCCATCAGGCTGGGACAAGCCCAGGGGGAGAAGGAAGAAATAACAGATTAAAATATAAAAATCATTCCTTTGAAGAAGAAAGAATCCAAAGAACAAAAATGTGTTCATTTTCCTTAGAGAGACTGCTTGAAGACTAGAGAGTACAAACTTTTCTTTATTTTTTAATGTATCTTTCTCTGATATTTAATTTCCACTTGCCATACTTGTCAAATTTGCAGTTATTCTCCAAATGCCTCTGAGAGCATCAAATCTTTGAGCTGTTGCCCTGCCCTTTTCTTTGCCTTGCAAATCTTATCTGAGTATCTTAATTCCCATGTGCCTGCTTGCCTCCCTTTTCAGTTCCGGTGTTCATTTTGTTGCTATTCTTTTGATTAATTGTGACTTCAAACAGTCCTCAACAAGTCACACTCTTAGCAGAATTCCTTTCGTTACATAGAAACAAGCTAACTGTAATCCCAAAAATACATAGCACGAGTACTGTTATACTGGGCCACACTAAAAGCCTAGCAGCCTCTCTCCAACAGAGGAGATGCAGAGGATACACATGCTAGCAGTACAAAAACATGCCATATGTGGACCAACCATGTGAACCCTTGAGACACCATCCCATCTTATCATAATAAATCTACATTTTCCTTTGTTTTCAATATCTTGAGTGTGATGTTGACTATGTGACAAATTACTCTGAGGGAACAGAAATTGCTATCACCAAGAAGTAAAATGTAGTATCCTTCAGCATCCTCAAATCCCCTCTACCTGATTTCCATGACAGATTTCTAAAAGAACTGAAAAATAAAAGTGTAGGATTGAGGAGGGGTTTTTTTGGATTGGGTTTTTTTGCTGGTTTGTTTGTTTTTTTTTTTTAAAGATAAACCTGTCAAGTCTGGAGTAGAATGATCAGATTGGAGAAAAGCAACTGCAGTGCCAGTAATTCAGGATGGTAAAATCCAGCCTATGTGACCGCAAGTCCACTAGCCTGCCTATTTGGATAAAAATTTGGAGGAAGGAATAAATGACAAATGAAGGAATAAATGACAAATGAAGGTACACTGAAAAGGAAGGAAAATTCTCACAGATTTATCAGACACAATTATTTGCTAGACTGGTCTTCAGTTCTCTTGAATGAAAACACAAACTGAAATTCATCTCATCTATTCCGATTTCAGTAAAACATTCAATACAGTGCTACACTGAAAAGTTTAACAATAGCACAAGAAGTTGGGCTATTCTAACAACAATTGAGGAAGACAATGATATGGCATCATTCACTTGCAGGAACAACTTGGCACCTGTCACAGAAATGATGACATCTAATAACTCCAAGTGCAGACTCCCATAAGGAACTACTTATATCAACTAGTTTCAGTCATTTAGAAGTTGTGCATCTAGCCTCAGCACTATGTCTAGACTATGTCTAACCTCTTACATTTAAGATGAACAGGATGAGTTGCTCTCAGCAGGTGGCTATGACTTTTTAACATCTAAGGTTAAAACATCAAGCATTTAGATGGATGAAGTTAGGCAGAAGAACCACCATCTTGGGAACCAACCTTCCCCCATCCACCTCTACCCCAAAGAAGTTCTGCGATATTACTTACATGACTGATCAATCAACTTATTACAACTATGGAGAAGGTAACTGCCATCCCAAGATTTATCAGCTGATGTATTCCCTATCCCTTGGACAGGGAAGTATTCCTATCACTATGTAGGAGGCCCTTGGCCTGAAATATTATATATAATTCTGGTCACATATTTGCAATAAATATATATCCACAAAGGAAGAACAGATGCCAATGGATATTGGCATGATCAGACAAGTGCAGAGGTGACCTTAGAAAAAAGACGAAAGAAGTTGACTTGTTTAGCTTAGTCAAAGCCTAAGAAAATATGTGTTGCTCTATGAAGAAAGCAAGCCCCAAAGAGGGAAAAGAACTACTTATACTAAAATGACATTGCTGGCACAAAAACAAATGTCTACAAATTCACAGCAAATAACTGTTGACAGGATCTCAAAAAAGGGTTTCAAAGCCTTAGAGGAATAACTTTCCAACAGGAATAATGGGCACAACCTAGTGAATTTTGCAATTAAAATTAGTATTTTTACAATTAAAATTTACATCTTTGAATTTGAAGATTTAAGATTAAATGGTGACTGATATAGGAAAGCACTGGACTTGACCCAAATTGTGTTTTCTTGTTCTATGCTTTCATACAAGAATTACTACTCACATCTACCCTCCCTCAGCCCAGGTCACCATCCAATC
Organism: Mycteria americana; assembly: GCF_035582795.1. Taxonomy (NCBI): domain Eukaryota; kingdom Metazoa; phylum Chordata; class Aves; order Ciconiiformes; family Ciconiidae; genus Mycteria; species Mycteria americana. The sequence continues at coordinate 22,043,008 of NC_134372.1, forward strand.
TCATCCTTCCCTGCCCATCATTGCCTTTGCTTTATGCATCTCCAAATACAGTCACATTACTCTCCACATCCCCTCAAGCCCTTTTTCTCAAGCTACTCCTTCTGTTACTCTCCCTTCCACTACCTCTAAAAATAATACTCCAAGGCAGACATCAAACAAGCAAAGTTTCAGCCCAGGCATTTGTAGCCTTTCCTGGACACAGTGTTCTTTTGTTGAACGCTGGAGCTGCATACTTCTTTGCAAAAGGTAATTGGAGTGGTCAGAAAAAGGGAAATCTACAGCAGTTTCCCCTGCTGGATTTTCTTTGATCTCTTTCTAGGATTTTCTTGGCCTGACCCCAAGAGTAACTTCTGTAGCCAAGAAATCTGCCTACACAACTGAATTCTTACAATGTGGGCATAAGACTGCTGGTTCTAGGCAGGCTGTTATCAGCACAGACAGAAAAAACTGGGAAGGTGCTTCACCCTTATATTTGGCTCTGTTATGGGGCACACTCAGAATGAGGTGCAGGGAGGGCTTGCTCAAATGGCTGGTCTTTACTTGTGTGAGTAAGCCACTGATGCTTAGCCTGCAGCAGTTCAGCCTAGATTGCATGCCACTGTCTCAATGTAAGTGCATCCATTTTTGTCACTGGAAATGCATCCCATGTTGCATAAAATTATTCCGCTCCTATCACAGTTTAGCAAGAAATAGACTCCATTGCTAGGTTTGTATCTATTTTTGGATGTAACCTAAATATTGAATGTCAAATCACAGAGAGGTCACTATACTCTGAATGTAGAAATATCTTACAGGCCTTTTGTGTAGCACAATAGACAACACAAGCAAACAAAAGAACTGTAACAATCCATGGTCACATCATGATCCCAAAAACGGGATCTACTGCTTACTGGGATCAGTGAACTACTGCTTACTTTAGTAATCTCACTAGTGCCTTTGTCTCTAATACAGCACAGTAGCATAGCAGCGTAACATGCTTTTCACCTAGTTGTCACTTATGCTACATTGCAGAAAGATGCAGCAAAATACTGAGAGATACAATTACAGTTTATTATACTGCTATTACGGCCATACAGACTTCTATTTTTAGCTCTAACCTAAATAGAAGATGTAAAAGGGTCTCATGCATCTGTATATGTAAAAATCATTAAAGCTTATCAAGCTCATCAAGACCAAGAATAAAGAAGTTAACTTAAATTTTGAAAATACATTTAACTTCTGGAATTTCAATTCACTTTTCATGTATGTAGACATTTTTTCTATCTTCCACATACTAAAAACTGTAACTCCTCCCCTCAATTAAAAAAAAATAAAATCATCAAGGATATTTAAGTTCTGCTAAAATTACAATTTTGCAGTCGTTTCCAGTGCCTTGAATTATAAGTATGGAGTTGCTCCCAGTGCCTTTTAAATATTTGATGCTTTCTTTTTGTTACATTAATATTCTTAGGGAGCAATACAATGATCCCTTCTTAGAATTAGAAGGGTCACATATGTTTATATTTTTAACTCCAAACGCGTCAGTCTGAAAGTACTTAAAGACAAAATTTAGTCAACACCCAAACTTAAAATTTATTTTTTATTGAAATTTCTATTGGTAAGCACTGAAAAATGATAATCCTCTCATTTTAATATTAAATTAATAAAAAAATTCCTCACTAATAAAGTTACTGTGATCTTTCTGCACAAATCATATTTAAGTCCACAGGAATCTGGACTAAGGAATAGTTTTCAAGAATGAGTAACAGTTCTCTTTCCCACCTCAGATGACTGGAAACTATTTTCCAAGCTTCTCTAACATAACTATATTTTAAATCTTGGTGAATCTAAAGCTTGTACAGAAATGAAAGTACAGAAACTGCAGCTTCTGCCCACTCCTGATTATTTGAATATGAATGTCACCTTAATAACTTTCAAATTTTGCAAGAAATACATAAAATGTATATATACACATATGTGCATGTATATACATGTAGTTGATTCTCCAGTATAGTAGCCACCAGAATCATCAGCACCAAATTAATAACTGACATCCTTTTGTTTCTAAGAGTAGATAAGTTTTCACAGTCTCTGCCTCTGTTCCCCTACTCAGCTCAATTAATGCATAGCCTTTTCACTTTCCACATATGGTTACCCATTTCTGCATATTAGGAGCTAAGAAAATAAAATTGCCAAAGGTGACATCTTGGATTTATTTTGCCCACTATCAAAAGCTCCTAAAAAGGTGTCTCATATTTCAAATTTTAAAATTCACCTGAATGACCGAAACACAGTGAGATGTAATGAGACACATTTTGGTTGTTCTCATTACAGAGATCAGAGATGCTTTTGCTTTTACTATTATTCAGTCCACTAATGTGTCGATAACCTGAGTTTCAAGATCTTGCTCAATAGGAACAAGGAAATTAGTTGCGCCAGGGGTTTTTTATATCACCTTTGTTATAGAAGTTTTGCAATTATGAACTACTCTCCAGCCAAAGATACGGTCCCAAGACACTATCAGGATTCTTGCAGACACCTTCTGAGTTAAGAGATTGCCAAAAAGGTTTTTAACTCCCCATCACAAAGGTTCTAACTCAGACTTTTTTTGCAGATCCTCAAAATAATAAATTATATTCCCAAACTACACCAATGCATTAGGTACAAATGCTTCTTTACACACTGCTACTGCTATTTTCCTGGACTCTACAACTTCTTACTGAAAGACACTGACACTTCTGCTTTTGCAAGATTTATTCCAACCCCTTGCATAGTGAGAGACCCATGACGTGCAACCCTCTGCCACTACAAAGAACAGAACTCAAAACTGATTATGACTTTGATTAAATACTAGGTGAACCACCATCAGTAAATCAAGTAACAAATATTTGAGAAAAGATCTTTCCTTGTCAGTAAGATTTGCGTGGAAAAGATGTTCAGAAAAGGGGGGGGGGGGCCAAAACACAACCCAATTTCACCTTGCCAACAGATAAGTAAGAGAAGGCATGATAAACTGCATAGTTAAGAGCAAATCAGGAATCTTCTCTAGAACAGGGGAAAACTTACTAAAAATCACTACTTGGAAATTCAAGAGTTACAAAAGGAAGTGCTATATAGCTGAATATGTATCTGATTATCCAAAGAAGTTGCTGAAGCTACCCTTACATCAAGGTTCAAAAAGGGGCTGGCCATTTAGATGTATTTAAATGTACAATAATGGTTTCAAAAATTAAAATAAACATAATGGTTACAGACTTAGGACAGCCTCTAATTACTGTAAATTAGGAAGAAAACAACTGCAGGAAGCAGATTATACCATGTCTGTCTAACATAGGTTCTTACATTTGCCTTGGAAACATCTGGAATAGCTCTTTACCATAGAGCACTGGCCTGGACAGAGCCAACAGTGGTTAGTTACTGTTATGCACAGTAAGGAAATTTGACAGTCTGCAGGCAAAACATCTCAAAACTTCACAAAAATATAAAGATGACTCACAGCAGGTATTAAAAACACAACCAGTGTTATATTGCATATAAGAAAACTGAATCTTGGACAAGTGACACAGCAATGCCCAGCAGATCAGACCTCAGTCATATCCCACCTTGTAGCCCTAAACTGTGATCAAAGAAAGATATTTTCCCCTGCAAAGTCACTCATCACACTACTGAGAAGAAATCAGCTTGGTCAGAGGCTCACAAGAGAATTAATTTAGATTCACAAAACCTATGGATTGCTTGGGAAGAGAGATGAGCACTACAAATTACATTTCCTAAAGAGGTGCTGGATATTGACTTCCTGCTACTCCACCATAGGCTTACCTTGGGCATTGTAAACCAGCACCTTGGCTCAGCAAACTACTCACCCCTCAATTAAAAAAATCTCAGGAATTGGGGGAGGGGGAAATAAAAAATAATTTTTTAAAAAATCACAGGCTCCATGGGTGGTTCTAATCCACACTGTATGGATTAGAAACTTGCATGGACTCTTATCATGCCCCTACTTGCTATCTGAAGACAATGGCTCGGCTTGCAAGGTATTTAGTTTTCACTTACATCTTCTTTACCTTCAGTTATGTCTGAAAGTCCTAAATGTTTGTGGGAATAAATCTCTTTTGTCATCCCATGCCCATATTTCATCCAAAGAGATCTTGGCTTTAGGAAAGATATAAAAAGAACTGAAGTTTCCTCCAGGTGCCATGAAATGACGCCTGCTCTCCTGCAAATGCTCTCAGTACCTTCTTCCGCACTGATAGCAACCCAGTGTAGACGCAAGGCCATGTGCCTGGGAGAAAAAAAGTGAAAGGAAGAAGTACTTACCACGAGGACAGCACTCAACCGATCACTTTGGACCTGCTGCACTTGGATGCAGGGTCCTGACACTTGTAACCTTGAGCCACTGGGAATGATGCCAGCATCACCGCTTGGCATGCTGCTAGGTCCAAGACCTACAGATGCCCTGTACAAGTAGGTATGAGTCAGTTTACCCACACCAGTGATCTCCAGCATGTCCGATGGGAGGTGGGAGCTGGGAAGCATGTGCATGCTATTGCAATACTTTTCATACTCATCAGCTGGGCAGCAGCAGCCACTGCAGCAGCAAGTCCAACAGCAGCACAGCCGCACAATGGCAAGAAAGAGGAGGAACGCCGCAAAGATGCAGGAGATGCAGGCGAGGGATACGATCAAGTAGATGTTTGTAGTGTTGAGCAGTGGTGGCGACTGCCCACTGTCATCAAAGTCTGGCAGTGCCTGAGGCAGGGTATCAGCCAGCAGGATGCCCACCGTCACAGTAGAGGAGAGTGGCGGATCCCCGTGGTCCCGCACCACCACAACCACTTTGTGCTTGAGGAAGTCAGTGGAGCGCATGGAGCGCATGGTACGCAGCTCACCAGAGTGTGGTGCCAAGTGGAACAGGGTGGAGTCAGAGGAATGGGCGAGGTGATAGGAGAGCCAGGCGTTCTGCGCATTGTCCTCATCATCCGCCACTACTTTAGTCACCAGATAGTCCTCATCAGCCAGGCGGGGCACAACTTCCAGAGCTACTGAGCCATTCTGACTGGTGGGATACAGGATGGCTGGAGCATTGTCATTCTGGTCTGAGATGTAAACCTTCACAGTTATGGCAGCACTCAAGGCTGGTGACCCATTGTCCTTGGCTTCCACTTGGAAATAGAAGCTCCTAAGCTGCTCAAAGTCAAAGGCACATTTTGCATAGATGCTCCCGTTGGCCAAGCTCACAGACAAAAGGCTGGCCAGGGCACTGCCTGCAACTGTGGAATTCCTGAGCATGTAAGAGATCCGTCCATTCTCCCCCATATCAGGATCAGTTGCTGAGATCTGGTAGAGAAAAGCACCAAGTGGATTGTTCTCCTCCACAAACACATCAAACGTGTCAGCACTAAAAACAGGGGGGTTATCATTCACGTCAGAAATCTGCACCCAAAGGGTCTTCTGAGTGGTGATGGGTGGAGCACCCAAGTCTGTGGCAGTAATGGTGATGTTGTACCCACTGATCAGCTCTCGGTCCAGAAGCCCACTAGTGAGCAGGCTGTAGTAGTTTTCAAGGGAAGGCTTTAACTGGAAGGGAAGGTTATCAGGAATCCTGCAGGCTACTTTCCCATTCTCCCCAGGGTCTTTATCCATAATACTCAGCAGAGCTATCACTGTGCCAGGAACAGCATCCTCAGGAATGGGACTGGAAAGAGATGTAATTGTTATCTCTGGGCCATGATTGTTCACATCAGTGATTTCCACCAGGAGCTTAGCTGTGCTGGACATGCCAAATATCCCATTATCCCTTGCCTCAATAAGCACCTCGAGGAGAGGTTTCTGAACAGCTAAAACACCATTGACTGTCACCTCCCCAGTGTGCGGGTGAATTAAGAAGATTCGCTGTAGATCAGCAGAAGTAGTATTGCTAAACGAATACCTGATCTCTCCATTTGAACCTTCATCTAAGTCTGTGGCATGCACTTGCACTACCAAAGTGCCACTGGGGGAGTTTTCCAAGATACTCGTCCTGTAGACTGAGTGCTCAAATTCTGGTGAATTGTCATTGGTATCCAGCACAGCCACAATGACCAGGACATCACTGGACTTTGGAGGTTCCCCACCATCCTTGGCTGTAAGGACAAGTCTGTGAGTGGCTTGCTGCTCCCTGTCTAAGGCTTTCTTCAGCACCAATTCAGGATATTTACTCCCATCTCCGTGTGTCTGCATTTCCAAATGGAAATGTTCATCAGGGCTCAGAGTATAATTCTGGACACTGTTGGTACCTTCATCAAGATCTTGGGCGCTGGGGAGTGTAAACCGTGCCCCGGCTGACAGGAACTCAGGAATGCTTATATGATATTCACTTAAGGGAAAGCTGGGGGAATTGTCGTTTATGTCCAAGACTTTAAATTCCATCCTATAAAGCTCTAGAGGGTTTTCTAATATGAGTTCATAATTCAGAAGACAGGCAGACTTTAATTCACAAAGCCGCTCTCTGTCTATGGGCTCGTTAACAGACAAAGCCCCCGTGCTTGCATTTATATTAAAATATTGCTTACTTGAACTGGTGATCATGTGAAATTTCCGAGCTGAAAGTGTAGCTGCATCTATTCCTAAATCCTTCGCTATATTCCCAACAGATGCTCCACGCTCTGTTTCCTCGGCGATGGAATACACTACTTGCCCATTCGCGGACCAGCAAATAAGGCAGAGGACCATTAAATAGACCCGCATTCTTCCTCCCCTGGCTCAGCTCTCCGCAGACCGGCTCAGCAGGAACATAATCCAGAATTTCAGCAAACCCCCGAAGTTCCCAGCGCCAAGCAAACGGGCACGAGGGTGTACCGGCGGCAAGGCGAGAAGTTCGCTGCAGGCGCGGGAGGCTCCGCGGCGGCTCCCCCTCGCCGCGCCGCCGGCTGCCGTGCGGGGAGAGGCGGCAGCTCCGCTGCGCCGCACCCGCCGCCCCTCGCTGTGACCGGCGCGGCGGGACCCCGCGCGTCTCTTACACGCGCGCGGCAGCGGCGGCGCCACCCAGAGGCCACTTGCGCCGCCGGGGGAGGGGGCTGCGCTCCCCCCGCCGCTGCCACCCCGCCGGCCGGCGGCTTCTTCCACCACCACCACCCCCCTTTTTTTTTTTTAAACGCCTGACCGAGATCCGGGGGGGGGCGGGGGGGGAGCCTCCGGGCCCCCGAGTCCGCGGCATGGATGCATTTCCCTCAGGGATAGATGCAGAGCAGACAACCCCCCCCCCCCCCCGCCCGCCCTTTCTCTGCTCCTTCCAGGAGAGGCAGCGAGAGGATGCGCTGCCGCACGCTGCCAGAGTACGGCGGTGGAAGAGAAACGCGTATGAGAAGTGACAGGCATCAGCTAAACATGGGGCAGCACAGTCCAGACAGGCTCCGGCTGAGCACAACGTTTCCCAGAAGGGTTTTAAGAGCACAGTTAAAGGAGGCAATCGACTCTACCCTGTCAAACTTTAAAAAAAAAAAAAAGGAAAGAAAAAGGAAAACAGAGGGGAAAAAAAGAAAAAAAAAGAAAAAAGAAAAAAAAGAAAAAAGAAAAGAGAGCAAGAGAAAAAAGAAAAGAAAGAAAAAAGAAAAAAGAAAAGAAAGGAAAAAAGAAAAGAAAGGAAAAAAGGAAAAGAAAGGAAAAAAGGAAAAGAAAGGAAAAAAAGAAAAAAGAAAAAAGAAAAAAGGAAAAAAAAAAAGAAAAAAGAAAAAAAAAGAAAAGAAAAAAAGCCTCTTTCCTGCTTCACCTTCTGGACAAGGTAAATTAACAAGGAGAAAAGAGAGAAGGATGTCTCCCCTGACAATGCCCAGTCAGATCATCCACAGCCACAGATGAGCTCCCATCCAGCCCGCCAAAGCAGGATGGGGATGGCTCGGGTGGGTGGGGTAAAGTAAAATAGAGAAGTAAATATCGGTGCCAGGGAGGTCTTGCATTTAGGACATGCCCAGGAACTGTGGGGAGAGACAAGCTGATACCACACAAAGATAGCAGATCACGGGGGGGGAGGGGGGAATAAAAAATCAAAGCTCTCTGCTCCCCCAACTTTCTGCACTGAGGGCACAGTTAGCAACTACCCCCTAAAGCAGGTGGGAGAGGGCAGAAAGCATTTCAAAATACTCTCCTGGAAAACCTTCCTGGAACAACCTTTGGCAGCAATTTACACAGATGGGCCTCAAGCCCTGACAATGACTCCGGCCTCCTCTGTTTCCAGCTTCCTTCTGTGAGAGCTTATTATCATGAGAACCTGATCGATCTAAAGCAAGAGGCTATAAATGTGCGACAAGGACAGATCTTAACCCTTCTTGCATTCATTGTATTTCTTTATGCAGCTAAGAATTCCTGGGCAGCTGAAAAAGGACATTTCAATTATACATAGTATCAGGGCCTTTCAAAATAGGAGAAAATCGGGAGCACAGCCTAAAGTTGTATATTAAATTAAAAAAAAAAAAAAAAAACACAATAAATCTGTTTGCATCCTCACAACTCAGCAAAACCTCCCAGTGAGGTTCCTATCCTGCCCGCACTGGTGCAAGCCTTGATCAGCCCCAGCACAAGTATCTGCAGATATTATGATTTGTTAACCCCAGGCGCCCCTGGCAGTACCTTAATGTTGCATTGTACTTCTACTGCTTTGATGCTACGGCACCCATTAGAGCTGCGGCGGGGGGGGGGTGGGGTGGGGGGGGGGTGGGGGTGGCTGAGTGCAGGAGCTGCAGAGCTGGTGTGTATACACCTTAATTCACACACTACTTAAATTTGTTCAATGGACCATTGCACACGGTATACAATGCAAGTATTTACGGTATGCTGTTTACCTTGGGTTTTTTTTCTTCATTGCTAACTGCAGAAATCCCCAATTCCACCTAGTCACCATAAAATTGTCATCCAGACTCTCCCTGCCCCAAATTTGCCTTAGACTCCTCTTCTGCCAAGATATTATGTCATCTACAATATATGAAAAAGTTGCTAGTTTTATTGCTCTGTAGTGATGCACAGTCATTATAAACACCCTGAACCAATGCAATAACACCTATTAAAGTCACAGGAAAGACTGATACATTTCCCTTAACACTGGCCTGCGGCAAAGATAAATCCATCTGCCTGGGAACACTAGGGCAGATGGGTGTTGGTGTCCTAGGTGCACACAGACTCTACTCACCTGTCTGTGACTGGGTTTGCAATGAAGAAACCCAAGAATTTTGGGTCCTGTTGAACAGATAAACCCACTCAAAGGCAGATTTTCTTTAAATCTTAATATTGGGATAACAAGCTGTGGTTATGCATACCAGTGCCTGAAATACCAGCAGTGCTAGCAGAAACTGATTAGCAAACAATGGCCAAAATCAGCCAAAGTAATTGTACATTTGCCTCTTTCCAAGATGTACTCACCTTTTGAGAAGTATCTGGCAGCCTACACTGATTTGGTCTTTAATTCACTCATTTACTACTCATTTACCATCGAAATAATTTCTTCAGCTTTGTGCTACATCTCTTTAATTTTGTAGCATTGCCTAATGCTTGTTTACAGGGCTCTAAGGGAACCTGCCTTCGATTCTCTTTCTTTTTAACAACATTTTTAAACCTTACAACCCTGCTTTAATATTTTGGCATCCCTTGTCCTATTGTCCTTTTCCACACTGCTGTGGACAGTGAGGTCCCCTGCAGTCAGGCAGCTTCACTCACCAGAACACGCATGTTGCCAGCACCATCTCAACACCTAGCTCCTACTGCACTGCCTTCCCAGTCCAGCCTGGATGAGCACCTGATCCACATACCGCTCAGGTAGACAGCTCTGGGCCACAGCCAGAATCCAGTGCTTAGTAATATTAAATATCCAGGGCCAGTTACACCACAGCCACTCCTGCCGTGAAGGGAGTAAAACCATTGTGCTGTGGGGGTAGAACCCAGCCTTGCCCTTTGTGCGAAGCCACTGCTCTACTCAGCAGAGTCCCAGGCCGGTTCCTCCCTGCCTGTTTGCGCTCTACCTCCCACATGCAGCTGCCCCGGGGGTCTCAAGGGGGCCTTTACACTCAGTTTCTCCACTTTCACTCTTGTTTGGCTGCTCTTCCACCTAACCCCTCTTTTCAGGGTCTCCAATCTCAAAGGTCTCCTCTCCATCTCGAGTCACTTACCTAATTACGTTGTTTGCACATCAGTCATATTAAACACCTTTAATGTAGACACTTCCCTTGGTATCAGAGCGGACAATATAACCACCGTTTAAAACCCCTCGTCTTTGGTCTCACGTTTGCCTTCAATTTGCCATCTCTGAACCATTCTCTATTTCCTTCCCTCGGCTTGATCCATTCGTAAAGCCAGTTTGACCCGAGTCGCCAAGGAATTCAACTTTCCGCCATCCTGAGGGCATGGTCCGCGACTTCTGTGGTCTCACTCACCGCTACACAATCCCTCTCATCATGCCCCACTCCCCGACATGCTCACAGAGCGCTTCCTCCATGTCCCTTTGCCTGACAGGCGGTTGCAGTGCTGCATTTACACCCCTTCAGAGCCCCGAGCATCCTTTACATACTCTTTCTCCCGCCTCGTCTTATATTTTCAACCAATCATCCCCTTTTCCGGCAATAAGATGTTATTACTCCAGCCATGCATGTTGTGCTTGGAACAATGGTAGCGACCAGAAAAAACTGTTAAGCGAGCAAAGGCAAAAAAATAAAGATGAATAGTAAAACCGGGTCACCTCGGGGCTGTGGAGCACTTGGCTGCACCACACAAAGGGCCACTCGTGTTTAAACATCAACATTACATCAGCGATGATTTTAAGGTGCCATTTCCACGGGCAGTGCATCAGAGGCGGTGCAGACGCAGGGCGGTGGCTTCATCAGAGGTTTGCAGGACACGTCCCGCTCGGTACTGAGGCTTGGGAAAATCCCAGGGGTGCCCACCAGAACCGAGGGGTTCCCACTGGTGCAGAATTAGGACAAAGCGCTTCAGCGGGAGACAGCAGAAGGGGCTGAATCCATTCGGGGGAGCAGACGGAGCGACAGCCCCGCGGTTTCTCCTCCGAGGGGAGCCGATGAGCTCTCCGCGCCGGCAGCTGTCCCCGGACCGATCGGCAGCCCCAGCCCTCATCTCCACCCGGAAAGGAGCACGTGAAAAGCTCGTACACTGACGGGAGCCCGACAGTAAATAGGGTCTGCCTGCGCACTGAGGAAGACCGGACCCAGAAGCAGGAGCTCCTCCTCGGACCGAGCCCAAATCGCCAGCGCGGAGCCGCCGACGGAGGTGTAGGGACCCCGCTAGCGCCTTTTGCATGTGGGCTCCTCTGGGCAGAGATGAGCGCAAGGACGGTGATACCCCCAGCGGCCCGAAACACCGGGCTCCTCCCGCTCGGGACCCGGCGTGGCAGGCAGCCCACGCTGTCCCCCGTGAGAGCCCCCCCGCGGCCTCACTGTCAGCCCCGCGCCTCCCTCGGCGAAAGGAGCAGGCAAAGCAGCTCTGCTGTTGGCCACAGCGCCGGGCTGATCCGCCGTTGTTCCTGCAGCTCCGACCCCTCTCCCTGGAAGCAGGCTGTGCCTGCTGGCAGAGAGGGCAGCGATGTCGAGGTGCCCTTCAACAAGTCACGGCAGCTCGCAGCTGCTACGTGGGGACAGCGTGAGCGGAGATAACCGGAGGTGTTCTCCCGGGAGAACAATCTCGTACGCAGAGGATTTCTAGCTTTCAGCGAACCCCATGAAAATCCTCATTACCCACATAAAGCCACAGAAATACGGACTCACAACGTGCTATTTGCTATATCGTCGGCAAGAACTCGCCTCTTGAACGCGAGGGCGGAGACTGCTCTATTTACCCCCAGTTAGAAACCACCGGGCTTAGCGGAAGATGTCGGGGGGACAATAGCAACAGCGGGTACGGGGAACCGGTCCCGCTCAGAGCAGCTCCGAGCCGAGCATCCTACGTCTCTCGCAACTCCTCCGGCAGCCGTGCAGGATGTTTCCCTGCCCATAAAACCACCAATGCTGAGGCTGCAAAACAGCCTCCGGCCGCCACGGCGCTGCGGGCGCTGCAGCCGCGGCTCCACCGCCCCTCCCGCCCCCAGAGCCGCCCGCAGAAGCGCTCTACAGCGCAACCGGCTGCAAGCCCTGCCTCAGCTACCACGGTTGCATTGTGCCCGATAACATCGCTGCTAATCAGCAACATTCTCCAAAACAGTATCAGTCGATAATGAGAGCCTGGGCTTGCAGCGACTGACAGCCCTGCGCGAAATTGTTATCTTTTATTCAAGACACTGACTGGATATTCTAGCGCTTTCTGTTAACGACTCCTGCCCAGACTATGCTACGAAGTGAAAGCATCCACGAGCTCTGTTTCTGACGTTAAGACTGCATTGTGTTTCTAAAAGAAATACTGAAATATTTCCTGACAGGGTACGTCTATAATAAATCGCGTTCAGATCTTCAATTCATTACTGCAGTCAGAGAAACCAAGAGAAACTGTACGGAAGCCAAAGCCTCCCCTGTCCCAAACGATCGGCATTAAGAGACTCCACATCGCCCTTAATCACAGCCCAAGAAAACGAGTTGCTTCCCACACCTGTGCGCAAGTGCTATGTTTTTCCATCCTGTTCTACAGAATTAGTTAAACCTTCTTATAAACGTAACCAAAAGATTGTCCTTCAGGAGATCGCGGTTTGCTGCTCCTGCCTTCTATCACATCCATGTGAATTAAGGAAAGTGACAGCTCTACACCTCTGGGATAAGCCTTGCTACTCACAAGCGAAGATAGTTCATGCACACTTAAGAGGTGATGACCCACTCCCCTTAAGCACATCAGCTATCGGACATGATCAAAGGAGACTAGAAACAGTCCCCAGCAAATACACAAAGAACTCAAACGTAAAGCCCTTAGTAAGGGACCTTAAATAGATGCAGGAAGGAAAGAGAAATTCGTGGGACACACTCACATTTTTCTATGGATCAGCGGGAGATAACCCACTGCTACGATTTTTTTCAGGACCGACACGAAGTTCTTAACTTTCTTTACTGGATTTCGGCACCTCTATAAGCACCATTCTTGTCAATTTGGAACAAACGATCTGCGATTTTATTTTTTCAGTCCACGTCCTTCGTGTAAAACACTTCTATTAGTACAAAACCCAACAAAATGTACGTTCTCAAAAGAAATATACCGCATTACATATAACACTTTGCCACAAAACTATGGTACTTACCCAAACACGTGTCTTTGGCGAATTCACATGTAACACGAAGAAGAATTATATAAAAGTACTGCTTGTTCTTACTACCCCGGCAGCCCTACAGACTTTGTTCTTACGCTGTAAAAATCATATATAAGAGATCTTCGCTTTTCCCTGTAGAAGTTGTATGCAGTTTCTAACATCGAACAAGGAACACAAAACATGATCCTAATGTCTCATCTCAAAGAGTACTTTGGAGCTGGTCTCGATGAGAACAGAGTCGATCCAGTGCCATTAGTGCGTGGATTAGCTGCTTCGGTAACAGTGTTAAACAACACGGTAATTAAGCAATCACTCTCCACATAGGGAAATCAATGTGGAAACAAGTATCAAAAACTTTTCTCTAGCTGAACTTGTGTTTCCCAGCTTTTTCTGCTCTACTGCTGGGAGAACCAAAAGTTTTCAACCCACCATCTCCGGACATTCAATACTGCATATAGGAGTCCTCCCTTCTACTTTTCCCTTAACCACTCTTCCTCCCTCTCTCGACTCCCACAAACTTAACAATTTTCGACTCTACTTTCCACAGCACGTTACTGGAGTGGATGGGGGAGAACAGACGCCACAACACTACGAAGAGAGCAGGATCAGGTCGTGGGGATAGGCACAGCGAGGCCAGGGAGCACCCCCTCCCTCAAACAGTTCTTCACTTTTTCATAAAGCATCCTGTGTCTCACTCCATATTCCCCCACATCTGCACCGGACTTCAAGAATCAGAACAGTACTCACGACCTCCACCAATGCTTCTTCCCTTCACTGCACCTCATAAGTGTCATTTAATGTATTTCAGCTTCTTAAGACTGGCGAAACCCACCAACCAGGGAGCTGCTGACTCAGTAAAATCCCGAGCGATCCTTGCCGCACATTAACACAATATTCATCAAACCAAGCATAAACTCATCTGGTTACAAAGACAACTAGTACCCTAAATACACTCATCCTGAGAGAGCTATCAAACCTCTGGGCACCTCCCGCATGTTTTCACACGTTCAAAGATGCTAAAAACGGGGAATAAAAGATCCACTAACACCTGCCACTACACTTTGACGCCAAGTAGCAGGGAAAAAGAAATCTTACAACGCTAAAAATACTTTTAATCATAACGTCCTACGTAAGAAAGAAAAAAAAAAGAAAACGAAATATGGAAATTTTGCGAAGCATTCAGGTAGTCAAACAATGAAATTTAAAAAGGCCAACATAACTTTCGAAGCCTTTTGAAGCCTTTTGAAGCATGTCAAAGGCAGACCTCTATGGCTACATGAAAGAGCAATACAAAGCTAGGACTCGCATGGTAAAATATTACCACAGAAAAAGTGTTTCAATACAGAGATGATCCACGAAAAGCGACCGGTAAAAAGAACTAGCCAAGAGAGAAAAAAAAAAAAAAAAAAAGAAAAAGCTTTTGCGAATACACTTACCATGCCTGAAGCAAGTGCGGAGAGAGACGGCCCCTTCCCGGCAGACCCGTTTTCTACCGCGGGGCCGGGCGGCGGCGGCGGGAAGTTGGGGCTGAAAACCATCAGGTCGCTCTTGCCCGCCCCCTCCGCCACGCACAGGCTCCGGCTCTGGCGCTGCGAGTACGACCAGCTCCCCACTTCGCTGGCGCACACCAGCGTCGCCGGCCCGGGCCCCGACAGCACGGCCGCCCGCGGCGCCCACCGCGACGCCCCGTACAGCACCACCGCCAGCAGGAACAGGCTCGACACCGCACAGATGGCCACCACCAGCCACACGTTCGTCGCCGCCGCCGCGCTGCCCTCCGCACCCGCCGCCGGCCGCAGCCCCGCCCCCGACGACGACGACGACGACGAGCCCACGGCCGCCAGCGCCGCCTCGGCGCCCTCCACCAGCGACACGCTCAGCGTGGCCGTGGCCGAGCGCGCCGGCTCGCCGTGGTCCCGCACCACGATCACCAGCCTCTGCCGCGGGCCGTCCGCTTCCTCCAGCACCCGCGCCGTGCTCACCTCGCCGCTGTACAGCCCCACGCGGAACGGGCCCTTCCCCCGCGGCTCCCACAGCTCGTAGCGCAGCCACGCGTTGTAGCCCGAGTCCGCGTCCACCGCCCGGATCTTCGCCACCACCTGCCCCGCCGGAGCCCCCCACGCCGCCCACGCCCACAACGCCCCCGAGCCCGGCCCCGACGCCGCCTCGCCCGCGGCCCCGGGCCCCGGCCCGCCGCCGGCAGGCGGGAGCAGCGCCGGCGCGTTGTCGTTCTCGTCCACCACGAAGAGCTGCACCGTGGCGTTGCCGCACAGCGGCGGCTCCCCCGCGTCCACCGCCCGCACCTCGAACTGCAGCACCTGCAGCTCCTCGTAGTCCAAGGGCTGCAGCGCCCACAGCCGCCCGCTCTCCGCGTCCACCGACACGTAGCTCGACGCCGGCCGCCACCCCCCGCCCGCCGCCGCGCCCCCGCCGCCGCCCTCCGCCACCGAGTAGCTCACGCGCCCGTTGCCCGCCTCGTCCGGGTCCCGCGCCCACAGCCGCGCCAGCTCCGCGCCCGCCGCGTTGTTCTCCCGCGCCAGCACCGTGTACACGGCCTGCGCGAACGACGGCGCGTTGTCGTTCACGTCCGACACCGGCACCCGCACCCCGCGGCTGGCGCGCAGCGGCGGCGCCCCGCCGTCCTCCGCCCGCACCTCCACCTCGTACTCCGACACCCGCTCCCGGTCCAGCGCCTCCCGCAGCACCAGCGAGTACGAGCCCGCGAACGTCGCCACCAGCCCGAACGGCGCCGCCGGCCACACCGCGCAGCGCACCCGCCCGTTCGCCCCCGAGTCCCGGTCCGACACGCTCAGCAGCGCCACCACCGTCCCCACCGCCGCGTCCTCCGGCACCGGCACCGACAGCGACGTCACCCACACCTCCGGCGCGTTGTCGTTCACGTCCAGCACCTCCACCACTACCTTGCAGTGACCGCTAACGGAGGGGAGCCTTGGTCTCTTGCTTCTATTGTAATCTCGTAACTGTCCATTTCTTCGTAGTCTAATTTCCCTTGAAGTCTGATTTCTCCTTTGTTTTCGTCGATAGTGAACATTTCTTTTATTTGACCAGCGACACGCCTACTAAATACATATATAATATCACTATTGATCCCTTCGTCCAAATCCGTGGCAGTGAGCTTGATTAACAGAATCCCGCGCTCTGAACCTTCTAAGACTTTCACTTTATACACCGACTGGGTGAACTGGGGTGCGTTGTCGTTCGCGTCCAGCACCGAGATCACCAGCTCCATCGTGCCCGTCAGCGACGGCCGGCCACCGTCACTCGCCGTCAGCACCAACCGGTGCACAGGCACCCTCTCGCGGTCCAGAGATTTCGTTAAAACAAGAGCTAAAGACGCGCTCCGGTCATTATTCCCCTGATGATCAAGACTGAAGTGCTCGCTGGGGCTGAGCGTATAGGAGAGCTGCGCGTTGGCTCCGATATCTGCATCCGACGCGCCCTCCAGCGGGAAACGAGACCCTGGCAACGACAGTTCCGCGATTGTAAAGGCTTCTTCGTTCACGGGGAAGAGTGGGGCGTTGTCGTTGATGTCGGTGACCTCCAGCTCCACGTGGAAGACGCGCAGCGGCCGCTCCACCAGCACCTCCAGGAGCAAGGCGCACGGCGCGCTCTTCGCGCACAGCTCCTCCCGGTCCAGCCGCGAGCTCACCACCAGCGCCCCGCTCGCCCCGCTCACCTCCACGCTCGCCTGCCGGCCTTGCGCCACCAGCCGCAGCCCCCGCGCCTCCGGCTCGCCCGCCGCCAGGCCCAGGTCCTGCGCCAGCCGGCCCACCACCGTCCCGGCCTTGGCTTCCTCCGGCACCGAGTAGCGCACCTGCCCGCCGCCCAGCGCCCAGGCCGCCTGCAGCACCAGCACCCGCACCACGGGCCCCCAGCACACGACCATCGCCGCCGCCGCCACCCGCACCACGAGCGCCGCCCGGCTCCCCGCCGCAGCCCGGACGCCCTCCTTAAGGGCTCCCCGTCAGGCACGAGACGCCACTCCGCGCTCCGCCTCGCGGCCCGGCCTAGGCCGCAGCATCTTGCCCCCCGCCGCCGCCCGCCCGCTGACGGCAGCCGTGACAGCGGCTTGGGGAGGAGCTGTCGCCCTCCAACGGGCTCACGGCGCCTTTGAGGCCAACAGCGGCACCTGGTGCCTGACCGTAGCTCCTGCGAGCAGCCTCCTCGTGCCGTGCTCCCGCGCCCTGCAGCGGCGCTCCGCTCGAGGAAGGGGGGGCCGTGGTTCTGCCCGCTCGGCCGAGAAGCTTTGCGATTTCCCTTTGTCTAAACCGACAACAGGTGGTTCTCTTCCTCTTCTTCTCTTCCTCTTTTCTCTTCTCTTCCTCTTTTCTTTTCCTCTTTTCTCTTCGCTAAAGACTCTTTAATTGATACATACGTGCCAAAATGTTTCCTAAACGCCTACATTAACCCAGGAATCACATCTGGGAAGGTCTTCACTGAAAAGAACCTACCCCACTTCTGATCTCCTGACTTTGTCTTCCCTACACGTTGATGAGGAGGCATAACTCAGTTTCCTCATTTACTTCTTTCTTTGCAAAGAATCTTCAGCTGTCTCCTCCACACAGGAAGACTGTATCCTTGATCTTCCATCTTTGGAAAGTACTCAGGTCTCCAGAAGAAACAGATTCACAGGGAATTTATTTGTGTTTAGTGCAGCAACGCTAAAAACTAGCAGAAATGGCTTACTTTTTCATGGCTTTGTGACAGTGATGTAGGTGAGCAATCCCATGCACTCTCCTTGGTTTTCCTACAGTAAGTAATAGAGCGAGGACATCATATTATGAAGAATATCTGTGTCTGTCCATAACAGAATGGTTTTGTCTTTTGAAGTATAGGTCCAACCTAAGAAACCAGCAATGCATACAAATTCCAAAGACTGTCAACTCCATCAGTGACTTCCTAACTCTAAACATAACCCACGTAGCACAAATCCTCTCGGAAGGGTGAAATAGCTCAGGGAACCTGAGCTCTCTAGTAGTCTTGATGTGTGTCAGTAAAGTATTTCCTGTAAGTTTTATTCCCTACTTGTAGCTGCACAATGAATGACGAGTTCCTTCTCACCATTTTAGGCAGGTAGGCACTCACAGTACAGTAAAACAATGTGCCCATTACTAATGGAGATGAGCCGCTGCAGGATACAGTACAGTCATCCACACATCCTGCAACTGAAGACAACACAAAAGGCACCACTGCTCTGACAAGGTACAGTTCATCTTACATGTTCCCAGGCTCCCACCTCATCCACTGACATAAACACATCAGGGCTATTTCTCTATGTAGCTATGGACACTTGCTGCTACCCTGCCACATGGGCCAGGCAGCAACATGAAATGTATGATTTCACACGGTAGTGATTTGCTGGTTCTACCACAGAAGCATCAACGATGCAACAGAGGGTCAAAACAAAATGACGATACGAAATGCTAAAAAAATCCAGGTAGGTCTGTCAATAGGTCATCTTTAATTACACCTGTTACTATTCTAACAGTTGTCTTGATTTATTTCTAGGTCTCCATTGTCACGGATCACTGTTCACAATTTCAGGAAGGCAGGGCTGGAAAAGCAAACAGGTTTTGTCCAGCCTCTCAAATCCCCGCTCTATTGCCAGTGTTTCTTATCCACTTCTATGAAGGAGGAAACAAATTAAACCTGAAGTCTCATGGCATTCTCTCAAGGTAAACATCACCTTAAGAGACTACAAGACAGTGAATCACAGTGATGGCAAGGGGCATAAATTCTGAAATCAGTCAACACTATTTGGCAGCGTGGCTCTCGCTCACTATTACTGACACATCTTCTGAGAAAGGCAAGTTAAGCCACACTGTCTACAGGGGAATCAGGAGTTTCAAGTATCATCCCAGTTCATATTCAAATGACGGTTATAAAGCACACACACAACGAGACACAAAATAAGTTTACTTTAAAAAGTATTCTCAGCAAGAAAAAAAAAAACAAGAAAGAAAGGAAATACAAAGCCTACCACTGCAGGGCACATGGAACTAGCAGTCAGGAACCATAGCTGAGGTGCTTCTACAAATATATTCACCCACCAAAACCAAATCCTCTAGCAATACATCTTGCCTAATACAGCACTATAGCTGCACATCTTTCACACCTACCTTGGTTTGTGCTCTTCCGCCGTTAAGTACTTTCTAATACAATGTACATTTACATCGTACTTAGAAAGGGGCAACGTGAAATCCTTCTACTGTCTCTTCCACGTCCATAGTAATTCTATAGTACTTCACGAACTAATATATGCCATGCAAGGTGAACAGAGAAGAACCTGGAGTACCAACTGTGGTCACCTTACATGATCTCTGTTTCAGAGGAGAAACAAAAAGGAGGACAGACTTCTGATTAACAAAAGACTGGAAACCAGCACTTTGCAGCAGCCAAAAGCAAAAACTCCATTAAAACTGACCTACCTGCAAGACAGGAAAACGTGCACAAATGAAAACACTCCATACAAAATGAAGGAAGGCCAAAAGAGGCACTTAGCATTGTGATTAACTACACAGAGGGCAGGAAAACAAAACCTGGTCACCTGAGCAAGATAATAAGGTCAACACTGCAGCTGGGCAGAATCTTTGCCAGAAACTGTGTCATTTAATAGCTCATCAAAGGATCTAAAAAAGTCACAGAGAGTGACGTAACAAAGGTTACAGGAGATATTACCCTACAGAGCAGAGTTAAAATACAGGTCTGCTGAGAAGAACTGCAGAAAGAGCTGATGACCCTGAAGACCCAGGTGGGAAAATGGAAAAATATTTTCCATGCAGGACACCACAACGCTGAGCAGATGAGGAAAAAAATGTGGCTTCAACAGAGACTGTGACTGACTCTGAAACAACCATATAAGGTTCTGAAATTACATCCTTGGCATAGAGAAGACAGTGACATCGATAGATCAGCTCTGTTCTCAGTGCCAATCAAAAGTTAAGAGTTAGGAGACCACAGAAGAAAACAATGCAATTCATTCAACTTTGCGGAAATATAAGGTTCACCAACACTGAATATTTTGTGGAGGTCCTCCCCTTCTTAACACGGTAAGAAGAGAGAAGAGTTTCAGGGAAGAGTTTCAGGGAAGGACAGCAGGATGACCAAAGATTTCAAGCAGCTTCTGTTTGAGGAACATTTCCTTGTGTTAAAAAATGAAAGACTGAAAGGGAATATGACAAGAGGTCTTCAAAGCAGAAGTACCATGAAGAATGCTAAGGAGCAAAGACATCAAAAACTAGACTGGATAACACCGCGAGAAAATCCATCCAACTTAAACACATCCACCTTTCAGGATGGGTTTGCACTGGACCATTTCCACAAATACTTTAAATCCCAACTTACAGTCTCGATCGTCCCATCTCCTCTACAAAAACATACGTGGTGCTACAGAAAAGAGCAGCTTACTCTACCACAGCTCAGACAGAAACAAAGGAGTAAACAATCATGTGAACAAACTGGCATTGAGATGGTGACGCCATGGAAAATAGCTGTAGAAGCACTTCCGCGTGCCAGAAAGAGGCGCAAGTAGCATAAAAAAGTGCAGTACTGAAACACCTTGCAGAGGAAGAAGATGTAAGAAACATTCCAGTCAGCAGTCATAGAAAGCACCGGCCAAGCACCCACCGCCCGCAGGCCCCGGGGGCTGAGCCCGGCTCCCACCAGCACCTGCCCAGGGGGCGCGCGAGAAGGCCGAGAAGGGGGAAGGGGCGTCGGGGGAACGGGCGAGAGACGAGAAAGGGAGGGCTACTGACCGTGTCCAGGAGAGCGGGCGGCTCCGGCTGCGTCTCCTTCGCCGCGGGGCCGGGCGGCGGCGGCGGGAAGTTGGGGCTGAAAACCATCAGGTCGCTCTTGCCCGCCCCCTCCGCCACGCACAGGCTCCGGCTCTGGCGCTGCGAGTACGACCAGCTCCCCACTTCGCTGGCGCACACCAGCGTCGCCGGCCCGGGCCCCGACAGCACGGCCGCCCGCGGCGCCCACCGCGACGCCCCGTACAGCACCACCGCCAGCAGGAACAGGCTCGACACCGCACAGATGGCCACCACCAGCCACACGTTCGTCGCCGCCGCCGCGCTGCCCTCCGCACCCGCCGCCGGCCGCAGCCCCGCCCCCGACGACGACGACGACGACGAGCCCACGGCCGCCAGCGCCGCCTCGGCGCCCTCCACCAGCGACACGCTCAGCGTGGCCGTGGCCGAGCGCGCCGGCTCGCCGTGGTCCCGCACCACGATCACCAGCCTCTGCCGCGGGCCGTCCGCTTCCTCCAGCACCCGCGCCGTGCTCACCTCGCCGCTGTACAGCCCCACGCGGAACGGGCCCTTCCCCCGCGGCTCCCACAGCTCGTAGCGCAGCCACGCGTTGTAGCCCGAGTCCGCGTCCACCGCCCGGATCTTCGCCACCACCTGCCCCGCCGGAGCCCCCCACGCCGCCCACGCCCACAACGCCCCCGAGCCCGGCCCCGACGCCGCCTCGCCCGCGGCCCCGGGCCCCGGCCCGCCGCCGGCAGGCGGGAGCAGCGCCGGCGCGTTGTCGTTCTCGTCCACCACGAAGAGCTGCACCGTGGCGTTGCCGCACAGCGGCGGCTCCCCCGCGTCCACCGCCCGCACCTCGAACTGCAGCACCTGCAGCTCCTCGTAGTCCAAGGGCTGCAGCGCCCACAGCCGCCCGCTCTCCGCGTCCACCGACACGTAGCTCGACGCCGGCCGCCACCCCCCGCCCGCCGCCGCGCCCCCGCCGCCGCCCTCCGCCACCGAGTAGCTCACGCGCCCGTTGCCCGCCTCGTCCGGGTCCCGCGCCCACAGCCGCGCCAGCTCCGCGCCCGCCGCGTTGTTCTCCCGCGCCAGCACCGTGTACACGGCCTGCGCGAACGACGGCGCGTTGTCGTTCACGTCCGACACCGGCACCCGCACCCCGCGGCTGGCGCGCAGCGGCGGCGCCCCGCCGTCCTCCGCCCGCACCTCCACCTCGTACTCCGACACCCGCTCCCGGTCCAGCGCCTCCCGCAGCACCAGCGAGTACGAGCCCGCGAACGTCGCCACCAGCCCGAACGGCGCCGCCGGCCACACCGCGCAGCGCACCCGCCCGTTCGCCCCCGAGTCCCGGTCCGACACGCTCAGCAGCGCCACCACCGTCCCCACCGCCGCGTCCTCCGGCACCGGCACCGACAGCGACGTCACCCACACCTCCGGCGCGTTGTCGTTCACGTCCAGCACCTCCAGCTCCACGCTGCAGTGACCCGACAGTGGGGGCCAACCTTTGTCTCTCGCTTCGATTTGCAACTCGTGTAAACGGACGTCTTCAAAGTCCAGGGCGCCAGTCAGTCTGACCTCGCCCGTCTTCGGATTAATGCTGAATAGACCTTTCTCAACAGCAGGAAGCGAACTGACGATACTGTAAGAGAACTCCTTATTAAGACCCTCGTCCGGATCCATGGCGTTCACCAATGCCACTAGCGTCCCCTCTGCCGCACTCTCCGGCAGCTGCACTTTATACACCAACTGGGTGAACTGCGGTGCGTTGTCGTTTGCATCCAGCACCGAGATCACCAGCTCCATCGTGCCCGTCAGCGACGGCCGGCCACCGTCACTCGCCGTCAGCACCAACCCGTGCACAGGCACCGTCTCACGGTCCAGTGGTTTCGTGAGCACCAGGAATAAAGATTTCCTGTTTTCATCAGAAGATTTTACATCGAGACTGAAGTGCTCGCTGGGGCTGAGCGTATAGGAGAGCTGCGCGTTGGCTCCGATATCTGCATCCGACGCGCCCTCCAGCGGGAAACGAGACCCTGGCAGCGACGATTCCGCGATGCTGAGGTTTTTCCGGGCGGCGGGAAAGACCGGGGCGTTGTCGTTGATGTCGGTGACCTCCAGCTCCACGTGGAAGACGCGCAGCGGCCGCTCCACCAGCACCTCCAGGCGCAGGGCGCACGGCGCGCTCTTCCCGCACAGCTCCTCCCGGTCCAGCCGCGAGCTCACCACCAGCGCCCCGCTCGCCCCGCTCACCTCCACGCTCGCCTGCCGGCCTTGCGCCACCAGCCGCAGCCCCCGCGCCTCCGGCTCGCCCGCCGCCAGGCCCAGGTCCTGCGCCAGCCGGCCCACCACCGTCCCGGCCTTGGCTTCCTCCGGCACCGAGTAGCGCACCTGCCCGCCGCCTAGCGCCCAGGCCGCCTGCAGCACCAGCACCCGCACCACGGGCCCCCAGCACACGACCATCGCCGCCGCCGCCACCCGCACCACGAGCGCCGCACGGCTCCCCGCCGCCGCCCGGATGCACCGGCTCTCCTGTCCGCCCCGCGCCGCCCCCCCGCGCTCACAGCCGGGCTCTCCGCCGCACCGGGGCGGAGCCGCCTCGCCGCTCCGCCGCCGTTTCTGAGCCTGCAGCGACACCGTGTGCTGCTCCGCCGCCTCACACGCTCCCCACGAGTGCCCGCGCCCCCGGACCCGTGCTGGTCGCCTCCTCTGTCGTCTCTCCCTTCCTTCCTCCTCTTTCTTTTCTTCTTCATTCTTTTCCCCGTTGTTTTTCCTCCTTCTTCCTTTCTTCTTTGCTTGCTTTTTCCTTCCATAGATTCCTTCCTTTCCTTCTTCCTTCCTCGTTCTTTCCTTCTTCCTCTTCCTTTCATATTTTTTCTCTTTTCTACTTCTTTTCCTTCGCTTCCTTTTTTCTGTTTTGCCTTCGCCCTGCCCTATCCTTGCCTCCCCTTCTCTTCTGCTTCCATACTTGTTTCTTATTTTCTTTTTTCCTTTACCAAAATACTTCCTCCATGTCTACACCACCCTTGACACGGAGCACGGACATGCCCTTTGGCAAGAGCTCTCACCCCTCTTCCCTTCCACCTTCCATCTCTCGAGACAAGCAACAACCTCCAGCCTTTCCTCCAGTCTATGCAAGACAGACAGACTGCCCCTCCACCTCCCCATCCCTCCCCTTCTGGAAGAAGGCCACACTCTTCAGCTCCCAGTCCTGTCATGGACACAGCAAGTAACACAGCAAGGCAATCATATGGCAAAGAACAGCTCTGCTACATCAGAACAGAATCCACCACCCTCGGAAACAGAAGCCCCAGCTCCAGGTACTTGGACATCTGTGCAAACAGGCTCAAATGAGCCCAAACAATGCACGGAAGGGGGGGTGGGGTGGGGTGTCTTTCCTTTGGGGACACAAACCCATCACAGCCCAGCACACCAATCCTCCAAGAAGGCTGAAAAAGAACAGGGCAACCACACCTCCCAAGCACTCTTCATATACCTCGATGAAGAGCTATTCTTCTGGCCTCATCTTCCACCTGCATGATGAATGGCAAGGTTTTGCTTCTCCTTTCAGGTAGGCACACTCTGCCAGAACAACACACCAAGAGTCTCGGTACCCAGGGGCTTTAGTCCCCACAGAATACCTCTCACTCACTGGCATCATCCACCCATCAAAAGCCATGAAGGTAACACCACGACATTTTCACTGAGAACATCCCCTCAACTCCCAACTCACCCACTCCAAGAAATACATTGGGGTCCCTCCTTCATCCGTGATTGCTGCCACCTGCTCACACTGTGCCTGGAAGCAGCAAGAAAGGAACGAGAGCAGGCAGTGGTGCTTTGCTGGTCCAATCCAGT
Source organism: Mycteria americana (assembly GCF_035582795.1). Taxonomy (NCBI): domain Eukaryota; kingdom Metazoa; phylum Chordata; class Aves; order Ciconiiformes; family Ciconiidae; genus Mycteria; species Mycteria americana. Next base: position 22,067,812 of record NC_134372.1, read on the forward strand.
CAACATTTGGTCAAGCCAACATGAAGATACCACGACTAAACAGGAATAAAAATACATCTGTCTCTCAAAGACATCCACTTCAGGTGTGAGCAACTTACCTGTAGCATCACTGGTTGCTTCTTCAGAAAAGAAACATTTTCAGGGGCAGCAGAATTGCTTCTAAGGGACACTGTCTCTTAACTCTATCAGAGATTTCTGGGGATGCTGGACAGAAAAAAATTACTCACATTCTCCAAAAGTTTTTACATGACTGGACAGTGCGCAGGGCTCCCTTATCCACTTCTATCACAGGCAAAGCAAGAGGGAGACCTGAAAGCTAAGGACATTCTCTCAACATGAAACTCCGCTCAGGAGACTGGAAAAGCCATCCCCACACTGATGGCCAGCTGCCCAAAACTCTGCTACCCAACAGCTCCCAAAATTCAGCACTCTGCATCTCATCCAGCATTGCCAACACATTGCCAATGTGAGAGAAAGAAAAGCAAAAGGGTGGGTGGTTTTGGTGAGAGGAGAGAACAAAACCAGAGGATCCCATTCCGCTCTATTGAAACACAAGGATTGCCAACATCCTGAATATGGAGACCACTCCTTCCCCTCCCTAGCAAGACCAAGAGCAGAAAAGTAACCAAGGAGAGGTTCAGAGAAGGCTGGCCAAATTTGATCGAAATTTGGAAAAGCTTCTGTTTGATCAACACCATTCCACATCAAAAACAAGTGACCAAAGGTGTGTATGGCACATGTCTTCACATCTGGCAGGAATCGCACAGAGAACACCGAGGCACGAGCACATGAAGAACTTCTGGAGGTCCTGAGAGGATCCCGGGCAAGCACCGTTGTGTGCCGGACGCTTTCCCAAGGTTTTCTACTGGCATCCTGTTTCCCGTGCCCTGCAAAATGAGATCTCCAGCTAAGCAGACATTCACCAGTCCTTCACCAATGACACAGTCTATGTTATACACAGCATCTCCATTTCCTCAGGCAAGACTCTTCCCCGCTCAAGGTCACCCTCCCTGTGACGGATGCCCCAAGCCCTACTCCATGCCACTCAGAGGATCCTTGCCACAATACCCAGACATTGCTCCACCACAACAGCATGCCCCAGCAATAAAACCCACTCCGAGCATGACCCAGGCCTTCGCACATCCTCACCTTCCCTCACGATTGGCACAAAGAACACACGGAGGACTGCAAAGACACGCGCTGTCTGGCAGACTCTTCCCCAGCGCAAGAGACCTTCAGCCTCAATCCTTTCGCCTTTTCAGCAATCTCAGATGGAAACACAACAGAGCTGCACATTACAGTTCTTAAAGATGCTGTGATCAGAGCTGTGACAGCTCTGATCCCAGTCCACACAGATTTCACTCTTTGAGAGAACCACACCAAATGCTGAAGCGCAAGCACACTCACGATATCAACTGGGTGGGAGAATTTGTACCACAGAAAACCAGAGCTGGGCTGCTGTGAAGGATCTGGCGTGTATGTGCACATAGCTGAGTTAAGCATGACAAGGGACACACCATCTCTACTGAGGTCATCTGTGCAAGTGCACAAGTAGGGCAAGTCAAGCACACACAGATTACACCCACCTCCTCATCACATCCCCTTACACATCCCACCTGAGGAAGAGCAAGGAATCATCATGGCAATATCGATGGCTGTGGAAGCTGCTATAGATGCCCACCACTGGCACAAGGGACACCCGACTGAAGCACTACCCTCCCGCAACACCTTTCCCAAAACAGGAGTAAAAAGGTTCTCCAGACAATATTCAGCAGTCAGCACCTCATCTCCTCTTACCAACACATTGCCTACGGCAGGCGGGCAGCAGCACAAGGGGCAGTTTCTGATGGGAGATCTCCATACCTCAAAGGACACTGTGGGTGTTTCAATACCACACGCTATCTCAACATTGGCAAGGCCTCCAACTCCAGAGACCTTGGAGCCTGGAAAAGAATCCTTGGCAGAAACACTTCGTTTCCATCCTGCCTCATGCTTTTCTCTAGGCATCCTCCATTCCCCACTCTGCGACATGTGTTCGCAAGACAAGCACACATCTCCCATTCTTGTTTTCTTACGACATGGCCCATGGGCTTCCCAGGGATTTCCAGTTCCCTCAGACAAGTCTTCCCACTGCTCAAGGTCACCCTTCACATCAGGACATGGCCAGGCCCTACTCAGTGCCACTGTCACATCCATCTCCACAACACGCCCGTTTCCTTTCCCACCTCAGGGCTCACTCCAGCTTTTGTGGACCGTTCCATTAATGAGAGCACCATAGAAAAACATACAGATCATATTGCATACATGGTCTCCAGCACACTCCCTGCAGGTTACCCTTCATATTTTGCAATGCCTCAGCAATCTCAGATGGAAATCTTACACACCTGGGAGCAATACTATTTCCAAAGATGATCACAGAATCATAGAATCATTTATGTTGGAAAAGACCCTTAAGATCATCGAGTCCAACTGTAAACCTAACACTGCCAAATCCACCACTAATCCGTGTCCCTAAGCGCCACATCTACACGTCTTTTAAATACCTCCAAGGATGGTGACTCAACCACTTCCCGGGGCAGCCTGTTCCAATGCTTGACAACCCTTCCGGTGAAGAGATTTTTCCTAATATCCAACTTAAACCCCCCCTGGCGCAACTTGAGGCCGTTTCCTCTCGTCCTATCACTTGCTACTTGGGAAAAGAGAATGACACCCACCTCACTACAACCTCCTTTCAGGTAGTAGTAGAGCTCTTCCCCCAGCCTCCTTTTCTCCACACCAAACAACCCCCGTTCCCTCAACCACTCCTCATAAGACTTGTTCTCTAGACCCTTCATCAGCTTTGTTGCTTTTCTTTGGACATGCTCCAGCACCTCAATGTCTTTCTTGTAGTGAGGGGCCCAAAACTGAACACACTCTTCGAGGTGCGGCCTCACCAGTGCCAAGTACAAAGGGATGATCGCTTCCCTAGTCCTGCTGGCCACACCATTTCTGATACAAGCCAGGATGCTATTGGCCTTCTTGGCCACCAGGGCACATTGACGGCTCATATTCAGCCGGCTGTCAACCAATACCCCCAGGTCTTTTTCCGCCAGGCAGCTTTCCAGCCACTCTTCCCTAAGCCTGTAGCATTGCATGGGGTTGCTGTGACCCAGGTGCAGGACCCGGCACTTAGCCCTGTTGAACCTCATACAGTTGGCCTCGGCCCATCAACCCAGCCTGTCCAGATCCCTCCGTACAGCCTTTCTACCCTCAAGCAGATCAACACTCTTGCCCAACTTGGTGGCGTCTGCAAACTTACTGACGGTGCACTTGATCCCCTCATCCGGATCATTGGTAAAGATACTAAACAGAACTGGCCCCAATACTGAGCCCTGGGGAACACCACTTGTGACTGGCTGCCAACTGGACTTAACTCCATTCACCGCAACTCTTTGGGCCCGGCCATCCAGCCAGTTTTTTACCCGGCAAACAGTACACCCGTCCAAGCCATGAGCAGCCAGTTTCTCCAGGAGAATGCTGTGGGAAACCGTGTCAAAGGCTTTACTAAAGTCCAGGTAAACAACAGCCACAGCTTTTCCCGCGTCCACTAAGCAGGACATCTCGTCATAGAAGGAGATCAGGTTAGTCAAGCAGGACTTGCCTTTCATAAGCCCATGATGTCAGGACACCTCTAAGTGCAACGGGCATTGATTTCATGCTGTGAGAGAGCAACGCAAATGCTGACGAGCACAGCACTGTAATGGATGATAACTAATGTGTAGGACAATTTGGGGTTGTTTTCTTTGGGGTTTTCTAGTTGAAAAGCAGGTTTACAGGGCTTTAGTAAGGTTGTTGCTGCTGATACAAATATTGAAAGAACATCAAAACAGGACAGTGTACATCACAACAATCCACTGGCCAGGAATGCAGTCCACCACCTGGGGGAAAGGGGGAGCCGAAAAAGAAAATTCCCATTTCTAACACCTACCTTGGGTCACACTCCTCCCCACAAACATTTTATACTACGAACTACAGTTACAACATACTTGGAAAAAAAAACAGGAAAAGTCCGTGTTGCCTTCCCTACTTTCATAATGACTCTGTTGGGAGAACCTAAAAGGGAGAAATTACACCATGGGGAGAGAAAACCCTCAAGTCCCAATTGTCACCTTGCATCACGTCTCTTCCAGAGGAGAATCAAAGAAGAGGAGGAGAACAGCGTTTTGGACAAGAAACTACACCTGATGCAAGCACAGTCAGCAACAGAAATGGCCATAAATAGCGCCTGGGGGACTGCCAGCACCACAGCCTGCGTGTCTTGCAGTTTGTCATCAATCTCAAGTGGAAATGCTACACACCAGCAAGCAAGAGCATCTGCAAAGCCGATGTCGTGGCACCTCTCATCCCAATTGGCAGTGATTTTATTTAATGGGAGAACAACTCACACCCAGAACAGCAAACCTCAGCTTGGAGAATGAAGTACTGCTCACAGTAGGAGCAGATCAGCTTGGAGACCATCTAAGGAACTTGAATGTGTGCAAGTCCATGGGACCTGATGAGATGCATCCGAGGGTCCTGAGCGAACTGGCACACGAAGTTGCTAAGCCACTATCCATCATATGTGGAAAGTCGTGGCAGACTGGTGAAGCTTCCAGCGACTGGAAAAGGGGAAACACAACCCCCATTTTTAAAAAAGGAACAAAGGAAGACCTGGGGAACTACAGGACAGTCAGTCTCACCTCTGTGCCTGCAAGAACATGGAGCAGATCCTCCTGGAAAATATGCTAAGGCACATATTAAAGAGAGAGGTGATTGGTGACAGCCAACATGGCTTCACTAATGGCATATCGTGCCTGACAAATTTGGTGGCCTTCTATGACAGCGTTACAGCATTGGTGGATAAGGGAAGATGACTGACATCATCCACCTGGACTTGTGCAAAGCATTTGATACTGTCCCGCACAACATCCTTGTCTCTGAAATGGAGAGACATGGATTTGACGGGTGGACCCTTTGGTGGATAAGGAATTGGCCGGATGGTCGCACTCAAAGAGTTGCAGTCAACGGCTTGATGTCTGCGTGCAGATCAGTGACGAGTGGTGTCCCCCAGGGGCCTGTACTGGACCAGAATTATTTAATATCTTTCTCGGGGACACGGACAGTGGGACTGCGTGAACCCTCAGCAAGTTTGCGGATGACACCAAGCTGAGTGGAGTGGTTGATACTTTAGAGGGAAGGGATGCCATCTAGAGGAACCTCGACAGGCTAGAGAGGTGGGCCCGTGCGAACTTCATGAAGTTCAACAAGTGCAAGGTCCTGCACCTGGGTTGGGGCAATCCCAAACATGGATACAGGCCTGACAATGAGTGGATTGAGAGCAGCCCTGTGGAGATGGACTTGGGGGTATTGGTGGATGAAAAACTGAATGTGAGCTGGCAATGTGCGCTCACAGCCCAGAAAAGATGGGGAGGGACTCTTTATCAGGGAGTGCAGTGATAGGACAAGGGCTAACAGTCTTAAACTTAAAGAGGGTACTTTTAGATGAGATATTAGGAAGAAATGCTCTACAGTGAGGGTGGCGAGAATCTAGAACAGGTTGCCCACAGGAGAACTTGTGGATGCCCCCTCCCTAGAAGCGTTCAAGGCCAGACTGGATGAGGCTTTGAGGAACCTGGTCTACTGGAAGTCAAAAAAGAGCATAAGAAAAGTCCACAATGCCTTCCCTGCTTAAATTACTCCATTCGGTGAATAAAAATGGAGACATTACACCACGGGGAGAGAAAACCCCGAAGGCCCATTTGTCACCTTGCATCATGTCTTTTGCAGAGGACAATCAAAGAGGAGGAGGACAGAGTTTTCCACAAGAAACCACAGCTGATACCAGCACAGTCAGCAGTCAGCAACGGTAATAAGGCTGTAAATAGTGCCTGGGGGAGGCGGGACTGTCACCACCCCAGCCTGCGTGTCTTGCAGACCTCCAGCAAGCTCGGGTGGAAATGCTACACACCAGCAAGCAAGAGCGTCTGCAAAGCCCATGTCGTGGCACCTCTCATCGCAATCAGCAGCGATTTTCTTCTCCCGGAGAACACTCACACCCAGAACAGCAAACCTCAGCTGCGGACCGTAACTGCTGCTCGGTGCGGCAATACCTTTATTCTTCCCCCAAAGCAAGACCCGGAGGGCTCCGGCAAGGACGCGAAGCCAGATGCAACGGTCCCATTAACATCCTCAAGCACCCGCCGAGCACCCACCGCCCGCAGGCCCCGGGGGCTGAGCCCGGCTCCCACCAGCACCTGCCCAGGGGGCGCGCGAGAAGGCCGAGAAGGGGGAAGGGGCGTCGGGGGAACGGGCGAGAGACGAGAAAGGGAGGGCTACTGACCGTGTCCAGGAGAGCGGGCGGCTCCGGCTGCGTCTCCTTCGCCGCGGGGCCGGGTGGCGGCGGCGGGAAGTTGGGGCTGAAAACCATCAGGTCGCTCTTGCCCGCCCCCTCCGCCACGCACAGGCTCCGGCTCTGGCGCTGCGAGTACGACCAGCTCCCCACTTCGCTGGCGCACACCAGCGTCGCCGGCCCGGGCCCCGACAGCACGGCCGCCTGCGGCGCCCACCGCGACGCCCCGTACAGCACCACCGCCAGCAGGAACAGGCTCGACACCGCACAGATGGCCACCACCAGCCACACGTTCGTCGCCGCCGCCGCGCTGCCCTCCGCACCTGCCGCCGGCCGCAGCCCCGCCCCCGACGACGACGACGACGACGAGCCCACGGCCGCCAGCGCCGCCTCGGCGCCCTCCACCAGCGACACGCTCAGCGTGGCCGTGGCCGAGCGCGCCGGCTCGCCGTGGTCCCGCACCACGATCACCAGCCTCTGCCGCGGGCCGTCCGCTTCCTCCAGCACCCGCGCCGTGCTCACCTCGCCGCTGTACAGCCCCACGCGGAACGGGCCCTTCCCCCGCGGCTCCCACAGCTCGTAGCGCAGCCACGCGTTGTAGCCCGAGTCCGCGTCCACCGCCCGGATCTTCGCCACCACCTGCCCCGCCGGAGCCCCCCACGCCGCCCACGCCCACAACGCCCCCGAGCCCGGCCCCGACGCCGCCTCGCCCGCGGCCCCGGGCCCCGGCCCGCCGCCGGCAGGCGGGAGCAGCGCCGGCGCGTTGTCGTTCTCGTCCACCACGAAGAGCTGCACCGTGGCGTTGCCGCACAGCGGCGGCTCCCCCGCGTCCACCGCCCGCACCTCGAACTGCAGCACCTGCAGCTCCTCGTAGTCCAAGGGCTGCAGCGCCCACAGCCGCCCGCTCTCCGCGTCCACCGACACGTAGCTCGACGCCGGCCGCCACCCCCCGCCCGCCGCCGCGCCCCCGCCGCCGCCCTCCGCCACCGAGTAGCTCACGCGCCCGTTGCCCGCCTCGTCCGGGTCCCGCGCCCACAGCCGCGCCAGCTCCGCGCCCGCCGCGTTGTTCTCCCGCGCCAGCACCGTGTACACGGCCTGCGCGAACGACGGCGCGTTGTCGTTCACGTCCGACACCGGCACCCGCACCCCGCGGCTGGCGCGCAGCGGCGGCGCCCCGCCGTCCTCCGCCCGCACCTCCACCTCGTACTCCGACACCCGCTCCCGGTCCAGCGCCTCCCGCAGCACCAGCGAGTACGAGCCCGCGAACGTCGCCACCAGCCCGAACGGCGCCGCCGGCCACACCGCGCAGCGCACCCGCCCGTTCGCCCCCGAGTCCCGGTCCGACACGCTCAGCAGCGCCACCACCGTCCCCACCGCCGCGTCCTCCGGCACCGGCACCGACAGCGACGTCACCCACACCTCCGGCGCGTTGTCGTTCACGTCCAGCACCTCCACCACTACCTTGCAGTGACCCGACAGCGGGGGCGTCCCCTTATCTCTCGCCTTAACGTGTAGGTCGTAGAAAGTAACTGTCTCAAAGTCTAGGGAGCCCGTCAGTCTTATCTCCCCGCTTTTTGCATCGATGCTGAATACATCTGAGGCCGAGTGAGGAACAAAAGTATCAATTTCATAAATCACTTCTCGATTACTTCCCACGTCCGGATCCGTGGCGTTCACCAATGCCACCAGCGTCCCCTCTAAGGCGTCTTCGGGCAAAAGCACATTGTACACCGACTGGGTGAACTGGGGTGCGTTGTCGTTCGCGTCCAGCACCGAGATCACCAGCTCCATCGTGCCTGTCAGCGACGGCCGGCCACCATCACTCGCCGTCAGCACCAACCCGTGCACAGGCACCGTCTCACGGTCCAGTGGTTTCGTGAGCACCAGAAACAGGGATTTACTGCGCGAATTACTGTTTTCTTCCACTACTCTGAAATGCTCGCTGGGGCTGAGCGTATAGGAGAGCTGCGCGTTGGCTCCGATATCTGCATCCGACGCGCCCTCCAGCGGGAAACGAGACCCTGGCAGCGACGATTCCGCGATGCTGAGGTTTTTCCGGGCGGCGGGGAAGACCGGGGCGTTGTCGTTGATGTCGGTGACCTCCAGCTCCACGTGGAAGACGCGCAGCGGCCGCTCCACCAGCACCTCCAGGCGCAGGGCGCACGGCGCGCTCTTCCCGCACAGCTCCTCCCGGTCCAGCCGCGAGCTCACCACCAGCACCCCGCTCGCCCCGCTCACCTCCACGCTCGCCTGCCGGCCTTGCGCCACCAGCCGCAGCCCCCGCGCCTCCGGCTCGCCCGCCGCCAGGCCCAGGTCCTGCGCCAGCCGGCCCACCACCGTCCCGGCCTTGGCTTCCTCCGGCACCGAGTAGCGCACCTGCCCGCCGCCCAGCGCCCAGGCCGCCTGCAGCACCAGCACCCGCACCACGGGCCCCCAGCACACGACCATCGCCGCCGCCGCCACCCGCACCACGAGCGCCGCACGGCTCCCCGCCGCCGCCCGGATGCACCGGCTCTCCTGTCCGCCCCGCGCCGCCCCCCCGCGCTCACAGCCGGGCTCTCCGCCGCACCGGGGCGGAGCCGCCTCGCCGCTCCGCCGCCGTTTCTGAGCCTGCAGCGACACCGTGTGCTGCTCCGCCGCCTCACACGCTCCCCACGAGTGCCCGCGCCGCCGGACCCGTGCTAGTCATCTTCTCTCCTCTGTCGTCTCTCCCCTCTTTCCTCCTCTTTCTTGTTTTTTTGGGGGTTTTTTGTCTGTTTCCTTGCTCGTTTGCTCTTTCCTTCTTCCTCTTTCTTTCTTCCTTTCTCTCTTTTTTCAGTTATCTCTTTTTATCCGTTTCTCTCGTTCTTCCTCTCTTTCCTACTATTTTTCTTCTCTTTATCCTTTATTCTCTTCCTTTTTTCTCTGTCCTCCTTCTCTTTCTTCTTTCTTCTCTTCCTTCTTCTTTTCGTTCCTGCCCTGCCGTCCCCTATTCTTTGTTCCCCTTTCCCTTCTCTTTTCATCCTTCGTTCTTCTTTACCCCCGCTCGCAGCTCACGAGTCGCTTCCGGCGCCGCGACGGCGACCATCAAAGACGGAGCCATCAGCGCTAATTACGGGGCATCAGCGCTAATTACGGGAGTTCAGCGCCGCAGCGCGGTGCTCTTGACGCAGGCGGAGGCTGTTAGGGACCAACTCCGTTCGGCGTCTAGAGGTAACGTCGGTGTGTGCTCATCTTCTCCTCTATCATCTCTTCTTTCCTTCCTTTCTCTTCTTTCTTGCTTTCTTCCTTGCTTGCTTTTTACTTGCATAGAGTCCTTCCTTTCTTTTTCCTTTCCTTCTTCATTTCATTCTGCTGTTCTCTGTTTTCTCTATTTTTCTCTCTTCCCCTTCTCTTTGCTTCTTCCCTTTCCTTATGTCTTCTCTTTCCTTCTCTTCCCTGTTTTTCTCCTCCCTTCCTCTTCTGTTTCCATCCTTGTCTCTTCTGTTCTTTTTTTCCTTTACCAAACTGTTTTCCAAATGTCTACACCATGCTCGCAATGAAGCACGGACATGCCCTTTGGCAAGACCTCTCCTTCCTCCTCCTCACAGCTTTTCATCAAGCCTTGCAGAGCACCCCTGAGTACTGAGGATGCTGAGGTCCTCAACTCCATTCAGCGTGTTGAGGTAAAGTCGGTGCATGCTGGTAATCTCCTCAATCATCTCTTCCTTCCTGCTTTCTCTCTTCCTTGCTTGCTTGTTTCCTACCTGCAGAGATTCCTTCCTTTCCTTCTTTTTTTCGCTCCTCCTTTCTCTTTCCTTCTTCCTTTCTCTTCTCTCTTCCTTTTTCTTTCTTGCCCTGCTGTACCCTATCTTTCCCTCTCCTTCTCTTCTGCTTCCATCCTTGTCTCTTCTGTTCATTTTTTCCTTTAACAAAATTTTTTTAAAAGGTCATCACCATGCTCACCATGAAGCACGGACATGACATTTGGCAAGAGCTCTCATTCCTCTTCCCTACCACTTTCCATCTCTTGGGACAGGGAACAACCTTCCTGCTTTCCTCCCGCCCATGCACCTGCAACTTCCCCGCCCTTCAGGATGAAGGCTATACTCTTCAGCCTCCAGTTCTCTCAAGGACCCAGCAAATAACACAGCAAGGCAATCATATGGCAAGGAACAGCTCTGCTACATCAGAACAGAATCCACCATCCTCGGAAACACAAGCCCAAGCCCCAGGTACTTCCACATCTGTGCAAACAGGCTCCAAAGACTCCAAACAAAACAGGGGAGTCTCTCATTTGTGAACTCCAACCCATCACAGCCCAGCACGACAGTCCTCCACGAAGGCTGAAAAAGCACAGGGCAACCACAGCTCCCCAGCACTCTTCATATACCTTGAGGAAGAGCTATTCTTCCTGACTCCTTTTCCACCTGCATGCTGAATGGCAAGCTCTTGCTTCTCCTTTCAGGCAGGCATGCACTGTCAGAACAACACACCAAGAACCTCGGTACCCAGGTGCTTTAGTCCCCACAGAATACCTCTCCTTCATTAGCATGATCCACCCATCATACAGCCAAACAACAGTCACCAAGGTAACACCACGGCATTTTCCCTGAGAACATATCTACTCCGAGAAATGCATTAGCGTCCCTCCTCCCTCTGTCCTTGCTGCCACCTGCTCACCCTGTGCCTGGAAGCAGCAGGAAAGGAACGAGAGCCCACAGTGGTGCTTTGCTGCTCCAGACCTACAGGCATTACAATCCAGGCAACATTCGGTCGATCCAACATAAAGATGCCACAACTGAACAGGAACAAAAATACATCAGATTCCCAAACTCATCCTCTTTAGGTACAAGTGACTTACCTGTAGTATTGCTGGTTGGTTCTTCAGAAAAGAAACATTTTCAGGACAGGAGAACTGGTTCTAAGAGACATTTTCCTTTACCATTATCAGCGATTTCTGGTGAAACTGGACAGGAAAAAATTACTCTCATCCTCCAAAAGCTTTGAAATCACTAAACAGTGCACCATGCTCCGTTATGTACTTCTATCACAAGGGAAGCAAGAAGGAGACCTGAAAGCTAAGGACATTCTGTCAATGTCAGCCTCAGCTCAAGAGAGTGGAAAAGCCATCACCTACACTGATGGCCAACCGCCCAAACGTCTGCAACCTGACAGCTACCAAAATTCAGCAGTCTGCATCTCATCCAGCATTACCAACACATTGCCAATGAGAGATAAATAAAAAACAAAAAGGTGGGAGTTTTTGCTAAAAGCAGAGAAGAAATCCAAAGGAACCCCTGCCACTGTACTGAAACACAAGCTTTGCCAACATTTTGAATACAGAGAGCACTTCTTCCCCTGCCTAGCAAAACTAAGAGCAGAAAAATAACCAAGAAGAGGTTCAGAGAAGGCTGGCAGCATCATCAAAATTTGTAAATGTTTCTGTTTGAGCAACAACATTCCTCAAAAAGAACTGATTAAAGGCATCTATGTCAGAGGACTTACCAAGCAGTAATACCACGACGAGCAACAGTGCCCTAAGATATGCCAAACTGCTGGAGGTCCTGAGAGGATCACGAGAAAGTAGCACTGTGTGCTGGGAATCTTCTCAAGGTTTTCTACTGGAATCCTCTATCCCATACCCTGGGAAACAGGATCCCCAGCTAAGCAGACATTGCCCAGTCCTTCCACAGTGACTCAGACTGTGTTCTACCCAGCATCTCCATTTCCCTTAAGCAAGACTCTCCTCCCCTTAACGTCACCCTGCCCATGACGCATGCCCAGGCCTTACTTGGTGCTACTTGGAGGATCGCTGCCACAATACCCAGACATTGCTCCACCACAACAGCATGCCCCAGCTCTAAACTCTGTTCTGAGCATGACCCAGGCCTTTGCACATCTTCCCCTTCCCTCACAAATTGCACAAAGAACATACGGAGGCATGCAAAGCCACGCAGTGTCTGCCAGACTCTTCCTAGATGCATGAACTTCACCCTGAATTCTTTTGCCCTTTCAGCAATCTCAGATGGAAACACCACAGAGCTGCACATTAGAGTTCTTAAGGATTCTGTGATCAGAGCTGTGACGGCTCGGATCCCACTCCACACAGATTTCATTCTTCAAGAGAACCACACCAAAAGCCGAAGCATAAGTGCATTCACAATATCAACTGGATGGGAGAATTTGTACCACAGAAAAAGAGAGCTGGGCTGCTCTGGAGGGTTTGGCACATACGTGCAAGTAACCAAATGTGTAAAGCATGACAATGGGACGCAGCACCTCTACTGAGTGCACAAGCAGGGGAAGTTGAGTACACAAAGATTACACACACTTCCTCATGTGTACTTAAAAATCCTGCCTGAGGAGGAGGAAGGAGCCACCATGGCAACATCAACGGCTGTGGAAGCTACTATAGATGCCCACGACTACATAAGGACACCACATCGAAGATATTCATAACCACACGGAGATATTCTTAACCTCAAAAGACATTGTCGACATTTCAGTACCACACACTACCTCAAGATCCAGAAGGCCTCCAACTCCAGACCCTTGGAGCCTGGGAAAGGATTCTGCAAAAGAACACTCCCTGCCCTTCCTGCCTCATGCCTTCCTCTAGGCATCCTCCATTTCCCACTCTGCGACATGTATTCTCCAGAAAAGCACATCATCTCCCATTCTTGTCTTCTTATGACTTGGCCCATGGGCTTCCCAAGGATCTCCAGTTCCCTCAGACAAGTCTTCCCACTGCTCAAGGTCACTCTTCACATCAGGACATGGCCAGGCCCTACTCAGTGCCACTGCCACATTCACCTCTGCGACACGCCACCGCTTCCTTTCCCACCTCAGGGCTCACTCCAGCTTTTGCAGACCCTTCCAGCAATGAGAGCACCATAAAAAACCACACAGATGGTATCATATAGACCGTGTCCAGCAGACTCTCTACTCTTTCTTTCTAAAGGTGACTGTTGTGGTTTAGCTCCATTTGGCAATTAAGTACCACACAGCTGCTTGCTCACCCTCCCCCCCGGTGGGATGGGGGAGAGAACCAAAAGAGCAAAAGTAAGAAAACTCATGGGTTGAGGTAAGAACAGTTTAATAATTGGAACACACAGGGAAAAAAAAAAATTGTAATGAGAAGGAAAACAACAAGACAGCGAAAGAGGAACAAAACCCAGGGAAAAAAAAACAAGCGATACAACCACTCACCACCCGCCGACCGACACAACGCCAGTCCCCGAGCAGCGATCACTACCCCCAGCCAACTCCCCCCACTTTATATGCTGAGCATGATGTCATATGGTATGGAATAGCCCTTTGGTCAGTTTGGATCAGCTATCTTGGCTGTGCCCCCTCCCAGTTTCTTGTGCGCCCAGCAGAGCATGGGAAGCTGAAAAGTCCTTGGCTAGTGTAAACATTACTTAGCAACAACTAAAACATCAATGTGTTATCAATATTATTCTCATACTAAATTCAAAACACAGCACTATACCAGGTACTAGGAAGAAAATTAACTCTATCCCAGCTGAAACCAGGACAGTGATGTCGGAACAGCTCGAAATGGCAATGGCATCGATTTCATGCTGTGAGAGAACAACCCAAACATTGATAAGCACCCCAATGTAACAGCTGATACCGATTCTGTAGGAGAATTCACGTTTGGGGTTTTGTTATCAGGGGTTTGTTTTGTTAGTTTGAAACGTTTGTTTGTTGGTTGGGTTTGGGTTTTTTTATTGAAAAGAAGGTTTCCGGGACTTTTGTAAGGGTGTGGCTGCTGATACAAATATTGAAAGAACATCATAACAAGCCACTATACGTCACGCCGCTTCTCTGGCCAGGAACGCAAGTCCACAACCGTTCCCATCAATGAGAGCACCACAAAACACATACAGATGGTATCATATACACTGTGTTCAGCAGACTCTCTGTAGTTGACCCTTCATGTTTTGCAATGCTTCAGCTATCTCAGATGGAAACGTTACACACCTGGGAGCTCTGTTACACATCTGAAAGGTTACACATCTATTTGTAGAGACCATTTCAGGACAGCTCTAATGGCAACGGGCATTGATTTCCTTCTGTGAGAGCACAAGCCGAATGCTGATGAGCACAGCACTGTCATGGATGATATCTAATGTCTAGGACAATTTGGGTTTTTTTTTGAAAAGAAGGTTTCCAGGGCTTCCATAAGGCAGTCAATGATGATACAAATATTGAAAGACTATCAAAACAGGCCAGCGTACATCATATCACGTCGCTACTCCAGCCAGGAAGGAAAGTCTGTAACATGGTTTGGGTGGGGGCGGGAAAAGAAAAAGAAAATTCCCAGTTCTGACACCTACCATGGGTCACACTCCTCTCCCTGAACACTTTATACTACAAACTACAGCAACAACATACTTGGAAAAAGAACACAGGAAAAGTCCACATTGCCTTCCCTACTTTCATAATGACTCTGGTAGGCCAACCAAAACGGAGACATTACACCACGGGGAGATAAATCCCTGAAGTCCTAACTGCTACCCTCCATCACGTCTTTTCCAGAGGACAATCACAGAGGAGGAGGACACAGTTTTCCACAAGAAACCACATCTGACAAATTTGGTGGCCTTCTATGATGGGGTTACAGCATTGGTGGATAAGGGAAGATGACTGACATCATCCACCTGGCCTTGTGCAAAGCATTTGATACTGTCCCGCACAACATCCTTGTCTCTGAAATGGAGAGACATGGATTTGACGGGTGGACCCTTTGGTGGATAAGGAATTGGCTGGATGGTCGGTCGCACTCAAAGAGTTGCAGTCAACGGCTTGATGTCTGCGTGCAGACCAGTAGTGTCCCTCTGGTCACCAGGGGCCCGTATCGGGACCAGAATTATTTAATATCTTTCTCGGGGACACGGACAGTGGGACTGCGTGAACCCTCAGCAAGTTTGTGGATGACACCAAGCTGAGTGGAGTGGTTGATACTCTAGAGGGAAGGGATGCCATCTAGAGGAACCTCGACAGGCTAGAGAGGTGGGCCCGTGCGAACTTCATGAAGTTCAACAAGTGCAAAGTCCTGCACCTGGGTTGGGGCAATCCCAAACATGGATATAGGCCTGGCAATGAGTGGATTGAGCGGAGCCCTGTGGAGATGGACTTGGGGGTATTGGTGGATGAAAAACTGAATGTGAGCTGGCAATGTGCACTCTCAGCCCAGAGAGCCAATCCTGTCCTGGGCTGCATCAAAAGAAGTGTGGCTAGCAGGTCGAGGGAGGTGATTCTCTCCCCTCTACTCTGCTCTCGTGACACCCCACCTGGAGGACTGTGTTCAGCTCTGGGGCACACAGCATAAGACAGACATGGACTTGCTCGAGTGGGTCCAGAGGAGGGCCACAAAGATGATCAGGGGGATGAACCACCTCCCCTATGAGTACAGGCTGACAGAGTTGGGGTTCTTTAGCCTACAGAAGAGAAGGCTCCGGGGAGACCTTATAGTGGCCTTCCACTACTTAAGGGGGCCTACAGAAAAGATGGGGAGGGACTCTTTATCAGGGAGTGCAGTGATAGGACAAGGGCTAACAGTCTTAAACTTAAAGAGGGTACTTTTAGATGAGATATTAGGAAGAAATGCTCTACAGTGAGGGTGGCGAGAATCTAGAACAGGTTGCCCACAGGAGAACTTGTGGATGCCCCCTCCCTAGAAGCGTTCAAGGCCAGACTGGATGAGGCTTTGAGGAACCTGGTCTACTGGAAGTCAAAAAAGAGCATAAGAAAAGTCCACAATGCCTTCCCTGCTTAAATTACTCCATTCGGTGAATAAAAATGGAGACATTACACCACGGGGAGAGAAAACCCTGAAGGCCCATTTGTCACCTTGCATCATGTCTTTTGCAGAGGACAATCAAAGAGGAGGAGGACAGAGTTTTCCACAAGAAACCACAGCTGATACCAGCACAGTCAGCAGTCAGCAACGGTAATAAGGCTGTAAATAGTGCCTGGGGGAGGCGGGACTGTCACCACCACAGCCTGCGTGTCTTGCAGACCTCCAGCAAGCTCGGGTGGAAATGCTACACACCAGCAAGCAAGAGCGTCTGCAAAGCCCATGTCGTGGCACCTCTCATCGCAATCAGCAGCGATTTTCTTCTCCCGGAGAACACTCACACCCAGAACAGCAAACCTCAGCTGCGGACCGTAACTGCTGCTCGGTGCGGCAATACCTTTATTCTTCCCCCAAAGCAAGACCCGGAGGGCTCCGGCAAGGACGCGAAGCCAGATGCAACGGTCCCATTAACATCCTCAAGCACCCGCCGAGCACCCACCGCCCGCAGGCCCCGGGGGCTGAGCCCGGCTCCCACCAGCACCTGCCCAGGGGGCGCGCGAGAAGGCCGAGAAGGGGGAAGGGGCGTCGGGGGAACGGGCGAGAGACGAGAAAGGGAGGGCTACTGACCGTGTCCAGGAGAGCGGGCGGCTCCGGCTGCGTCTCCTTCGCCGCGGGGCCGGGCGGCGGCGGCGGGAAGTTGGGGCTGAAAACCATCAGGTCGCTCTTGCCCGCCCCCTCCGCCACGCACAGGCTCCGGCTCTGGCGCTGCGAGTACGACCAGCTCCCCACTTCGCTGGCGCACACCAGCGTCGCCGGCCCGGGCCCCGACAGCACGGCCGCCCGCGGCGCCCACCGCGACGCCCCGTACAGCACCACCGCCAGCAGGAACAGGCTCGACACCGCACAGATGGCCACCACCAGCCACACGTTCGTCGCCGCCGCCGCGCTGCCCTCCGCACCCGCCGCCGGCCGCAGCCCCGCCCCCGACGACGACGACGACGACGAGCCCACGGCCGCCAGCGCCGCCTCGGCGCCCTCCACCAGCGACACGCTCAGCGTGGCCGTGGCCGAGCGCGCCGGCTCGCCGTGGTCCCGCACCACGATCACCAGCCTCTGCCGCGGGCCGTCCGCTTCCTCCAGCACCCGCGCCGTGCTCACCTCGCCGCTGTACAGCCCCACGCGGAACGGGCCCTTCCCCCGCGGCTCCCACAGCTCGTAGCGCAGCCACGCGTTGTAGCCCGAGTCCGCGTCCACCGCCCGGATCTTCGCCACCACCTGCCCCGCCGGAGCCCCCCACGCCGCCCACGCCCACAACGCCCCCGAGCCCGGCCCCGACGCCGCCTCGCCCGCGGCCCCGGGCCCCGGCCCGCCGCCGGCAGGCGGGAGCAGCGCCGGCGCGTTGTCGTTCTCGTCCACCACGAAGAGCTGCACCGTGGCGTTGCCGCACAGCGGCGGCTCCCCCGCGTCCACCGCCCGCACCTCGAACTGCAGCACCTGCAGCTCCTCGTAGTCCAAGGGCTGCAGCGCCCACAGCCGCCCGCTCTCCGCGTCCACCGACACGTAGCTCGACGCCGGCCGCCACCCCCCGCCCGCCGCCGCGCCCCCGCCGCCGCCCTCCGCCACCGAGTAGCTCACGCGCCCGTTGCCCGCCTCGTCCGGGTCCCGCGCCCACAGCCGCGCCAGCTCCGCGCCCGCCGCGTTGTTCTCCCGCGCCAGCACCGTGTACACGGCCTGCGCGAACGACGGCGCGTTGTCGTTCACGTCCGACACCGGCACCCGCACCCCGCGGCTGGCGCGCAGCGGCGGCGCCCCGCCGTCCTCCGCCCGCACCTCCACCTCGTACTCCGACACCCGCTCCCGGTCCAGCGCCTCCCGCAGCACCAGCGAGTACGAGCCCGCGAACGTCGCCACCAGCCCGAACGGCGCCGCCGGCCACACCGCGCAGCGCACCCGCCCGTTCGCCCCCGAGTCCCGGTCCGACACGCTCAGCAGCGCCACCACCGTCCCCACCGCCGCGTCCTCCGGCACCGGCACCGACAGCGACGTCACCCACACCTCCGGCGCGTTGTCGTTCACGTCCAGCACCTCCACCACTACCTTGCAGTGACCCGACAGCGGGGGCGTCCCCTTATCTGTCGCTTCGATTTGTATCTCGTATGAACGGACGTCTTCAAAGTCCAGGGCACCTTTCAGTCGGATCTCCCCCGACTTCGGATTTAAAATGAAAAGGTTTAATCCCTTTGGTGGAAAAGTATTGCTCGCAGTGAACGTCATTTTGCCATTGCTTCCCACGTCCGGATCCGTGGCGTTCACCAGAGCCACCAGCGTCCCTTCTGCAGCGCTCTCCGGCAGCTGCACTTTATACACCGACTGGGTGAACTGGGGCGCGTTGTCGTTCGCATCCAGCACCAAGATCACCAGCTCCATCGTGCCTGTCAGCGACGGCCGGCCACCGTCACTCGCCGTCAGCACCAACCCGTGCACAAACACCGTCTCACGGTCCAGTGGTTTCGTGAGCACCAGAAACAGGGATTCTCGGTATTCTTCACTCCGCTGTAAATTCAAAGAGAAATGCTCGCTGGGGCTGAGCGTATAGGAGAGCTGCGCGTTGGCTCCGATATCTGCATCCGACGCGCCCTCCAGCGGGAAACGAGACCCTGGCAGCGACGATTCCGCGATGCTGAGGTTTTTCCGGGCGGCGGGGAAGACCGGGGCGTTGTCGTTGATGTCGGTGACCTCCAGCTCCACGTGGAAGACGCGCAGCGGCCGCTCCACCAGCACCTCCAGGCGCAGGGCGCACGGCGCGCTCTTCCCGCACAGCTCCTCCCGGTCCAGCCGCGAGCTCACCACCAGCGCCCCGCTCGCCCCGCTCACCTCCACGCTCGCCTGCCGGCCTTGCGC
Organism: Mycteria americana; assembly: GCF_035582795.1. NCBI lineage: Eukaryota > Metazoa > Chordata > Aves > Ciconiiformes > Ciconiidae > Mycteria > Mycteria americana. The sequence continues at coordinate 22,086,846 of NC_134372.1, forward strand.
CACCAGCCGCAGCCCCCGCGCCTCCGGCTCGCCCGCCGCCAGGCCCAGGTCCTGCGCAAGCCGGCCCACCACCGTCCCGGCCTTGGCTTCCTCCGGCACCGAGTAGCGCACCTGCCCGCCGCCCAGCGCCCAGGCCGCCTGCAGCACCAGCACCCGCACCACGGGCCCCCAGCACACGACCATCGCCGCCGCCGCCACCCGCACCACGAGCGCCGCACGGCTCCCCGCCGCCGCCCGGATGCACCGGCTCTCCTGTCCGCCCCGCGCCGCCCCCCCGCGCTCACAGCCGGGCTCTCCGCCGCACCGGGGCGGAGCCGCCTCGCCGCTCCGCCGCCGTTTCTGAGCCTGCAGCGACACCGTGTGCTGCTCCGCCGCCTCACACGCTCCCCACGAGTGCCCGCGCCCCCGGACCCGTGCTGGTCGCCTCCTCTGTCGTCTCTCCCTTCCTTCCTCCTCTTTCTTTTTTTCTTCATTCTTTTCCCTGTTGTTTTTCCGCCTTCTTCCTTTCCTCTTTGCTTGCTTTTTCCTTCCATAGATTCCTTCCTTTCCTTCTTCCTTCCTCGTTCTTTCCTTCTTCCTCTTCCTTTCATATTTTTTCTCTTTTCTACTTCTTTTCCTTCGCTTCCTTTTTTCTGTTTTGCCTTCGCCCTGCCCTATCCTTGCCTCCCCTTCTCTTCTGCTTCCATACTTGTTTCTTATTTTCTTTTTTCCTTTACCAAAATACTTCCTCCATGTCTACACCACCCTTGACACGGAGCACGGACATGCCCTTTGGCAAGAGCTCTCACCCCTCTTCCCTTCCACCTTCCATCTCTCGAGACGAGCAACAACCTCCAGCCTTTCCTCCAGTCTATGCAAGACAGACAGACTGCCCCTCCACCTCCCCATCCCTCCCCTTCTGGAAGAAGGCCACACTCTTCAGCTCCCAGTCCTGTCATGGACACAGCAAGTAACACAGCAAGGCAATCATATGGCAAAGAACAGCTCTGCTACATCAGAACAGAATCCACCACCCTCGGAAACAGAAGCCCCAGCTCCAGGTACTTGGACATCTGTGCAAACAGGCTCAAATGAGCCCAAACAATGCACGGAGGGGGGGTGGGGTGGGGTGTCTTTCCTTTGGGGACACAAACCCATCACAGCCCAGCACACCAATCCTCCAAGAAGGCTGAAAAAGAACGGGGCAACCACACCTCCCAAGCACTCTTCATATACCTCGATGAAGAGCTATTCTTCTGGCCTCATCTTCCACCTGCATGATGAATGGCAAGGTTTTGCTTCTCCTTTCAGGTAGGCACACTCTGCCAGAACAACACACCAAGAGTCTCGGTACCCAGGGGCTTTAGTCCCCACAGAATACCTCTCACTCACTGGCATCATCCACCCATCAAAAGCCATGAAGGTAACACCACGACATTTTCACTGAGAACATCCCCTCAACTCCCAACTCACCCACTCCAAGAAATACATTGGGGTCCCTCCTTCATCCGTGATTGCTGCCACCTGCTCACACTGTGCCTGGAAGCAGCAAGAAAGGAACGAGAGCAGGCAGTGGTGCTTTGCTGGTCCAATCCAGTCAACATTTGGTCAAGCCAACATGAAGATACCACGACTAAACAGGAATAAAAATACATCTGTCTCTCAAAGACATCCACTTCAGGTGTGAGCAACTTACCTGTAGCATCACTGGTTGCTTCTTCAGAAAAGAAACATTTTCAGGGGCAGCAGAATTGCTTCTAAGGGACACTGTCTCTTAACTCTATCAGAGATTTCTGGGGATGCTGGACAGAAAAAAATTACTCACATTCTCCAAAAGTTTTTACATGACTGGACAGTGCGCAGGGCTCCCTTATCCACTTCTATCACAGGCAAAGCAAGAGGGAGACCTGAAAGCTAAGGACATTCTCTCAACATGAAACTCCGCTCAGGAGACTGGAAAAGCCATCCCCACACTGATGGCCAGCTGCCCAAAACTCTGCTACCCAACAGCTCCCAAAATTCAGCACTCTGCATCTCATCCAGCATTGCCAACACATTGCCAATGTGAGAGAAAGAAAAGCAAAAGGGTGGGTGGTTTTGGTGAGAGGAGAGAACAAAACCAGAGGATCCCATTCCGCTCTATTGAAACACAAGGATTGCCAACATCCTGAATATGGAGACCACTCCTTCCCCTCCCTAGCAAGACCAAGAGCAGAAAAGTAACCAAGGAGAGGTTCAGAGAAGGCTGGCCAAATTTGATCGAAATTTGGAAAAGCTTCTGTTTGATCAACACCATTCCACATCAAAAACAAGTGACCAAAGGTGTGTATGGCACACGTCTTCACATCTGGCAGGAATCGCACAGAGAACACCGAGGCACGAGCATATGAAGAACTTCTGGAGGTCCTGAGAGGATCCCGGGCAAGCACCGTTGTGTGCCGGATGCTTTCCCAAGGTTTTCTACTGGCATCCTGTTTCCCGTGCCCTGCAAAATGAGATCTCCAGCTAAGCAGACATTCACCAGTCCTTCACCAATGACACAGTCTATGTTATACACGGCATCTCCATTTCCTCAGGCAAGACTCTTCCCCGCTCAAGGTCACCCTCCCTGTGACGGATGCCCCAAGCCCTACTCCATGCCACTCAGAGGATCCTTGCCACAATACCCAGACATTGCTCCACCACAACAGCATGCCCCAGCAATAAAACCCACTCCGAGCATGACCCAGGCCTTCGCACATCCTCACCTTCCCTCACGATTGGCACAAAGAACACACAGAGGACTGCAAAGACACGCGCTGTCTGGCAGACTCTTCCCCAGCGCAAGAGACCTTCAGCCTCAATCCTTTCGCCTTTTCAGCAATCTCAGATGGAAACACAACAGAGCTGCACATTACAGTTCTTAAAGATGCTGTGATCAGAGCTGTGACAGCTCTGATCCCAGTCCACACAGATTTCACTCTTTGAGAGAACCACACCAAATGCCGAAGCGCAAGCACACTCACGATATCAACTGGGTGGGAGAATTTGTACCACAGAAAACCAGAGCTGGGCTGCTGTGAAGGATCTGGCGTGTATGTGCACATAGCTGAGTTAAGCATGACAAGGGACACACCATCTCTACTGAGGTCATCTGTGCAAGTGCACAAGTAGGGCAAGTCAAGCACACACAGATTACACCCACCTCCTCATCACATCCCCTTACACATCCCACCTGAGGAAGAGCAAGGAATCATCATGGCAATATCGATGGCTGTGGAAGCTGCTATAGATGCCCACCACTGGCACAAGGGACACCCGACTGAAGCACTACCCTCCCGCAACACCTTTCCCAAAACAGGAGTAAAAAGGTTCTCCAGACAATATTCAGCAGTCAGCACCTCATCTCCTCTTACCAACACATTGCCTACGGCAGGCGGGCAGCAGCACAAGGGGCAGTTTCTGATGGGAGATCTCCATACCTCAAAGGACACTGTGGGTGTTTCAATACCACACGCTATCTCAACATTGGCAAGGCCTCCAACTCCAGAGACCTTGGAGCCTGGAAAAGAATCCTTGGCAGAAACACTTCGTTTCCATCCTGCCTCATGCTTTTCTCTAGGCATCCTCCATTCCCCACTCTGCGACATGTGTTCGCAAGACAAGCACACATCTCCCATTCTTGTTTTCTTACGACATGGCCCATGGGCTTCCCAGGGATTTCCAGTTCCCTCAGACAAGTCTTCCCACTGCTCAAGGTCACCCTTCACATCAGGACATGGCCAGGCCCTACTCAGTGCCACTGTCACATCCATCTCCACGACACGCCCGTTTCCTTTCCCACCTCAGGGCTCACTCCAGCTTTTGTGGACCGTTCCATTAATGAGAGCACCATAGAAAAACATACAGATCATATTGCATACATGGTCTCCAGCACACTCCCTGCAGGTTACCCTTCATATTTTGCAATGCCTCAGCAATCTCAGATGGAAATCTTACACACCTGGGAGCAATACTATTTCCAAAGATGATCACAGAATCATAGAATCATTTATGTTGGAAAAGACCCTTAAGATCATCGAGTCCAACTGTAAACCTAACACTGCCAAATCCACCACTAATCCGTGTCCCTAAGCGCCACATCTACACGTCTTTTAAATACCTCCAAGGATGGTGACTCAACCACTTCCCGGGGCAGCCTGTTCCAATGCTTGACAACCCTTCCGGTGAAGAGATTTTTCCTAATATCCAACTTAAACCCCCCCTGGCGCAACTTGAGGCCGTTTCCTCTCGTCCTATCACTTGCTACTTGGGAAAAGAGAACGACACCCACCTCACTACAACCTCCTTTCAGGTAGTAGTAGAGCTCTTCCCCCAGCCTCCTTTTCTCCACACCAAACAACCCCCGTTCCCTCAACCACTCCTCATAAGACTTGTTCTCTAGACCCTTCATCAGCTTTGTTGCTTTTCTTTGGACATGCTCCAGCACCTCAATGTCTTTCTTGTAGTGAGGGGCCCAAAACTGAACACACTCTTCGAGGTGCGGCCTCACCAGTGCCAAGTACAAAGGGATGATCGCTTCCCTAGTCCTGCTGGCCACACCATTTCTGATACAAGCCAGGATGCTATTGGCCTTCTTGGCCACCAGGGCACATTGACGGCTCATATTCAGCCGGCTGTCAACCAATACCCCCAGGTCTTTTTCCGCCAGGCAGCTTTCCAGCCACTCTTCCCTAAGCCTGTAGCATTGCATGGGGTTGCTGTGACCCAGGTGCAGGACCCGGCACTTAGCCCTGTTGAACCTCATACAGTTGGCCTCGGCCCATCAACCCAGCCTGTCCAGATCCCTCCGTACAGCCTTTCTACCCTCAAGCAGATCAACACTCTTGCCCAACTTGGTGGCGTCTGCAAACTTACTGACGGTGCACTTGATCCCCTCATCCGGATCATTGGTAAAGATACTAAACAGAACTGGCCCCAATACTGAGCCCTGGGGAACACCACTTGTGACTGGCTGCCAACTGGACTTAACTCCATTCACCGCAACTCTTTGGGCCCGGCCATCCAGCCAGTTTTTTACCCGGCAAACAGTACACCCGTCCAAGCCATGAGCAGCCAGTTTCTCCAGGAGAATGCTGTGGGAAACCGTGTCAAAGGCTTTACTAAAGTCCAGGTAAACAACAGCCACAGCTTTTCCCGCGTCCACTAAGCAGGACATCTCGTCATAGAAGGAGATCAGGTTAGTCAAGCAGGACTTGCCTTTCATAAGCCCATGATGTCAGGACACCTCTAAGTGCAACGGGCATTGATTTCATGCTGTGAGAGAGCAACGCAAATGCTGACGAGCACAGCACTGTAATGGATGATAACTAATGTGTAGGACAATTTGGGGTTGTTTTCTTTGGGGTTTTCTAGTTGAAAAGCAGGTTTACAGGGCTTTAGTAAGGTTGTTGCTGCTGATACAAATATTGAAAGAACATCAAAACAGGACAGTGTACATCACAACAATCCACTGGCCAGGAATGCAGTCCACCACCTGGGGGAAAGGGGGAGCCGAAAAAGAAAATTCCCATTTCTAACACCTACCTTGGGTCACACTCCTCCCCACAAACATTTTATACTACGAACTACAGTTACAACATACTTGGAAAAAAAAACAGGAAAAGTCCGTGTTGCCTTCCCTACTTTCATAATGACTCTGTTGGGAGAACCTAAAAGGGAGAAATTACACCATGGGGAGAGAAAACCCTCAAGTCCCAATTGTCACCTTGCATCACGTCTCTTCCAGAGGAGAATCAAAGAAGAGGAGGAGAACAGCGTTTTGGACAAGAAACTACACCTGATGCAAGCACAGTCAGCAACAGAAATGGCCATAAATAGCGCCTGGGGGACTGCCAGCACCACAGCCTGCGTGTCTTGCAGTTCGTCATCAATCTCAAGTGGAAATGCTACACACCAGCAAGCAAGAGCATCTGCAAAGCCGATGTCGTGGCACCTCTCATCCCAATTGGCAGTGATTTTATTTAATGGGAGAACAACTCACACCCAGAACAGCAAACCTCAGCTTGGAGAATGAAGTACTGCTCACAGTAGGAGCAGATCAGCTTGGAGACCATCTAAGGAACTTGAATGTGTGCAAGTCCATGGGACCTGATGAGATGCATCCGAGGGTCCTGAGCGAACTGGCACACGAAGTTGCTAAGCCACTATCCATCATATGTGGAAAGTCGTGGCAGACTGGTGAAGCTTCCAGCGACTGGAAAAGGGGAAACACAACCCCCATTTTTAAAAAAGGAACAAAGGAAGACCTGGGGAACTACAGGACAGTCAGTCTCACCTCTGTGCCTGCAAGAACATGGAGCAGATCCTCCTGGAAAATATGCTAAGGCACATATTAAAGAGAGAGGTGATTGGTGACAGCCAACATGGCTTCACTAATGGCATATCGTGCCTGACAAATTTGGTGGCCTTCTATGACAGCGTTACAGCATTGGTGGATAAGGGAAGATGACTGACATCATCCACCTGGACTTGTGCAAAGCATTTGATACTGTCCCGCACAACATCCTTGTCTCTGAAATGGAGAGACATGGATTTGACGGGTGGACCCTTTGGTGGATAAGGAATTGGCTGGATGGTCGGTCGCACTCAAAGAGTTGCAGTCAACGGCTTGATGTCTGCGTGCAGACCAGTGATGAGTGGTGTCCCCCAGGGGCCTGTACTGGACCAGAATTATTTAATATCTTTCTCGGGGACACGGACAGTGGGACTGCGTGAACCCTCAGCAAGTTTGCGGATGACACCAAGCTGAGTGGAGTGGTTGATACTTTAGAGGGAAGGGATGCCATCTAGAGGAACCTCGACAGGCTAGAGAGGTGGGCCCGTGCGAACTTCATGAAGTTCAACAAGTGCAAGGTCCTGCACCTGGGTTGGGGCAATCCCAAACATGGATACAGGCCTGACAATGAGTGGATTGAGAGCAGCCCTGTGGAGATGGACTTGGGGGTATTGGTGGATGAAAAACTGAATGTGAGCTGGCAACGTGCGCTCACAGCCCAGAAAAGATGGGGAGGGACTCTTTATCAGGGAGTGCAGTGATAGGACAAGGGCTAACAGTCTTAAACTTAAAGAGGGTACTTTTAGATGAGATATTAGGAAGAAATGCTCTACAGTGAGGGTGGCGAGAATCTAGAACAGGTTGCCCACAGGAGAACTTGTGGATGCCCCCTCCCTAGAAGCGTTCAAGGCCAGACTGGATGAGGCTTTGAGGAACCTGGTCTACTGGAAGTCAAAAAAGAGCATAAGAAAAGTCCACAATGCCTTCCCTGCTTAAATTACTCCATTCGGTGAATAAAAATGGAGACATTACACCATGGGGAGAGAAAACCCCGAAGGCCCATTTGTCACCTTGCATCATGTCTTTTGCAGAGGACAATCAAAGAGGAGGAGGACAGAGTTTTCCACAAGAAACCACAGCTGATACCAGCACAGTCAGCAGTCAGCAACGGTAATAAGGCTGTAAATAGTGCCTGGGGGAGGCGGGACTGTCACCACCACAGCCTGCATGTCTTGCAGACCTCCAGCAAGCTCGGGTGGAAATGCTACACACCAGCAAGCAAGAGCGTCTGCAAAGCCCATGTCGTGGCACCTCTCATCGCAATCAGCAGCGATTTTCTTCTCCCGGAGAACACTCACACCCAGAACAGCAAACCTCAGCTGCGGACCGTAACTGCTGCTCGGTGCGGCAATACCTTTATTCTTCCCCCAAAGCAAGACCCGGAGGGCTCCGGCAAGGACGCGAAGCCAGATGCAACGGTCCCATTAACATCCTCAAGCACCCGCCGAGCACCCACCGCCCGCAGGCCCCGGGGGCTGAGCCCGGCTCCCACCAGCACCTGCCCAGGGGGCGCGCGAGAAGGCCGAGAAGGGGGAAGGGGCGTCGGGGGAACGGGCGAGAGACGAGAAAGGGAGGGCTACTGACCGTGTCCAGGAGAGCGGGCGGCTCCGGCTGCGTCTCCTTCGCCGCGGGGCCGGGCGGCGGCGGCGGGAAGTTGGGGCTGAAAACCATCAGGTCGCTCTTGCCCGCCCCCTCCGCCACGCACAGGCTCCGGCTCTGGCGCTGCGAGTACGACCAGCTCCCCACTTCGCTGGCGCACACCAGCGTCGCCGGCCCGGGCCCCGACAGCACGGCCGCCCGCGGCGCCCACCGCGACGCCCCGTACAGCACCACCGCCAGCAGGAACAGGCTCGACACCGCACAGATGGCCACCACCAGCCACACGTTCGTCGCCGCCGCCGCGCTGCCCTCCGCACCCGCCGCCGGCCGCAGCCCCGCCCCCGACGACGACGACGACGACGAGCCCACGGCCGCCAGCGCCGCCTCGGCGCCCTCCACCAGCGACACGCTCAGCGTGGCCGTGGCCGAGCGCGCCGGCTCGCCGTGGTCCCGCACCACGATCACCAGCCTCTGCCGCGGGCCGTCCGCTTCCTCCAGCACCCGCGCCGTGCTCACCTCGCCGCTGTACAGCCCCACGCGGAACGGGCCCTTCCCCCGCGGCTCCCACAGCTCGTAGCGCAGCCACGCGTTGTAGCCCGAGTCCGCGTCCACCGCCCGGATCTTCGCCACCACCTGCCCCGCCGGAGCCCCCCACGCCGCCCACGCCCACAACGCCCCCGAGCCCGGCCCCGACGCCGCCTCGCCCGCGGCCCCGGGCCCCGGCCCGCCGCCGGCAGGCGGGAGCAGCGCCGGCGCGTTGTCGTTCTCGTCCACCACGAAGAGCTGCACCGTGGCGTTGCCGCACAGCGGCGGCTCCCCCGCGTCCACCGCCCGCACCTCGAACTGCAGCACCTGCAGCTCCTCGTAGTCCAAGGGCTGCAGCGCCCACAGCCGCCCGCTCTCCGCGTCCACCGACACGTAGCTCGACGCCGGCCGCCACCCCCCGCCCGCCGCCGCGCCCCCGCCGCCGCCCTCCGCCACCGAGTAGCTCACGCGCCCGTTGCCCGCCTCGTCCGGGTCCCGCGCCCACAGCCGCGCCAGCTCCGCGCCCGCCGCGTTGTTCTCCCGCGCCAGCACCGTGTACACGGCCTGCGCGAACGACGGCGCGTTGTCGTTCACGTCCGACACCGGCACCCGCACCCCGCGGCTGGCGCGCAGCGGCGGCGCCCCGCCGTCCTCCGCCCGCACCTCCACCTCGTACTCCGACACCCGCTCCCGGTCCAGCGCCTCCCGCAGCACCAGCGAGTACGAGCCCGCGAACGTCGCCACCAGCCCGAACGGCGCCGCCGGCCACACCGCGCAGCGCACCCGCCCGTTCGCCCCCGAGTCCCGGTCCGACACGCTCAGCAGCGCCACCACCGTCCCCACCGCCGCGTCCTCCGGCACCGGCACCGACAGCGACGTCACCCACACCTCCGGCGCGTTGTCGTTCACATCCAGCACCTCCACCACCACCTTGCAGTGACCGGACAGCGGTGGGTTTCCCCGGTCCGCCGCATCCACTTGCAGGCGATAGAGACCAACAATTTCAAAGTCTAAGTCACCCCTAAGACGGATCTCTCCGCTGGTTCCGTCAATCCCGAAAACGTCTATTCCATCCGGAGAGAACAAGTGCTGCAGAGAATACGAGATATTCCTGTTCGTCCCCTCATCCAAATCCGTGGCGTTTACTCTGATCACTAAAGTGCCACGTTCCGTATTTTCCGGCAGCTGCACTTTATACACTGACTGGGTGAACTGGGGCGCGTTGTCGTTCGCGTCCAGCACCGAGATCACCAGCTCCATCGTGCCTGTCAGCGACGGCCGGCCACCGTCACTCGCCGTCAGCACCAACCGGTGCACAGGCACGGTCTCACGGTCCAGTGGTTTCCTGACTACCAGTAATAAGGACTCACCGTCCTCCTCGTTTTTTTGCAAATCCAGACTGAAGTGCTCGCTGGGGCTGAGCGTATAGGAGAGCTGCGCGTTGGCTCCGATATCTGCATCCGACGCGCCCTCCAGCGGGAAACGAGACCCTGGCAGCGACGATTCCGCGATGCTGAGGTTTTTCCGGGCGGCGGGGAAGACCGGGGCGTTGTCGTTGATGTCGGTGACCTCCAGCTCCACGTGGAAGACGCGCAGCGGCCGCTCCACCAGCACCTCCAGGCGCAGGGCGCACGGCGCGCTCTTCCCGCACAGCTCCTCCCGGTCCAGCCGCGAGCTCACCACCAGCGCCCCGCTCGCCCCGCTCACCTCCACGCTCGCCTGCCGGCCTTGCGCCACCAGCCGCAGCCCCCGCGCCTCCGGCTCGCCCGCCGCCAGGCCCAGGTCCTGCGCAAGCCGGCCCACCACCGTCCCGGCCTTGGCTTCCTCCGGCACCGAGTAGCGCACCTGCCCGCCGCCCAGCGCCCAGGCCGCCTGCAGCACCAGCACCCGCACCACGGGCCCCCAGCACACGACCATCGCCGCCGCCGCCACCCGCACCACGAGCGCCGCACGGCTCCCCGCCGCCGCCCGGATGCACCGGCTCTCCTGTCCGCCCCGCGCCGCCCCCCCGCGCTCACAGCCGGGCTCTCCGCCGCACCGGGGCGGAGCCGCCTCGCCGCTCCGCCGCCGTTTCTGAGCCTGCAGCGACACCGTGTGCTGCTCCGCCGCCTCACACGCTCCCCACGAGTGCCCGCGCCGCCGGACCCGTGCTGGTCGCCTCCTCTGTCGTCTCTCCCTTCCTTCCTCCTCTTTCTTTTCTTCTTCATTCTTTTCCCTGTTGTTTTTCCTCCTTATCTCTTTCTTCTTTGCTTCCTCGCTCTTTGCTCGCATAGATGCCTTACTTTTTTCATCCCCTCCTTCTTCCTCCTTTCTTTGTTTCTTTCTTAATTTCTTACACCTTTTTTCATCTCTCTTTCCTTTTCTCTTTCTTGCTTTCTTCTCTGTCCTCCTTCTCTTTCTTCTTTCTTCTCTTCCTTTACGTTCTTCTCTTCCTTCTGCTTTTCGTTCTTGCCCTGCCGTCTCCTAACCTATACTCTCCTTTCCTGTCTCTTTTCATCCTTCGTTCTTCTTTACCCCTGCTCGCAGCTCACCAGTCGCCTCCGGCGCCGCCGTGGAGACGGTCAAAGACGGCGCGTCAGCACTTATTACGGAGCATCAGCGCTAATTACGGGGCATCAGCGCTAATTACGGGGCATCAGCGCCGGAGCGCGGTACTCTCACCAAGGCAGAGGCTGTTAGGAACCAACTCCCTTCAGCGTCTAGCGATAACGTCGGGGCACCCTGGTAGTTTCCTTTATGGCTTCTTCCTTTCTGTCTCTTCTTTGTGATCTTCCTTCATTCCTTTCTTATTTCCTTGCTTCATTCCTTCCTAGCATCCTGCTTGCTTTCTTCCTTTCTCTTGCTCCACACATTTCTGTGCGCACCGATAGCGTCGGTGCATGCTACAAAACCTGTTTATCGTTTCTTCCTTTCTCTCTCTTCTTTCTCACTATTGCTTGCTTCGTTCCCCTTTGCTTTTCTTTCTCTCCATTGTTCCCTCCGTCATTCTCTTCTTACTTCTGTCCTCCTCTCTTCCCTGTCCTTCCCTCCCCTTCACTTCTTCTTCCCTTTTTGCCTCTTCCTTCTCTGCTTTACCCACAGGTTTTCTATATGACTACATCGCCCTCACCATGGAGCACGAACATGCCCTTTGGCAAGAGCTCTTTCCTTTTCCTCACCATTTTCCATCGAAGCTTGCACAGCGTCCCTGAGTACCCAGGATCCTCAACTCCATTCAGCATATAATGACAGTGAATGCTGGTAATCTCTGCTATCATCTATTCCTTCCTTCCTTTCTCTTCCTTCTTCCTTTCCTCTTTGCTTGCTTTTTCCTTCCATAGATTCCTTCCTTTCCTTCTTCCTTTCTCGTTCTTTCCTTCTTCCTCTTCCTTTCATATTTTTTCTCTTTTCTACTTCTTTTCCTTCGCTTCCTTTTTTCTGTTTTGCCTTCGCCCTGCCCTATCCTTGCCTCCCCTTCTCTTCTGCTTCCATACTTGTTTCTTATTTTCTTTTTTCCTTTACCAAAATACTTCCTCCATGTCTACACCACCCTTGACACGGAGCACGGACATGCCCTTTGGCAAGAGCTCTCACCCCTCTTCCCTTCCACCTTCCATCTCTCGAGACGAGCAACAACCTCCAGCCTTTCCTCCAGTCTATGCAAGACAGACAGACTGCCCCTCCACCTCCCCATCCCTCCCCTTCTGGAAGAAGGCCACACTCTTCAGCTCCCAGTCCTGTCATGGACACAGCAAGTAACACAGCAAGGCAATCATATGGCAAAGAACAGCTCTGCTACATCAGAACAGAATCCACCACCCTCGGAAACAGAAGCCCCAGCTCCAGGTACTTGGACATCTGTGCAAACAGGCTCAAATGAGCCCAAACAATGCACGGAGGGGGGGTGGGGTGGGGTGTCTTTCCTTTGGGGACACAAACCCATCACAGCCCAGCACACCAATCCTCCAAGAAGGCTGAAAAAGAACGGGGCAACCACACCTCCCAAGCACTCTTCATATACCTCGATGAAGAGCTATTCTTCTGGCCTCATCTTCCACCTGCATGATGAATGGCAAGGTTTTGCTTCTCCTTTCAGGTAGGCACACTCTGCCAGAACAACACACCAAGAGTCTCGGTACCCAGGGGCTTTAGTCCCCACAGAATACCTCTCACTCACTGGCATCATCCACCCATCAAAAGCCATGAAGGTAACACCACGACATTTTCACTGAGAACATCCCCTCAACTCCCAACTCACCCACTCCAAGAAATACATTGGGGTCCCTCCTTCATCCGTGATTGCTGCCACCTGCTCACACTGTGCCTGGAAGCAGCAAGAAAGGAACGAGAGCAGGCAGTGGTGCTTTGCTGGTCCAATCCAGTCAACATTTGGTCAAGCCAACATGAAGATACCATGACTAAACAGGAATAAAAATACATCTGTCTCTCAAAGACATCCACTTCAGGTGTGAGCAACTTACCTGTAGCATCACTGGTTGCTTCTTCAGAAAAGAAACATTTTCAGGGGCAGCAGAATTGCTTCTAAGGGACACTGTCTCTTAACTCTATCAGAGATTTCTGGGGATGCTGGACAGAAAAAAATTACTCACATTCTCCAAAAGTTTTTACATGACTGGACAGTGCGCAGGGCTCCCTTATCCACTTCTATCACAGGCAAAGCAAGAGGGAGACCTGAAAGCTAAGGACATTCTCTCAACATGAAACTCCGCTCAGGAGACTGGAAAAGCCATCCCCACACTGATGGCCAGCTGCCCAAAACTCTGCTACCCAACAGCTCCCAAAATTCAGCACTCTGCATCTCATCCAGCATTGCCAACACATTGCCAATGTGAGAGAAAGAAAAGCAAAAGGGTGGGTGGTTTTGGTGAGAGGAGAGAACAAAACCAGAGGATCCCATTCCGCTCTATTGAAACACAAGGATTGCCAACATCCTGAATATGGAGACCACTCCTTCCCCTCCCTAGCAAGACTAAGAGCAGAAAAGTAACCAAGGAGAGGTTCAGAGAAGGCTGGCCAAATTTGATCGAAATTTGGAAAAGCTTCTGTTTGATCAACACCATTCCACATCAAAAACAAGTGACCAAAGGTGTGTATGGCACACGTCTTCACATCTGGCAGGAATCGCACAGAGAACACCGAGGCACGAGCATATGAAGAACTTCTGGAGGTCCTGAGAGGATCCCGGGCAAGCACCGTTGTGTGCCGGATGCTTTCCCAAGGTTTTCTACTGGCATCCTGTTTCCCGTGCCCTGCAAAATGAGATCTCCAGCTAAGCAGACATTCACCAGTCCTTCACCAATGACACAGTCTATGTTATACACAGCATCTCCATTTCCTCAGGCAAGACTCTTCCCCGCTCAAGGTCACCCTCCCTGTGACGGATGCCCCAAGCCCTACTCCATGCCACTCAGAGGATCCTTGCCACAATACCCAGACATTGCTCCACCACAACAGCATGCCCCAGCAATAAAACCCACTCCGAGCATGACCCAGGCCTTCGCACATCCTCACCTTCCCTCACGATTGGCACAAAGAACACACGGAGGACTGCAAAGACACGCGCTGTCTGGCAGACTCTTCCCCAGCGCAAGAGACCTTCAGCCTCAATCCTTTCGCCTTTTCAGCAATCTCAGATGGAAACACAACAGAGCTGCACATTACAGTTCTTAAAGATGCTGTGATCAGAGCTGTGACAGCTCTGATCCCAGTCCACACAGATTTCACTCTTTGAGAGAACCACACCAAATGCCGAAGCGCAAGCTGGCTGATGGCCAACCGCCCAAACGTCTGCAACCTGACAGCTACCAAAATTCAGCAGTCTGCATCTCATCCAGCATTACCAACACATTGCCAATGAGAGATAAATAAAAAACAAAAAGGTGGGAGTTTTTGCTAAAAGCAGAGAAGAAATCCAAAGGAACCCCTGCCACTGTACTGAAACACAAGCTTTGCCAACATTTTGAATACAGAGAGCACTTCTTCCCCTGCCTAGCAAAACTAAGAGCAGAAAAATAACCAAGAAGAGGTTCAGAGAAGGCTGGCAGCATCATCAAAATTTGTAAATGTTTCTGTTTGAGCAACAACATTCCTCAAAAAGAACTGATTAAAGGCATCTATGTCAGAGGACTTACCAAGCAGTAATACCACGACGAGCAACAGTGCCCTAAGATATGCCAAACTGCTGGAGGTCCTGAGAGGATCACGAGAAAGTAGCACTGTGTGCTGGGAATCTTCTCAAGGTTTTCTACTGGAATCCTCTATCCCATACCCTGGGAAACAGGATCCCCAGCTAAGCAGACATTGCCCAGTCCTTCCACAGTGACTCAGACTGTGTTCTACCCAGCATCTCCATTTCCCTTAAGCAAGACTCTCCTCCCCTTAACGTCACCCTGCCCATGACGCATGCCCAGGCCTTACTTGGTGCTACTTGGAGGATCGCTGCCACAATACCCAGACATTGCTCCACCACAACAGCATGCCCCAGCTCTAAACTCTGTTCTGAGCATGACCCAGGCCTTTGCACATCTTCCCCTTCCCTCACAAATTGCACAAAGAACATACGGAGGCATGCAAAGCCACGCAGTGTCTGCCAGACTCTTCCTAGATGCATGAACTTCACCCTGAATTCTTTTGCCCTTTCAGCAATCTCAGATGGAAACACCACAGAGCTGCACATTAGAGTTCTTAAGGATTCTGTGATCAGAGCTGTGACGGCTCGGATCCCACTCCACACAGATTTCATTCTTCAAGAGAACCACACCAAAAGCCGAAGCATAAGTGCATTCACAATATCAACTGGATGGGAGAATTTGTACCACAGAAAAAGAGAGCTGGGCTGCTCTGGAGGGTTTGGCACATACGTGCAAGTAACCAAATGTGTAAAGCATGACAATGGGACGCAGCACCTCTACTGAGTGCACAAGCAGGGGAAGTTGAGTACACAAAGATTACACACACTTCCTCATGTGTACTTAAAAATCCTGCCTGAGGAGGAGGAAGGAGCCACCATGGCAACATCAACGGCTGTGGAAGCTACTATAGATGCCCACGACTACATAAGGACACCACATCGAAGATATTCATAACCACACGGAGATATTCTTAACCTCAAAAGACATTGTCGACATTTCAGTACCACACACTACCTCAAGATCCAGAAGGCCTCCAACTCCAGACCCTTGGAGCCTGGGAAAGGATTCTGCAAAAGAACACTCCCTGCCCTTCCTGCCTCATGCCTTCCTCTAGGCATCCTCCATTTCCCACTCTGCGACATGTATTCTCCAGAAAAGCACATCATCTCCCATTCTTGTCTTCTTATGACTTGGCCCATGGGCTTCCCAAGGATCTCCAGTTCCCTCAGACAAGTCTTCCCACTGCTCAAGGTCACTCTTCACATCAGGACATGGCCAGGCCCTACTCAGTGCCACTGCCACATTCACCTCTGCGACACGCCACCGCTTCCTTTCCCACCTCAGGGCTCACTCCAGCTTTTGCAGACCCTTCCAGCAATGAGAGCACCATAAAAAACCACACAGATGGTATCATATAGACCGTGTCCAGCAGACTCTCTACTCTTTCTTTCTAAAGGTGACTGTTGTGGTTTAGCTCCATTTGGCAATTAAGTACCACACAGCTGCTTGCTCACCCTCCCCCCCGGTGGGATGGGGGAGAGAACCAAAAGAGCAAAAGTAAGAAAACTCATGGGTTGAGGTAAGAACAGTTTAATAATTGGAACACACAGGGAAAAAAAAAAAATGTAATGAGAAGGAAAACAACAAGACAGCGAAAGAGGAACAAAACCCAGGGAAAAAAAAACAAGCGATACAACCACTCACCACCCGCCGACCGACACAACGCCAGTCCCCGAGCAGCGATCACTACCCCCAGCCAACTCCCCCCACTTTATATGCTGAGCATGATGTCATATGGTATGGAATAGCCCTTTGGTCAGTTTGGATCAGCTATCTTGGCTGTGCCCCCTCCCAGTTTCTTGTGCGCCCAGCAGAGCATGGGAAGCTGAAAAGTCCTTGGCTAGTGTAAACATTACTTAGCAACAACTAAAACATCAATGTGTTATCAATATTATTCTCATACTAAATTCAAAACACAGCACTATACCAGGTACTAGGAAGAAAATTAACTCTATCCCAGCTGAAACCAGGACAGTGATGTCGGAACAGCTCGAAATGGCAATGGCATCGATTTCATGCTGTGAGAGAACAACCCAAACATTGATAAGCACCCCAATGTAACAGCTGATACCGATTCTGTAGGAGAATTCACGTTTGGGGTTTTGTTATCAGGGGTTTGTTTTGTTAGTTTGAAACGTTTGTTTGTTGGTTGGGTTTGGGTTTTTTAATTGAAAAGAAGGTTTCCGGGACTTTTGTAAGGGTGTGGCTGCTGATACAAATATTGAAAGAACATCATAACAAGCCACTATACGTCACGCCGCTTCTCTGGCCAGGAACGCAAGTCCACAACCGTTCCCATCAATGAGAGCACCACAAAACACATACAGATGGTATCATATACACTGTGTTCAGCAGACTCTCTGTAGTTGACCCTTCATGTTTTGCAATGCTTCAGCTATCTCAGATGGAAACGTTACACACCTGGGAGCTCTGTTACACATCTGAAAGGTTACACATCTATTTGTAGAGACCATTTCAGGACAGCTCTAATGGCAACGGGCATTGATTTCCTTCTGTGAGAGCACAAGCCGAATGCTGATGAGCACAGCACTGTCATGGATGATATCTAATGTCTAGGACAATTTGGGTTTTTTTTTGAAAAGAAGGTTTCCAGGGCTTCCATAAGGCAGTCAATGATGATACAAATATTGAAAGACTATCAAAACAGGCCAGCGTACATCATATCACGTCGCTACTCCAGCCAGGAAGGAAAGTCTGTAACATGGTTTGGGTGGGGGCGGGAAAAGAAAAAGAAAATTCCCAGTTCTGACACCTACCATGGGTCACACTCCTCTCCCTGAACACTTTATACTACAAACTACAGCAACAACATACTTGGAAAAAGAACACAGGAAAAGTCCACATTGCCTTCCCTACTTTCATAATGACTCTGGTAGGCCAACCAAAACGGAGACATTACACCACGGGGAGATAAATCCCTGAAGTCCTAACTGCTACCCTCCATCACGTCTTTTCCAGAGGACAATCACAGAGGAGGAGGACACAGTTTTCCACAAGAAACCACATCTGACAAATTTGGTGGCCTTCTATGATGGGGTTACAGCATTGGTGGATAAGGGAAGATGACTGACATCATCCACCTGGCCTTGTGCAAAGCATTTGATACTGTCCCGCACAACATCCTTGTCTCTGAAATGGAGAGACATGGATTTGACGGGTGGACCCTTTGGTGGATAAGGAATTGGCTGGATGGTCGGTCGCACTCAAAGAGTTGCAGTCAACGGCTTGATGTCTGCGTGCAGACCAGTAGTGTCCCTCTGGTCACCAGGGGCCCGTATCGGGACCAGAATTATTTAATATCTTTCTCGGGGACACGGACAGTGGGACTGCGTGAACCCTCAGCAAGTTTGTGGATGACACCAAGCTGAGTGGAGTGGTTGATACTCTAGAGGGAAGGGATGCCATCTAGAGGAACCTCGACAGGCTAGAGAGGTGGGCCCGTGCGAACTTCATGAAGTTCAACAAGTGCAAAGTCCTGCACCTGGGTTGGGGCAATCCCAAACATGGATATAGGCCTGGCAATGAGTGGATTGAGCGGAGCCCTGTGGAGATGGACTTGGGGGTATTGGTGGATGAAAAACTGAATGTGAGCTGGCAATGTGCACTCTCAGCCCAGAGAGCCAATCCTGTCCTGGGCTGCATCAAAAGAAGTGTGGCTAGCAGGTCGAGGGAGGTGATTCTCTCCCCTCTACTCTGCTCTCGTGACACCCCACCTGGAGGACTGTGTTCAGCTCTGGGGCACACAGCATAAGACAGACATGGACTTGCTCGAGTGGGTCCAGAGGAGGGCCACAAAGATGATCAGGGGGATGAACCACCTCCCCTATGAGTACAGGCTGACAGAGTTGGGGTTCTTTAGCCTACAGAAGAGAAGGCTCCGGGGAGACCTTATAGTGGCCTTCCACTACTTAAGGGGGCCTACAGAAAAGATGGGGAGGGACTCTTTATCAGGGAGTGCAGTGATAGGACAAGGGCTAACAGTCTTAAACTTAAAGAGGGTACTTTTAGATGAGATATTAGGAAGAAATGCTCTACAGTGAGGGTGGCGAGAATCTAGAACAGGTTGCCCACAGGAGAACTTGTGGATGCCCCCTCCCTAGAAGCGTTCAAGGCCAGACTGGATGAGGCTTTGAGGAACCTGGTCTACTGGAAGTCAAAAAAGAGCATAAGAAAAGTCCACAATGCCTTCCCTGCTTAAATTACTCCATTCGGTGAATAAAAATGGAGACATTACACCACGGGGAGAGAAAACCCCGAAGGCCCATTTGTCACCTTGCATCATGTCTTTTGCAGAGGACAATCAAAGAGGAGGAGGACAGAGTTTTCCACAAGAAACCACAGCTGATACCAGCACAGTCAGCAGTCAGCAACGGTAATAAGGCTGTAAATAGTGCCTGGGGGAGGCGGGACTGTCACCACCCCAGCCTGCGTGTCTTGCAGACCTCCAGCAAGCTCGGGTGGAAATGCTACACACCAGCAAGCAAGAGCGTCTGCAAAGCCCATGTCGTGGCACCTCTCATCGCAATCAGCAGCGATTTTCTTCTCCCGGAGAACACTCACACCCAGAACAGCAAACCTCAGCTGCGGACCATAACTGCTGCTCGGTGCGGCAATACCTTTATTAAGAATAAAGCAAGACCCGGAGGGCTCCGGCAAGGACGCGAAGCCAGATGCAACGGTCCCATTAACATCCTCAAGCACCCGCCGAGCACCCACCGCCCGCAGGCCCCGGGGGCTGAGCCCGGCTCCCACCAGCACCTGCCCAGGGGGCGCGCGAGAAGGCCGAGAAGGGGGAAGGGGCGTCGGGGGAACGGGCGAGAGACGAGAAAGGGAGGGCTACTGACCGTGTCCAGGAGAGCGGGCGGCTCCGGCTGCGTCTCCTTCGCCGCGGGGCCGGGCGGCGGCGGCGGGAAGTTGGGGCTGAAAACCATCAGGTCGCTCTTGCCCGCCCCCTCCGCCACGCACAGGCTCCGGCTCTGGCGCTGCGAGTACGACCAGCTCCCCACTTCGCTGGCGCACACCAGCGTCGCCGGCCCGGGCCCCGACAGCACGGCCGCCCGCGGCGCCCACCGCGACGCCCCGTACAGCACCACCGCCAGCAGGAACAGGCTCGACACCGCACAGATGGCCACCACCAGCCACACGTTCGTCACCGCCGCCGCGCTGCCCTCCGCACCCGCCGCCGGCCGCAGCCCCGCCCCCGACGACGACGACGACGACGAGCCCACGGCCGCCAGCGCCGCCTCGGCGCCCTCCACCAGCGACACGCTCAGCGTGGCCGTGGCCGAGCGCGCCGGCTCGCCGTGGTCCCGCACCACGATCACCAGCCTCTGCCGCGGGCCGTCCGCTTCCTCCAGCACCCGCGCCGTGCTCACCTCGCCGCTGTACAGCCCCACGCGGAACGGGCCCTTCCCCCGCGGCTCCCACAGCTCGTAGCGCAGCCACGCGTTGTAGCCCGAGTCCGCGTCCACCGCCCGGATCTTCGCCACCACCTGCCCCGCCGGAGCCCCCCACGCCGCCCACGCCCACAACGCCCCCGAGCCCGGCCCCGACGCCGCCTCGCCCGCGGCCCCGGGCCCCGGCCCGCCGCCGGCAGGCGGGAGCAGCGCCGGCGCGTTGTCGTTCTCGTCCACCACGAAGAGCTGCACCGTGGCGTTGCCGCACAGCGGCGGCTCCCCCGCGTCCACCGCCCGCACCTCGAACTGCAGCACCTGCAGCTCCTCGTAGTCCAAGGGCTGCAGCGCCCACAGCCGCCCGCTCTCCGCGTCCACCGACACGTAGCTCGACGCCGGCCGCCACCCCCCGCCCGCCGCCGCGCCCCCGCCGCCGCCCTCCGCCACCGAGTAGCTCACGCGCCCGTTGCCCGCCTCGTCCGGGTCCCGCGCCCACAGCCGCGCCAGCTCCGCGCCCGCCGCGTTGTTCTCCCGCGCCAGCACCGTGTACACGGCCTGCGCGAACGACGGCGCGTTGTCGTTCACGTCCGACACCGGCACCCGCACCCCGCGGCTGGCGCGCAGCGGCGGCGCCCCGCCGTCCTCCGCCCGCACCTCCACCTCGTACTCCGACACCCGCTCCCGGTCCAGCGCCTCCCGCAGCACCAGCGAGTACGAGCCCGCGAACGTCGCCACCAGCCCGAACGGCGCCGCCGGCCACACCGCGCAGCGCACCCGCCCGTTCGCCCCCGAGTCCCGGTCCGACACGCTCAGCAGCGCCACCACCGTCCCCACCGCCGCGTCCTCCGGCACCGGCACCGACAGCGACGTCACCCACACCTCCGGCGCGTTGTCGTTCACGTCCAGCACCTCCACCACTACCTTGCAGTGACCCGACAGCGGGGGCGTCCCCTTATCTGTCGCTTCGATTTGTATCTCGTATGAACGGACGTCTTCAAAGTCCAGGGCACCTTTCAGTCGGATCTCCCCCGACTTCGGATTTAAAATGAAAAGGTTTAATCCCTTTGGTGGAAAAGTATTGCTCGCAGTGAACGTCATTTTGCCATTGCTTCCCACGTCCGGATCCGTGGCGTTCACCAGAGCCACCAGCGTCCCTTCTGCAGCGCTCTCCGGCAGCTGCACTTTATACACCGACTGGGTGAACTGGGGCACGTTGTCGTTCGCATCCAGCACCGAGATCACCAGCTCCATCGTGCCTGTCAGCGACGGCCGGCCACCGTCACTCGCCGTCAGCACCAACCCGTGCACAGGCACCCTCTCGCGGTCCAGTGGTTTCGTGAGCACCAGAAACAGGGATTCTCGGTATTCTTCACTCCGCTGTAAATGCAAAGAGAAATGCTCGCTGGGGCTGAGCGTATAGGAGAGCTGCGCGTTGGCTCCGATATCTGCATCCGACGCGCCCTCCAGCGGGAAACGAGACCCTGGCACCGTAGATAATTCCGCGATGCTGAGGTTTTTCCGGGCGGCGGGGAAGACCGGGGCGTTGTCGTTGATGTCGGTGACCTCCAGCTCCACGTGGAAGACGCGCAGCGGCCGCTCCACCAGCACCTCCAGGCGCAGGGCGCACGGCGCGCTCTTCCCGCACAGCTCCTCCCGGTCCAGCCGCGAGCTCACCACCAGCGCCCCGCTCGCCCCGCTCACCTCCACGCTCGCCTGCCGGCCTTGCGCCACCAGCCGCAGCCCCCGCGCCTCCGGCTCGCCCGCCGCCAGGCCCAGGTCCTGTGCCAGCCGGCCCACCACCGTCCCGGCCTTGGCTTCCTCCGGCACCGAGTAGCGCACCTGCCCGCCGCCCAGCGCCCAGGCCGCCTGCAGCACCAGCACCCGCACCACGGGCCCCCAGCGCTGCCGCGGTGGCCCACAAATACCCATCGCAGAAGAATTCGTTCTTCTCCCCACCCTGTCGTTACGGCTATTTCTGTCGAAACGGTTTTAGCTGTGCACTGTCAGTAATCCTTTCTCAGGGGCTGCACATCCCTTTCTCTGCTGCTTTTTGTCTCGTCTGCATTGTTTTTATGTGCACCGGAAGGTCTTTCCCCGCCCTTCCCCCGCTTTTATCATACATTTATTAGGTCCGAGCGGCATCATGTGGCACTCTGCACGAATTGCCTCTTAGGGTTCTCTGCAAATCCCGCTGGTTTGCTTCATCTTTGCCATTTTCCATTCCATGCACTTCAACTCTTTCTCACGTTGCTGCCGAATATTCATCCCCAGCATTTTCACTGGTTTCGGAGAAGTGCATATGATTTTTCTCCAACTTCTTCGTAGAGCACTCTTCTGCCAATTTGTCTGAAACACGGTGGTTTTCACTCATTGCAACTAATTTTGAGGCCTGAATTTTGTTCTTCGGTTAAAACAGGCAGAAAAATCCCATCGAACTTTTAATTCTTCTCGGAGACTCTTTATTTTCTTTTGGACTGGTCTTTACTGTCACCTCTACTCATCTTGATTTGTAGCCCCTGTCATCAGTTCAAGTGGCCGAAAACTAATCTTTCACACTTGTTTTCCTAGTGAAACAGTCTTGCCATAAATGATATTGAACACATTTTAACACATTTTTCCATTAATGGGACAGGTCCCAGGATGACCCTGATTGGGGTTCCTCTATTAGAAACTCTGAGTTTTCTTTCTGAAAACATGCGTGTTCCACATGCAGTTCTATACATTTATTGCAACAAAATATATCTAGAAGTGTTTTGTAACCACACCTACAGGGTGAGGACGTTCACACGGTGGTGCTGTGAGCAAGTCTTGTAAGGACTGAGGGTAGAAGGGAAAGGGAAAACCCGGAAACAGATCCCCTTCTCACGGTCACTGGATTCCACACCTTTGCCCCCCCCCCATCCCTCCGAGGGAACGGGAGGGTCAAACGGTTCAAAGATAACTCCTTCACAGGAGATACTCCCTGTACCCATCAGCTCTGCTGACAGCGCAAGTGACCACCCTGCTATGAAACACTGAGTGGAAAGGGGACGCAGAAGGAGAGCAGAATCTGAGAAACGCAGGTTACTCCACATTTGCCTGTACTCGGAGCCGAGGGGGAAGCCGAGGGGAACACAGGAGGGCACAGGTGAGAGGAGGCACAGTCAACACGTGTAGTGACTCCAGTCCCTTGGGAGGAAGCAGAAGAGAACAGTGTCATGGGCGAGATCCTTCCTTTAAATGAGACAGGGCTGAGTTTTTTCGCTATCTGTGCTCTCCATTTGTGCTTGCATTCTGCCAGAGGCTCATCGGTATTGTGGGATAATGGAATAAATGTTACCGTCCCCTGCTCCCCCTCCCCGACAAAGCCGGGTGCATGGCTGTGGGAAGATTTTCAACCACCATTTGAAACTTCAGGGCAAAATATGCTGCCTGCCCACACAGCTCTCATCTGCATTCACCATCACCTGCCCCAAGCCCCCACAGGCAGCCAGGCTGTGGCACACCAGCCCTGCGGCCGCCGCACTTCCCGCAGCTGGACTAAGGATGAGAGCCACTTCTGCCGTTACTCTATATCTCATTTACACAGACCACAGTTCAAAAGATCATTGAACACGATTGTGCCTACTGACCTTTTTGTATTCCTGCCCGACTGATCTCCACAGTGCCGCCAGTTCATATGGAAATCCGCCGCTGTAGGTAGTCAAGCTTTCTGTGGGCAGCAATGATGTCTTGATTCCAGATCCGTCCCTAATGCTATTTTTGCATGGCCTATGCCATCAAAACACAAAGACGAACTCTTCTTCCTACTGCGTCTTTGTAACTTCCCTGCATTTCCTTATCCTGACCAGTGACAGGGTTTTCTCCCCAAGGAAGGCATTCAGACAGACCACATTTCATATCCCAAATCCTTGTGGAAGTTCAGCCTTTGAAGATGAAGAGTGGTATTCCTCTCCAGCGCTGCTCTCAAGCAAAGCAGCCCACGGGAAATAGCAAAAGGGACCTCTGGCAGATATTGCTGTTGCTGGGGACTCAGACTTACTAAGCCCATTAGCACATCCCTATCACATTCATAACGCCCATACAGGTTTTGTAATTCTCTTCCATTGTGTAGGTCTACACATGGATTTTCTGCAGTCTCACACTGTCATTACCATAGACCACACATAAACAGAGACAAATCCATCCTATCAAGTAGAACAGCATTTGTTAAATTTTTCCAGGTGCAGGAGACAGAATTGATCTTTTTGATAACACAGGACAGATGAGTAAGATTCTACAAGGCACAATTTTTGCCAAGTTAATCTGGAGGCACGTTCCCGACCTCTGAGTTTCCTGGAGTTTTCTGGCAGTTTGTTTTAATTCGTGTTGCAAAAGGAAATAAAGGTTTGGGTAGAGATCACTATCTTGACTTGTGGACAGGACGAGATGCCAGGACAGATCTTCTATCAAGAAATTCATCACGCTCGCTCCATGTGAGTCCAGGATGAGAGGTATTTAAGCAGGACAGCTTTGGTTTTGTTTTCCCTACTTATCCGCTTGCTAAGTTAATCCACTTACCTGGAATAAGTAGATCTTTTCTGGAGGAAAAGGAATTCCAAAAGGAATATGCCATGTTCATAGGGATGAAAATATAATGCCAATGTCAGCAAAAAGAGCACCATTTTATTTTCAAGTATCTTACAGCCATGCTAGGGTCTAAGTTAAGCTTGCTGTAAAATGTAGTAGGATGTTTTACATGAGTAAAACAGCTGTTAATGAGATGACAAGCACTGACGTCAAGGATAGAAGACATAGTGTCCCTTTTCCTGTGGTCTGAACACTTGTCTGCATCATTTCTATATCCACCAAGCAGCAGCTGGAATAAATGGTCCCACAATGCCAGAGATCCGAGCTTAGCTAGGGATAAAGATGTTTCTGTATGCAAAGAAACAGTTAAAGAATCCAGGATAATCTACACATTGGAAGAGTTGTTTCTTGCTTATTCAAATCGAGTTCATGTGAAATTCTCACATTCTGATGAAATCCAGCTACTAACCTAGTAGCAGTAGGGTAGTGGGTAGCATTGGCAAATCCTTAAGCATTGTAGCATTGCACTGCTATCACAGATGTACAACTAAATTACCTTTTATACCACCTGTATCTATAATGAGAAGCCACGAAGGTCATAGGGAAAAGCTGAGATGATCCTGAAAAAAGCACCTGAGTTGGTGGAAGGTTTAGTTTAGCTACTCCAACTTTGGTCAGTCTCAAAGTATGCCCTGTGCCTCTGACTAAGCAGCAAGATGTGAGGAATGGTTATCCACATCGAGAAAGAATCCGTACAGAAAAATAGTAAAAGCTACTCACCTTTACACACCAACAGCCCACCAAGTGCCCGAGCGTTACACTGAGTCTCCTCCATTTGATAGGAAGGGGCGAAAGCCTAGTTAAACTATTGCAAAAAATAACCACGAGTTTCGACATCCCGAGTTCAGTTCATCCATCGGAGCTCAAGGACTGAACGCTGGATTCTTAGAAAAGCAAGTACAGCCCAATGGCAAACACCAGCCGCAAAGTTCGTCTCCTGTCGTTCTTTAGACAGTGGGGAGCCAGACAGACTTTTCCAGGCATATTTGGAAAGCTCTAGTTCGACCCACTCTGAACTTCAGTTACGCTTTGAGACAAGAAATGGAGAATCGGCAGGAGGGAGAAAAGCAGCAGCTCCGGCAGAATCGCTGCCGTGACACAGGACACTTCCAGCTTTACCATCTCTGAGATGGAAAGTGCCGCAGAGCAGCTCCAGATCAGCCGGCTCAGGGCAACTATCCTTGTCGTCGGGGACCCGGAAAGAAGAGCCCGTCCCCTCCTGAAGGGCAGGCGAGCCCCGAGCTCACATTGTCGGATTTGTCTTCCTGCTAAGGGGGTCCTTCACGCCTCTTTAACGCAGTTTAGCGGTTAGAGCACGGCACAGAAAAGCCGAGGTCTGGTTTCAAAGCCCTCCTGAGACCGAAAGCTTTTAAAACAGTCTCCTCCCCCAAACAAGAGTGCCCTAATCACTGACAGAGGGACCGCCCGTATGGGGTCCTTCTGCGGAGCGTTCCGCCCTGTGCAATGCCGGCCGGGGGTGACCTGGTCGCTCAGCGGCTGGAGCACTCAGCGCCGCGGGGTTTAGCCACCTAAACTTCAGCATCACCTTCAGCAACCACCGAATACAACAGGGGCAGGCTCAGACAGCAGGGAACGGACACCAAACCCGTCCCTTTTCCACCTGTTTTCAGGACGCTGGCAGAGCTGGAGCCTCCCTCCCCCGGCGTTTCTTGGGAAGCTGCCGGCGATGCCCATTGCTTTGCACCCAACCGTTGCTGGCTCTCAGTCTGTCACTCGGACGGTGACAGGACCCACCGCAGGGTCACGCAAAAACCTTCCTGCAGGCGCCCTGCTGCCGGCCCCAGGCCACCCAGCTCCTCCCGACAAGCCCAGCGCCTGCCTGCGAGCCCGGTCCTTGAGCCTGGCGCCGCTCGCCCGGGGAGCGGCCCAGCTCCCGGATCGGCCGGGCTCCCCCGCCGCCATCCGCGGGAAGCGAATAGCAGTCCCGGTCGGAAAGCGCATTAAAAAAAAAAAATTTAAAAAAAATCAGCCACTTCCAAACCGCTCCCAAGTCAGTGTGTCCGTCCTCGAGAGGGCACGGAGCCGCTTCTCGACCCCGGCGGGGCCCCGCAACATTCGCAGTGTGCTCCGCGAAGCAGGCGGAGCCCGGCTCCCGCTTCCGCCCCTCCTCCGGAAGTACCCGGCAGACTTTGCTCCCGCCGCGGCGCGCCGGGCTGGAGCGGGCAGGCGTCCAGTGCGCGACAGCGACAAGGCGAGCGAGGAGCTGCCACCCCGTCTCAGCGACAGCTCCGGGGCCGGGTTCCCCAGCAGCGGGTGCTGTCGCCCCGAGCGGGTCTAGGCTCTCGCTGATCCCCCTTGAAGGGGGAAGCGACGATTTTGCCCGCCGTTGGGGCAGGGCTGTACAGACTCAGCAACCCCGCCGGAGCAGCGGCTGTGCTTGTTCTGTTTCTGTTCTCTCCTGTCGCTGTAGGTTTCATCCTCAACCGCCCTTTTTTTAGGCTTGAGTTCCTCCGAGTGAGGTTTATGGGAGCCCGGGTTTTCTCACGTGTTAAGTGTTTTAGGGGCACAGTGCCCGCGGCCTCCCCGGTTCTGGGTTCCTCCTCTAAGGGAAGGCGTGTCTGCTAACACAGACCCCACCCGATCGTGCTCAGGCAGAGATATCCTCCAGCAATAAGCCTTTTGGCTATTCATCCCGCGGTGAGAGCTCATGTAATAACTTCTCCACGCCGCCAGCTTTCCCCAGTTAACATCCCTGACATCTGGGCGTTCGCAGCACCCCACACGTCCCCATTTTCCCGGGGGATAGCAGGCACCGAGACCCGGTGGTGGGCTTGAAGGTTAGCTGCCCTGCCCGCAGCGCTGCGGACCCGCGCAGGCAGCCGCGCCGTGTTACAGCCAGCCCGCCTCTTCAGGCTGCCCAGCGTTGGGAGGAGCTGAGCTGGAAATCCTTGCCATCTGCTCCGAGAAAACACATCAGGCACCGTTAGAGGTGGAGGATAAATAGTTATGGGCGGCAATTAGCACTGACCGAAGGAAAGGCGGGCGAGATCGGCTTCCCCGTCCGGGGGCGGGGGACGCGATACACAAGGCAGCCCCTGGGAGCGGGGCTCTCCCTGGCCCAGGACCCTTTGATTTCTGGAAAGGATCTCGAAAGAGAGGGCGGGTTCCCCGAGAGCTGGCCGAGCCTGCGAGGCTGGAGGGATGATGCCCACGCTCGGCCTGAATCCCAGTTCTCTGCGCATCCGTGTGGGATCCTGTCCCGGGGGTGGTGGAGCCCCCATGTTGTCCCACCCTGGAAAAGCTGTGCGGAGACCAGGCACCCCGGAAGCCCGGCTGGCCCATCCCATTGCCTTTCATTTGCTAAGTTCATTCCCCAGAAAACATTAGAACTACCGCTCGGGAGCAGATAGTTCCCCTCCGTCCCGAGGTTCATCCCGGACAGATTGCATACCATTTATTAATAACCCAACAGATGCCGGGGCACTTTCCAGCTCAGATTATATTTCCTGATTGCTCAGATCCCGGCGTGGGGGACCTGTTCATTTATCTTCCGCCGCTCCTCTTTATGCCTTACCAGCACCGACCTGACAAGGATGGAAAGGGTGAAATTCGTGTCGTCCCCCCCCCCCCCGCCCCGATCCTGCGGGAACAGAACTAGGTCTGATGCCAGCCTTGGTTTGGCCCTGCCAGCCCCCGTGTCCAGGTGAGAATCACCGCTGCGTGCTGCCGGGGCCGCCCGGCTCCCCGCGGGCACAGCATGGACGAGACGTCGGGGCCCTCCGGTGCTGCTCTCCGCGGCGGGACTGGAAGCTGAGGAGCCCCGTTAGCAGCCCGCCTCGCCGGTGCCTGGCAGGGAGCGACATGTCGTGACAAAGTAAACAGCAGGAGTCGGGACTTACGCCCTTTACTTCCCAGGGTTATGCTAATTGGGTCGCGGAGAGCCAGGTTCCCCCTCCCGAGAGCAGGTTTCCGAACAGAGGACATCCCTGTATCAAGGTGAAATTAAAACAACCCAATGAAGAAAAACGATATGCCCTCGACATGAACTCGCCCAGCCTTGGGCAGTACGGGCAGGAAGACAGGCAGAGCTGAGGACCAGTGACCCCATCTCCCCCCCGGACGCAGAGAGGAGCGGGATGTACGGGAAGAAACTGCTTATGCCCTGTGAGACCCCTCCTGGAACTAGATAAGATGCTCTGAGCTCCAGAAAAAGCCATCACAGACCTTTCAGCAATGCTACGTTCAGTTTTAATGTATAAAATGGGCTTTTCTTTGCTCTGTAGGGAGAAGCACAAAAGCAGCAGGTTGTTTATACTACTGAATAAACTAAATGCAGGTCTCTCAGGGATCTTATGCAAACTACTTACCTTGAAACACAACCCCACGGGAAAATGAGCAATGGAGAGATGCATGGTTAATGTTTTACATCTTCAGAGCAGCATCCAAGTGGCTGGCTCAGCGCCAGTTAGCATTAGGTATCACGGAAGGTAGGGGCTGTGGTTATAATTCAGAATGTAGAAGTCACTTGTAAGGTATAAGTAGCAGGACATTTGGAGTTGCAGTTTAGTGGAGCATGATGTAGGGGTTAACCCTAAAGGCTGAGGGCTTAAATTAAGTCTTGAAGCTGAAGGTTAATTGTTAAAGTGAGAGTTTGGAGGGAAAGTGCATTTATTGTCAGGATGCACACCATAGTGTAGTTTTAAAATAAAAGTAGGAAGCATGGAAATCTTTCTGCTCAGTAGCAGCTGGGCTCAGTAAAAGGCACTTCACTTTCTGTGGATGCAGGTGAGAGACACTCTCAGCAGAAGAATATTAAAGTCTGTTACATTTTTCATAGCTCCTGACATGTGCAATATAATTCTACTTCCTTGCCTTCACCATGCTCCCCATGCCCAACAGATTTAGTCCAGGGGTGAGTTTTCTTCATTGCAGCCTCTGTAAATAAAGTGAGAGAACTACTCAGTTGCAGGAAAAATAATTCCTTCCTCTTTGCTCTACAGCAGTAGGGAAGAACTGCATGAAATTATGCCAGCCAGGCTTGCCGCGGAAAGGAGAATCAGGATGTAAAAGCGGGGAATGTTATGTTAAGATGGCCAGTGAGCATGATGTGAAGGGGGGTTGTGGGCTATCAGAGACTGAGCTCTTTGCAATTTCAGGTTGAAACTGTGTAATACCTTACACCCTGCTTACACAGCGATTTTATTTCACAGCATAGGTTTTCCTAATACCTAGGTTTTCCTAATACTTTCTTACACAGCATAGGTTCCCCTAATACCACAGATTCCCTGAAATGTCCACCAGAAAGGGAATGGAGGGAAATTCCAATGCTAGTACAGGGTTCCTGGTCAAATAGTGGCTATTTTAACCAGCTTTCAATGTTCTGCCCATCTTCCTTCCTTCTTCCTGTAACAACAACTACAAATATTATCCCATGGCAGAAATTCTCATAGGCTGTTTGTGGGATAATGGCCGAGGTGACTTAAAAATTAGAACTTATATTCACACTTAAGGCACAGCATTGAAGAAGCTTCCCAGGTGGAATGCGGCTGACATGTAAGGAATCCATTGCATGGGAGTTCCCTAGGCCTGCAACCTTAGATGTTGGTAACGCCAGGGGAACTTGGTGTGCTGACTCTAAGAGGCGCTGCCCAGAGGGTGGAGCGGTGTGGAGATGCCGCGGCCAGGCTCTGCAATAACAGGGGAACTTAAAGGTGTCATGGAACTGATAAACTGCATATTTACTACCCTGGGCCAACAGCCTGCCACGTTTTTGACAAAATGCTGTCCTTTTGGTGAACTTTGCTCATTATAACATCATTATAATACCAAAACACACCTCCATCCCAAAAGCTACCCGCCTCCAAGGTGCG
This sequence comes from Mycteria americana, assembly GCF_035582795.1. NCBI lineage: Eukaryota > Metazoa > Chordata > Aves > Ciconiiformes > Ciconiidae > Mycteria > Mycteria americana. The sequence goes on from NC_134372.1 coordinate 22,117,369, forward strand.
ACCACCCCTCACTGAGCTTGCGCACTGAATTTTTCTAGCTTATACCTTTAAAAGCGAAGCGAGAAAACTTTACACCAATCCTAAACAAAGGTATGTATGACTAGAGTCACTCAAGCTCCACCTGAAAGGTGAAAGATAGTATAAAATAGCTTAAGAGAAAGAGAATGTTAGGGAAGACACCATCATGTATCACTCTGACATCTGGGATCAGTCGACGGGCTGAGCCTCTCTTCCCCCCCATCGGGACGCCTTTGGGTAAGAGTCAAACACTTGGTTATACCAAGTGCCTCCCCAGGAAACTTAGAAATCTCTATAGAGTCACTTTATTATTTTCTTTTAACGCGTTTGTGTCCGGCTGTGTTACTCGTATTCTTCCGGCCGTGTTCTATCCGGCCGTGTTACTCATATTTTGATATATACGTTGTGTCCGGCCGTGTTATATACATGTTTGTGTCCGTCCGTGTTATTCATACTCATATTCTTGACATTTGTATGTGCTTTGCAGACAGTTAATTTATCACCGGTAATCCAAAGAATCTGTGTGTCTGTTGCTCTAATAAACTGCACTCTTCACTGCTCTGGCCGTGATAGTTCCTTCAACACGACCAGACTGGGGGGTGTAAAAGTTAATGCTGTTGCCTTAGTGGAAACCCTGAACCAATAAGTGGCTACACGCACAGTCCTTAGAAAATAAACCATTGACCAGGTCTGAGACTAAGACTGGACCTAGCCGCACCTAGACTCCTCCCTGAGAAGGAGTTTAGAAAGCAAGGGGGTCCTGTCTGAACCTTGTGACTCAACGGGAGGGTTCCCCTCAGCCACTCCTCAGACTCCTATTTGTATATGACAGTAACCCTTAACGCAACACTGTTAAATTAGCAAAATCTCCCACCATAATTTTTTTCTTTCATTTTCCTTTGCTGCACACCAGCTGTGCAGGTCCTGAATGCCATCTCCTTTTTTCTTTCACAGCTCTCCCAAATACATACGTCCTCACTGAGTTTCCTAGGCCAGGTCACAAAATAAAGCAGAGAATGAGCAAAACCAGCAACAGCAACAAAAATATTTTCTGGGTTGATAAATGTTCTTCCATCACTCACCACTTTGTGCCCCTGACAAATGGTCATCACAATGAGTAAATCTTTTTAAATAACATACACATTTTAAAGGAATATGTAATTATGTGATCTGTTGACGTTTTGCTATTTTTTCAGTCCCAACCTCCTAATTGCTGAACTCAAAAAAGGGGAAATATGAGGCATATCCAAAATAACAAAAGTTGCAAAGTAGAACCTTGTAACAAAACAAACAAACAAACAAAAGTCAGGAGGATTCACTTTCTGCATTTTTTCGCTTTCTTTTCCATCACAACTGTCTTGAGAGTGAAAGGATCAGCCATACTCTTCATCACTTGGAGGACAGACATCCCAATAAAGACAAAATGGAAGTGTGCTCTGATGATCAGCCAGCGTATACGTGCAAAAGAGAACTCACTGGGGAACTTCAGCTCTTTCCAGAGCAAGGGCATGTGGAAATGTTTGGGGAAGAGAGAAAGAGGTGGGGAACCAAGGGTCATGGGGCACTTATTTGAAGGAGGAAAAAATACTTCATTACCTGCAGACTCTGCTTCTGCCTGTACAGATTTCTAAATAGGTACCAGTAGTGATGAGGGTGCAGGATCAGGCCCTGGGGATTGTCCTTGTACAGTTTGACGGGAAGGCACAAGTCTTCCATCGCACAAGTTTTCTCTAAGATACAAATCTGCTACAAACCTCTGCTCACATTGGAGGCAGAAAGGGTTGAATTATCATCAGTGGTTCCAGGGGCTTGGGCAGTTCGGAAAACTTCTGGGACCAGCTGGTCTTCTTCCACCTCTCCTAGGTCACACCACAGTCTTAGCTAAAACCTCTTCTCTCCTCAGTGCCTTATATTCCCCAAACTTCCAATGTTTAAGCTTAAGTGAGTGATCCTGGGCATTGTCATGGAAAGACACTTGCTTCTGCTCAAGCAGTACCAAAATTACAAGGTTGCCTGATATTTGAGGTGGGAGGCCACAAGCTGGGGCAGTCAATAGATCCTGGCTGGTGTGCAACTGGTAGCGAGACATGGTTAGTACAAGGCACATCCAGGCTTTGCAAGGCTTCTGCAAAGCATGGCTCCAAATGAGAGAAACAGAAACTGGTTTGCTTGATAGCTACGTGGAATATTGCATTGGGCATTGTTGTAAGCAAGTGTGATGCAAATATGGAAATGGCCAAATTGTCTCCTTCCTTCTTGTGGCCACAGCAACATGTCTGTCTCTTTTGGGTTAAGGAAAGGAAAAAGCTGTGATCACAGAATAGTTGTGTTTGGAAGAGGTCTCTGGACAACATCTAGTCCACTCCACTCTGCTCAAAGCAGGCTGCCCAGGACTGTGTCCAGACAGTGATTTTACTCCACATGTTTCCTTGGGATCAGCTTTCAGAATTTGGAAGCTGAAAAAGTGGATTTGTTTGAAGAGTTTTGCTTGGTTTGTTTTGTTAGAGATATGTCTGCATCAATCTTGTTTTGGAGGTCTTTCTGTGCACATGAGCTTAAAAATGTTCTCTGCCTTTGTCAAGCCTGCTGTTCCCTACTCATCTTTAAGGCAACACCCAGCTGTATCTGTGCCAAAAGATTTTACTGAAAAAATACATAAAGCAGCAAGCAATCCAGTTAAGCCAATGAATGACAGTCCCACAACCCCAATCTAGAAAACACTGAAAGCTGCATCTAGATTGATACTTCATTTGCCACCAAAATAAATAAATAAATCAACCCTTAAGCACCATGACGTTCATCAGGGAAGCAAAAGCTAGTGCAGCCTCCTCACTTGGAACTGGGGGAGGGGGGAAGATAACTGAAGCCTGACTCACAGTCTCAGCCCTTGTAACAAATCCAGATAACAAGGTCTACTATATTTTGCAAACTATAGGATACAAGGGACTGCAAATTTCCATCAGCCACCCTGGTTAGACTTGCAGCATGGACACTTGTCCCCGGTCTCTAATTTTTTTTGCTTTCCTCAACCTTTTGGTCTCTTTTGGGCAGAAGTGCACCCAGGCCTGCCCCACATGAAAAGATACGCTTATGAGAAGATCTGCTGTCTCTGGTTCCTGCCCAAGGCCTTAGTTTGGCCAAAAGGGTCACTAAAAAGCTGTAGCTTGAGGCATTCTGCAGCTGCTTTATCTCTTCCCAAGGTCATTGGGCAATGCTGTTCTCCTGATTTTTTGCTAATACAAACTCCTTGCAGGCTTAGTCCACTGCCTTGTTTATCATTTCTTTGCTTTTCCACTGAATCCCAGAAAGAAACTAGACACACAATCCTAATGAAAAGCTCAGCATGTAAGGGGAGAATTTATATTTCACTTCTTCCTTTGCTATTGGTTTTACAAGTGATTGCTCATCAGAAACCAATTACCCCAGAAAGGCTTGGGTTTGGGTCCCTACTGATGTTAGCAGGATGAATAGCCTCATTTACAATCTCTGAACTGGAAAACAAAAAGTAACGATAATTAAAAAAAAGTATTTTCTAATTCTCTCTACCCCTGTTGTAATTCACAAGAAAATTAAAGTAATAACTCTCTCTGTGAGAGTGTTATGCAGATGCCAGGAGTCAGGGATAAATGGATGAAACTATCCCAGGCAAAGTCTCCAGGGAAGGAACCTCTGAGCAGACAACTGCTATGCCTTGCAAGATTCAAAGCTCCTCCAGCAATGCAATCTAAGCAGAGGGAAGGCTGTTTCATTTTTCTTTCTTCCTTTTTCCCCCCTCTTTTTCACTTGAATTCCACCTGCAGGCAGCAAAAACTTCCTTGATTTTTTTGCTGGGCTCATTTCCCACTTCATTTCCTTTTCCCATTTGCCTATAGACATCCTTTGTGAAGAAAATTCTCCATGCCAACAGAATCAAGCTTTTCACAAGCGGCTCCCAGAGTGGTCTTCCTTCCTCATTCCTTCAGCAGACAGACAGTGCCTTACTAGACAGAAAGCGCTGGGAGAAGACACAAGGGTCCCCATTGTGTTTCCAAGCTCTGTGCTGTGATTTGTCCCTGCAGCTCAGATCCAAGTTTTTAATTTATTTTTTATCTTTTTAAGAAGGTATAACATTAAAATAAAATCTGTAACTTGCCCCTGCTGGTCTCCAAGATAGGAGGAGCAGAAATAATCTTCTAACTCCTCCCTTGCAAGACTGGAAGTATCTTGCTGGTCAGCTGTGATACCCCACATAGATCCACCCTGGTTTTCAGACACCACAACACTGCACACAAGATGTCTCAGTAGACACAAGCACAGCAGATAGGATGGTTTTGTCCCAGTTGGGTGCTGGTGGTGGTGTGCATCATGTGAGTAGCATGGAAGGGATACAATTTCACTAGGGATTTCACAGTTAGCAGCAAGGGATCTTCATGGATTCACATGATGACTGAGACTGAAAGGGATGCCTGGAAGTGATTGGGTCACCGTTCTGCTCAAAGCAGGGTCAGATTTGATCCAACCTCACTAGGAAACTATAGCAGATATAAAACTTGAGCCAAAAGAGAGGCAGAAAAGAGGGCATGGGGGTGAACTCCACAGCGACAGGAGGAGCATGCTGAAGTCTGTTCAGATATCAAAGGAACATGACCATTACAGTGAGCACCATCTGACAGGCATTGAGGGAGTCAAATCACTCATGTCATGTGGCACAACCAGACAAGAGGAGTCTTGAGGAACATGGGAAAAGGATTCAAAACCAGCTGTAGATCTCCCTACATAGTGGGGCAACTACCGTACTATTTTGCAGGGGGAAACTAAGAGGAAGAAAAGATGGTTTAGGTAAGCAAACTGAGTATAACAATGCATTTCCTGGCAACAGAAAATTTAAGCTTTAGTTGTAGGAACTGATTTCAGGATTACATTCCTGAAATTTGGTCTTCTAGGGGAGACTCAAAGCAAATAGCAAATCTGTTCCTCTGGTCTCTGATAAAATGCCACTGATAGACAGGTGGGGCTTTATCTCCACTTCTCGTAAATTATATTAAAGGAAGATCAAGGAGGAGACTGGGGACAAGAGAGATCCTACAGGTGGGATGCAGCCTCAGGTCAAACTCCTTACATTTCCATACCTGGGTGGATATGTTCCACCTGTTCCATCGGGGGACCTTTGGAGATTTAGTCAATACAGATGGAACAACTGCAGAGCAAGAGCAGTCATAAACTGGGTGCAGAAGAGCAGCAGCTCTTTGACAGAAAAATTAAGCCTAGAGCACTCAGCCCTCACCCTTGGCAGTATGAAAAAAACTTTCTGTTAGTTAAAACAGCAAGAAATATGTACATGGACTTAAGAGGAGATTCATCAAACCAGCCAGGCTTCCCTGTGATGCTAGAGTCTAAACTAACCTCTGAATTTGGATACAGAAGATTTGGATACAGAAATTCAGTGATTCATTGCAATAGAACACAAAAAATTCAGACAGCTCATCTTTTCTCTGGGTTCACATAGCAATTTAACCCCAATTTTTCTATTTCATATGCAGCCTGCTATCACAGAGTCTTTGCATCCTGGCCTATCAGAAATCCCACTAATGCTCATAATAATTTTCTTGACTGATGGTTGCTTTTCCTGCTTCTCTTTCCTTCATATAAGTATGATTTACTTTCTGTGCAGGCAAGTATGCAGGCAGTATGATATTTCTGGAGCTATTTAATGATATTTTCTGTTGTAGACATTATTGAAATGAACGGATTTGATGTGAAGACCTTAGTGACCCTTCTGGGAATCTTCTCTCTCTCTTCATTTCTTCTGATGCATTTTTTCACCTGTTGTTGCAGATATTCCTAGCAATGAATTAAAATAAATACCTCACGACAAATGCCTACAGATCCTCTGAATGTATTTCTGATGGTTGGCTGCACAAATGTTTTATTTTTCAATCTGTTTAACATGAACTTGTTTGCCCTGCTTCCTGGCATTGGAGAAACACTCTGAATTCTAAATGCTGAAATAAAAATCCTGCTATTGTTTAAAAGATGCAAAAATGTATCATTTATTCAAATGTAAGATTTGTAAATCATTGAATTTCATGGGAGATGAATCACTAGTTAAAGTGCAGACTGCACTAGATGTCATATTTAATTTATTTTCAAAGCCTTCATTTACGCTTTTTGGTCCAGTATGTCATAAGATATTCAATATACAAAGGTGTCTACTTATGTCTCACAATAATTAAGCTGATTAAGTCATATTAGCGCTAACAAGAAGCATTAATTCCACTTGAGTGAATGCTGCAGATAGAGTCAGTGACATTTCCACCACTTAAACTGAAAACACGTTATAGGCAAACTGGGGAGGCAAAAGTTTCACTTAGCCCAGGCCTGTTTCTTCATCTGATCTCTGTGGAGGAGTTGGCAACTGATGTTTTTAGAGCAGTAAAAAAATGAAAAGGTGCAAAGGAGCAGAGAAAATCAGCACGTGACAATCATACAGACTACTTTTCAGTGTGGCAGAGGATAAATTATTATGACAAAAGCTAAAGGATATTTATTTCTACGAAACATCTATTGAGATCAAAAAGGAAGCAGGAGGAGGGGATCCAGCCAAGAACAGCAGGCTGCTCTGTAGGGTGAGTCCAGGGAGATATTTCAGACACTGGGGCAATTTAAAAAGAAATCAGGATGGACCTTGACCCAATCCTAGCTAAATTAAGGTGTGTTCATTCCAGCATAATCTTCAAGTGAGAACAGAAGAAAAGAAAACAAAGTCCTAGGATCTTTGGAGACTATAATTAACCACTGAGTGTCACAGACTTCAGGCTGGATCCAGAACCCTCCAAAGTAAATGCGCAGACTCCCACTGGCCCCATGGATTTTAGCTCTGTCCTGTCAATACCAATCCCTCTGGGGAGCTGAGACAGCTTGTATTCGTGGCTCTACCCAGCCCAACCTGACCGCATGCAGAGTGCTGTGCCCCTGCTAAGGTTTCCTATGGGCTTCACTGGCTGCTACTTGACTCCATGTGTGGCAGAGCAGAGTAGAGCTGAGCACCAGCCCCTCTGAGTCTTTCTCTCTGGCCTCTTTTCTCTGTACCTCTGGATTCATTTTGTCTCTCTGTTACAGGCTTTCAAGTCATTACAGAGATAAAAGTAATGTTTCCATCCAAAGAGTCTATTCAGCAATAACAGGAACACAAAAAACCCCTACTTATGCTGGTGCCCAGAAGCACTATGTGCCTGCCTAGCATGGCCTGCAGCATTTTGCAGCCACTGCACGACGTGGCAGCTTTCCCGCTGTTGTAGAAGCAAATCTCAAGCTGGCTGGCAGGTCCCTGAAAGTCAGATTCTGAGATTCTGGATCTCTGAGAGAGCTGGAACGTATGAGAAGGGCATATAGAGAGCATGCTGTTGAATATGTCTCCAAAGTGGCTGTCATGCCCAGTGCATTACCAGACTACAGAAACCAGCTAACACTCATGAACTGTGCAGGCGTGTAAGCACAGGAAGAATTGTAAAAATAACTGGTTGTAGGGCAAAGACCTTGCATTTTTAATGACACCCTGTCCCTGAGGGAGATCTTCAAAGGAGATCTCATCTATCTATTGTTGCCGTGAAAAGCCGAAATCAGAACTCAATAGTCGGGATGACTATTAAGCAGGTATTCTTTATTGCAGCGCTGGGCAGCACTGGGGATCGCTCCGCCATAAGTGCTCCGACAAACAAGCAAGATCACAGAGGTTATATGTTGCAAAATATACATATTCATAAGATTAATTTATATAAACATGAGATTTCTTGGAACTGATTAATATATGTAAATGTCCCTGATGCATGCGTACTTAAGTCCTTAGGTGGTCGTTAGGGATCCTCTGGTGGTCGTTGGAGGAAGTCAGTAGTCTTCATCACTCTGACCGCTGACTGAACTTTGTCTTTACGCATGCTCAGTCCATCTTTGTCTTGCTCATACTTTCCTTGCATATCCAAAATCAGGTGGTTCTTGTGTAGTTTCTCCTTATCAGCCCTTTCCAGGGACACAGGAATTCCTTTGAAGAATTCCTTTTTGTCTGAAGAATTCCTTTTTGTCTATCTTCATTGCAACTATCTCCGCTAACCAAGGATTTAACACAGGCAAAGCATTCTTACTCTAATGATTAGGTCAAATAAAGAAAGCTCGTTAGCAATTCTGCTATCTAAGCTTACTGGCAAGCTAGGCCAAATTATCTGCGAAAGGGAGACTAAAAGGAAACATTGAGCAACCAAGATATTTACAGCATTTCTTTTTGTCTTTGGGGATTTTAGCTCTTTTCATTCCCCCCTTTTCTTTAAACTTTGTAAATTCTTTTACAAAGGTTCTAAATTAAAAGTCATTACTACTTCCACATATTTCTTTCAATTATTCGCTTTACACAGCCAACAGAAATGGCAAGGATGATAACAATTATTATCTAACATTAAATTGTTAGCATCCTCTTCACACAAACTTTTACACACTAGTAAACAAGCGCATAGCAGCATCAGGAAAACTAATTTTGGGTCAATCTTACGGACGTTGGTCCCGTAGGCTGAGATTTCCATGGTCCAGTAGGTGCTTTCTTAATTCTCGAATAGTGGATCCACGCAGCGTGCTTCTCAAGCTTAACTGCAGTGTAGGTTGTGAGCAGAACTTGAAAAGGGCCACTCCATTTCTCTTCAAGAGGGTCACCTGAAATATTTTTAACATAAACCCAATCCCCAGGTTTAAACAAGTGCACCGGAGAACCTAAACCCCACGCTCTGGTAGATACTGCTAATTTATTTACTTCTTGTAATTGTTTTCCTAATGCTATTAGATATTGCCGTAAGCTAATTTCCCCTGCTTGGGTGAGATCTTGCCCTCACTATCTGGTTTGAAATGGTCTCCCATATAAAATCTCAAAGGGACTCAATTTCTCTTTAGTCCTTGGTTTAGTTTGAAGTCTCAATAATGCAATTGGGAGGGCTTGATCCCATCTCAAGTTGGTTTCCTGACAAATTTTGCTCAATTGTGTTTTTATCATATGGTTCATTTTCTCTACCTGTCCACTTGCTTGTGGGCGGTAGGCTGTATGCAATTTCCAATTAATTTCTAAAAACTTACTAGCTTGCTGAACTACCTGTGACACGAAGTGTGGCCCTCTGTCAGAGGAGATCACTTCTGGCACTCCAAACCTAGGAATAATTTCTCTTAATAAAACTTTTGTTACTTCTCGAGCTTTATTTGTTCTGCAAGGGAAAGCTTCAGGCCATCCAGAGTAGGTATGGGTTAACACCAACAGATGCCTATACCCCTCTTTTCTAGGGAGCTCCAAAAAGTCTATTTGCCAGTTTTGACCTGGAACATTTCCTTTGCCTATGCTTCCAAATTTTACACGATTTTCTACCTTTGGGTTATTTTTCAAACATGTCTCACACCTATCAACCACACTTTTCACAGTTTGAAACAAATTTCTAGCCACTATCTGCTTAGTGAGAGAGTTATACAGAGCTTCAGTTCCCCAGTGAGTTTTATCATGTTCAGTCTTTGTCAGTGCCCACAGTAGTCTAAAGGGGATTATTATCCTGTTATCTTTTAACACTGCCCATCCTGATAGGCCAATTTTAGCCTCTAAGTCAGTAATTAACTTCTGATCCTTTTCATCGTATTCAGCTGATTCAGGTAGTGGCAAAGATTTTTCAGGAATTAAACTTAGTATCTCACCTTGTTCCACTGCTTGCCTTGCTTCATAATCAGCCAACTTATTTCCCACTTTCCTGTCAGTGTTACCTTTCTGATGTCCTTTGCAGTGCATAATTGCCACTGCTGACGGAAGTTGCACAGCTTCTAAAAGTCGCAGTATTATATCAGCATGTTTTATACCTTTCCCTTGAGCGGTTAAGAGTCCTCGCTCCTTCCAAATTGCTCCGTGAGCATGCACTACGCCAAAGGCATATTTTGAATCTGTCCATATATTCACGCGCAATCCTTTGGCAAGCTCCAGTGCTCTCACTAAGGCAACTATTTCGGCTCGTTGTGCAGATGTGCCTTTAGGGAGTGACTTTGCTTCCACCACCTGATCTGTGGTGGTCACAGCATATCCTGCCATTCGAACTCCATTCTTTACAAAACTACTCCCATCGGTATACCAAGTGTGGTCAGCTTCTTCCAGTGGCTCATCCTTCAGGTCAGGCCTGCTTGCGTATACGATCTCAATGGTTTCTATACAATCATGTACAACAGTCTTCATTTCCTGCTTATTACTTAGAAAAGAAGCGGGGTTAATTACAGCAGATGTAACGATTTCAATATCGTCCTGTTCCATCAGGACTGCTTGATACTTCAGAAACCTTGATGGTGACAGCCAATGTCCTCCTTTTTGTTCCAAAACGGAAGTTACAGCATGGGAAGTATGCACAACCATCTTTTGTCCCAAGGTAAATTTTCAAGCTTCTTGAATGATCAAAACAACAGCGGCAACTGCCCGAAGGCATCCCGGCCATCCTTTACTTACCTCATCCAATTGTTTGGAAAAATATGCTACTGCTCGTTTATAAGGACCCAGCCTCTGGGCTAGAATTCCCAAAGCCACTCCGTGTCTCTCATATGAGAACAACCAGAAGGGCTTTGTTATGTCTGGCAGGCCCAAAGCTGGAGCTCTCATTAATTCCAATTTCAATTCTTTGAATGCCCTCTTGGCTTCATCAGTCCATGTTAACTGTGTCTGACTATTTTTCAACAGTTCGTACAAGGGTTTAACTAAAAGTCCATAATTATAATCGACACCAACCTGTCATTCCCAGAAAGGTTCGCAGCTCTTTTACTGTGGTCGGTTCTGGGGTCCTGCAAATGGCTTCTTTTCGGTCATTCCCGAGCTGTCTCTGTCCTTTAGAAATCACAAATCCCAAGTAGATTACTTCCTTTTTCAAGATCTGGACTTTCTGCAACAATACTCGATAACCACTTAGTCCAAGAAAATTTAACAAACTCACAGTCCATTCCTTACATTCTTCTTCTTTTTCCGTAGCTATCAGAATATCATCCACATATTGCAAAAGGGTACCATTTCCTGGAGGCCTTTCCCAGACCTCTAATTCTTTAGCCAATTGATTTCCAAAAATTGTGGGGCTATTCTTAAATCCTTGAGGTAACACTGTCCAGGTTAGTTGGGTTTTCCGTCCTGAATCAGGGTTTTCCCACTCAAAGGCAAAAAAGTTGCGGCTTTCAGGGGCCAAGGTGAGGCAAAAGAATGCATCTTTCAGATCTAGTACTGTGAACCATTCATAGGTTTCTTTTAAACCGGTCAATAAAGTGTATGGGTTTGCCACTACCGGGTGCAAATCTTCAACTATCCGATTTATTGCCCATAGGTCTTAGAAAGAAAGCCCTCTCAACCTGCCCTGTTGCTCCCACAATGTTAACAGTTTGTTTACTCACGGGCAATAAAGTCTGATTTAATACTGAAAATGTGGCACCTGTATCTATTAAAAATTCTACAGGTTTTTCTTCTTTCCCTAGCTGAATTTTTACCAAGGGTTCTGCTAGGGAAGATTCCCCTGGTCCCCATCAATTTTCTTCCGTGTTGGCTACCATCACCGATTTGCCCAGTCTCGGGCAATCTTTTTTTCCAGTGCCCCAGTTGTTTACAATAGACGCACTGATCTTTCAAGAGGGGTTGATTTCCTCTATTCCCTCTAAGTGGGGCACTTACACCACTTCTCATAACTCCTCTCCCCTCATTGCTGTTGCTCCGAGGGGGTATCTGACCTTCTACGGTGCGCAAAGCAGCTACTGTAGCATTAGCAATTGTTTTACCCATTTGTTTTTCCTTTCGACTATCTCTATTCCAATACACTTGCCAAGCAGTTTCCAATAACCTTTCCAAGTCCCTTGCATCTGCCCCTTGCACTTTCTGTAATTTCCTTCTAATATCATCCACCGACTGTCCCAGAAACAGAAATATTAGCTGACTTTTACCTTCTTGAGAGGTAGTGTCTAAAGGAGTATATTTCCGCATTCCTTCCTTTAGCCGATTCAAAAAGTCAGTAGGTGACTCCTTTTTATCTTGTTTTATAGACCAATTTACTGATTTTGGGACAGCATTTCTTATTCCGTACGCAATCCATTCCCTGTACCGCACTAGTAAATTCTTGGTTCCCATCTGGTTAGGGTCCCAGCCGGGACTGGTAATTGGAACATGATTATCCACTGTTCCCGGCAGAGTCCCAGCCAGCACCAGAGCCTGCACCTGAGTCCTAACTGCTCTCACAACCATCTGTTTTTCTGATTCACTGAACACTGCATCCAGCATTGCATCCACATCCTCCCAGTCAGGGTCCTGGGTTTTCACAATCAATTCAAATCCTTTAGCAACCCTCTCAGGGTCGTCCCGATAATTCCCTGCAGTAACTCGCCAGTTCCTCTCTCTCTCTCGTCTCCGGCTCTTCTCTCCCAACAGCACCCACATCTCCTTCTGTATCACCTTCCCTTTCTAGCGGAGGCAAATAATCCTCTAACCTTTCATTCTGTGAACCAACTTTCAAACATCTCTGTCCAATGCTACACGCTGAGCAACACCTTTTCAATATCCTATTTTGCTTATTTCTCTCCTTTTCTATCGCCAAGACCATAGGGTCCTGGGGCGCCAAATTAATTCCGCACTCTTTCTGCCACTCAGGGTGATTCCGCAGAGTGAAAAACATATCTGCATAAACCACCTCATCCCATTTTCCTTCCCGCCACAAAAATAACATGAGTTGCAACAAAGTATTATACTTCAAAGTTCCGTTCAAAGGCCATTTTTCACCATCTTCTAATTTGTACAGGGGCCACCACTGATCACAATATTTGATTAATGTTTTCTTATTCACACTCCCACCTGGTGGTCCCCCTATCTCTTTCCAGTGTGCTAAGATACATCCTAGGGGGCTTTTCTTTACAATACCACCACTTTGCTCTCCCCCCATTCTACCTTATTGATTCTGTACTTCCGTTATTCTCCCACAGATTATTTTAATAACCTCAACCTGTCGCGCTTTATTCTCCCACTCTGACCACGTTCCACAATTCTCACATTGAATAAACAACTCACAAGGAAAAGCAGTTCACATTCATTTTCAGGATGAGACGCACAGGTCTCCAGGTTTTCCACACTCACTTTGCAGTCACACTGTGTTTCAGTCACTCACCAGTCACACCAGAGTTAACTCAGCTCATTCACGCTTAGTTGCCGATTTCGCAGTGCCTAACGAATATATCCAAATTCAATACCAATAAACCAATATCCAAGTTTGGTGCCAGTAAATCCATACCGCCAACAGTACAAACTCATGCGGGTTTCATAAGTGTACCAATACCAAAAGGCACGTTCTTGCAGAAGTACAAGGCTTAACCCGTGCCTGTACCAACGTACCACCAACAGTACAAACTCATGCGGGTTTCATGAGTGTACCAATACCAAAAAGCACGTTCTTGCAGAAGTACAAGGCTTAACCCGTGCCTGTACCAACGTACTAAATACCAAATGTATACCCTCAGGCACTAGTAGCCTGGTATACGGCGCTCAGCGTAGGACGTCTCCTACGACTTATGAGAACCTTCCAAATGACCGGTCCCAAATTCCAAAACAGAAAAGATTTAAAGAATACCTTTTTCCTTTAGATGGTCCTTGTCTGCTCCCGCAGTGATCCGATTGAGGCGAGGAGTCCCTCCGGGAAATCCCGGGGGTACCCTAGGGAGTCCTGTTCTCAGCGGGTCCTGCAGCCGAGCAGAGCGGGTCCCATCTGGGGTGCCAAACTGTTGCCGTGAAAAGCCGAAATCAGAACTCAATAGTCGGGATGACTATTAAGCAGGTATTCTTTATTGCAGCGCTGGGCAGCACTGGGGATCGCTCCGCCATAAGTGCTCCGACAAACAAGCAAGATCACAGAGGTTATATGTTGCAAAATATACATATTCATAAGATTAATTTATATAAACATGAGATTTCTTGGAACTGATTAATATATGTAAATGTCCCTGATGCATGCGTACTTAAGTCCTTAGGTGGTCGTTAGGGATCCTCTGGTGGTCGTTGGAGGAAGTCAGTAGTCTTCATCACTCTGACCGCTGACTGAACTTTGTCTTTACGCATGCTCAGTCCATCTTTGTCTTGCTCATACTTTCCTTGCATATCCAAAATCAGGTGGTTCTTGTGTAGTTTCTCCTTATCAGCCCTTTCCAGGGACAGAGGGCCTGAAGAATTCCTTTTTGTCTATCTTCATTGCAACTATCTCCGCTAACCAAGGATTTAACACAGGCAAAGCATTCTTACTCTAATGATTAGGTCAAATAAAGAAAGCTCGTTAGCAATTCTGCTATCTAAGCTTACTGGCAAGCTAGGCCAAATTATCTGCGAAAGGGAGACTAAAAGGAAACATTGAGCAACCAAGATATTTACAGCATTTCTTTTTGTCTTTGGGGATTTTAGCTCTTTTCACTATTAGATGGACAATTCTGACCAGGCATGCCCTTTGAAGAATGGAGAGTAGTGTGGTTGAATTAGGTTTAAGCAACTGCTCTCTCCCTTAAAGCAAGTCCCTTTTTATTGTCCTTTTTATCGATACATTGATTGAGAAGAGAGATTGAAATTTAGCTCTTGTCAGTGCAGGACTTCCTTCAACTAAGCAAAAGGAGATCCTCAGGGAATGTGGGGTGTTGAGGCCTGGGCTGGGCGCTGTGTTGACCCGCAAAACCCTTTTGGAAGAGGCCTGACCCGTATTATGGTGCAAACCTAGGGATCAGCAAGAGGCGCAAACATGTGTGTGAGCCTTAGTAGTAGTGGTTAAAAAATACCAACAAAATGCACTGGAGAGTGACACACTTGTGGGGAGGTGGCATAAGCTGGCTGCTTCGGTGCTCAACCTCATGCATTTCCAAGGACAGGGGTGCAAAGTGTCCATTTAAAATGCCTGTGTGTTTTGGGGCTCAATTTTGAGACCTCCCTTTGGGAAGCCACACCTGGGAATCTGATACAAAGCACCAGCTCCACGCCTTCATTTAGATCCTGGATACCATGAAGCACATGTACTGGGTACTTTTGCTATGTGAGCTGAAACACAGCTAATGGCTTGGCCCTGCTGCAGAGGGGCTGTGGCTGAGCCCCTCTGGGCTTGCTGGAGAGGGGTTGCAGTCCTCTCCTAATGCCTGACCAGCACCACCTGAAAATGGCAGGGAAGACATTGCCAGAGCTAATCCAATAGAGGGAGATGCTCACTGCCCCCCCAGGGAGTCAGGTCCATTTGATGCTTTTATTACTTCTTGAGGCTGTTATTAATTGTATTGTATCGCTACATAATTCACTTGTTCTTTTGAAGCAGTGAAACAGGCTAATGCTGTACAGGGGTTCCAGGCTGTGGCTGTTTGGGGTTCTTTTTTTGCCCTTAACACTCTGCAGGGACCATTGAAGAATGCACTCGACAGCATAAAATCCTTCGTCCTACCACCTAATTGGGACAGGGACTATTTCATCTACTGACAGCCAGGCAGATGTGAGCTGGGACTGAAGTCACCAGAAGCACCCAGGTCCCTTTCATGTCCAAAGCACTGTCCTCCTGGGTCCCTGACTCCCATGGGGCCCTTCTGAACATTCCCTGCCCTCTGCTTCCACTAAAGAGCATGTTACCCACTTGTAGACAAGGACTTTTCTGGGGTAATCCCAAAAGCCGCACTGTAGCCTCCCCAAGCCAGTCACTGGGCAAGCAGGTGGTAAGAGAAGGACAGCCATGGTGTGGCCATCTCAGGACTTCATCCAAAGGTGAACTGCTCCCCACATCAAGTCAAGAGTCATCCCACCAGCAGATACAGGCTTGCCTATTCCCAGGCAGTTGGTCCCTACACCTGGCACACATCCAGGTTACCTCTGTGATTCCTGAGGCAAGCTGGTGGGTGGTGAGCATCTAGGGTAAAGCTTAAATGAACCATAGAAAGCAATGCACAATAACAACAATAAGCCATTACTCCCAGATCCAGCCCCCCCTCCCCAGCAGTTCAAAGCCCTTCATGCCCACGCCTTTGTGCAAATCCCTGCAGTCTCTGCCCAAGCTGGAGCATGGAGCAAGGAGCTGAGTGACATTTCCAGCACAAAGCTCCTCCTGGCCATGACCCCAAAGTGCTCCTGAGTCCAGGGAGGGAGGCAAGGGGACCTTGAGCTCCCAGCATCCAGGTGAAGTGAACAAAATGAGCTCTCCTGGGCTGCTCCAGCAACTCAGGAGGCCAGAGGGATATGCATGTTTGCTGGAGCTGAGAGCCCCTGCTCCAAGAGCTGCACAGCAATTCCTGCTGTCGTGTGCAGTTCAGGGACAGTCAGGAGCCAGGGTGAGCTATGAAAATACAATTTATTGGTAAAAGTCAGACCCTGTGCAGCAAACTTGGTTTAGAAAGAGCTGTCATGTTCTGCACAGATGGACTGGCACTGAGCCATCCTGTGACAGGAGCGATTGGCAATGCTGGCAGACAGACCAAGTGAACAGGTTGGGTGAGCAGGGCAGGGGGAGAGACTGTTCTGGGGCTGGAGTCCTGCCCTTGAGGGCTCCTGACAGCCAGCTAAAAGTCCTCAAAGAGAAGCAGGGCACAGTGGGAGATGTCTGTCCTATGCAGGTGGGGTCCCCAGTGCAGGAGTTACCCCAGGCGTTCAGGACCTGGGGAAAACAGATCCAGGTGAGGGCAGGAGGAGGAGGGAAGAGGACTGTCACCTGTGCTGGGGCCCCTCTGATGGCTGGAAACTGTTTCGTTCAGATGACGTTGCCTTGGGCTAGACAGTTACCCAGCAAGGCCTCACCTTGTGCATCTCTCAGCTGCTTAAGCTAACAGCTCTTCTGGCCATCCAGTCTGTGTGTGCTCCAGCCCATGCTGCTCCCAGTGCAAAGACTGGCTGTGTCCTGGACTTTGGGTCTCCAGCCCTGCAAGTGTCGGGTCAGGGTTTGAAGGGAAGCACCCATAATGGCTGGGTTTTGCACTCACTTCCCAGAGAAGCCAGACACCAATGGCTGCTCTGGACATGAAACACTGGATCCCATTAGATCTCAGGGACAGAGCAATGGTCACTGCCCCAGTATGTAGGGTCAGGCTTGACTGAACAAGGCTTGATCTGCATACATTTTCCATGCCTACTGGGACAGAAATACAGGCATGCAGCTCAGTACATTCACACAGACAGACAAGACAAAGAAGTGACAACGTTTACAGAGATAGATGATCCCTAAGGGGACATGGGAATGAGTAAACTCAAGGCAGATTTGCTTAAACCTGCTCATATGGACCCCCAACAGCACCTGCTGTCAACACAGGTCTGCAGGATGAGATGGGAGAAATGCGCCACCGCCTCCTCCTCCTGCCCATCCCTATCACTTCTCAGTCTCTTGCTCCTTAAATCCTTTCCCCATGCCCTGGTGAGCCACTATCTCAGCAGCCTGCAAAGTCCTGAGTGGTCCATACATGGAGATGTGTGCTGCGGGTGGACCTAGCAGCTGAAATAATGCAAATGATTCCCAGGGCCTTGGGCAGAGCCATCCAGGCCCAGTGCTGGTCACTATTTCAGGTCGTTGCTGATAACCACACTGTCATGCCTGTCACAGTAAGTTGTCATCTTCTTCCTCTTGCCAAAGGTGGAGAAGCTGTTCTTGTTCTCCTGGCCCAGGAAGAGGGGCTCATCTTTGCTGGAAAGCAGAGTGGGGGTGCCGGGGATGTAGATGTTGTGCTGATAATCCAGGGCTGGGATGTGCCCTGGGTACAAGGGGCTGTACTGGGGTGTCCAGATGCTGTTGGTGCCTGCCGAAGCCTTCCGAAACTCTGGAGGAAAGATGTGTGAGACTAGCTCAGGGGAGGTCACATCCATAGCTCAGTGGGACAGTGACATCCATGTGTCACCATCCTCCCTTCTGGGGCAGGGATGTGTCCCCCCTACTGCATCTCCACCAAGAGACAAGAAGGTCTGGTCTTCCCAGCCCTAGCACCCCAATACTAACCAGAGACAGGGGTCACTATTGTGCACAGCCTCTCGTGCTCCTTCTGGAGGGCTCTGTGGATTTCCCCCACGTCCTCCAGGCTCTGGGAGCTAAAGAGAGGAGACTGGTTCAAAGCTGCATTGGAGATAACCTCCCTGTCCTCACATCTCCCTTCCACCCGCTCCCTCTGTTCCTGCAGTGCCGGATTTGGTACCTCTTCAGGGCAGGTCGCTGCATGCTTGGAGGTAGCCAGTCCACGTTTGGCTGTTTGATCTGGAAAACACAGGGAAGGTCAAGGCTCGTTATTGGGACCCTCTGTTAATCAGCCCTGGGACCCTCTGTTAATCAGCCCAGCCCTGCCAGCGCAAGGCTTCAGTATCCAGGGATGCAGGACTCCATCTCCTCCTTTGTGGAGACGCAAGCAGCACATTCCCATTTTAGGGAAACTGAGGCAGTGTTGAACCAGCCTGTTCCCTTCTGGACCTTCCCCACCCTCCTGAGACACTGGGGTTGTCTGGGGCTTGCTCTCTGTCTCTGGGAGTTTAATTGCCAAGGTCTATTCTTCCAGGGAGAAAGAGGGGCTTTTCCTATTTCTGTTAATTTTAAAAAGCCTTTTTTGCAGATGCAATGGTAACTTAGTCCAGGTCTCAGGCAACAAAGGGTGAGAGGTGCAGAAATTGGCTGCATACCCAATGTCACAGGGGGGTTGCAAACAACTAGGGGAAAATCCCATTAATGTATTAGAGAAGCAAGTCCAGCAGTGCAAGGAGACATGCAGGGAGAGCCTCTTGGCAGCGAGTCTTGGGCTCTCCTTGGAAAGGCTGTTTTATTAAAAGTCAAACATAAGTGGATTAGATGCCTCATCACTCTCCATCCTTGTAACCACATTTCGGAGAGTCTTGCATCGGGAAAATTAGACGTTCCTCATTTCAATACCTAACAAACATTGACATCAAAACCCCACCCTGAAGACCCCACTCCCTCCCCGCCAGCACAGCCCAGTATGGCACAGTACCTGAGTGCCAGAACTTGGGGCACGAGCGGTGCTGGTGGGGCCAGGACCGACCCCGGGTGCAGCAGCGGGATGCTGCTGACCCCCGCCGGCACAGGGGAAATGGGGCAGCGGCGATGCGCAGGCTGTCCCAGCTTGAATGGCTCACCCACACAAAACAGATGCCATGCCCACCGTCCCATCATCCCCCGAGCACGGGAGCATTGTTGGCTGCACAGCATGTCCGTTGCCTGTAATGGATGCAAAAGGCAGCGGAAAGGGATTTCCTCTCGCCTCAGCCGGTAATTAGACCCACTGGGAAGCTCGGTAGAGAGTTTCCCGCTGCCTGACGGCCCCTAATTCCCACACTGATCAAAGGTTCCGGTTATTCTCTGGGAAAAGCCGTGCCTGGTTCCTCCCACAACAGAGGCTGAGGGAGTGGGCTAGGGGGACCCGTGGAGCACCGGTAAGCAGCGCCAGGCGTGGCATTACCTGCTTGGATACATAGAGATGCTGGCCAGGCTGGGACTGCTTCCCGGGGTCCTTCTCATTGTTCCGGCGGGAGCTGCAGGGTTTGAGGAACATGAAGTCACGCTGGGTAAACTCAGGACTGAGGCAGACCTTGTAGCAGTAGCCCGGGGGGCCGCCCCCGGGCACGTCGAGGCAGGTAGCAGCCATGGTCCCCCCAGGGGGCTGCACCGTCAGGTTGGATGTCTTCAGACCATCAGGGGAGGGTCTGGAGCGGGGGCAGCAGCGGCAGCAGGGTGGTGAGCAGCTGTCACCTTTGCGGGAGCGGTGCTCTCCACGGCACCGAATGGCTGTGAGGATGAGAATGGCGAGGAGGAAGGTGAAGGAGATGGAGCCCAGGGAGACAAGAAGGTAGACAGTGAGTGGGGAGGATGAGGAGGCTTCTGGGGGGAAGCTGAACTCGCTGAAGTCAGAGAGAGTCTGAGGCATGGTCTCCACCACTGAAAGCAGAATGGACACAGTGGCAGAGAGGGCTGGCTGCCCACTGTCCCGCACCTGCACCACCAGCCACTGCCGGGTTGCATCCTGCTCCAGAAAGGAGCGGAGGGTGCGCAGTTCACCCGTGTCTGGTGCCACACTGAAGAGGGTGAAGTCAGTGGCCTGGAGGAGCTGGTAGGAGAGGCGGGAATTCAGCCCTGTGTCCGCATCCACCGCCGACACCATGCCCACGAGGCAGCCAGGCCCAGCTGATCGTGGCACCAGCTCAGTGGCCATGGAGCCGTTGCGCAGCATGGGAGAAATGATGACCGGAGCATTGTCATTCTGGTCCAGCACGAAGATGTGGACGGTGACATTGGCACTGAGTGGAGGGAAGCCCGCATCCTGTGCTTGCACCTGGATCTGGAAGCTGTGGATCTGCTCATAATCAAGGGAGCGCAGGGCATACACGTGCCCACTGTCCGAGTTGATAGATACATAGGTGCCCACAGGCATGCCATGGATGTGCCCATCAGCAATGGAGTAGGATAGGTAGGCGTTTTGTTGGCAGTCGGGGTCCAATGCGCTGACAGAGCAGATGGAGGCACCTGGAGCATTGTTCTCCATCACGTAGACGCTGTAGGAGGGCTGTAGGAAGCATGGGGCGTTGTCATTCACATCGGACACTGGGACAGTTAGGGTGCTGTGGGTCAGCAAGGCAGGTGAGCCCATGTCCTGTGCTGTGATGCTTATGTTGTACTCGGGCACAACCTCCCGGTCCAGTGCCTGCGTGGTGACCAGTGTGTAGTAGTTGCGGAAGGAGGAGCGGAGCTCGAAGGGTACATTGGGGCCGATCTCACAGCTCACATGCCCATTGTCCCCAGAGTCCCAATCCAGAACACTGATGACAGCAATGACGGTGCCTGGTGGGGCATCCTCCAGCACGGGTGTGGACACAGAGGTGAGGGTCACCTCTGGTGCATTGTCATTCACATCAAGGAGGTGCACAAGCACCCGGCAGTGCACAGCCACGGCCGAGGGTCCACGGTCCTTGGCTTGCACGTAGAGCTCATGGAGGCTTGCCTGCTCATAGTCCAGGGGGCCCTTCAGCAGCACCTGCCCACTCTGGGGCTCTACGTGGAAGAGCTCCCGGACGTGCAGTGGTGCGTGCCCACTGAAGGAGTACTCGATCTCCCCGTTGGGGCCCTCATCCAGGTCAGTGGCATTGAGCTGGATGACCAGGGTGCCAGCAGGGGCATCCTCAGGAAGGCTCACGCCATATGAGGGCTGGTCAAAGGCAGGCACGTTGTCGTTTGCGTCCAGCACCATGATGAGGATGTGAGCTGTGCCTGAGCGCTCGGGGACACCACCATCAAGAGCGGTGAGCAGCACCCGGTGCGCATGTTGCTGCTCACGGTCAAGGGCGCGCTCCAGCACCAGCTCTGCAAACTTGCTGGTGTCACTGCGCATCTGCACCTCGAGCGAAAAGAAACCATTGGGGCTGAGCCGGTAGGTGTGCACTGAGTTGGTACCCATGTCAGGGTCCTGGGCGCTCTCCAGTGGGAAGCGGGCACCAAGCATGGCAGACTCAGTCACCTCCAGCACATACTCTTGCCATGGGAAGGTGGGCGCATGGTCATTGATGTCCAGCACCTCCACCTCGACATGGTAGAGCTCCAGCGGGCTCTCAATGAGGAGCTGCAGGTAGAGCAGGCAAGTTCTCCCGGCCTCGCACACCTCCTCCCGGTCAATCCGCTCGTTCACAAAGAGGATACCGTTCTCCAGGTTCACCTCCAGGTGCTGCTTGGCCCCAGCCCGCGACACAATGCGGAACCGCCGCGCCGACAGGGTGGACACGTCCAGCCCCAGGTCCTTGCCCAGGTTGGCCACGAAGGCACCGTGCTCCAGCTCCTCCGGCACGGCGTAGCGCAGCTGCCCGCCCGCCGGGCGCGGTGCCGGAGACCCGGCCAGCAGGAGGAAGAGGAGAGAGCGGAGGAAGAGCTGCTCCCGCCCAGAGCCTGCCTCGGCCCCCATGGCCCCGCAGCCCTCCCCGGGACGCGGGGTCCTACCCGCGCCGCCGCGTCTCCCCTCGCCTTTGCTCGCCCCTTGCACTTCCAAAGAGTTTCGGGCTCCCGGGGGAGGCAGGGAAGGGCCCTGCCCGGAGCTGGGGGGCCGAGCCGTGGCCACCAGCGGCCGCTTAACCCTTTCCCTGCTGGCCCCGGGGAGGGGATTCAATCCGGGCCCCGGTGCCACACCAGAATCGGTCTACCGGAGCCGGGCGCACCTGGGGAGGGGCATAGCCCCGGAGAGGTCCCGTTAACGGCGGTGGGAGCTCCAGCGAGACCGATCGCTGCCCGGGGCACTGGTATTACCCCGCAGATGCTGCGCTCGTCCTCGCGGTAGATTAAGAGGAGCCCGGATCGCGGCCGTTGCCAAATCCCCCCGCCGCGTCCCCCGCCGTGCCGGTCCTAACCTTTACCAGATGGTTAAGCCCCTCCAGACTCGATTACATTTCCCTGCACACCGTTTTCCTTGTAATGTGGAGCTTTTAATTACCGGAGCAGGGGGGATTACAGCCATGGATAAAGCTGAGCCATTCAGTGCGGAGGCACAGAAAGACACCCCCCCCCCCGCTCCTTCCCTGCCTGCTCCCACCCCCGACACTCCGCCTGCCCGCAGCCCGGCGCCCCTAATCCCGGTCCCCCACCGGGCACCCCAGTGCCAGCCCCCTCGGGGTCTCGGGGCACGGTCCCGACGGAGACCCGAGGACGTGCTCCCCCGCGGCGGCTCCCCCCGCGGACACAAACTTTCCGCCCCCCGCGGAAGGCGAGGGGGAGGCGGCCGCGGACCGAGCCTCGGGTCTCCCACCGGCCTCCTGAGAGAGACAGACGGAGCCCCCTGCGACTCCCCCCTCCCCTCCCCGGTACCGATCACAGTCCCTCCGCTGACCGATCCGTTCTCCCCGCAGACCGGTCTCCAGCCGCCGCCGCGCCTGGGCAGCTCCGCCCGTCGCCTCCCACCGGCGTCGTCCCCGGGGGCTCTCGGTAACGGGACGGGGCGGCCGCCCCCCACACCCCGCGGCTGCTTAGGGCGCGGATAATCCCCTAACGATCTAGTCAAGGGATCGGCGGGGCTCGGAGCGGCTTTAGCCGTGCAGTGGTATTTCACTGCCTTTGTCTCTGCCTCCCGGTCCCCGGTGGGAAGGGAACCGCCGGCCCCAACCGGCCCCCCCTGCTTCGCACAGGGACCCGCGTGGGAGGCAGGATCCAGGGGCTACCGGGAGACCGGAGGAAGCCGGAGGCGGCGGGGCTGGAGGGGTTTGTCGGGCTGAGGAAAAGGGATTTTTTCCCTGGGAGCAAAGCGCAACTCACTCGGGACGTGCCACGGTCGTGGGGCCGCCGATTAGGGAGAGGCGCGGGCAAGGGCGGGGTGGCGCCGCGGGGCGAGCAGGTGGAAGGAGCGGCGCGGCTGGGTCGCGCGTGGGCTCTTGCCGCTCACGAGTGGAATCGGGACGGTTCCCGGTAAGTGAAGCCCAAGCTGCATCGGAAGCACCGATCACGGCCGGCCCGTCCCCGACATCATCTCCCACGCCACGGCCACCCCTGGCGTCGTCATTGTCAGCCCCCCTCCGCCCTGATCTGTTTCTTTCTCATCCCACAATCCCCCCCCCCCCGCCCCCAATCCCCGATCTGCCTCCCCTTCCCTGCCCTGCATCACTGCCCAGGCCTGCCCGGGGCTGGGACCCCGGGGGTAGGATGGCTGGGGTACGGCTGCTCCAGGAGCCCCCCAAGGGCTGCTCAGGCCAGAGGGGGATTTGGGGGGCGGATGACACTGGACGCATAGATTTTAGGGGGGTCTCGTTTCCCTCTCTCCAGTCCTTCCCCGTCTCTGACCAAGTGCGTTCCGGGAAATCTTCGGAGCGGCTCTCGCCCTTTTGTTTGATTCAGATTAAAATACTCATTCTCCCCCCTCACAGGTGCAACCTGCTCCCTGCGGGATCCGTGCCCCCCCGGCCCCTGCCCGGTCCTGCCTGCCCTTTTCCGGCTCTGCTCGGAGGTGCCTCCCCCACAGCTCTCCGTCGCCGCTTCCTTGTGGGGGGGATCAGTCATCCCCCTGCCCCTGTGCTTCCCTCCCCTAAGGGAGGTCACGGGCTAGTCCCATCCTGTTCCTTTTCCTCACCTCCCCAAACAGAATCACAGAATCACAGAATTGTATAGGTTGGAAAAGACCTTTAAGATCATCGAGTCCAACTGTAAACCTAACACTACCAAGACCACCACTATACCATGTCCCTAAGCACCTCATCCAAACGTCCTTTAAATACCTCCAGGAATGGCGACTCAACCACTTCCCTGGGCAGCCTGTTCCAATGCTTGATAACCCTCTCGGTGAAGAAAAATTTCCTAATATCCAGTCTAAACCTCCCCTGGCGCAACTTGAGGCCATTTCCTCTTGTCCTATCACTTGTTACCTGGGAGAAGAGACCGACCCCCACCTCTCTACAACCTCCTTTCAGGTAGTTGTAGAGAGTAATAAGGTCTCCCCTCAGCCTCCTTTTCTCCAGGCTAAACAACCCCAGCTCCCTCAGCCGCTCCTCATAAGACTTCTGCTCTAGACCCTTCACCAGCTTCGTTGCCCTTCTCTGGACTCGCTCCAGCACCTCAATGTCTCTCTTGTAGTGGGGGGCCCAAAACTGAACACAGTATTCGAGGTGCGGCCTCACCAGTGCCGAGTACAGGGGCACGATCACTTCCCTAGTCCTGCTGACCACACTATTTTTGATACAAGCCAGGATGCCATTGGCTTTCTTGGCCACCTGGGCACACTGCTGGCTCATAGTCAGTCGGCTACCAATCAACACTCCCAGGTCCTTTTCTGCCTGGCAGCTTTCCAGCCACTCTTCCCCAAGCCTGTAGCGTTGCATGGGGTTGCTGTGGCCCAAGTGCAGGACCTTGCACTTGGCCTTGTTAAACCTCATACAATTGACCTCAGCCCATCGATCCAGCCTGTCCAGGCCTGTCCAGGCCCCAACACCGAGCCCTGGGGAACCCCGCTTGTGACCAGCCGCCAACTAGAGTAAACTCCATTCACCACCACTCTTTGGGCCTGGCCATCCAGCCAGTTCTTTACCCAGCAAAGAGTACACCCGTCCAAGCCATGAGCAGCCAGTTTCTCCAGGAGAATGCTGTGGGAAACAATGTCAAAGGCTTTACTGAAGTCTAGATAGACAACATCCACAGCCTTTCCCTCATCTACTAGGCGGGTCACCTTGTCGTAGAAGGAGATCAGGTTGGTCAAGCAGGACCTGCCTTTCCTGAACCCATGCTGGCTGGGCTTGATCCCTTGGTTATTCTCTACATGCTGTGTGATAGCACTCAGGATGATCTGCTCCATCAGCTTCCCCGGCACCGAGGTCAGGCTGACAGGCCTGTAGTTCCCCGGGTCCTCCTTCTGGCCCTTCTTGAAGATGAGTGTCACATTTGCTAATCTCCAGTCAGCACGGACCTCCCCAGTTAGCCAGGACTGCTGGTAAATGATGGAAAGTGGCTTGGTGAGCACTTCTGCCAGTTCCTTCAGTACTCTTGGGTGGATCTCATCAGGCCCCATAGACCTGTGTCTAAGTGGTGCAGTAGGTCACTAACCATTTCCCCCTGGATTATGGGGGCTCCATTCTGGTCCCCATCCCTATCTTCCAACTCCAGGGGCTGGGTAACCAGAGAACAATTGGTCTTACTATTAAAGACTGAGGTGAAGGTGTTAAGTACCTCAGCCTTTTCCTCATCCTTTGTCACTATGTTCCCTCCCACGTCTAACAGAGGCTGGAAATTCTCCTTAGCTCTCCTCTTGCTGCTAATGTATTTGAAGAAGTATTTTTTTATTGTCTTTTACAGCAGTAGCCAGATCGAGCTCTATCTTGGCTTTGGCCCTTCTAATTTTCTTCCTGCACAGCCTTGCTACACCTTTGTAGTCCTCCTGACTTGCCTGCCCCTTCTTCCAAAGGTCGTAGATTCTCCTCACTTCTCCAAGAATCAAAAAATCTATCATTTTATGATCACTCTGCCCAAGATGGCCTCCAACCATCACATGGCTCACAAGTCCTTCTCTGTTCGTGAACAAGTGGTCCAGTGGGGCACCTTCCCTAGTTGGCTCACTCACCAGCTGCGTCAGGAAGTTATCTGCCACACGCTCTAGGAACCTCCTAGACTGTTTCCTCTCTGCTGTATTGTATTTCCAGCAGACATCCGGTAGGTTGAAGTCCCCCACAAGAACAAGGGCTAGCGATTGTGAGGCTTCTCCCAGCTGCTTATAGATAAACCTTATCTAAACCTTGGGGTCCTTTTCTGCCCACCCCGGCCCCCACGATTCCAGGGGACCAAGGCCAAAAGTTGGGGGCTTGAGAGGGGACACAGGCTTATTCTGAGGAACCCTTTGCTGAAGGAAATGGCACAGGCTGGGGGTGGCTGGGGGTGCTGCAGAGGGTTGGGGGATTCAAAAAAGAGCCTTGTTTTGGGGGGCATAGCAGAGGAGGGTGAATAGCTGGATGGGGGAGATGGCATGGGGACAGTCTGGCACCCCAGCTAACACCCCACTTCACATCCTGTAGATTTTAAGTCCTCTCTTGTGATGCAGGGGAGCGTTCAGCTGCCAGCCCTATTCTCTGGGGTAAGGAATCAGGACGCAGCTAGAAGCTTGTTTTTGGAAGACGCTGGAAGCTAGAAGAAGGGGAAGGTGTCTCTCTGAGATGTCTTGGCACAGGGGAGCAAAAGCACTGATGTGCCTTGGCAAGGCCAGCTGGAGAGATCAGGGTGGGATGTAGCAGGAGATGCTGCAGGTTGAGCTGCCTTGGAAAAGCCACACAGAGAGCAAAGAGTTGAGGGACTGTCACTCAGCTGCCTGCAGGCACCAAACCTTGCCCAGCCACCACCGTCACTCCATTTTCCTGCCTGCTGCATTCTGGGGCAGCAGAAGGGTCTGCAAGAAAAGCTGTCCCTGCCAGACCACGTATCCCTTCCCCCAGCTCCCCAAGTCGCCCCTCTGTCCAGCCATGCATGTGGGTTCACTGCTCCCTTCTTGCTCAAAGCAAGAGCAGTTATAGTTTGCAGTGTCCAAGAAGGGAACGATGGTGGGAGGAGGTCTCCTGATTGAGGATGACAGCACCCCTGGTCCCGTGGCTGGTAAGTCACTCCTGAGTTGCTTGTGCAGGGTCAGGTGCTGGGGGCTTGGTCTTTGAAGCCAGAAAGCTCTGTGCAGCAGGATGCCCTGATCAGTGCTCCTTCCCCTCTGAAGCTTTGGCTCCCTGCCTTTCCTCGGGAGGAAAAACCAGTGCCCTGAAGAGGATGGTGGCCATCTTGGTGTGTTTGTCCGGGCTGGTGGGGCACTCTGCCTGCCCTTGCATGCTGGGATGCAAAACATGAAACATGCCCAGTCTCCTTTCAGAGGCACAGAGGGATGGGATGAGAAGCTACGGGCATGAGCTGGAGAAGGGAAATTGTTATTAGGTATTAGGAAAAAAAATCTTCACTGTGAGGGTGGTGAAACACTGGCACAGGGACCAGACTGGGGCAGGAATTGCCATCCTTGGAGATCCTCCTGAGCAACCTGATCTACCAGCCCTGCTCTAAGCAAGGATGCACCAGGGATCTTCAGAGGTCCCGAATGATCAAAACTATCGTGTGATTTGGAAAGCCCCAGTCTGTAGCAACCCACCCTGAGCAAAGGTGAAGTGGTCACCAAGGCAAGGGTGCCTAGAGAACCTTGGTTTCAAGGGAGTGCAGGTCCTGTGTTTGTCAAGGAGCCATTTCTTTTTGCAGTTGCCTTGCCCAGAGGTGGGGTATGGAGCAATGAAGGATGCTGGGACTCCATTCCCACTGAAAGTCCTAGTCCATGGGCTCTGTCCTGCAAGGTGCTTGAGTTGCTCAGCACCGTCATATTCCCTGGCAGCAGTGCAGGTAGACCTTTCACACCAGGCAGGTTTAGACCCAGGGTGTGTCAGTAAAGTTTTCCTGAAGTTCCAGGTGGTTTGTAGGTGAGAAGAAGATGCAGCTGAGGTGTCAAACTCAAGGGCCACTACTGGTAAACTGGATTCTCTTGGCCAGTGACACATCACAAAGCATCCCCCAACCCCTCCTGCTAGGAGAGATAGAGGCTGAGACACAGGCCCAGCTCTGTGTGGACCCTTAGTAGCCATTATCTACTTTTGAGCATTTTCAGTACATGGAGGGCTAGTCCCACTCAGCTTCTGGGTGGGCCAGTTCTGGCTCCCTGTAGGACACAGACTTCACTGGCAGCTCAGGAAGCCAACGTCTCCGCTCCTGCTTCAGAGGGGAGGATTTTCTTGCAAGCCCAAGCCTGCAAAGGCAGCTGATTTCATGGCTGGTGTCTTGTTCCTCTTGAAGTAAGAAACCTCGGACCCAAATCAGAAGAAGGGCTGGGTCCCCATTATCCTGAGATCTGGGACTTGTACTGCTCTGGGCACCTTCTTAGAGGTTCCTCCTAAAATGTCCTGTGGGAATGTCTCCTCTCCCCTGGGAAGGGCTGAGAAGGAAGGAAGGCCAGTGAGCAGGAAAGTAAGGGTGAGCAACGGTGTGATGCTTGCATGGGGGAAGAGCAGAGGCTGGGAGAGAGGAGTTAACAGCTCTCCTCTGTCAGGCACCAGTGTGACTGGTCTTGGAATACTGTGCATAGTGCCTACATCTGAAGTTTTGAAAGAAGATTAAAAAACTGATTTAAGGCTTGGAAAAATATCTTACAGGGATAAGCATAAGTGAAACTGCCTGAACTCTGTGCAAAAAGAAGGTTTGATGGCAGGACCAGGGAGGTGTCACAAGGAGGAAAAGCTGGGTAACACTTGACAGGTAAGGGCATGTAGACCCATGGCTTGAGCCAGACAGCTTCATGCACTGGACAGTGAGAGGGGATGAAGCTATCAGAACTGTTGATGGTGTCTATGTCTCTTGGTGTCTGCAGATCCATGTGGAACAGAAGATGTGGGTTCATCAAGCCAAATTTCCCCAGTGTATCTTGATGAAATGGGAAGTCTGGCCCTGGGGAGGGGGGTTCCGATTGACCTCACTTCCTCCAGCAGAGAAACCACTGCAGATCTCCCCTCCATGTAGGTGATCCTGCAAGTAATTTGACCTGCTCTTTCCTATGAGAAGAAGGTCCTGTACTGACAAGGAAGTATCTTGTCAGCTCCCAAAGGGCTCCAGGGAAGGGGCTATAACCCTAACATAGCCCAAACAGAACCCTAACAGCTTCCCTTGGCAGGACTCCATGACCCTGTGCTTAGATCCTGAAATCCCCTCCCCTCCCCTCCCCTCCCCTCCCCTCCCCTCCCCTCCCCTCTCCTCCCCTCCCCTCCCCTCCCCTCCCCTCCCCTCCCCTCCCCTCCCCTCCCCTCCCCTCCCCTCTCCTCTCCTCTCCTCTCCTCTCCTCTCCTCTCCTCTCCTCTCCTCTCCTCTCCTCCCCTCCCCTCCCCTCCCCTCCCCTCCCCTCCCCTCCCCTCCCCTCCCCTCCCCTCCCCTCTCCTCTCCTCCCCTCCCCTCCCCTCCCCTCCCCTCCCCTCCCCTCCCCTCTCCTCTCCTCTCCTCTCCTCTCCTCTCCTCTCCTCTCCTCTCCTCTCCTCTCCTCTCCTCTCCTCTCCTCTCCTCTCCTCTCCTGAAAAGGCAGAAAAAAGGTAGAAAAAGGCATGTTCTCCTTTGTCTCCATTTCTGATTTTTAGCCATCTGCTTCTATGGAGCCATCCTAGATCTCTGGGGATGCATCTCTGGAGAAGAAATTCCAATTCTTCCAGTCCTGGACAGATATGGGGATGTTCCCTGCTTCCCCACCTCCCTTTCACTTAATTTCTCTGTCCCCATTCCCAGTATAGGGACCACCTCTACCATCCCACCCTCCCCTAGCCTCTGCCGGGGTCTGTGTGGCCCCCTGAGACACCCCCCAACATCCTCATATGCTCCTGGGAGCTTTGCAGATCCTCCAGGTCTCCCTTTTCTCCCCTATCAGCCCTACTTCTTTCTTCTCCATCTGGGGGATCAGTCATCGAGGGTGTTGACACGCACTCACCCGACTCCCCTGGGAGGATGGGGAGCATGAAGCTGGGGGTGGTATTCTGCTGCGAGAAGGCAAAGATGCCATCAGCAGGCGCTTTGATCTACAGACAATTACAGATGAGTGTAGGACCTCACTCTGCTCAGCCAATAAATAATGGAATTTGTGCATTGACACAGACAGATTTCCCCCAAACTGTCAGAGAAGGGAAGACAGAGAGTGAGCGAATGGGAGCCCGAGTGGCTGGAGGGAAGGGGAGAGGAGCAGGCAGGGGAAGGGACAAGGAGGAGCTGTGGGAAAACAGGGAGAGGGGGCAAGGGAGGAAAAACAGAACAAGTTTGGGGAGGCAATGCTGATGGGGGAAGCCGGGCAGGGAGGAGAAGGAGCCTAAGGAACACATATTTGCAGAGGGGAAGGAAAATCAAGACAGGAACTGTGGGTGGAGGGGGAAGGGTGAGTGCTGCATATGCAGCAGGCTGGAAGCAGAGGGGGAAAAAAAATCTGAAGGTGGAAAAGAAAGAGAAGGAGGAATAAAGGCACGGCAGTGCCCTCGGGGCTCCCCGGCTACCTGGCAGATCACACGCTCTCTGAGCAGGGACCGTATTCCCGCAGCCCCCTGCAGAGCGGCCCTGACCGCCCCCAGGCGCTCAGCGCCGTGAAGCCGGCAATGAGGAGGCATGCGTGAGTTGGTGAAATGGTGCCACTGGTGGACAGCCAACAGCAGAAATTTGCTCCGAGATCACAAGTCCCCGAAAAACCTCCTGCGGATGCCCTGTCTCCATGCTCCCCACTCACCTCCCCATCACCGTCCCCATGTCCCCCTCTCCCTGATCCATCTCCAGCCTGAAGCTGTTTGTTCTCTGGCTGATGATGGTTTTTTATTTTGCTCACAACAAATAAATACCTCCTGAGCAAAGGGACCCCACAGGGACGCCGGGGGCCCCTCCCCCACCCCTTTTATATTTTTCTGAGATCTGAAAAATATAAAAGGGGTGGGGGAGGGGCCCCCGACATCCCGGTAGGGTCCCTTTGCTCAGGAGCCCCACCACCGAGCCCAGGAGAAACCAGCCATCCTTCCAGCAGCCCTCCAGCCCAACCTGGCTGTGGCAGCAGATCCAACAGGGATGGGGGGAGCCACTGGGGCTGCCTCCTTCCTCCCAGTTTGGAGCACTCAAGGGCACCCTTACTCCCCTCTTGGCCCCATTTGTGGCTTGACCTGGCTCAGCCCTGAGTATTGAGTGTGTGGAAGGTGGCCCAACTTGCCAAGGTGTCCAGGCCAAGCACCACTTCGCTGTAGGTGTCCTCTGCTCCCTGCATGGCCCTTTTTGGAAAACAAGTGTCCAAGCTTCCCATCCAAGCTCCAGATGGGAAGCAAACACCCCCCAGCCCAGGGACTGCGCCCCACAAGTCTCTACCTTCCCCTACCCCAGCCTCCCATCCCTTCCCGCTCCCTTCTGCGGAAACACCAGCTCCAACCAGGTGTTGGACCTTTGCCCTTGTATAGGTCGGACACCTTGTCCCACCAGCTGAGGAAAGCAGGACAGATTACAGGTTGGGCCAAGGGTTGACTGTTCGGGGTGACACTTAGTAAACAGGGTGCCCATAGAGCTGGGGGGGGGCAGAAGTAGTGGCTCCAGGGTTGTGGGGGATGGTACCGCGGCAGAAGGTCGGTTGATGGGGCGCAGGAGACCAAGGAGCCTCGCAGCCCTCAGCAGCCCACTCCCAGCATAGCAGGGCTTTGGTGGTACGTCCTCCTGGCACTGCCATAGCAGGTCAAAGAGAAGCAGGAGGAGGGCTTTCTGGGGATATCACCCATGGATGTTGTTTAGTTTAATGATGGCAAACAGCAAGAACAGCAGCCTAACTGGGGCAGCAGTAGCTTATGGCCTGAGCAGTGGGAGGACTGGAGCTCCTGCCAAGCTCTTAAATGTCTCTTTTGGGAGTGTGGGATGTAAAACTGGTGTAAATCACTAAAAAGCTGGGTCTTTTTGCTAATAAAGTCACTGAAGCAGGTGATGATTCAGCTGGCCAAGGCAGAGTAACGCACGGAGCCAGGCTGGGACCTCTTCTTCTCCAGGTCCCTGATCCCAGTCATTTTACTGGGATGGTGGGAACCGTGGGCTGGATTCAGCTGCTGCTGCTCTAGTCCCGAGCAGGACCCAAGGAAAGTGATGGGAAGGTGGGACAGCAGGGGAGGGCAGGGTTGAGGGGGTGCACAACAGCCTTACAGTTCCCTTTGAAGGAAGGGGGAAAAGCAGCTTCATACTGTGGGTGTTGGTGCTCAGCCCCTCCACGAGGCTTCAGTCCTCCCTCCCAGGATGAGGTCAGGGGAGAAGATGGCTGGAAGAGAAGTGGTGGGGGCAAGATAGATTTGTATTTTCTCTGAGGTCTGCTGTGACGCCCCAGTGCTTCCCCAACAGTGCCATCAATATTTAATGGGGTGGAGCTGTAGTAGTCCAGCTCAGGCTGACCACGGTCCCCAGCCTAGCTGGGACGGAGGGGGTGCAGGTAGGTCTGCTGAATTGGGAGATCCTCTCCCCAGGTCCTCGGAGCCGCATGCTGCAAGGAACTGCTCTGTGGCCAGGGCAGAGCCTTGCACCCTCTGCCCAGGTGCTGAGAACAAGCACCAAGCTGGCTCCAGGCACCTCAAAACACTTTCACAGTGAGACTAGGCAGGATACCCCAGCCTGGATGTGGGAACCATGAGAAACATCCCTCCTTACTCCACCAGCTCCCAGTTCTAACCCATGGAAAAGCTGCACCAAAAAGGGCCACAGCTCTGGCAAGAGCCATGTGGGAATCAGCAGGCACAGAGCACCCCAGCCCTCTTTGCTGGTTGGGGGGAAGCAGGAAGGAGAGCTGCAGAGCTGGGGCCTCCCTCTCTCCAATTAAAACCCCAAGCCCTGACCCACAGAGGCACATCCAGCACCAGCAGCCTTACAATTCAGTGTGGAGAGGGAGAGTGCTAATGAAGAGTCACAGAGAACCACTGCTCCAGCATTGGGGCCAGTGAGCAAAGAGTTAACACCCCACAGCAGCACTAAGCAGCAGTGGGAGCAAAGGCTTAACTTGGCAAGTGCAAGGAATGTTATCTGTCTCTTCTCTAAATATTATTTTCTCCCATGAAACCAGCTTTTCATCCTGGGCTAGAGGCAGCTCCTGCTGCTGGGAATCCAGCAAGAGCTTGTATCTCTTGCCGCACACACCACTGCTCCCAGCAAGCCGTTGAGACAAAGAGCCGCGCTCCCCTGGTGAGAGCAGCCCCAGCGCTGGGACCAGGCAGCAGCAGTGCAGAGATGCTGGGGCTGTGGCTTCAGCCCAGAGGATGCAGATGGCCGCGGGATGGAGTTTGGGTATCACAGGCTTTTTACCAAAGAGGAATCTCATTAATGAAAGCCCTCTCCCACCCCACTGTACCACAGAGGGATTTCCTCCCCATCTCCCAGGATGCAGAGCACCAGGCAGAGGCACTCGGAAGGGCTGAGTCAGGCCTGGGCAGCCTCCAGCCCAGCGGCAGGAGGCTGCACAACCCTGGCCATCTTCCTGGGAAGGTTTTTCAGGGGCTGCCCATTTCACACCTCACCCCTTGGGTGTGCCGGGATGGACAAGAACATCAGGATGCTCCGTGGGGAAACAACGGCAGCAGCCAGTGGCTCCAAGGTCACAACCTGGGAAAGAGGGAGGGCGCAGGGCAGCCCCTGCCCCTTCCCCAGAAGTCCAAACCATATTCAGGCTGCAGCAAGGGTCTGGTTGCCTGTAGAGCTGATGGCTGGGATAAAATGGCTGCTGCTAAATATTCTCTGAAACGTCCTAAACTTTTAATGTGTATGAAACCACGGCAGCATCCCTTTCACACCCTGGAGGGCACAAAGACACAAGCGTCTTCTCTCTCCCATTCAGCCAGAGCCACGTGCAGCAGTCTGAACAGCACTAGGTACGTGGCTGGAATGAAAGTCGCCTTTCCAGCTCATGTGCTCAAAGAGCATTTGCCAAAGTCAAAGGATTGCCAAGATAAAAGGGTCAAACCTCCAAGGACAGTTGTAGCTCACTGGCTATATATCATTTCAATAGCATCTTCAACAGGGATTATAATCTGAATTGAAGCGGAAAGACCCAAGGCAATGAAGCTGTCAACAGTCTAAGATTAAGGAATTAAAACAGCAGCAAAGCATTACAGGATTTGTTCTAGATGTATTAGAAAGAGCAGGCTAAACACATTGCAGCCTTCCTTGGGTTGAAAATTTCACAGGAGTACAGAGAAGGGCAAGAGCAAGGATCTCATCAATATACATAAAAAGAGAGAGGAGAGCGAGAGCGAGCTATGGAAACCCAGCCACACAAATATAAATCCTAACTGTAGATGGAAATGAGTCACACAAGGTTTGACTGAGGTAAATAAAAGCAGAAATGAAGTGGATTTAAGGGATGGCAGAGGTGAAAAGACAATGATAGCCAGTAGACAGGAAAAAATGGCCCTTAATATACTAATGCTGGTAAATTCTGGAACACAGCCCTGCCTGCTTGTGGACTGCCTGATGGAAATGCAGGTCCCCAGTCCTGTCCTCCCTTCCCCTCTCTTCCCTCCCCGCTCCCATGTTCTTACACCCATCTCCAGAATTCCTTGAAAAAGCCAAGAATGACAACAACTGCCCGCAAAGGGGAGCTGGCAGCTAAGCCAAGACAGAGGGGGTGACAAGCCTTGCCTTTGCCTCCATTGAGGTCCCCAGAAGGCCACCACCAGCTCTACGCAGCTTGGGAGATATCAGCAGCTCTTCTCAGTGGGAAGAAGCAGCTCTCAAAACAAAGAAGGAATCAAACTGCCACCAAAGGACCCATTAAAATGATCCATTTATTTCTGGCAAATTGCACACACCTTTCTTTCATTTGCTCTATCCTAGATCAGTCTTGGGGAGGAAGTTCTCCCCTGCCTTAAAGATACCAAAGTTATGGGACGAAACACAAAGAAAAGCAGGGAAGTATCCCTTGCAGATAAAATACACAAGAAAGTTTCAGTGACCCAGACTCCATCCACCAGCTCTGCTCAGCACAAGCCATAAAGATGCAGGTTGTACGGTGCAAAACCACTTGCTGTGGCACATTTCCTTCAGTTACATGATCCAAAAAGAAACTGGATCACTCCCTGCATCTCAAACACACAGCCCGGTTGACAACTAGAACAACTAGGGTCCGGAACAACGATGCCTGGTTGACAACTAGATTATTCCTGAACCAGGCCATCTGTACAGAACTGTTGCACTTTATTGACACAAAAACATACCCAGCAGAACACTTCCCGGCACACACAAGGCCATGGAGCAATGATGAGCAGCCAGATCTAGGACACAGAAGGAGATGGGAAGCTAATGACAGGCAGAGCTTGTTCTGCAGCACAGGTAGAGCACAGAATCGCTTTTCGACTCCTCCAGCCAACTTCTACTGGGAGATTTACATACAAGTCCTCAATCAAGTCTTTTAAGAGATATTCAGAGTCCCCTGGGTAAAAACAATCTGTTTCAAGAAAGAGGAGAGTCCAGAGCTGCTCAGTGATTCTTTTTGGTTGAGCCGAAACCAGAGAAACCCATCACAGCTGCCATTTCATCATCCTCTTCAAATGTCAAATCTTCCTCCGCCCGCCTTTTCCTCTCTCTCTGCTTCTCCTTCTTGTAGGCTTTGGCCTTCTCCTCCTGCACCAAGGGACAGAACAGCAAAATAATTTGAACCTCCTGAGCAGAGTAAGCTTTTGAGACACCAGGCACTGCACAGTTAACCCAAGTCCTACCAACAGCACCCAAGTTGTGTCTGAGGAAATAAAATAGCCAGCAGAAATCCCGGACTGCAGTATCCCAGGAGGAGGTTTCCCACTTTCTCCAGACTACACCACCTACCACCCCAAGAGCAGAGTCACACAGAGGATGTAGCCGAAAAGAAGTGTTATGAAACTCTCTCTTCCAAACAAACGTCAGAAGTTTTGTCTGGAGTCAACACTGAGGCAAGAATGAGCTGTTTTTAAAGCAGGAGGTGTTTCCCTCGTAGGATGCCCTGTTCCAGTGACTGCAATGCTGAATGTTGCTGCCTGTTGGCTTTCAGCCTGGCAGAGTGACAGCTGCTCACCAGAATAGAAGCTGAAGCCCTGAGCAGCTTTGGGGGGTTTTGGTATCAAAGAGTTTGTGCTGCTCTGATCAAAGCGTTTTGCTCTGCAAGGATCACAAGCCCTGGAACAGTGCCAGGCTTGTACTGGGCAACGTAGAGGCATGGCTTCAGCTCCCAACTTAGCAACTGCTCCTGCCATTCCCATCACCGTCCACTGCACCACAGCTACTGAAGACAGCTGTGCCATGGAGAAAGCTACACCAAAAGTTGCTGCTGATTTCTTTGTTACCTTACATTGACTGGCAGTAGCTTTTTAACCCACAGCACTCCCTGCACTGCTGGGGCAACTGTCTCCTACCTCCCCCAAACAGATCAGGTTCAGCAGCACCAAAGCCTGCTCAAGAGTAGAACACAGGGCTGCTCTGTGTGCACCCTACCAGAGCACCCCGGCGGTGAAGTAAAGCTCAGGGCTTGGGCAGGGAGATTCAAAGGGGCAGTGATTTTTAATGTTTGGTTGTTATGTGACTGCTGATGGAGGAGAAGCATCCACAGAAGGTCCTCAACCGTGAGAACTTTGTCAGGTTTTCAAATAAACTTGTCAGGGAGCTGACACTTAAGCCCAGGTTTGAGAGGAATCTGCTGTCTTTCACCACCTCCATGCACATCTCACATTGCAGCACACCGCTTGCAAAGCCCTTCCACACTCGGGGAGGCCACACAGAACCAATGTGCCATGTGGAGAAGGATCCCAGCAATCCTAAGAACCATAGAAGATAAGGGACAAAGACACAGATCTGCTTATCAGAGTACACAAGTTCAAACACAACTAATGGGAGACAAAAAACAGGTGTATTGTCAGGCTTGTGCTGTTCTCAGTGGAAACCTGAAATACCAAAAGTTATCCTCACACAGAACAAGGGGAAAAGGGTTTCCAGGGACAGCAGCAGAAAACTTTCTAAAAAGCAAACAACAAAGAAGAAACAAAACCCACTCATAGCAGCAGACAAGAAGCCCATGCTACCAAGAACAAGCCTTCTGTGGAACAAGATTAGGAACCAGTGTTGATTTCCTCACAAAACACATTTCTGAGGGGCTTTGCTTTGTCAGTCATTGCCCAGACTCACCTCCTCACGGAGCTCCTTCATCCTCTCCTCAAAGTCATAGTCCTTCTGCTTCTCTTCCATCTTCTTCTTGTTCACCTCAAAGCGTTTCTTCACCTGGTCCAGCGTGGAGCGCTCCACCCGCATTGACATGCCCAGATTTCTCTGGTCTAGAAAACAGGAGTGGAATCAACCGTGTTCAGCAATACCTGTAGCCTTTGACGGTCTGCACATAGTCCCTGTCCCCGATCCCAATTTAAATATCTCAGCAGCGCAGCCTCTTCCTGCCTGTCATTCACCCCCTCAAATCAGCTTCCAGGGCCAGACTACACTCATGCACAAGGCCATACACGCTCAAGGCTCAGTGCTCCAACCTGACCTAACTGCACTGACTCACAGGCCACCCAAAGTGCAGCTCGCAGCATTGTCCCCCTGTGTTCCCAAGAGGCAGAGCCCAGCATGGCACTGTACCACCACCCAGGTAACCCAGAGCCAGCTTGGGGAGTATGACGCAGCAGTGCCTCCTCCCCCAGAGAGGCATGCACTTTCCGTCCTCATCTGGTCCCATATTCCTACGCAGATTGGGATTTCTTATGTCAGAGGGGATGGGCTTTAGGGGGACACCATAACCTAAACCAGGCAGTAACTACAATGATCCGTACTTGCAACAAGAAGGAGGACGCAGCCTATTTTTTTTAGGGAGCATCCCTAATAGGGACGCATCCCTATTAGGATGCTCCCCATCATGTTGGTGTTCTGATGCTTCAGGAAATTTAATCTTGGAGCAGTGGAAAAAAAAAAAGGTTGGAGTATTGAAAAAGGAGCCAGAATAAAACTGGCAAGCTGGATCTCTCAGCTGTGGGAGAAGCTAAATAAGACATCAGTGGCTCTCAGTGAGAGTTCCTGCTTGCACAGGACATTTCCAGCTAAAGCAGGGACATGAAATATTAAGCCAGGCCTCTGATTCAGTGGCTGCTTAGAGCAGATTCCCAAGTTTCTGCTCATGAGTAAGCCTAGGTTGAAGGGGCCACCCCCGACAATGTCTCCAACCCGCATTGCCTGGTGGATCCAAACAGCATGTTGACTCCAGCAGCCGTGCACAGGTTTGTCCCAGGGATGCAGCAGCACTTGGAAACTCAAACTACACACCAGGAACTAATAAGAGGGCTGCCAAGAACAAGCAGATTTCAGCCAGATTTATGGACTGGATCAAAAGCTCCCAAACTTAACTCTGTAAATCATACTGTACCGAAGAGCTATGCATCACTTTCCAACCCAGCTCAACCCTTCATCTCAGGTCCATGCATAAAGTCATGCCAGGATTTCTGATTCCAGATTCAGTCACGTGGACTTATTGCTAATCTCCCAACATGTCTAACAAAGCACTTCAGCGTCCTTCTTCCAGTCACATAAAAGCTTAGAGCTTTAACACATTGGGTTTTCTTTTCCTATATACAGAAAACTGGCCCTCAGGTCCTCTTCTGAACCCCCCATTTCTCAAAGGTTCAAGAAGCCAAATGTGCAGGTCTGGATCGCATACATCACTGCCTTTTTGTAAAGGGGCCATTTGTTGACTTCCACAGGGAGCCAAAATCACCTTCAGGAGCAGAACATGGCAAGAGTGTGTCAGTGCATCCTGCTGCTCCTTTACTTTCTCCACTTTCCCCATTCTCTGAACATGTCAAGGAGAAGCAATGCCCACAGTCATGAAACTGTGTCAGTTCAACGTGAGTCAGTTCAATGAGGGTACAGTCCTCTTTTTCAAGTTAAACACAGTAAGGGAACAGACTGATAAACTGGGAATTCTTTTCTCTTGTCTTTATCTTGGCCTGTTAACTGCATCATTACAGCAATAGAGAGAAGAACCAGAGATAGGTACAGGACAATAACACCACCATACTGCTGGACCCAACTACGGGGTCACCCTGCCCCACTCCTGCCTCCGCTCACCCTCAGCAAACCACAGCCTCCATCCTTGTAAACTCTGATCTGTACTCTGGGGCTCAGGGACCAGCTAGTTTTGAGCTTCATACTCAACTTCTACAAAGAGAAGCTTCCGATCCAAAAATAGGCTAGTCCCATACCTTTTACTTATCTTTAAATTACTTATCTTACTTACCTTAAAATTTCTTTAAAGTTTCGGTGCTGTAAAAAAGCCTCTCTCCAGATTATCAGAGGATACGTCAGGATTTGCTGACCCTGGGCTTCTCACAGCACATGCACTCTGAGTGGGGAAAATATGTCCACCTAACCAGCATAAACCAATCATTATTTCTTTTGGGCTTATTCCATGAAAATGGTCCAGCACCCTGGAAGGTGCCAGGAGATAAAGGCAGCACCTCCACAGCTCTCACGAGCAAACACCGCCTACATGCTGATCTCCAAAGCATACTTTGATCCATGTATAAGTGTTCAGCCCTCAGACACTGGTGATGCATGAAGCCCAGAGCGTTGCAGCAGCCCTTGAACTCAACCAACCCTCCAACAAGGCAGAAAAATTATCCTTACGTTTTTTGCCATTGATGTGATCCAAGAAGTTAATGGAGTCTTTCACCACGCAGTCGCATACGTTACAGTAATACCTGGCAGGGGAGAGAGAAAACATTAACGCCAAAGCATGAGACAAACCTCATCTCACAGAACAACTATTTGAGGTAATCTAAAACGTGAAATCTGCATGTCACTTGGGATACGGCTCCTTTCTCCAGTGCAAGAGGGAAGCTACTTCCATTACGGAGAGCCCCAGTGAAAAGAAATGTGCAAAGGCACACCCCAGATTGACAGAGCTGCCTGGGTTAACAATGGAGGTACCAACCCTTATGCCGACACCACTCTGCCAGATGACAGAAACCAAGATATGAGCTGATCCTTAACTATGTCAGTCATGGCCTCTTCCCCTTACGTCACAACCAACAGGGCGGGATGGACTCTGCGACACTGCAGGGCTCGGCTGCCCTCCTCCAAGGCAGGGCTGGCCACGCTGCCCAGGTTTCCAGACTGCAGCCTGCTGAAGGCTCTCATCTGGCTGCAAGGTAAGTCCTCCCATCCCTATCCTCACAGCAGCAACTCCCTGCTTTATACAGCAGTGCTTTCTGCCCATCTTAAAAGCTGCTGAAAAAACCCAGCCAGGGCCTGCACTTCCATCCCTGGATGCTGTTCAGGGCTGCACATCTCCCTGGCATAGCTCGCTATTAGGCTACGACAGTGAACATGCTTACTCTTGAGATGGCACAAACGCAATGCATTCTTTTCAAGCTCTTGATGGCTTAGGGTGAGCTAAGAATCATTTCAGCCTTTGGCCAGACACAATCCACACAAACAGTGGCCAAACACCATTCCTAAGGACACGTATCTGGATTTTTCTCCCACTCCCAGAGCACAGATATCCAAATCAGAAACTCACGTCAACAGCAGAGAGGGTCTCACTGCAAGCAGGCCTCCTGGCTAACAAAACCCAAGTGGGCAGCAAAGATCTGCCTCAGTTGTTTCTACAGGTGGGAAAAGCAACACTGGTATCAAGTAATAATGCCCGAAGGGGCTCAGCCTGCTGTGTTTCTTCCATACATTACCCCAGTTTCGGTGTAATACAGTGTGGCACCATTGCACCAGGCTCAAAACACAGGAGGAAATCACTACCTGGTGCACTGTAAGACCTTACTGCTGTATCACAGCCCCCCGGTCTCATCAGCACAATTCTGAGACTCCAACAAAAAGATGACAACCTACCCTCCCATCTCTGACTGAGGGGTAGTTTTGGTGATGACGATGGTTTTCCCCAGCTTCGATTCCAGGTCCACTTTGTAGTCTCGGTGCCGTAGAAGTTCCCTTTTGACGGGCTGAGCTGGTTTGCCTAAAACATAAGCAAAAAACCAAAGCGTTTATCAGAAAAGGTCAAGCTCGACACACTGGATTTCACATTGCCCTTGATGAAGAGGGGCTACTGGCAACCTGGGAACTACTTGATTCATGCAGAAATTGCACTCTTTTTTTTTTTTAAATCAGTAAAGGATATAATTTCCTCCTCACTTTCCTGGTTCCTATTAGAACCAGGTAGATCTGTAAGGTATCTCCAGCTCTAACGTTGGTCATACTCCGCGATCTTCTTGCTTCCAGGGGCTGATTGTTCCTGTCCCTCCCCAAAGAACAGAGAGACAGAGGCAAAGGTTCTCAGTAATCACTTTTGTCAAAAAATATATATTCAGTGGCAAGCACAGGAAAAAGGATCAGAGCAAGCTAGCCTTGAATTGCTTCTATTTCCCTCTGGGATTTCACTTCTAGCTGCCCTCTTCCTCTCAAATTCAAAGGGTTTGGGTGACTCACTGCCAAATGAGCAAAGCCTGCCTGGAGTCAGTTCACTACGCACCATCTTTCTTTTCTCTCTCTTCTGTGAGCCGCTTCTCTGCAAGTTTCTCATATTCATCTTTGTCCCACTTTCGGCGGAAGTCCAAGTTCTTAGTCTGAGAAGGAAACAAAGTGTATTAACATTTATTATATGGTTTGACTAGCTCTGAGGGCAGACTGGGGAAAGAGGTGGAATCACTTGGCCTATGAGGCCACAGCAGTAAATTAGGGGCACTATGTTATATCCCCATGTCCTCTGTTTTCATATCTAGGAATTAAGGATGTAGCTTAAGAGAATAACACTCAGCATGCCTATATCTACTTCTTCTAGAAGTATTTCAAAGCACTGAGAAAAGTAACGAGTTCATCTTAATAGCTCCTGAGATTATCACCCAGGCTTTTGCTTTGAAAAACAGACACAAATGGGATTTAAACCCATTGATCTAAGACCTCAGAAGTGCTGCCTGACAAACACTGCACAGTCATTAGCAGGTTACACATACCTCTTCCAAAAGTCAATTAAACCCAAGTTGCAAATATCAGATGAGGAAGCCATGAAACACAAGACAAGCTATAAAGAGTTTGATTAAAATGCAGGAGTACGGAAAGCTGTGTATACCTGCTCTCAAAAAGACCAGCAGTATGTCTATGCATTACAAGAATCAAAGTGCTGAGTTTGCTACGAAATCATAGGAACCAGTATACATTTTTCAAGTGAGACACGCATACAAAGCAAACCAGAAAAAGCTCTGAAACCCCCTCTGTCAAGGCATGGCATGGAGATACCAGGGAAGCACCTGTACGAAACGCACAGTAAGTTGTCCTGCTCCTGCAGCTTCACGCTGCAGACAGGCAAGGAAGGAAAGAAACACCTCTGAGGCAGACTGGCCCTTCAGCAGCTCCCCAGAGCACTCTACGTTAGCAATGCCAGGATAAGTTGAATTCAGGTGAAGCTGGCACTGAAGAATACAAAGACTATTCTTTTCAGGGGGCTTTTTACCTAGTCACCACCGCTGAGGGCAGAAGTGACTGGACAAGAATCCCTCTTCCATTCATGTCTACTCTCACCAGACCAGCACAGCCTCTTCCCGGTGTCTGCCCTGTCTGCAGTTAAGGCCCCTGCACCTGGTATTGGTCACGGCTTGTAACTCAGGCACTTCTTTACTTTCCTGAGAAGAAAACTCTCTTTTGGTTAGAAAGCTGCATTTCACTCAGCACGGCAGTGAGAAGTTCTCAGTTTCATATTAAAAAAAGGACAGACGTATTTTAGAACACCTCTGCGAAAGAAGGACCCCTTCACACTCCACTGCCTTCTCCATTCAGCCAAATTAAGAATCCAATCACAATCCAAAGGAAATAAATCCCATTTGAAGCTATAGTAGCAGGACACTCCTTTAACATTTTCTCCTCTGGCAATCCTTCAAATGGAACAAACAGCTACTGATAGGAATGAAAATGCCTTAGGGTAGCATAGAAAAAT
This sequence comes from Mycteria americana, assembly GCF_035582795.1. Lineage (NCBI taxonomy): Eukaryota > Metazoa > Chordata > Aves > Ciconiiformes > Ciconiidae > Mycteria > Mycteria americana. The sequence goes on from NC_134372.1 coordinate 22,160,332, forward strand.
TCTCATTTATTCCTAGTGCTTACTTTAACCATGTCATAACAGGTTTTATTAACCACCCTGAGCAAAAGAAAATAAAGTATCACAGAGTGTAAATTAACATTTGGGGGTATTTTCCAGAATCTAGACTCTCCTGCATACCAGTGCATTATCACAAATCATAGCTGGCGGGAGCCCAGGGACGAGGCGATTTACTTGCTGCTTCACTCTCCAGTGGTAATAAAAGGGAAAGAGTCTTTCACAGCTCTTTTACCAGTCTCCCTTGTCCAGGCACAGGGAAAGAAATTAAACCCAAATGCGTAACAAGATCTTGGCTAGACATTATCCGAAAGAACTTTTCTTAACTGGTCTGGTGGAGGCAAGGGTGGCTGCAAGCCCTAAAATCTTTTTCTAAGAAATGCTTTGGATGACAGAGAGTATTTCCCAAATAAGTAACAACAATTAAAAACCAGAAGTGCCCCATAGTCTCCTGTTCCTTCTGGAGGTGGACACTGAATGATCCACCCAGTATCAGCATCAAAGCCTATAAAATAATACAGGACTCTCACGTCTGGCTCGATCCAACACGAACAGCACCTGAGAATAAAACACAGGCCCCATCTCACTCCTGGGCAGACATCCTGCTCCCTGACCTCTCTCAGCACTGCCCACTTCTCAGCAAGTGGCTTCAAGTGAAGGAAAGATCAGCCAAGAAAGCAGAGAAGCACAACCCCTGCAGTGCTGACAGCTGTCTGAGGTATTACTGGAGATGTTTAAATCAGCGTGGCTCTCCAGTCACATTAGGCCAATGGTGTCCACCTCACTCATCCAATCTCAGCATTCCCAACACCAAATCCTGCAGGATCCATAAAGGCAGAAAGACCTCACTGCTACGTTACACAAACTGAGCAACACCAATAAAATAATCAAGTTACACAGGAGCCATCGGAGACTCCAGAATCACAGTCATAGAAAGAGCGGTTTCTCCATGCAGGGTAGATGACAGCAAGCACCAACTTCAGCAGGACAGTGTGAGAGCCAGCTGGGAAACAGGCAACCCCTTCCCAGAGGAGCCAAGAAGCAATGGGGCACGACAAGAAGGGGAACGGAAGGAGGGACCTGCCTCCATCCCCCCTCACCCAGCCCCAGGAGGCCCCTGGGATGGGCTGCTCCCCTCTGTGGGGCTGAAGGTGGGTGGGCACCCCCACCTCGGGGGTTGAGCCAGGCTCAGATCTCCTCACGCGCCACCTGGCTGAAATAGGGGCTCCCACGGGGGAGGCCTGGCCCTAGAAAGAGAAGATCGGAGTGGGGCCCACCCCACTTCTAGCTCTGAAAACATCGCGGCCTCTCAGGGTGCCCCAAATCTCCCACAGCCCACACACAGCGGGCACAGCGGTGTGAAAAGCAAGGATGGGGCCTCCCCACGGGCCCCTGCCCATCCGGGCACCCTCGGCCTCACCACGTCCTCCCCGCCCCGAGAGGTCCCTCACCCCGCGGCCTGGCAGCAGGCCCCGAGCGAGGCTCAGCCGCAGCACAGCGGGGCAGCCCTTCCCTCCTCCCGCCCCTCCAGAGCAGCCCCGGCCCTACCCCCAGCACGGCCTAGGGACTACCGAACAAAAGAGAAAGCGACGGGCGCGGCCCCGCTGCCAGCACTTACCCCGCTGCCCGACGCCATGTTGAAGGTGGGGGCGACAAGGGAGCAGAAACTGTCGCGCGGTGCCGCCCGGGCCGTAAAGCGAGGCAGTCCGCCCGAGCACCAATGAGTGCCCGCCGCTTTGGCCTAGAGCGCCGCCAGGCAGCGGCGCTGGGCGGTTAGGTGGAGCCTGGCCGCTTTCGGGTTCCCCAGGACCGGCCATGCTGCGGCTGGGTCCGCTTGCCGCCGCCGGGCGCCTGCTGCCCTCGGGTCCCCGCCTCGGGCCGCCGTGCCCCGCCGGGGACCGGGTGAGCCTCTCCTGGTCCTGGCCGCCCCCTCCGCTGAGGCCGGTCGGTGATCGCGGCCTCCTGTCCCGGCAGGTGCGGGCGACGGCGGGCTCAGCCGGTGGCGGCGGGCGGGGCGCAGCTCTGAAGACGCCCAAGGTAATGGTGGGGAGCGGGGGTCGCGCTGGCAGTTACCGGGCGTTGTTCCCGCCCCCCGTCCTCGCCGCTGACGGCCGCTCTCCGTCCCGGGTCAGGGCACCCGCGACCATCCCCCCGCCCACGTGGTGCTCCGCGACCGGCTCCTCGCCGCCGTGGTGGCCTGCTTCAAGCGGCACGGGGCGGCCGCCATCGACACCCCCGTGCTGGAGCTGCGGGTGAGGCCGCGCCGCGGGGGCCTCGGGACCTCCCCCTCCCCCTCCTCCTTGGTGTGGAGGGTGACCCCCACCGTGGTTGTGGGACCTCTCTCTGCTCCCCCGTGGGGCTGTAGAGTCCCCCCTCCTCCTGCGAAACTGGGGAGCACCCCTTTTCCCCTGGGCTGAGGGGGCAGGTTTGGGGCATGGCGGGGCGGGGGGCCAGCCGTGACAGTCCCTCTTTGGTCCCTGTTGTGTGGGGGGATGGGGATATGGACCCCCCTTCTGTCCCAGGTCAGAGAGGGCTGGAAGGGGAATGTGTGTCATGTCATGTCCCCCCCACTCTCTGCTCGACTTGTGGGGCTCGGGGGGGGGGGGGGCAGGCTCCATGCTCTGTCCCCCATCCTGGGGGACCCTGTGCCCCAGAGCCACCCCAGTCCTTTGCTGTCCCGCCAGGCCCCTCATCTCTTCCCCAGGAGACGCTGACAGGGAAGTATGGGGAGGACGCAAAGCTCATCTACGAGCTGCAGGACCAGGGAGGGGAGCTGCTGGCCCTGCGCTACGACCTGACCGTATCCTACGTTCGTCTCAGCCGCCCTACGGCCCTCTGCAAAGAGGACAGTTGCATACTGAGGTCACTGCCACCTCCGCCTTGTTGGGTCACCCTCGCCCTGCCCTGTCTGCAGGTCCCATCGGGGTGATGGAAACCCCCTTCCCACTGAGCGGTGGACACCCCAGCTGGTCTGGCTGTCGTTGGCGTGACCTTACCTCAAACCACCCCACAGCCAGTCCAGGATCTGCAGCAAAGCGGCCCTTTCTTCCGTGGGCTGCAGACGTGCACCAGTATGCTCCACTGTACTGATTTTACCTCCTCCTAGTTACAGTCCCCTGTGCACTTCTGTCCTGCCCATCCCACCTTTCCGGTGCCTCGGTAGTTGCTCTGAGAGAGCAGTGGTGTTTGCTGCAGGTACAAAGCAGGTGTCCATCCTGGGCCTTCTCCACCCCCATGTCTAACCAAAAAGCTCTCCACTTTAATGTCTATATGTCTGTGCTATATGTTGAATTCTCTCTGATTGCACCGTAAGAGAGCAAAATGACCTAGCAAAGGTCTGTGTTTGGGAGGTGTTGATGTACTATGGTTCAGAAGAAGGAGATGGAGTTGTCCTGGTGTTGGAGGAGCTTGGCATGGTTCATCATACTCATTGTCAGCCTGGACTGATGATCTCCCTAGAGATCAGGGAGCAGCTGGCAAAGCAAAAGAGAGATGGGGAGCTTTGAGGTTCAGCTTTCTGCAGCTCAGGGGATCTCCCTGTTCCTGTCCTTAACTCCTTGGCCCCCCAGGTGCCCTTTGCTCGCTATTTGGCAATGAACAAGATCACCAAAATGAAGCGCTACCACATTGCTAAGGTCTACAGGCGGGACAACCCAGCCACGACCAGGGGCCGCTATAGGGAGTTCTACCAGTGCGTGAGTGTTGTGGTGGCTGCTGCGTGAGGGGCTGAGACCCCCTTGGGGTGGGAGGGTGTGGGGGACTGGTGTGGGTTTTACCAGCTGGATTGTCTTCAGCTGCGGCATGCCTGGTGGAGCTGAAGCACCTCAGCTGTGCCACGAGTCTCTGCTGCTTCTTCTGCCCCCAGGATTTTGATATTGCCGGGCAGTTCGACCCGATGATTCCCGACGCTGAGTGCCTGAAGATTGTTCATGAGATCCTGAGTGACCTGCAGCTCGGGGACTTTCTCATTAAGGTGAGATCAGAGCTGAGTCATTTTCATACCTCTGCACCTTCCTGTCCCCTGGAATTGAGGTGCTGGTGAAAAGGCATGAGGAAGCACCAACAGCTGCAGCTTCCCACACCTCTGGGGCAAAAAGAAATGGCGGCGGGGGGGATCTCCCCTGAGCTAAGCGTGCCTCTCCCACCCCCAGGTCAATGACCGACGGATTTTGAATGCTGTGTTTGCTGTCTGTGGCATCCCAGAGAGCAAATTCATAACTACATGCTCTACCGTGGACAAGCTGGACAAAGTAAGTGTTTTGCTCATGGGGAGATTGCTTCCAGTCTCAGGGGGTGGATTGTCTTGGGCTGGTCAGAGTCATGGCTGTTCTCATCATAGAGGTTCACAGCAGCTAAGCCGTTGGTGTTTGTAAAGGATTTGGGGAGCTCTTGGGTGTGGTTAAGAATAAAGCCTGGTGTTTCCAGTGGTTTCTGTTAACAATTCCTGTGAGAGATGCAGATCGCTAGTGAGATTGCTGACTGCTGTCTTCCCGCATGTGTTCTGAATACATGGGCTGGTGGAGACAGCGGGTGATGAGAGTGTCCTGCAGCAACGGATGTTCTTCTCTCCCCTTGCAGATGCCATGGGAAGAAGTGAGGAGTGAGATGGTAGGAGAGAAGGGGCTCTCTCCTGAGGCTGCAGATCACATCGGGGAGTATGTCCAGCTTCATGGTGAGCACCGTGGGGTTGAGCCCTTGGCCTTATTCTTCCAGGCCAGGCAGGGAGGGCCAGCGATGAAGAGGCATAAGGCAGCATACACGACTGGCCAGGCCCATCGTTGCGGGTGCTGCTGCACTGGCAGACCTGAGGCATGGCTTGTTTCCACAGGTGGCCTGGACCTGATTGAGCGGCTTCTCCAGGACCCAAAGTTGTCCCAGAACAAGCTGGCCAAGGAGGGGCTGGGGGACATGAAGCTGCTGTTTGAGTACCTGACCCTGTTTGGCATCACAGGGAAGGTGAGGCGGTGCAGAGGCAGGAGGGTGTGCTGTCCTCATGGCTAGGCAGCCTGGGCCCCCCGCGTGCGCCCAGTGACGGGGCTTCCCTTGTGTCCTACAGATCTCTTTTGACCTGAGCCTGGCGCGGGGTCTGGACTACTACACGGGGGTGATCTTTGAGGCTGTCCTGCTGCAGCAAGAGAATGACCACGTGGAGGAGCCAGTCAGCGTTGGGAGTGTGGCTGGAGGTGGTCGCTATGACGGGCTGGTGGGAATGTTTGATCCCAAGGGACGGAAGGTGCCCTGCGTGGGGGTCAGCATTGGGATCGAGCGAATCTTCTCCATCCTAGAGCAGAGAGTGAAGGTAGGTGGTGCATGGGGGAAGGCTCTAGGAAGCCAGCTATCATTTATTACAGAGCTCTACAGCTCCACACTGTTTGAGGGGAAATAATCTGGGGGGAGAGGGTGGCTCCTCTTATGCCTGAATGTCTGTGCACAGAAGATGGAGCGCTTTTCTGCAACTCATCAGGATGCAGGCGTGGGCAGCTGAGGGCAGCGTGTCGTAGCTGATGCTGAGGAAGCGTTAGAGACGGGCCCTGAGCTCCAGTTCTGGCTCTGAACTTTGTGCCCCAGTCACTTTGCTCTTGTCTCTTGCCTGTGAAGTTTTCTGTCCTGGGGATTATGAAGTGATGAATTTGGTAACAGCTGTGACACTCACTCTGTAATGAGCACCCTAGGAAAGCCTGTGAGGAAATTCAGCACTCTGCATTTAGTTCTGAGCTTGTGATTGTGCTTGTGAGCAAGTGAGTTCTGAGCTTGTGAGCAAGTGAGGCTGAGGCAGTGTGTTTGTACCTGAAGAATCAAAGGAGACATTGGAAAGCTGCCCAGGTCCTATCCGGGAGGGAGGGAGGAAGGCCAAGGTCCCATGGGAACAGCAGCACACAATTAAGTAGTGTATTAGAATGCAAATTCTCTGGGGGGCTCATTAAACTTGCCCAGGCTGTCTTATCTGTGTACTCTTTTTGCTTCTGGAAGGTTAGCCTTGCTCAGTAATGTTCACTGAACAGCGATGGTTAGCTTTTAAGTATGCTTGTTTTGGGGAGCTAAGTTAAGGTCTGAAGATAAGGTGAGATGAGCTTCTGTTGTGAGCTGCAAATTCCCTCAGAGCCAGTCACTCCTATGACTGTGTGTGTCCCTGCAGGCTTCTGGGGACAAAGTTCGAACGACTGAGACACAAGTGCTGGTAGCTACACCTCAGAAACATTTACTTGCTGCGAGGCTGAAGCTCATCTCTGAGCTGTGGGACGCAGGAATCAAGGTAAAGTAAGGATGTGGGCTTGGCACTGGTACAGGTGAGGGAGGGGGTGTCTGAAGGGAGCTTAAGCTCAGCAAGACCAGCTCCACTAGTTGTGTGTCTCTTCAAGGTCTGGGCCTGTCTGAGAGCTAGCAGGCAGAGATCTTAAGACAGCTGAGAGCACTAAAGGCAACCACTTGCTGCAGGAGTAATGAGGCAGAGTTTTCTGTGGAGTTTTGGTGCTGGCTGTTTTGCTCCAATATCCATCAGAGCAAATTTTGCACTAAGGATTCTCCACTCCCTCCTAGGCAGAGATGCTGTACAAGAAGGATCCTAAACTGCTGAAGCAGCTGCAGTATTGTGAGGACATGGGGATCCCCCTTGCTGCCATTGTAGGAGAGCAAGAGCTGACAGATGGAGTCATCAAGCTGCGAGATGTTGCAACAAGAGAGGAGGTGAGAATGCCTTTTTACACCAGGTTTCAAAAGTGCTTCCAAAATTTTAGCCATTAGTGAAAGGCTCTGGGTTTTCCCTCAGTGATGGTATTCCTTTGGGGAGCTGTAGCACAGATCTGTCGGGTGACTGCTCCAAAAAACAAGCACAAATTGCATTGGTATCCACAGCAGGTCCTTAGGACCAGATCGAACTGTGTTCTGCTCGGTGTTCCAGTGCTGCTACCTCCTCCTTTCTGTTTGCTTTGTAGGTTGATATCCCAAGAGAAAAGCTTCTTCATGAGATCAGAAGAAGGCTGGAGCCCTAGCACTTTTCTGGCCAGAGCTGCTTGACTGAACTGCTGTACAACTGGAACCTTCCAGCACCCTTAGCCATTCACTTCCCGCTGAAGTCTGGTCGCCATCTACTAGCTTGAGGCTCATCTGCCTGGGCTAAGGCAGTGTCAACACAGGGCACCTGCTTGGAAAGGAGCAAGCATGTTTTAAAAGTTATGGACGTTGCAGTCACCAGGTTAACCTGGTTAACTGCTCTGAAGGATGAGTCGAGCTTGTGGGTTCCTAACATTGCAGTACCTGTAACTGTACAGCCCTTTACATCCGCTGTAGGCAGTTGCGACAGCAGTGTGGGCAAACATGCTGCAGCTCAAGCAGGATCAGGCTGAGTTCTGTGAAGGGGAGGGAATCTGTGGCATGTTGGGTGCCTGCAGGCTCGGGATGTGTAGGGAGAAGGTGGCAGTGGAAGGTCACCCCCACCCATCTGAGGGCTGCAAGGGCCAGCCCCAGCCTGCAGCTGGGTTCTGCTGCTAATGTGTGCTCCGGGCTGCTGGTAGGGGAGCCTAGGCTGTGGCACCAGCCTGTGGGGAGGGATGCAACAGGGGTCTGGTGCAGCTGCGTGGGCAGACTCCGGCTGGGACGAGCGTGGAGGATCTCTGTATTTTTATATATAAAAAACCCAAAACAAAACGCAAAAACCCACCCTTCGACATTTATTTGAGCGTCGTGACGCCGATGCCTATCCCCGCGGCCGTCTGGGCGCTGAGCTGAGGGGCGGGAGTGGGCCAACGCGGCAGTGCGCAGGCGCGGACCCGCTGCTGTGGCAAGGCGCGGGAGTGGCAGTGCGCAGGCGCAGCCGCCGTCCTGTGGCAGTGCGCAGGCGCGGTCGCGGTGCGGTGGCAGTGCGCAGCTGCGGGCTGACAATGGCGGAGGAGGCGGTGCAGCGGCTCAAGCAAGATAAGGCTGATCCCGACGAGGTGCGGCTGGTCCCAGTGCCCGGTCGCGGGCCTGGGAAGGGGTTGGCGGGGCTTCGGTTACGGGGCTGGGGAAGGGGGCTTGGGGGTTGCTGGGAATGGGGTGTTGGGGGAGGACCAGTATGACTGCGAGCGGCATGCTGGGAGACTGGTGTGACTGGGGGGGGCTGGCCTGGGGAGAGGGGACTGGGGCACTGGAAGTGTTGGGATGGGGAAGAGGGGCTTGAGGGGAACGGGGGGTACTGGTGCCGGGCTGGAGAGAGAGCTGCTGAGGTGATTGGGGCGTGGTTGGGGTTGCTGGGCTTAGGGTGAGGGTGCTGTGGGGAACTGGGAGTACTGGTGTAGGTGGTGTTGGGCTAGGAGTGGTGGCATTGGGAAGAGGGGTGTTGAGGATGATGGGAGTACTGGTCTGGGCTGGAGAGCGGAGGGGCTAAGGTGCCTGGGGAGAGGGTGCAGGGGAGACTGGGAGTGGGAACTGGTGGTACTGGTATAAGATTAGAGAGAAGGATGCTTGGGGTGTTGGGGATTGTGAAGAGGATGCTGGAGACTGCCGATGCTGGGGTGCACGTAGCAGGAGCTGGTGGTGCTGGGCCTGGAGGTGGTGCAGAGACTGGTAGAACGGGAGGTGTGGGGACTGGGGAGGCAGATGTTGAATGTAACAGAGGTTGTGGGAGTCAGAGAATGGTGGGGGTGTTGGGGGTGCTGAGATTGGGGTACTTGTAGCAGAAGTGGGGAGTAATGGAGAGGAGCAGGGAATGCCCCTCTGGTTGCTGTGGGAGATGGAATAGTGGATGTATTGAGGTTGGGGAGTCTGGGCGTACTGGGAATGCTGAGGCTGAAGGTATTGGGGAAGGCCTGAAGGCAGGTAGGCTTACCCTCAGCTCCCTCCTTGTTCCCTTCCCAGATTGCGAAGGAGGTGGCGAAACTGCTGGAGATGAAGGTGCAGCTGGGGGGAGATGAGGGGAAACACAAGTTTGTGCTCAAGACCCCGAAGGTAACTTCCCTCAGTGCATGCACTTATGTGCCTCTCTGTATGCACGACCTACTCCCATGCACACAACACAGCATCCCCCACGCACTTGTGTGTGCAGAATCTCAGGTCAGACTCCCCTGTCTTTGTTCTCATTTCTGTTTCCCTTTTCGCTTTTAGCAGCAGGGGAGAGAGGGGTGAAAACATCCCTGACAGCATCCGACCCAGATACCCTACTAACTTAAACATTTTCTGGTGCTTCTGTGACAAGCCAACCACTAGCTGGTGTGGTCAGGAAATCAAATTCCCTTTTGGTCAAACTTTATTGTAGCTGCCCAGCGTGAGAGGTCTCATATCTGCTTGGATTGCACTATTTGAAGTAAGGTTATGACTTGTATTGCCTCGATGAGTTTAGGGTTAGGACTCTTCAGCTCTTGTAGCGCTGACCCCGCTAGTACCTGCAGACGTTGGCTCTCATGGATCAAGGATCCTCACGCTGGTCCTGTTCCCTGTTAACCTGGACAGAGTGGATGAAGCTGCTGGTAGGTTGGGTGAGCATGGAGTGCTGCAAAGTGCAGCTCTGCTGGTGCAAGGCTTATTGTGGGGGAACTGCAAAGTATAAGCCAGCCAAAGAAATCCAGATGCCCGGCAGTGTTTGCCAAGAATGTTTAGCACATGTTGAAATGCGGGGAGCAAGAAAGGTCTTGTGGCTTTTGATCTTGCCTTAGTCTGTGGGGGTGGGTAATCCCATTTACTGAGCAGGTCTGGCCAGCTGCTGACATTTCTGTGTCCTCTTGCAGAAGGACCCTTCCTTCAGGGGTACATTTTCAGTCTCGAAGTCCCTGAGAATAGTTTCCATAATGCACTTTATGCTGAATTTTTTTGTCACCTGAATGTTTCATCACTAGCAGCTGACCAGAGACCAACTGTGCTTCCATGCTGTGGCGTGGAGACAGTTATGAATGCTGCTCACAAATAAAACAGGTTATGTTAATGCCACTGACTTAGGAAATGTCTCAAAACAGTCTCTCTTGCCCATTTCCTTTATCGTATGTTTTGGTAAATGTAATTGTGGTGTGAGACCTGGAAAGTGGAAGGGTATTTCACTGCTTAAAGATGTGGAGAGAGGATTTTGCAGCTCTGTGAGTGCCAGGGAAACATGGCTTGGGTTTCCAGCCCGTCTCAGCCATGTCAGTGTACTGCTGAAAGCTGCTCTTCGCTGTGTGACCGGCAGGTGGGGTGTTACGAAGTGCCCGCTCTCGCTGCTTCCTCCTGCCTAACTGCCAGTCCCTAGAAAATGAAGGTGGGAGGTCTAGTTAATTAAGAGTGATTTATGTGTTGCTGAGAGCCTAAACGTGGTCATCGAAATAATTCAGTGACTTTTAACAGCGAAGAAGTTAACAGGGAGCACATCCTAGTGAACAGTAGATGGGCACTTCACAGGTATCACACTTTGAAAAGATGATTTCTGTATGTGTGTGTTTGGAAATTGTAGAGCTGCTGGTTGTTCCACAGCTTCAAAGCGTGCCTGTCCTCTGATTCCACCTCTCAGGGTGGCTTGTTGTGCAGGGGTCTGGCTCATATGTTTGAATCAGAGCTGTGGACAGATCCTCGCTGTGCTGTCATGCTTGAAAGTACTGAACTCTCTGACTGTTGGATCTGTGTTAGCTCCTTTGTTTCCTGCATTGTGAAACTCCTGACTTAGATTTAGCTCTGCAGACCATGGCAGATTGTGTCTGAGCTGTATCCTGATGTTTTCCAGTGGTTTTTGCTGCTGCTTTTTACCACCTCTCCTCATATCTGGTGTTTGGACCTGATCTCTCTGGTTTTGTTAGCAGTATGATAGCTTCCTCACATTGCCTCTCACGTCTGTCTCCACTGCATGCCTCTAACCCAATGTGTCCTTTGGTGGTCTTTTCCTTATCTCACCCCAGGGCACGCGGGACTACAGCCCCAAGCAAATGGCCATTCGTGAGAGAGTCTTCAATGCGATCATCACCTGCTTCAAGCGCCATGGAGCAGAAGTCATTGATACGCCGGTGTTTGAGCTGAAGGTGAGTGAGGACACAGCAAGTTGGCTGAGCTGATGCAGATCCTGCAGTTGAAAGTTTGCGATGTGTTGAGGGCTGAGTTTTCTTCTTCCGTCTCCTAGGTGTCCTCCCTTTCTCTCCTTGTTTTATGTGTGCTCTAGGGCTGATCCCCTGTCACTGAAGATGCTGTTTGTTCCTGTGTCCTTTTGTTGTAGGAGACGCTGACAGGGAAATATGGTGAAGACTCAAAGCTCATCTATGATCTGAAAGATCAAGGAGGAGAGCTGCTGTCCCTGCGCTATGACCTGACAGTATCCTGCCACAGCCAGTGCTGAGGGGTCTTGTCACCTTTGCTGCCCTCCTTTTGGGGCAGTGCTGTCCCAAGGGCAAGGGAGGAAGAGGGAGGCCAATCTCTTGGCTCTGACCCTGTACCGACAGGGAGAGCATGAGCAGGCAGCGCGGTTCAGTGAGTGCAGAACCTTTGCTCAGTTATTTACTGTACGTTGCTTCTGTTCGGCAAAGTAACGCTTGTATGTGGAGGTAAGGAAGATCTGTATTGAGTGGGGTTTCTCCTACATCAGGGTACCCAGACTAGGTTGCTGTGGTACACAGAACGCATGAGACTGAGATCCAACCTAAGGTGGTGCTGGAGGATGCCTGTAGGGACGTTTAATGGCAGCATGTGGGCTGTGTCTCGGACAGTTGTGGAGACCTTGGGGAGCTGTGGCAAGTCCAGCCATCTTGTAGCAGTTGCTTTGCCCCACAGGTGTGTACCACGCTGTGCTGGGTGTTGGGGAGATAGTGAGGACCCAGCACTCCCTGTGACTGATAACTGGGTGGGGTGATCCCTCCCTGTTCCCATCCTTAACCCTACCGTCTCAGGTGCCCTTTGCTCGCTATTTGGCGATGAACAAGATCACCAACATTAAGCGCTATCACATCGCTAAGGTGTACAGGCGGGACAACCCAGCCATGACCAGGGGCCGCTACAGGGAGTTCTACCAGTGTGTGAGTTTGGCCATTGACAGGGATACTGCTGAGTGAGTCTGTACGCTGGGCAGCACTTGTGGGGACGGAGCATCATAAAAATGTAGGACCAAAGGCTGCGTTACCCTGCAGTGACCTTCCCTGTGGCTGTGGAAAGCTGAGGAGGATCCACTAATCTCCTTAGCATGCCCTTATGGGTGGGAAGAACAGGTTGAGAGTGGGAGAGTGAGGACAATGGCTGTAACAGAGGCTGCTGTTGTATTTGTAATACAGCCCCAGGTGCCCCAGGAATCTGGCCTGCTTTGCACTGTGGAGGAGGGAAGTTCCTTGCTGCATCCCACAGTGCTTGCCAGCCTGGTGGGGAGGAAGGATTTCCTTCTGATCCCAAATCTGGCAACAGTTGAACTCCTGGGTGTGTTAGCACAACACATGAACCAGGCGAGTGAGTGACTCAGCTGTAGCATATGCTACTTCTGTCCTGTGCTTAGTCAATCTTTATTTCAAAGGAAGGTAAAAAACCCAGAGGCCAAATTACAGAACAGGTAAGAACGCAATTTCCTTTGTGGTTTTCTCAGATGAGTGTGGTAGCTCCGAGGAATGGCTTTGTTCCACTTTACTAACACAGTCCCCAGGGCCTCATGTTGCAAACAAATTCCCGTTTGAGAATATTCCTGTTTCATCATACAACCCCTGTGGATACCTTCCAGCTCCAGCTTGGTGAATTCCCATTTCCAGACAACTTGGGGTCTTTGCCTGCTGTCTCATCTGGAAGACTGTTCCAAGATCTCACTCCTAGGATAGCCAGAAATAGTCTTCTAATATTCAGGCTAAACTTACTTGTGTCTGATAGTTTACTTCTCCTTGTGCCAGTGCAGCTCTTTAAATGGTAGCTGTCATCCCTTGATATGGATTCTTCCCCTTTCCCAGATAAACATTTGGGAAATGTTTAGAGAAATCTTCCCCTCCTTAGGCGACGTAAATCAAGCTCTGTTACTTTCTTTCCTAGAGATGCTTTGCTGCTTTGCTCAGGCTAGTAGCTTTTTCTACATCTTTCCTTAAATATAATTCACCAGCCCTTGGGTGGCTTTTTTTCAGTGAGATTTCACCTGTGCCATGTACAGTGGTAGCGGCGCTTTCCTGACTGCATCAGACCTTGCCCAACTTCCACAGGGATTGCATCAGCCTTTCTTGCACTCAGCTGATCAGGGATTAACTGATGTGATCTCATCTCTTTCCTCCTCCATTGCCCCAATTTCTTTTGGAAGCTTGGTGAAGCCATGTTGAAATTTACCCACTTAAAATTATCCCTGTACTCAAAATCTCATTGAAGACTTTGCATTGGGGGATTCATAAATGGGAGTCAAATAAGAGTTCTCTTGTTGCTTCTGTGTTTTATTTCTCTCTGAGCATTGATGTTGTCTTTGCTATTTTCCAATCAAGGGTACCAGCCTATTAAAACATCTTGCTGTTGGGCTTTAGTTCTACATGCTAGTTCATCTGGTAATTTCTGGTGGAGACCACTTAGGCTTTCTGATTTCATTTTCTGTCTTGGCAGTTGAAACTTTGGGTTTGTCTCAGTTGAGATCGCTTCTCTTGTCTTCTTCCCTGATCATTAACTTGATTGGCATGTGTATTAAAAACGGAAGATCCTAAGAATGAAGGCGAAACATTTGGCATTTAGGTCATACCAAATAAGTAGTTTTCTCCTCCCCTTCCTGGTTCCTTTGTTCTATTTATTTACTGCTGATGATTGTTCTGCATTTTTGTTGTTTTTCAAGGATCTCTGTTTCAAAGTGTATTGCACAGTAAACTGCTGTGTCAGAGGCAGGGAGCAGGTCACACACCTCCAGAAGCAGAAAGCAGGGAGAAGCAGAACAGCTTCTTGCCAACTGTCTGCACTGGCCATGACACAGTATACAAACTCTTTGCAATGCACTGGACACGAGAGTACTGCTGTCTTTGATGAAAGAGAGTCATAACCTACATCCTGTCCCTTCTGGATCCGATCAGCGAGGGCTAGTGCTCCCTTACATCCCATTTCTGTTGCTTTTTGTAAACAAACTGCTAACAGCAGAGTTGAAGCTGTATTGCTGCAGCCATGCCACCGGTGCTGAATTGCTCACTGCCTTTTCCTGTGGCCCAGGATTTTGACATCGCTGGCCATTTTGACCCGATGATTCCCGATGCTGAGTGCCTGAAGATCGTGCATGAGATCCTAAGTGACCTGCAGCTTGGGGACTTTCTCATTAAGGTGAGACCGGGGGGGTTTCTCTGTGCCACGGTGGGAAGCAGTGGTCACTGTTCCTGTGGCTTTACACAGCAGCACCTGTTCCCACTCTAACACCCACTAAGGCCTGATCCAGAAGTTCATCCCACCTCTCTGCCTCCTCATGGTGTATATACTAAAAGGCTGGACCTCAGCTCAGACTTGCCTCTAGCTGGGAATGCAAGGAGGCTTCCTGAGGCTGCAGTTAGCAGAGTTCTCTCTAGCACTAACCACAGTCCCCTGCAAAACATCTAGCACCTAACTAACCAGGTGACTGTCATATTCACCGCCTGCAGTAAAACACAATCTCTGGCCCAGGATCCCTGCTCTTGTCCCAGCTCCCGATGCCCTCTTAGTAGCGACATCCACTCAGTGTGTGCGCTGTGTAGTCTGTAGACTCCTGCCTTCCCACCAAGTCCTTTCTGGGGCTGAGGCCTCTTCCAGAAGAGTCATGCCCTACTGTAGGGTCAACCTTGCTATTTGCTTCAAAACACCTCTGTTATCTTGGTTGTGGCAGCAAATGGTGCTGGCTGTGCAGGTCAGCCGGGATGGGGAAGGGTGTACAGCAGTAGGAGAGCGATGGGTAGGAGTGCTGCTGTGCCGGAGGGTGGTGGTATCTCTGAGAGGGACCCAGAGTTCTCAGAGTATCTCAGAGGAGACCCTCTCCTCTGAGAGGGACCCAGAGTCGTTGCTGGGCTCTGCAGGGACGGTAAGCAGTGTGGGCTGGGTATTGCACTCCTGACTGCGGCCCCTGCTGGGTAAGGGGGCAGTTACCTGCCCTTGAATCCATCTGAGATGAGCTGAAGAGCTGTGCACAGGAACTGCCTGTCCAGATCAAGTTCAGCTAATGTGTGTTAGGGCAGTGGTGAAAGCGGATGCCTTTGAGGATGAGCAGGCACCTCTGCAATGGGGAACAGCACAATAATGTGCCCGTAGTTATTCTTGTCTTCTGCAAGTGACTGTCTGGTTCATGTCAATGCTGGAGGATTACAAACTCCCAAGCAGTCTTTGTTTCTGCCTAATTTAATTGTAGATTTTCTCACTACCCATGGAAATGTTGAATCCAGCTGAGCCTTTGGCCTCAATTATCTACTATTACAGAGCATAATTAAATGATGGAATTCACTATACTATAAAAAAAAAAATCCTTAGCGAGGTTTTAACATCATCAGATGTCCCTTTGTTCTTACACTGAGAGAGCAGCGTAACATACTCCTCAGTCCGTGGTCTGTTCCTGAGCTGTTTTTATGTGTCCCCATGAGAGGACTCATAGGCCCCATTGTTTTTTCTTCTCTGTTGAGTGGAGGTGTCTGTGGCTTTAGAAGGAGAATGTGATAGCTCTACCTAGGCTTGGTAGGAGTCAGTTGTGCTAGTTGGCCTGCTGTGGGCAGAGAGGCAGATTAGCTCCCCAGGAATGGGAATGAGACAGAAATTGCAAACAGCAAAAAAATCTTGGCAGCCATCTGCTAGTTTCTCTTTCCATGCTTGAAACTAGAGAGGAGAGAAACTGGACTGAAGCTGAAGCATCTGAGTTCATAGTTACTGACTTACTCCCTCTCCCCCAGGTCAACGATCGGTGCATCCTTGATGGAATGTTTGCAGTTTGTGGTGTCCCAGACAGCAAGTTCCGAACGATCTGCTCCAGTGTTGACAAACTGGATAAGGTATGGGCTGGAGCCCTGGGCTGCAACTGCCACTGCTGGAATTTCAGTGAGTCTCTGTCCCTCTGGGCTGCTCTTACCATGGTCCATGAGAACTGACTGGAAAATGCTGATAAACATCAAGTTGTTCTTGTTCCCCCCTTTCTCTGGAGAGGAGGCATGCAGGGCACAGCAGTCACATAGGGAAACTGGATCCTGTGCTTTCTTCAGTATCCTCCAAGGTCCTGACAAATGGAAAGGAGGGAGGGGAAAAATGCTTTTCACATGGGATGTTCAACATCCAGACAGGAGAGGTGGTGTGTTGCTTGGAGTTATTGGGCACCAAAACCAGCTCAGGTCAGGTCACTGCTGCACTTGCACTGCTTCTTGTAAGGCTTCTCCTCCATTGGTTCAGGTGGTTCCGGCCGTAGTAATTCCTATAACATGCAACTCAAATCATGGGTTACAACAATTTAAAGGTATATCTATTGCAATGTCCACCCCTGGTCCTTTTGGGCCAGGATATAGGGTTTAACATTGCAACGAACTCCTCCCCTTGCTCCTAGCCTCGCTAGCAACAAGGGGTTCCTGCTATAGTAATTCCCACAACATGCAACTCAAATCCTGGGATACAACAATTTAAAGGTATTTCCATTACAATCTCCACCCCTGGTCCCTTTAGACAGACCATCAGGTTTAACATTGCAATGAAGTCCTCCCCTTGCCCCTGCTCCAGCTTGGACTTATCCACAGAATGCAGTACCTTCAGAAGTAAACTTGCTCCAACATGGCCTCATGCACAGCCACTGATGCTTCAAGGTGTACCTGCTGCAGCATGAACTTCATCCACAGCCACAGATGCTTCGAGGTGTACCTGCTGCAGCATGGACTTCATCTACAGCCACAGATGCTTCGAGGCGCACCTTATCCAGCGTGGACTTATCCTTGGACCACAATCCCTTCAGAGCTATACCTGCTGTGGCACAGACATAACCATGGCCACAGACGTTTCAAGATATACCTGCTCTGGCATGGGCTAATCCATGGGCACAGACGCTTTGGGGTGTCCTGCTCCCACGTGGATTCATCCACAGGTCACAGTCCCTTTGACTCGAGTTCACAGCGGAGTTCCAGCCTGTCCAGTACAGCAGCACAGAAACAGCAGCGATGCCCTGGCCATCTGCCAGCCCAGGCGCATGGCCATTGCTGTTATCAAAATGTTCCCAGGCACAGCCGAGTAAGGTGATAAGCAGTACAGCAGAACGGCAAGCAGTGAAAGCAAAAAGCAGCCACTAACAAGCCCTAGACTCTAAGGTACAGTAAGGCAAGCAAGCCCATGGCAAGCACAGAAGCTTGCTGATTAATAGCTAAACAGCAATAACAGCTATAAATTCTATCTGGCACATTCCAATCAAATCTGTCATTATCTCAAACCCTTCGAGCCCCACGTTGGGCGCCAAAAAGGACTGTCATGGTTTAGTCCCAGCCGGCAGCTAAGCACCATGCAGCCGCTCGCTCACTCCCCCCTGGTGGGATGGGGGAGAGAATCGGAAGAGCAAAAGTAAGAAAACTTGAGGGTTGAGATAAGGACAGTTTAATAGGTAAAGCAAAAGCCGCGCACGCAAGCAAAGCAAAGCAAGGAATTCCTTCGCTACTTCCCATGGGCAGGCAGGTGTTCAGCCATCTCCAGGAAAACAGGGCTCCATCACGCGTAATGGTTACTTGGGAAGACAAACGCCATCGCTCCAAATGTCCCCCCTTCCTTCTTCTTCCCCAGCTTTATATACTGAGCATGATGTCATGTGGTATGGAATAGCCCTTTGGTCAGTTTGGATCAACAATCCTGGCTGTGTCCCCTCCCAGCTTCTTCTGCACCTGGCAAAGCACGGGAAGCTGAAAAGTCCTTGACTAGTACAGCAACAACTAAAACATCTCTGTATTATCAACACTGTCTTCAGCACAAATCCAAAACATAGCCCCATACCAGCCACTATAAAGAAAATTAACTCGATCTCAACTGAAACCAGGACACCCAGACCTTAGTCTTCTTAAGACGCTGCTGCTTATGAACCAGGATCATGAAAACCTGCCCCCAGACTGGGCGAGGGCATTGAAAAGCCTTTTCAAATGTATCAGGTTCAGTCGGGTGGTGTGAGGAATCACAGTTGTGTCCTGGAATCACAGAATAGCCAGGATTGGAAGGGATCTTGAAAGATCATCCAGTCCAACCTTTACTAAAATTTCAGACCTCAGTTGCAAGACAAGCATGACATAAACGGTAAATCTCTGTGGTGATGCAGGAGTAGAGAAGTGCAATCGTAAGTGATAGTCTGTAATCATAGTCTGTAAGGCAGTTAGCTTGCAGGTGACAGGGCCAAGTTAAATGGAAGTCCACAGGTGAGTAGGCTGCCAGAGTTGTTGTGTTGTCCAGGACCCTATTCATAAATACTGTCCTGCAAGCTGGTGCTATTCTTGATTAGTGGTGTGATGTCTAGCATCCCTGCTGAGCACATGGAGTCTGCAGCAAGTGCATGTTGCTGGTGAGGCTGTTTCAACATGATCAGGGCACCACTGGACAGCATGTGCCTCTGGCCATTTGTGGGACCCTCAGTAGGTGGTGAGGAGCAGCAGGGAGACAGCAAAGAGAAGTGAGGTAGACATGTATGGACGAGGTTTCTATATTTTACCTGGAAATAGAGAAGAGGATTTGGAGTGAGAAGGAGTAGGAGATCAGACAGACCTGAAAAATAACCCCAGCAGCACATTCCTGCCTCCTGGGCAGGGGAAGGCTGGTCTGTTTGGTGTTGCATTGCACTGTGTGCTTCCCACAGCATGTCTTCACACTCATCTGTGGCTGCCATCAGTGCAAGCATGTTTTGCTAGGAGCAGGGCTCCTTGGGGCTGGCCTGGACTGTGCAGCATTCTAGCAGGGTGGACACAGTCACAGGGACAACATGCTGCTCAGTGCCATAATCTCTTTTCCAGGTGCTGTGGGATGGTGGCAGCCCATCCCACATCTCCTGCTCACTTCATTCACACCTCTATTGTTTTGGGCATGTAGCACAGGTACTTTTATAAAACATGCTGTGTGTAGACATTGCTGTTTTTATGGCTTACTCAGGTTTGGTGTGACACAGAACACCTCCCTCTATGCAGCTGCTTCTATAAGACACAAGGCAGGAGGTACCCATAGGATTGTGCTCAGCAAGCTGCCTCAAGAGCACTGGCTGTTGTGAAGGTCTCTAAGGGATTCAGGCCTTTATGTGGCCCTTTGGGAGGAGGGAAAGGTGCCAGTGTAGGTACAACTTTTTATTTGCAGCTGACTGTCTTGACTGTAGGCCCTAGTCAGATATAAAAATGCTAGAGATCAACCTATAAATGTGTATACAGTCCTCCACTAATAGCTAAGGAAGAGGAACCTTAAAATGAAGTGCAATCTAAAAACTCAGTTTTCTTGGCTTAGGAT
This sequence comes from Mycteria americana, assembly GCF_035582795.1. NCBI lineage: Eukaryota > Metazoa > Chordata > Aves > Ciconiiformes > Ciconiidae > Mycteria > Mycteria americana. The sequence continues at coordinate 22,179,634 of NC_134372.1, forward strand.
CCAGAGTAGAATTTGGAGGCGAATTTCTCTGTGTGTGTGTGTGTGTAGAGTCATGTGGGGGACACTGTGGGCTGACTGCCTAAAGGAGTGCTCCTAACCTTCCTGTTAAACCCTGTTAAACAAAGTGGCCTTGTATCTCATCTTGTGTGTTCACGTGGCTTTGTTCAAGGATGAACTGCATTTTCCTTTGGATGCCTTGTCTGGTGGTTGAATGAAGTCAACTAGAGGAAGGCTCACTTAAAGTCCTGTTAGCAGTGAGATCTATTGCAAAGGCATGAGCAAACTGTAGATTTTCGGGCTGTGTATGCATGGAAAAGCAATAGGAAGGGAGGACTGGGCTTTTTTAGAATGGGATAATTTCCTTGTTTTCATACTGAAATGCTGTGATTTATCTCAGTGCAGCTGGATGTGATCAAGACTCTGGTTCTCTTTGACCCCTTGGTCAGTGGGAAAACTGCAGCGTATTCTGCTTACATTGGGTTTTTGCATCACCGAGCCATCTCCTCACACCTTTCCAGGTGGTAGGCATGACCAGCAACACTTCCTGGACTGGTGTTTATGACTAAGTACCTAACCAGGGAAACCACAGCAGCAAGACATCTCCAAAGTCGGTGCTTTTACAGTGTTGATGTTCGATTCCGGGCAGAAATCAAAACCAAAGTATTTGTCCTGGGGCTTCAAGTTTTTGGGCAGCTTTGCTGACTGCAGGGTTGGGATACAAACAGATTGTGCAGAGGTTCAAGAAATGGAGTTATGACCATATGACTATGCTCTGAGAGCATTTGATCTGCTGCTTCTCTCATGTACCTCTTAACCACACTGGCACTGATGGGGTTTGGCTGTGTAAAGATCTGTTGAGGGCAGATTTGTCTGTTCATCTGTACTGGGCAGGACCACCAGAGACCTTCCCCAGGAGAGACCACATCCCTGAAGCAGTGGCTGATGTTCTTCTCTCCCCTTGCAGATGCCGTGGGAAGAAGTGAGGAGCGAGATGGTAGGAGAGAAGGGGCTCTCTCCTGAGGCTGCAGATCACATCGGGGAGTATGTCCAGCTTCATGGTGAGCACCGTGGGGTTGAGCCCTTGGCCTTATTCTTCCAGGCCAGGCAGGGAGGGCCAGCGATGGAGAGGCATAAGGCAGCATACACGACTGGCCAGGCCCATCGTTGCGGGTGCTGCTGCACTGGCAGACCTGAGGCATGGCTTGTTTCCACAGGTGGCCTGGACCTGATTGAGCGGCTTCTCCAGGACCCAAAGTTGTCCCAGAACAAGCTGGCCAAGGAGGGGCTGGGGGACATGAAGCTGCTGTTTGAGTACCTGACCCTGTTTGGCATCACAGGGAAGGTGAGGCGGTGCAGAGGCAGGAGGGTGTGCTGTCCTCATGGCTAGGCAGCCTGGGCCCCCCGCGTGCGCCCAGTGACGGGGCTTCCCTTGTGTCCTACAGATCTCTTTTGACCTGAGCCTGGCGCGGGGTCTGGACTACTACACGGGGGTGATCTTTGAGGCTGTCCTGCTGCAGCAAGAGAATGACCACGTGGAGGAGCCAGTCAGCGTTGGGAGCGTGGCTGGAGGTGGTCGCTATGATGGGCTGGTGGGAATGTTTGATCCCAAGGGACGGAAGGTGCCCTGCGTGGGGGTCAGCATTGGGATCGAGCGAATCTTCTCCATCCTAGAGCAGAGAGTGGAGGTAGGTGCCTTTGGTGCTGTCGTGGTTTAGCCCCAGCCGGCAACTAAGCACCACGCAGCCGCTCGCTCACTCCCCCTCGGTGGGATGGGGGAGAGAATCGGAAGAACAAAAGTAAGAAAACTTGAGGGTTGAGATAAAAACAGTTTAATAGGGAAAGCAAAAAGCCGCGCACGCAAGCAAAGCAAAGCAAGGAATTAATTCGCTACTTCCCATGGTCAGGCAGGTGTTCAGCCATCTCCAGGAAAGCAGGGCTCCATCACGCATAACGGTTACTTGGGAAGACAAACGCCATCACTCCAAATGTCCCCCCTTCCTTCTTCTTCCCCAGCTTTATATACTGAGCATGACGTCATATGGTATGGAATAGCCCTTTGGTCAGTTTGGATCAACTATCCTGGATGTGTCCCCTCCCAGCTTCTTCTGCACCTGGCAGAGCACGGGAAGCTGAAAAGTTCTTGACTAGTACAGCAGCAACTAAAACATCTCTGTATTATCAACACTGTCTTCAGCAAAAATCCAAAACATAGCCCCATACCAGCCACTACGAAGAAAATTAACTCTTATCTCAACTGAAACCAGGACAGGTGCTCAACTAAGCATGGAGAAAGAGCAAGGATTTACATCTTCCCCATGTATCCCCAGTCCAGCAGATGCTGAAGTGAGCCTTCCTTGCTGCAGTCTTTGGTGGAGAAGCCAGCCAGGCCTCTACTGTGCTCAGCAGCAGGAGTCAGAACCAGGACATAATCTCCAATTTTGCCTGGCTTGGGAGATGATCTCTGGGGCAGGGCTCCCACTGGAGACAAGACCCCTCTTCCAGCAGCCCTCAGACATGGCTTTTTCAGCTGCAGCTGGCAGGGGCACTTTAATCCTCAGGAGTACCAGGTACTCAGGTCAAGGTGCCTTAGTGTTCCACACTGCATTAGGCATCTGTGTGACTCCACATCCTCCTTGGCAGGCTGGCAGGGAGACAGCAGCCTTGCACATCTACTTGTCCTGCCCAAGGCACTATAGAGACCAGACAGGGATCGGATGTCCCAGGACAGGGATTGCAGTGCCTCTGGGGGTTTCCCAGATACCTTTTTCCTACTCCCCCCTCCTCAAAGTTGCTGTACCAATGTGTTGTCCTCCGTCCCAGTCAGTGGGTGTTAAATAGGTCTTTGTAGGCTCTCAAAGCACTGCCGCACGTTTCCCTCCCTCAGAGGCCTGTTGTGGGGAGTTCTCTATTGGCAGCCAGACACAATTGGGATTTTTAAGTGGAAACTGAATTCTTCCCCCCACCACCTCCAGTCCTGGCCAGGTTTGTTCCTCTGCAGGTGACCTTTTAAAGGCTTCTCCCTTCAGTGAAAGCAGCAGCAGGAAAATGCCACTTTGAGTAGCCAGCATCTGCCATGGGAGCAGGTGGCTCCTGGCAGCGCTGGAGGATCTCAGCTTGCTGCTGATAGTCTAACCCATAGTTACTAGCTCAGCTGTAGAGCAGGCAGCTGCCTCTGTCCAGCTTCTGCTGGGCTTGCTGCTCCTGATCTGCTTGGAGCAGATCCCGGGGAGGCTCTTGGGGTGTGAAGGAACAGTCTCTAGGCAGAAGCTGGCAGGGAAATTGCTCATTCTCAGCACATCCGTCAGTCTGCATGCACCTGCAGTGCAGGAGGGAGGCTGTGTTAAGCCCCCATCATGGAACAACCACAAAAGATGAGATTCTGCTCCAGGATGGGGTCTGTGGGGCCCCCCTGACTCTCCTGAGTTTATGCTGTTCATCCCACTGAGCCTGATCCTCTTCACTGCTAAATTGATGCACCTGGGGTGGTGACCTGGCCTGCTCATAGGGTCTCAGATATCTCTCTATGTCCATGGCATCTTTTGAATCTTGTCCCCTTTCTAGGCCTCTGAGGAAAAGATCAGGACAACAGAGACACAGGTGCTGGTAGCCTCTGCGCAAAAGAAGCTCCTTGAAGAGCGGCTGAAGCTCATCACAGAGCTGTGGGATGCTGGAATCAAGGTATGACCAGGTGATGGCAGTGTCAGGAGCTGCCTCGTCCACACTCTGTGCCAGGAATGCACCAGATCTGGCTTTGCTTTGGGAGGAAGGAGTCATAGGGAGAAGGTGGGCAGCAGACTGCCTTCCTGAATGGAGCCTGCCTCTTCTCGGTGTCCTGAATCAGGTGTTCTCCAGGAAGGGCTGGGCAGCATGACTTGGTTAGCCCTGTAACACTGCAGGGACTGCTGTGTGTCTGTTATCTCAGGACAGATTCCCAAAGCAGGCAACACTCCAGCCCCTGCTGCATGGTAGCTGGGATACCATGCCGCTTCCAACAAAAAGTAAAAAAAATGGGAGTTTTGCAAGGAGGGGAGAGTGGGGCCAGGGAGGAGCCTGGGCTGTTTTCCACAGGCTGCTGTGTGGCAAGTTGTGTGGCAGGGCCCTGCTGCAGGCAGACTCCCTTGATGGCTGGGTGGAGGAGAATGCCTCTGTGCTCTGCTAGGCTCCTGACCCTGTAGGGACACCACAGGTGTCAGCCCTGGTCTGACACAGACTAGAGCTAATGACCTGGTGCTTTCCCAGGATAAGCAGTGTCTTGTGAGTACCTTTGAGCTGTGTTGCATTACTTGTTAGCTGTAATGCCCAGCCTTCTCTATTAGCCCATCTTCTTCTCCACCACACATCCCTATGCTCACCAGATGGCAATTAGCAGACTGGCCCAGCAAAGCCTGGTTGAGGGGGTGCAGTGAAACAGGCCAATGCTGATCTTGGTGTTGTGTTCTGGTTCTCTTCCAGGCAGAAGTGCTGTACAAGAAGAACCCCAAGCTGCTGAATCAGCTGCAGTACTGTGAGGACACGGGCATCCCTCTTGTTGCCATTGTGGGTGAGCAGGAGCTCAAGGATGGAGTTGTCAAGCTGCGGGTTGTGGCAACCAGGGAGGAGGTGAGGCCTGTGGTAGCTTGGTGTGAGGGGGATTGGCTACTTGACTCTTCATCCCAGCTCAGGCCAGCCCTCCAGACCCAGCTGTACCTCACTCTGCAGTGGTGCCATCAGGTTGTACATGGCAAGGTGGCTTTGCTGGTCCACATTTTGAGTGTAGTGCCCAAAGGGGAGATCAGAGGAGTAAGGCACTGCCACCTGATGTGGAAAGCCTCCAAGGCTTAACAAAGCTGCTTACGCAGAAGGTGCAGTGAGGGGAAGGCTCTCCACATGCAGTAGGCAGGGGGGCACGAGCCAGGGCTGGCAGACTGGAGGTGAGCCCTATGGACTGATGGTGGTGGCCTTATGGGTGCACTTTTGGAGACTGGGTGAGGTGAGTTTCCTCAGCTCCTGTTGACTTGCTCAGGAGCACATGCCCTGTTGTCAGTTTGCCACCGAGCCCCCTATAACAGGTTCTCAGGATTTTATACATTGGCTTCCTCCTTAGATCTTTTCAAGCAGTGGTGTTTCCAGGAAATTCTGTAACGCCTCATGTTCCAGTTCCTCATCCCATGCAGTTTCCTGGAGCCATCGAGCACTGTTGTCTCCAGCTCTGGAGAGTTTTCCATCATGGTCTCCTTGAACTCCCAGCTGTTCCTCAATTCAGGAGCCTGGAACATGGAGGGGCGATTCCATGGGCTGTATGGCTGCTCGTACTTTCCAGCCAGGGTGCAGGACCATTGCTGAAGGTCCTGAAGGTGCCCTCTTGGAATGAGTGGGACCAGTGCTAATCTATGCACTGGTCTTGGCTTTGGAACCAGTAGGAAAGAGTGGGAAGAGCATCGTGCTCGCAATCGTTGGGCAGGAGAGGGCTCGCCAGGGCTGCAGGCAGGTGCTTGTTCTCGCAGGTTCAGCTCTGCATGTGCTGCAGCCTGCTCGATCCCTGTAGAGGGACTGGTGACAGCACCACGGTGTGATCTCCTGAGACACAGGGCCACGAATGCGATGTGGGCCATCCCTCTGGGACCAGAGAAGGTCACAATAGGTCAAGCTGCTTGTGTTGTATTGAAGCAACTTTGTGCTTCCCCTGTGTAGGTCAACATTCGCAGGGAGAGCCTGGTTGAGGAGATCAGGATGCGAACGAGCCGGCCTTAAACCCCTTCCGGACACGTCTACTCATTTTTTTGGATTCTGGCTGACAGATTTCTTCCTGTAAAATGCCTTTGCCAGGCCACGTAGCAGCAGGGTCTGCAGAGCCTTTGAAAGCTGTATTTATTCTTGTCTTGTGCCCTCCTTTTCCCAGCGGGAGCAGAGAGGCTGCACAGATTCCTATGACATACCTTGGCCCTTGAGTTATGTCACTGGAAAGATGTTTTGCAAGTGGCTCTGGCAAATGCTGGCCTTCTGTGCTGGGAAGCCCTCAGGTGGAGCCCTGTGCTGTCAGCACACCTTGGGGTATTGGCTGCAGCTTCTTGTTCCTGTCACTTTGAATAAACATCCTGTCCCGTCTCTGCTCTGGCTGTAGGGAGGTGACCTTATCCAAAGCAAGATGTAAAGGCACTGCTCCCAGAAAAATAATAAATCTGTCTCCCACTCCATGACTCCTGTCCCTACTTTCCACTTGGGGCAGGGATTTGCTTACCTGCTTTGCTGAGTGGAGCTGGTTTTTAAATGTCACTGTGGGCATTTCTTCAGCCATGATGCTCCCTCCTTGCCTTCAGATCTGACTGCTGCTGCCAACCCCTGTGCCATCTGCAGAGCAAAGCCCCCACCACCAGGCCGGAGCTACCCAAGCAGCCCTGTGTGGGCTCCCCATGCCCCAGTCACGGGTGAAACGGTCCCCCTGGCCACCTGTGGGTGACTTGGGGTGCCCTCCGTCCCCAGCACCTCTCGTTGCTGACCCACGCGTCTCTCCCACCTTCGTGCCCCAAACTGGGTAGTTTTTTAAATCCACGCCCCACGGCTTCCTCGCGTGGAAAGGCCGCGGGAGCTGAGCGCTCGGGGGTCGCTGCTCCCCGGCGGCGGGGCGGGCGCTGCCGGCGGGTTCCCCCCTGCCCCGCCCAGGGCGGAGCAGTTGTGGCGCGAGGGGCGGAGCGGCGGCGCTGGAACCTTCTAGAGCCCGGCCAGGACGGCCAAGAGGAGCAGGAGGAGCAGCGGCGATGGAGGCGGAGGTGGGTGCCGTCCGGGAGCGGCCTGAGGGGCACGGCGCTGCCGGGGGCGCGGGGGAGCCCCGGTGCGGGACGCGGCTCACCTCCGTGTGTCCCTTCCCGGGGCGGGGGGGGGGACCGGAGCCCCCGAGACCCGTCTCGGTGTATTGACTCCTCGCGGAGCGCACCGGCGGGCGGCGCCGGTCCCGGGGCTGGTCCCATCTCCATCCTCCCCCTAGTGAGCTGGGGCTGGCGGCCCCGGTGCCCCGTGCAGACCGTGGGGGTGATGATGAGCCCTGTTAGCACCCGTTAGGCGGGGGCTGCGGGCTCAGCTGGGCTCCGCTGGGGGAGCCGGGGCCTGCCTCTCCCAAGAGCCCTGGCACCTCGCCGCACCCCTCCCCCACCTCCCCCCCCACAGGGCAAGGAGGTACCCTGTGCTGGAACCCAACCCTGGGAGCTGCAGAGCCATGGCAGGGAGGCTTTGTGGTGTGCGTGGCTGGTCTTTCTGTGCCTTCTTAGCAGAGATTTCCCCTATATGGGTCCCCACCTTCATCCAGAGGTGTTTTCTGGTCTTCAGGAAAGATGAAATCCCTTGGAGATAGAAAGATGCTACCACCTGGAGATGCACAAGGTGAAGGTGCAGCCAAACTGCATTTTAGCCTGAGCTAGGGTTAATCCCACTCAGTGTACAGTTTCAGAGGCCCTAATCAGACTTCACAGTACTTAATGAGCTAAAACCTGGTGATGTTGCTACATGGATGGTGTCTTCAGACCCTCCTTGATGTCCTCAGAAGCCTGAGGAGATGCTCTAGAAGAGAGTTGGTTGTCCTGGGGTCCCAGCCTGCCTGGGATATCATGATGTGATGGGTCACCTTGGCTCTGTGCTCCAGCCCTCTCTTGCAGTGCCAACCAGCTGCTGTCTGTGTCTTGGCTTTCAAAGCCCTTACAGGTATCCATAGGGGAACTGTTGGTGTCCTTGTGCCCTACCAAAGTTGCTGGACTTATTTATGTGGAGCAGGCTTGGACAGTGGGCCCAGTAGTCCTTTGGATGTTCAGTGCTGAGAGGCTCCTCAGGTTTCCTGAGGGCAGAGGGGTTACAGCAGTTGCATTTCCACGTGCTGGCTGGTGCTAGGCCTTGCAGTTGCTTCATGGGGTTGGGATGCCTGCAGTTGGGAGGTCAGAAACTCTTTGCCCAGGCAAGCTCCAATGTCATCTCCCTCCTCAGATGTGGACCAACAGTATCAATCAGGCCAATAAGATGGCCCTACTTGCCTGGGCAAAAGAAACTGGCATCAGCTTGGTGCAGATCAATGGGCAGAGGCGATATGGTGGCCCCCCCCCAGGTACGTGAGAAGACCATCTTGGCGCTGTGGTGCCCTGGGAGCATGGCACATAGGGTGCCTGGTGGGCATGGAGGCAAGGTGGGTCTCACCCATGTGCACCATGTCGCTGTGTGTCTGCAGGCTGGGTGGGCAGCCCCCCGCCAGCTGGCACAGAGGTGTTCATCGGGAAGCTGCCGCAAGACGTGTACGAGAACGTGTTGATCCCGCTCTTCCAGAGCGTGGGGAAGCTCTACGAGTTTCGCCTCATGATGACCTTCAGTGGGCTCAACCGAGGCTTTGCCTACGCCAAGTACAGCAACCGGCGTGGCGCCAAGGAGGCCATCGCTGCCTTCAACAACTTTGAGGTGCGGGAAGGCTGCGCCATCGTGGTGTGCAAGAGCACGGAGAAGTGTGAGCTGAGTGTGGATGGTCTGGCCACCTCGGTGAACCGGTGGGAGCTGGAGGCTGTGCTGCAGCGGGTCACAGAGGGGGTCCTCAGTGTCGCCCTGTACGCCAGCCCCTGCCAGAAACGGGCCCAGCTCGCTGTGTTGAAATACAGCTCGCACCAGGCTGCTGCCATGGCCAAGAAAACCCTGACGGAAGGTAAGTGGGAGGCCGGGGTGCTGTGGGATGCTGCTTGGGCTGGTCTTCCTGGTGTCTCTAAGGAAGGACTGATTCCACCTCCACACTCAGCTGCGAGGTGACTTCAGCCTTGAGACATCCCTTGTTCTCTCCTTTGGGAGGCCAGCTGTCCTCAGTGGGGATCAGCAGTCCCCAGTGATCCCCAGCAGTCCTTGGGCAGACCTAGTGGTGGTGGTGGTGGTAAACGGCCTGCTGGAGATCTTCAGGCAGCTGTTTGCTCAGAGCAGGAGCATCACCAGTACCAGTCCGGGGCATCCAGAGCTTTGACCAAGTTATTAAACCCTCCTGATGGAGATGCCCTACCCCTCAGTGCCCCATGATTGCCTCAGTGCCCCTCAGTCCCATGATTGCACTGCGTTTTGATGAGACACGTTTCCCAGACATCCAACCGGAAACTCAAAAGTCCTGATTTGTATCCATTTCTGCCCCAGCTGAGAAGCACTTGGCTTTGATGTCTTTGCACCTTTCCCTAAAGGCAGGCTGCCCCTAAAATCCCCTGAGCTTTGCAGCACCAAGCCCACCTTGGTAGCAAAAGCAAATGGAGAAGCAACTCCTCTCTAGCTGCGTGAGGGGTCGTGGAGGCAGGGGAAGGGATACTGTGCAGTTTGTACACTGTGGGTCAATGGCAGACCACCCATGGGGGTCACTGCGCCAGATGCTGGGGGACAGGACGGTATGGGATGGGGTAATACTGGAGGGCTGGTGCGTATCTCCTGCCAGCTGCTGCCGGTCTCTCCTAGGGAACATGAGGCTCGGTGGGGTGGAGATGAGGGTGGACTGGCTGAACCCCAACCTGAAGCAGAAACTGCAGTCATGCAAGGAGAAGCCATCATCCAGACGGGTGCAAGGGTGCAAGTGCCTGGGGGTCCCCAAGCAGGCACCCCTGTCTCCGGTGCTGTGCAACGTGCTGGACCACCTGAACACCCTGTGCCAGAGGCAGTACCTGGGGACACCCCTGTTCCTCACCAAGTGCATCCAGGCAAACCCCAAAGGGTGGCTGCGGTTCTGGTGCCAGCTGGTGATCCCAGGGTGCCCTGTGCCCTTCAGTGGGTTCACGTGGGTCCGGCAGGATGGGCCAGGCAGGAGCGGACATGAGGAGGCGAAGGCTGCAGTGGCGCTGCAGGTTCTCCGGATGCTAGGTTAGTCCTTGCGTGGTGTCGGTGCCAACCCCTTGCCTTTCCCAAAGTCTTGGAGTGTCCCCTGGGAGTGTGGAGCTGTGGTGCTTCTAGTGCATGGGGGGACCCAGCCTGTCAGGCAGGGCTGAAACACTGTCACCCCCCCTGCCAGATGTGACCCTAGTGGCTCTGAGCTCTCTGTGGGATTCCTGGTTGGAAGCAGAGGATGCAAGGGGAGGGGGTTTTGCGGTGCTGTTCCCCACAGCACCATGCAGAGCCTGATGCTTTCCTCTCCACTGCAGGATGCCAGCTGACGTAGGCAGCCATTTCGCCTGAACCACGAGTTGAACCTGAGCCACCAGCCTTGGTACCGCCGGCCACAGGAGTGGTGTGCAAGCCCTGCTGTGGACCTGGTCCTGTTCCAGCTTTGCTTTGAGTTTGTTTGGGTTTGTTTTGAGAGCCAGCTCTGGAGGATAGGGCTGCTGGCCAGGTCCATGACAGCTGCCCTGTCCCCAGCTGGCCCTTGGGGACAGTTCTGTTTTTTTGGGATGTGGGTTCATCTGTCCAGTTTGGCTTCTTTTAAGTTGGTTTGTGTTGCTCTGCTGTGGTGGAGGGGCCCGGCGCAGGTCTTGGGAGAAGCAGCAGCTGCTTGGAGAGGCTGCCAGCATTGGCTGGGGAGGTGGAGGGGACATTGGGGGCTGCCTAGGTTCACCAGGGGGCTGTCTCTCCTCCGCTGGCACTCCTGGTTCATGAAAAACAGCCTCAGGTGAGGACAAGGCCACATGTGGTGACTGCCCTGGTGAATGGGGGACATTCCATGGGCTGGTGGAGTGTCTGGGGGCTCTGGGAGGTGCAGGGCTGTTTGCGCTGTGGGGAAGCAGCCGTGGGGTTACTGGCTGCCTATGAATGATTCCTCGGGACCAGGAGGTCCGGCTGCATGCTATTCACTTGGTATTAAAGTAGCCTGGAAAGCACCGGCTGTGTCATGTCATCTTTTGCTCCCGCATCCTCAGCTCCCTGCCTGTCCAGCGCCATCTCAGTGCTCTCCCCCCACACCAGGAAGCCTGTCTTCTCCAGCAGCAGAAGGAACATGGTGGGACTTGGATCCATCCTGTAGCCTCCGGGCTCTGGAGCCACAGCCTCCTGGGCCCCTGAAAGCAGCGTTTGTTCCTGTGGGAAGCAGCAGACCCTGCCACCCAGAGCTTTGTGTCCCCAGCTTCTCACCAGGGTCTTTTGTAACTGCCTTTCAGTATACTCCAGCCTCCTCCGAGCACCTCTTGATGAGCCCCCAGTCGTCTTTGAGTGCCTTTAGGTGCACCTCTGGGACATAGTAGCACCTTTATGTTCCTTTCCGGGGCCTCCAAATGCCTTTCAGCATGCCCAGTGGTCTAAAAGTGGTTTCTGATGAGCAGTGGGAGCTTCCAAGTGCATTTCGGGGCATACCTGGGTGCCTCCGAGTACCGAGCTCTGCTAGTCCTTTCTCTTGAGCAAAGGAGCCAGGTGCCTAGCTGTTATCCCCCGGTGGTCTTCAAGGGTCTTTCTGTGCTCACTATGGTCCCGAGTGCCTTCTGGTGCACTTAGGGGGACTCCAGGTGCCTTGCAGTGCAGCACCAGTGGATTCTGAAGTGCCTTCAGGTGTCCTCCAATGGCCATTCTGTGCTCAATGCTGATGAACCAGTGCCTTTTGTAGTGCCCAAAGGCCTCCCAGAGCTTTGGGATGTGGCCCATGGGGCTCCAAGTCCATTTGGTGCACCTCAAATGGCCCTGCATGTCTCTCTCTGCTTCCCAGAGCTCTACCAGTACCTTCTGACACACATCTGGACCCACAAAGTCCCTTTGGCAGCACCCAAGTGCCATCCTTATTCCTTTTGGAGATCCACAGGAGGGGATCCTCCAAGAGCCTTTTGGTGCACCCTCAGGTGCCATCAGGTGCCTTTTTGTACTCTCCAGAGGTCTGTCTGTCCCTTCTGATGCACTCTCCAGGACTCCCCCCTAGGACTCTCACTGTCTCTGTGCACCTGCAAGAGCCTCCGAGTGAATTTTGGTGCCTTCAGAGTGTTTCTTGTTGCACTGCAGGGGCTTCAATGTGCCTTTTCTTGTGACACCCTCTTCTGGGACCTCTGTGGGCCATTCTGTGCCCCCCAGAGGTCTACCAGTGCCATTTGAGGCACCCCAAAGGCCTCGGAGGCTATGCTGGCCCTGGGGATGTGTCCCAGCCTTGGTGTGGCTCAGGACCACATGGGAGTCTGTGATCACCCAGGAGCAGGGCTGCAAGAAGAGTCACCCCAGCTCCCAAAGCAGCCAAGTCTTTTTATTAGGACAGTCTGGAATAAGAGACACAAGCCCAGCCTCGGTGAGCAACCTGGAGAGGGAATCCCCTTCCCTGGGAAGCCCACCCATCTGCATCTACAGTCAGCAGCACCCACTGCATACATGTACACCACATCTTCACAGCTATCTTAAGATGTATCTACAGAAACATCATTGCTTCATGTTTTTCATGGGAGGAGCCTTGACATCCAGCTGGGTGATGGTGCTGGTGGTGGTGAAGGGGTGGCACCACTGCCTGATCCTCCTGCTGATGGTCTCCAACTGGATCACAAGCCACCAAGAGCATAGGGGCATCAGCATGGCCCAGTAGATTCGCTCATAGTCCAACTCCTGGAAAAACACCCTAAGGGGAGCTGCTGAGGGTGGGAACTGGGGCCAAGAGCAGCTCTGGACTGCAGGGGCCAAGGGGCTCTGCCAATGGGAAATCCCGGTGGCCACCTGGGTGGAGGTAGCTGTGGAGGTAGAGACTCCACAAGGCAGATCAGAGCCGAAGGGTGAGGAACAAGGAGCCCCACAGGGGAGGGGAATGGGCAGAGCTGACATCTGAAAGGACTAGCCCCAAGAGCACTGAGTCCTTCCTGCTACCATGGCCAAGGCTGCAGCATAAGCATCTTCTTACTTTGAAGATGTCAATGTGCATATGTACCAGTGCAAAAGATGATGGCATGGGTGTTGCCACAGGTTTTGTAGGAGTCTGAGGCAATGTGGACCAGGCTGAGCAAGGCCTCAGGAGGAGAGCATCCAGCAGATCCTCAGTGCCAACACCAAGTCCAACCTGTCCTTCCAGGTGTGGCATGGGTGGGCAATGGAGACGAGGCAAGAGGAAAACTGTCACAGTCACAGCAGGGCACTGCTCCCAGGGACACAACTGCCAGGCCTGGGATGGCACCAGGGACCTGCTCCGAGCCTTGATGCTGGGGTGTACCAGTGGTTTGTGGTCCTGGCCACCCCAGGTGTGCACTGGCCCTACCCCTCAGCTGAGATGATGGAGTGGGACATGGCCTGCATGATCTGCTCATTCTTCACCCCGATGCCGTAAGTGTGCAGGTGGGCACCCTCATCCATCCAGTATTTGCTGATGGGGATGCTGGATGACTCCCTGGGCCAAGAAGGAAAACTGAGCTGCACTGGGGTCTGGCATGTAAATCCTCCTCCTGCTGCTGCTCTGAGGTGGAGCTGCAGAGATCAGGCTGCTCATCACATATGTGACTGAAGAATGACTGCAGGCAGGGAACAGTCCAGCTCGACTGTTCCTCCCCAACCCTGCCCAGCCAGTACCTTGTGGTTCCCCACATCCATTCAGTAGGCAAAGCCCAACAGCATGATCTTCTTGGCTGTGATGGTGTTGAAAAGGCAGGCAATGATGCAGTGAAACAGGCACTCATTGAGCTCAAGGTGTGGCAGCAGGTCGGGCCAGGAGCTGAGCTGCCAGTGCTGAGCTACCTCCAGTGGGTTTAGAGCCTCAAAGGCAGACCAGGTTGAGGACATCTTTCTGTAGATGGCTGCCCTCCAAACCTGCTCTGGCAGAGCACCATGGCCAGACAGTGCCGGCTGGGGACACCACAACTTTCCTTAGGGACGGTGACACTGCAAGCCTCCCACTTCACCCCCAGCATCCAGAGGCAGGTGATAAGCTGGAACAACCCCAGGGATGATAGAGGACAAGCCAGTTGCCAGGTAGATCTGTCCCACCAGGCTAGATGGTGTACCAGCCTGGATGCTGGTGTAGACCCAGGGACCTTCCTTGGGACAAAGCAGCAGGGAGAGCCTGAGTGCAGCACGCGGGCTCAGAGGGGACACCCACAGGGACAGAGGGTGCAGGACCCACCCACGCTGCCCTTGAGGAAGCAGTTGGTGATGTGCTGGTCTGTGCTGATGGCATGGGCTGCTTCCTCCACAGTGGCCCTGGCCACCTCACCCAGGACACTGATGGAGTTGCTGCTACTAATCCTCTGAGCCAGGAACATGATGGCAGCCTGGGCAAGGGCAGTGTGCGGGACCCTCAACTGCATCTTCTGTGCTAGCTGGGGGATGGGAGCACAATACCAGCTTAGAGAGCCCCAAGGACCATGCATTGGGTTTTGGGCACCCAGTGCACGTAGGCAATGCTGAGGGTTTCAGTGGGCTTTTGCCCCTCAGGTGTCTCATTGCCACCAAGGAGGACAGTCAGGGGTCTTCAGGTCAGAGGTGGCCATGCCTTTAGCCAGGACCTCAACAGGATGTGGGGGGCATGAGATGGCATTGGAGCGCTGCAGCCCCACATGCCCCTTCTCCTGATCTGTGCTGCCTGTTGGCTGCCAGTGAGGTACATGGGCCACCCTCTGCCACCCCCTAACCCATGGTCTCCCAGGGTCCTTGCCTTGCACCAGGACATGCTGGACTCAGTGTTAGCACTGAAGAGCCGCTGGATGCTCTCGCTACTCGCACCAGCACTGTGCTCTTCTCTGCATGGGGCAACCACCTGGCCCTTGCTGGGTCGAGGTTGATGCCACCCAGGGCTGGGCTGCAAGGGAAGGGAGAGGGCAGAGTCTAGCCCCTGGACAGGAGAGCTGGATGCTGGTGGTGACCCCCTTGCTGCACCCAGCGCCTCGCTTACCTGGACATGCCCAACCGCTGGGCACATCTGGCTCCCCAGCCCAGGGCACTGCTCAAAGGTGGCGTGCCACGGCTGGAGGGCTGTGGGGAAAGCACTGCGTCTGGCCAGGGCCACTCTGTGGGTGCAGACATCACCCAGTCTGCAGGCTGCCCCACGGCAGGGGAAGGTGGTGCCAGTCCCCTGCCCCAGTCCACACTGCCTGCAGCCTCCCCCAGGCCACCAGCCAGCCTGCCCAGCAGGGACCAGCTAGTGCCTGCTGCTCTGCCCCCAGCCAAGCTGGGCATCCCCAGCTGCTCGGAGCAGTGGGAAAAAAACCCTGGCTCCCTCCTAATGCCAGCTACAAGTCACGGCACCCAGGCACAGGGCACTCTCCCCACCGCCACCTCCCTCTCCCCAGTGCCTGGCAGGCAGGTCCTGGATGTGCCCAGGGGGTTGGGGAGAGCCAAACCATTGGCACAAGGTGCTAGGAACTGAAAGGCACTGGGTTTATTTGTAATAGAGCTGATGTCTAAATCAGTTAACAAAGACTAATTGACACACCTGCTTAGACAGCGGTGCAGGCACAGTGGGGGCCAGGCAGGCCCTCAGGAAAGGGATGGACCCGTTTGCCCAGGCCAGGAACCCCAGGACCCCATGTCACCCGCCCACTCCCCTGAGTAATGCCCTGCCTCGCCCCCCCTGCCGATCCCAGGACCCCCAAATACGCCTTAGCCACCCCCCCCTCCAGGGCTGCATCCCCACCAGGGACCCCCAGCCATGTCCCCCCCATATCTCAGAGCCACCGCCCCATCCACCAGGGACCCTCCGTCACAACACCCGCCCCCCCCCCCCCCCAATCCCTCTCACCAGGGACACCCAGCCAAATCTTCCCCACTAAGGACACCCCACATACCGGCGCCCCCCCTCCAGGTCCCTCCTATGGGAGACAGCCCCCCTCCCCCGACACCCTCAGCCACATCGTCCCCAACCTCCCCCCCATCCCGGGGCCACCCCCGGGCTCCTCTCTCACGGGCCTCCTACGCCCCATAAGCGCTGCCCACCCCGTACGAGGGACCCACTGCGAGTCAACCCCCTCCCAGGCCAACAGCCCCCACCCCCGACACCCTCTGTCCCCTTAAGAACTCGCCTGCAGTCGAGCCTGTGTGGCAGCCCTGGGAGCCAATCAGAACGCCGGCTCCCGGCCCGCCGACGGTAGCGACAGCACCTGCCTATGAGGGTGTGACCCCGCTCTCGAGGCGTGGCCGACCAGAGCCACACCCCCGGGTATGCCCACCCCCGGGGCGTGGCCGATCAGAGCTCCGACCCCGCGCGGAGGGAGAACCCGCGCTGCCGACGGCGCTCCCCGCCCCGGGCCCTGCCCGGCCCCGGCCCCTCAGTCACTGCCGTCGCTGTCGCTCCCCGCCGCCGCCTCCGGCTCGGTCTCGTCCCGCAGATCGGCGAAGAATTCCTCCCCACTGCCCACCGCCTTGCTGCTGAGGGCCCGCAGTGGCCCCCCCTTCTTCTTCTTCTTTCGGTAGTCGTCCACCACCAGCCCCCCCAGGGCGGAGATGTCCCAGAACTTCACCTTCTGGTCATGGGCGCAGCTGGCCAGGAGCTGCCCGCCCGGGGCCACCGCCAGCTGCTCGATGGGCTCCCCCAGGTGCTGCCCAACACAGCCCAGCACCCGGTTCGGCAGGATGTTCACCACCCTAGGGACCGGGGCGGGGGCCCCAGTGAGGACCTTGCAGGGAGGCAGCGCTCTGGTCCACCACAAGCCCACCTGCCTGCACCAGCACAGGCTTGGCGTGCCCTCCCTTCCCTTGTTCCTAACCAAGGCTGATCTTGTCCCACACCCTCCCCAACCCATCCCACCCCATCCCATCCCCCTGACCTGATGACTCCATCCAGGGACCCCACGCATACGATGCTGTCCGTGATGGGGACCATGCAGTCAACTGATTCGGCCCTCAGAGCGAAGCGGTCGCTGGCAGCCCCAAAGCCGTCCCAGTTGAAGAGGTAGATGGTGCCTTCGCTGGAGCCACACGCCACTTTCTTCCCCCTCTAGGCAAGACAGAGGACAGTAAGGCAGACACAGACCAAGAAACCCAGGGCGTGGAAAGGGATCCACAGGATCCTGCTCCATTGCAGGGCCCAGTGCCAACCTTCAGCAGCACAACAGACGTCAGGTCCCCGTTCTGCGGCTCTGAGAGCAGCTCAAAGCGCCGCCTCTTCACATTGAAGATGCCCAGTGTGCCATCACCACTGCAGGAGATGGAAGGGCCAGTCACGAGCATGGGACACAGTGCAGGGTTCTTCCCCCAGCCCTAAGGGAAGGCCCTATATGAGCAGAGGGGAGCCCAACCCCCGCACCACGGAGCCCCTGGTACCTGGTGGTCAGCAGGATCTTCCCGTTACCGTCCACGGCCATCGCACTGATGTACTCCTCCTGCTGATGGGCCTCCAAGACTGCGTTCCCCTTGCGCAGGTCCCACACCTTCAGCACCCCGCCATCGTCGCCCGTGGCAAAGATGTGGTTATCGATGGGCAGCACGCAGTTGAGGGCCGAGCTGCAGAGACCCCAGCCCCACACCAGCACAGTCACAGCTCACACCACGGGCAAACAGCTCCCAGAGCATTGGGGATGATACTCTGGCCTCTGCCTGCCCAGCCCAGCACTGCGTGGCCCTGGCAGAGGAGGGAAGGGGACACTGCCCTGGCAGTCGCTGCTTGGGACGAGCTGCCCGTGCAGACCTACCTATGGGCCTTGGGGAAGCGTGTTTCCAGCCGTCCCTCATCCACCGTCAGGATATGGACGGACTTGTCCTTGGACACGGTGAAAAGCTCTGGAGAGCTGCGTCAGCACCCCCAGCCCCAGCGTCCCCCACTGCACCCCGGTGCCACCCCACGTCCCCCGCACTCACTCTGCCCGTCCTGGGAGAAGACAACGTCCCGGCACGACTTGAGGTGATGCCCCGAAGACCAGAGCTGCCGGTTCTCCCCCTCGGTACAGGAGTACGAGTACCTGCCAGCACCGGGTCGGGCTCGCTGGGGCCCGCGGAAGGACGGGGAGCCCCGACGCCCGATACCCAGCAGTTCCTATACCCGGTACGCCCCGTCCCACGCGCCAGCGGAACCCCCACGTCCCCACTCACAGGTAGACGTCGCCGTCCACGTCCCCCGCCGCCAGCAGGGGACGGCCTGGGTGCAGGGCGATGGCGTTGGCCGTCGCCTCGAAGCAGATGTCCTCGGGAGTGTCCCGCAGCCGCGGCTCCCTGCCCACTGGCTCCGAGCACCCCTGGGAGAGAGCGGGGCGGTGGGGCCGGGGCCAGCGGGGCCGAGGCCGCGCTGTCCCCACGGGTGCTCACCTCCCCTGGCGCCGCCATGCTGGGTCCCCTCTGGGCGCAGGCGCTATGCTCGTTTGCATAGCACCACCCCCTCATTTACATGGCACCGCCCCGCCGTAGGACGCGCTCCTCTAGTGGTGCGCGACGGCAGTGCCACTCGTGGGCCGGCTGTAGCCCAGGGGTGACGTCGGGCTTCGATAACCTCGTTGTGTTTCGGGAGTCGGGGCACCCCTGCTGATCTGAGCCCAGCCCAGGCACATTCCCTTTGCCCACACAACCAGACATTCACGCACATTTAACGCGGTTTTATTATGGCGACAACATTTACACATCACAGGCTATACAGCAAACACTGGAGGGGAGAGCCTCAGCACAGTCCCACAGCGCAAGGCTCAGGGGGCACATGCTGCCCAGCCCAGAGCAGAAAGTGGACGCAGGGGGGGCAAGGAGAGCTCACGAGCAAGGTCCGGGAAGGCAGCATCATCCAGCAGGCCAGGGTTCTTGGAACTGGGGGAGAAGATACTGGAGGTATCAGTACTTGGGACGTTTCACCTCAACCCTGGAAGAGACAGAGGGGCAGGACAGGGGTGAGGATGCAGGGCAGACAGCTCTGTCCCCCTCCCATGCAGAGCTCAGCACCGAGATCCACAGTTTCACCCCACAGAACGGGGGGGGGGGGGGGGAGGGGACAGGGGGACGGGACAGCTCCTTGGGGCACCCAGCTGGATAGGGCAGAACTGTCTGGTCAAGGAAGAGCTCCAACACGGCCCTCAGGTCTGCTCAGCACTGTGGACCTGAACAGGGCAGGAGCACCCTGAGGGGACCAAATGTTCTCCACTCTCTTTCCAGACCCACTGCTGAGAGGGACAGCCCCTGGGAGAGGTGGCAGGAGACAGCCAGGCCCCAGCACTGCCCTGCAGCCAAGCCCAGAGCAGAGACAACTTTACTAACCCATCAGCCTCCAACTTCTTCCTCTTCTCGATGATCTGCAGAGAAAGCACAAAGTCCCATTACCCTCAGGGTAGCTGGCTGCTTGCACCCTACAATGCCTCTGCTGCAGTTGTAAGATACACCCAGGGAGAGCTGTAGCCAGGCCAGAGCAAGCTGAGGTGAGCTAAAGTCGTCCACAAGCTGCCTGGAGTTGAGAGAAGCTTGGCCTGTTCCCCCTTTGCTCCATTGCGGCCACCAAGGATCATTTGTTCTCACCTGCCCCTAGTCCATCCCTGTACCATTGGGGTGCTCATGGCCAGCTCACCCTGCCAAGACAACCCCCAGCTCTACCAGTTAGAGAACAGGGAGCTGCTAAACATGCCTTGTCCCCTCCAAGCCCCTTTGGATGTCTCTGAGCTGCAGCTTTTGGACATGTTCATCTGCTGCAGAGCCCAGAGCAAAAAGCCCCCAATGGGGACTGCTCCCAGAGCAACAGCTCCAAATGCAGCTCCAGATGCCTCTGCAGTCCTGAGGCCCCAAATATTTGGCTGATGCTCTCTCGCAAGGAGTGAACCCAGCTTCTAGAGAGCCAGCCCTGCTGCACATGCACACTGGCAGTGCCTGGCTGCCAGGACACGGGCTGGACGAAAGAGCCGTGCCTAGGACAGTGAGGGCAGGACTGTATGGGAGCTCTCATGGGCTACGCTGGCAGCTCATGGCCTAAACAGATGATACCCCAGCACTGGGCACTCACCGCACTGATCTTCTTCCACTGCCGGTCCAACTCTGCCTTGTCATTTGTCTCCTTGAAGCGACGGGTTTTGCGTCCCTCGGACATCTTGATCCCATACTGGAAGGCTGCCCTGGGGAAGGAGCAAGGCAGAGCTCACCACTTGCTGGGAATCCGCAGCCTGCTGGGGAAATGGACGCATCTGCCCCAGCCATGAGCCCATCCTCCAGAGCTGGCTTGGGCCCCTCAAAGCAGTGGCTGGGGAGGAGTCCTCAAGAGTGATACTAAGAGCGAAGACAAGCCACCAGGCCCAGGATCCACAGCTCCTCCTCAGATCCTCACCAGGGAACCCCCTTCTTGCTTTAAGCTCCCCCAGGACCCAGGTTTGGCCAGTATGGCTACCCCCACCCAGAATCCTTGCTCAGCCCTTCACAAGGGCTGCACTCACTTGGGCAGAGCCTCTTTGTTGTTCATGTATTCGCTGTACTCCTCCTGAGTGTCAAAGTCCCAGCGGCCCAGAGGTCCCTTCTTGTTACCCTGCAGTGAAAGAATGACTCAGAGCAGCTCCTTAGTTGATGCTGGCCAGGGCTTCTCATGCAGCCCCGCGTGCCCAGGCAAGATCTCAATCTCCCACTGGCTCCAGTTCAACGGGCTTGTGCACCCAGTCCAGCCTTGGGTCTGAGATCCCCTCCCCGAGAAGCCCCAGACAGGAGACTCTGGAAGAGGGAGGACTCTGGAAGAGGAGTGGAAGAAGGAGATGAGACAGAGCAGCACACCTCCCCAACACCTCTTGGTCAAGTGCCAGAGTTGCACATTTGCTCCCTGGGACAATAGATCCTGCCCAGACCCAGGCACACAGCAGATCAGCAAACCCCAAAACACATTCAACATCCAGCTCCAGGGCATTCAACTCCCCTGCACAAGCCTGCTTCTTTCCAGTGGGATCTGATGCCTAGTTTGCTGGCTGGTCCTAAAAGCTGGTGACAGCATACCTGATCCATTTTGCTGTAGTCCACCTCTTCATCGCTGTCCACAGCCATATCATCCATTCTGTAAAGAAAAGAAAAGTAAGGAAAGGGTTCGGAGTGGGTCCATGGGACATGGATCAGGACCTTGGAGCCAGGCTGCTGGCAGCCATCTCTCGTGGCCTCAGACCGAACACACTCAGTTCCAGGACCAGAGAGAAGTTCCTCCAACTGCAAGCCCTGTGGGTGAGCTGTACCACAAGGGCATCCAAGATGCAAATGCTCTTAAGATGACTCTGCAGGCTGAGAATGGTTCCTCTTCTGCTGATGGACTGCTTTGCGGCCAGAGGTCAACGAGCACATGAATTACCAGGGAACCTGGCAGACTCCCAGTCACCTCAGCCTCTCCATTTATAGCAGAGAGCAGCTAAGAAAAGGCCAGGTTTGCCCAAATCAAGGACTTGGGAGCATTTTAAGAGTAGGCTGCAACCCCTGACAAAGCCAGGCCTGTTCCTCCCAAGAAGTAGTGGGGCTGATGTTCAAGTTCTTGCTGCCAGAGAACATCAGTCCCTTAGCACACCCTGCTCCCAAACCGCAGCTTCTTGCTGCTTCCTTACGTAGCAGGGTAGCACTCAGCGTAGCTGTTCGACATGCCGAAGAAGTCCCCCAGCTGCTTCTTGTCTTCTGGCTTCTTCAATGTGACAACAGTTAAAGAAAGCACCACCACGTAGCCTTACAGCTAAGGGCTGAGCACAGCCAGCCAAAGGGCCATCTCCTGCCCTAACACAACCAAATTGGAAGCTGCAGAGCTTATATTTGGTGTATGAGCAGCAAGGTTTGGGCAGCATTTCTCTGCTACAGGAGGAAAAGCCCTCCCAAGTGAGGAAGGACAGTCACACAGCCATGCTCAGGCAAGGTCTGCCTGCAAGGGAAGCCCGACCCACAGTCGGCCAGGCTGGCACAGACAGTAAAGGATATGACTCTGCTCCCTCCCAGCCAGCAGCTCCAGCAAACTTCTCATTGATGGACTTGATTAGCTCCTTGGCTGAGCTGGGTCCTAGGGCAGAGAGAGCAGCACGCTGAGTTTTGGGGGAGGAACAATTCACCACAATACACACAGGGCTGCACAGAGCCCCCTTCTGCACGACCAATTCATTGGGATGGGGTAACAGGCAGAAGGATAGGCTGTGTATGAGGTAGAAGAGTAGGAGCCAGGAGAATATCGAGGAGCAGCAAACCAGTTCGAGCACTGACAGGGGCAGGCTGATCCTAGGAGACCTTGAATCCTCCTCAGCTTACAGCCAGCATAAGGTTGTTTGAGCTGGTCTGCTGCCAGGGAAGGATCTCCACACACGCTCAACCCAGGCTGGCATGCAGCAGCCTATAGGCACGAGACTCTTGACCCCAAAACCCTCACAGCAGGCAATTCCCTCCATCACAGCTGTTTCTGGGAGAACAGGGAGCTCATGCAGCCAAGCAATTCTGAAATCTGCAACCACATACAGCCTCACTCAAACATCCAGCCTCATTCAAATGTCCACACCACTTGACTCACCTTTGTCGATGTCTGTGGGCTGCAAAGAAAAGAGAGAGATACCATGTCACCTGGGAGGGCTGAAAGCAGGCAAGTGACAATGCTGCATGACTTGCAACTCCACTTTAAGACTCTCTGTGGCAAGCAGAGCTGAACCATAAAAGCTATTGGCTTATGCTAGTCCTGCCTTACTTGCTGAAGGAGAGGTCAAGCAACCAGCCACCCACCAGCCCCTGGCGGTAGAGACAGAACTCAACAAGAACTGAACACTGGCACATGTGGGAGCATGACCAGAGACACCCAAAGTCATCAGGGTGACCCCACCAACTCCACAGCTGCACTCCCCAAAGGGCAGAGATCAGGTGGGACAGTCCAGGCTTCACGAGCAGAGGCTCACCTCATCATCAGCCTTGGGCTTCTCAAAGTAGCTGTGCCTCTTCTTTTCCTCCTCCCGGTCACGCTCCCGGTCCCTGTCACGCTCCCGGTCCCTGTCACGCTCCCGGTCCCTGTCACGCTCCCGGTCCCGGTACCTCTCCCTCTCCTTCTCCCGTGGCATCTTCGCAGTGGAGGGCACATAATCCCCAATGTCTTCAAAGATGCTAGAAGTGGAAAAGAGCCTGCAGTTACAGGTGCTGCAAGAGAAGAGGCTCCCTTTGAACTGGAACCTAATAAAGGAGCGTGCAGCACCAACAGAGCTAAGGATGCCACTAGAACTGGCTTCTACATCTGTCAGAGGTATTGCTGCATTTCTGCTCTCTTCTGCTGCCTGGACCTGCTTCTTGTGGTCCAGGACAGAGAGCCCTTGCCTGCCTCAAGCCTGAAATAAAAAAGACAGAGCTTGCCTCCAGCCTTGTCCTACAAACTGCAGGTCCAAAGAGGCAGCTGGCTCCAGAAGTGCTAAACCCAGCCCTCTCTAAATGTGGTGAGCCAAAAAGACATTCCTTGAGGTAGAGACCTGTGACCCCACAGCCTGTGGGCAGGGAGGCACTTACTTCATATCAGCTTCAGGGGGCTTCTTCTCATCCAGCTTCCCTGCAAGGACACAACAGCAGTGAGAGGCACATCATCCACTCTGCCACCTGCACTGTTTCCTTGTCCCCAGTCTGGTTTCCAAGCCCCAAGACTGGCAGGCCTGGAGGATGTCCTGACTTCCTCTCCGGTTACCACATCATGTCTAGCCCCCTCAAGAAGCCATTTTGTCCCTCCCCAACATGGGACATTTCCCCCAAGGAACTGGGCCTTAACCAGGAAGAGTAAAGCATCACAAGCCACCCTTGCAGCTATAATTTCTCAGCAGTTAGTCCCCTGTGGTTCTGCCACAGAAGAGCCTGTCTTCAGGATGCAGTGCTCAGGGAGCTATAGGAAATCGCTGTCCTCTAAGTCCACTGCCCCATGACGCAGGGGAATGCAGCAAACCAAAAACACATCTCATTCTCTCGGGATACGCTTCAAGCATTAAGTGCTACTATGTGGTTCCCTTCAGCTCCTACCTTTGTCTTTCTTCTTGAGCTTCTTGTTGCGGGTCCCTTGCCTGAGGTAGGAGAGGATCTGTGTCAGTTTGCTGATGACAATGTCATTGGTGGTCAATGTGGTCTGTGCCTGAAAGAGAAATCCCTAAGGAAGCATCCAACTCCCTTCACAGGGAACCCTTCCTAGCAAGGCCTGCTCTGGCCAATTCAGACCAATGCAGTCATTGGATGCTAGCTGGGTACCTCCATGGTAGGGCAGTCAGCCTTGCTCCGGATCAGCGTGGTTGGGATATCTGTGTCAGCATACTCATCGTCCAGATCTACCACGTAGGCCATCCTCCCTGGCAGGAACAGCTCATTCCGCTCGTAGGCCTTGTTCTTGAACAGAATGCGATAGATGTTGCGACCTGGAGGGGAAGGAAACATGTGGGAGAGCTACTCTTACGAGAGCAATGGACAAGCCCATAGTGAAGCATATTCAGTTTATCAGAAACATCAGAATCACTTCCTAAGAGACACACTTCCTCCAGCCCTCAAATTCAGGACACCTACACCTTAGACTCTCCCCCTCCAATGGCTAGCGGTTTTCATTGCTCCATTCACCCTCCAGGATTTCTCCCACATTCACAACACAAGGTGGGGAACAGACACATCCACACAATCTTACCCAGACGGGTCTTAAATTCAATTTTGTTCTCAGGATCTTCATCTTTCCTGAACAGAAACAGAAAAGAACCAGAAGTATTATGCTAAGCGTATGCCTCCTCTGCATCTTCCTCTCTGGGAAGCAGCTGCACTCAGGAGTGCAAAATCCTCAACCACTCACTTAGTTTCTTTCTGGGGCTTCTCCATCATTTCCTCCTCTTCCTTCTCCTTGCTGGCAATCTCAGCCCGTACCTGGCCACAGAATAAATCCATGCATTACGGACCAATCCATGTCACTGCTGCCCATCAGAACCAGTAAGCCCACTTCCACCAGCTCCCCAACCCTTCATACATCTTTCCCAGAAAGAGAAATCCACACTGACAAGACTGAAGTACCTGTAAGTGGCAACTACTACCCTCTACCCACCCTCTCTACCTGTGGGTAGACAGGGTAGAAGAAGAGCAGCATGGTGATATCTGTGCTCACCTTCTGCAACAGCGCGAAGTCCAGACCCTTCACCAAGTGAGTGTGCTCCATGTCACCACCCAAGAACTTGGACTCCTGGATCAACTGTCGCCTCTTCTCCGCAGCAGATTTATCCCTGTGCAACAAAAATGGAGCCAGTTATGAGACAGCCCCTCTGGAGCAGGGTGACAAGACAGGGCCATGCTACAGGTTCACATACGCCTCTGCTGTCGGCCCCACAGCTCTGTAGTTGGCAGTTGTGCTTATCAGCTCTGTTTCCTCGTAGTCCTTGTTCACACCATCTCTCCTCTCCTTGGCTCGATCCCTGTACTTCTCGGCCAACTCCCTCTCACGCTCTATCTCCTGCTGGCGCAGCTTTGCGTAATAGCTGGGGTTGGAAAAAGAGCTCAGTGTTAGAGTGACACGTTCACACTTTTGATGCGCCTGTCAGGTAACAGCCCCCAACACATGCCTGTTCTGCTCCCAACCTCTTCCCCAAAAGCATACTAAAGCACCATGGGACACAACATGCCTGGAGGCCATCAGACAAGATGAAACTGCTGTACTGAGGCTAACTGAAGAGAAACTCGGTCTTCCCTTCCAAAGGGAAGAGGTCAAGTGCAGTTCTGCTGTGCAGATGGGCCCCAAAAGACACAATCACCAGTGCAGATGTCCCACCATTGCCCTGCTCTGCCAGACACCGGCAGAGCCTCTTCCGCTTCTTCTGGAGGTGAAGCTTCACACCCCCATCCTGCTGCCGCCCTCCCACATCTGTTCCCACAAGCAGTGACAGTCACTCAGCCTGAGCTCTTCTCACTCTGCTTGCCTCCAAAGCCCCAAAATAATCCAGGCCACTCAGGGTCCTCTTTGGTAGCCCAGGAGCTCAGAAGCTGCTTCCATGGGAGGAACATGATGTACGAAGACAAGTCCTGATGCATCGCTTTCCCCATTTACCTTTTCTTCTTCCTCCTGCGAGCAGCTGGGTCTTCATCTTCGTTGTACTCCCGGGGCATCCTGGAAAAGGGTGAGAAACCACATGTACAGTCTGCAGAGCCATACAAACACAGGCAGCTAGACAAGAATAGTCCCTCAGACACAGTAGGGCACCGAGATGCTCAAAGATGGGAAGAGTACAGCCCCATTTCTCCCTAATTCCACTCTGTCAGCAGAGAGAGGAGGGGAAAGCACTGATTTTCACAGAACAAAAATTAAATCTGCCTCCTGCACAAAGCATCTTAACAGCCATGCAAGACTCACTCTTATTTACAGTAGTCCTGACCCACTTGTTTCTCCACTTAACACACACATGTACAGCTTGCATGGACCCAAGCACAAAGCAAGGCCAAGGTCTGCTCCTCAGGCCCTGTCTGCACGCTCATTAGCAAAAGCCCCTTTAGACACTCCACTGCAGAGCGCAGGGGGAAGAGAGTCACAGAATCACAGAATCATATAGGTTGGAAAAGACCTTTAAGATCATCAAGTCCAACCGTAAACCTAACACTACCAAGACCACCACTATACCATGTCCCTAAGCACCTCATCCAAACGTCTTTTAAATACTTCCAGGGATGGCAGGAATGGAGCCCCAGAGGGAAAGTGGACATGCTTTGTCCTACAGTCCTGTGAAAAAAAGTCCTACTCACTCATGGTGGCGAGATTTGGACGGTGGCGCAGATGTTGGTGCGGCCCGTGGGGTCATGAGAAGCTTTCTGAAGTCTTCATTGGTCAGCTTGGACCTGCAAGGAAGAGAGGAAACAGAAACCATCATCCTCTAATGAGCTTCAGCAGCCTGACGGCTTCTGATGAGGCAGAGGGTTTGCCAGCATGTCCTGTGCGATGGAGTTGGACACAGGGTCTCCGTGGAGGGAGCCCAAAGGCTGCACTGCACCAGTCACTCCCAGCCCCTAGATGGGGGAAATCGGCCTTGAGCTTCATAGTCCTGATCCAGTCATGCCCCAGTGTCGTACTCACTGGTGGAAGGAGTGCGAGTCATCCACATCGTGGCCATCAGGGGCCAGGGGGTTGGAGAACGGTTCATCTGGGGGACAGAAGAAAAGATAACGCTCAGAGTCTACCTGCTGTATGGCTCCAACCCCTCCCCAACCCCCACAATCTTCCCAGCCTGGTCCCTGGACCAGGGAAGAGAGCAGTGTTCACCCACCACCCTGCTCCTCCACCAAAGCCCAGGCCACTGACACATTGGGGTGGCCTCACCAGGGCGCACGGGATGAAGGGGTCCTGGTGTCACTGCCCAGCACGAGACCTTGCTGACCCGCCAACCCGACTGACTCTGTGCCCTCCCGGTGTTCTAGTGCCTCCCCCAGGACGTGGCCTCTTTGTCTCCCCGGGGGCATCCTGTCCCCTTCACCTGCCACCTCCCAGGACTGCCCTTGCATCCCCTCCACCCCCAGAAATGCGCTATTGCCCTATCCCCTGATCGTACTCCAGCGTAAGTCCCCCGCGCAGAGGTTTACGCCCAAACACACCCCCGGTTTGTCCCCACGTTCTCCCCGAGCATCTTTTCACCCCCTGGGCTGCCTCGGAGTCCCATCCCGGGAGGCCCCCTCCCTCCGGCCCCTAAGGCTGTCACCGTACCCCTTCCCCCAGCAAGACTGTTCCTCTCACCAGGCTGGGGGTGTGCCCGTGCCCCCCGGCGGGTCCCGCCGCTCCCCCGCCGCAGCCCAGTGCCCCAAGCTCAGGGCGGGCCTACACGGCCGCCCGCCGCTCCCCTACTTCCCCGAGTGCCGCGGCACACCCCACCCGACGGTCAGATACCCCAGCCCCGGGGTGTCCCCTCGCCCCACTCACTGTCGCGCTCCGGCATCCCTCCCCACTCCACAGCCCCGGACCACAGCCCTCCACCACTGCTGTTCCCTTTCCCAGCACTCCCCGCGGCTGGCTGGCCCGCCCCCCATCCGCATTGGCCGGCTGCTGGCCGGCGGGCGCTACGATTGGCGAACGCTGAGATTGGCGAGCGCCGAAGCCACGCCCCCACGCTGTCGTCAGGAGCGGAGAGAAGATGGCGGCGGCTGTGAGGGGCATTGGGGGCGGGTTGGGCCGCAGCCTGCGGGAGCTCCGCATCCACCTGTGCCAGCGCTCCGCGGGCAGCCGCGGTGTCAGGTGAGCCGGGGCCAGGAGCCGCAGGGCGGGGGTTGGGGCGCCGCTCCGCCCGGCGCGGGGAATGAGGCACCGGCCTGCCCTCAGCCTGCCCGGTCCCAGCGGACTCGGCCACGGAGATCCGCCGTTCCTCCTTCCCTCCTCAGAGACTTCATCGAGCAGCACTATGTGACCCTGAAGAAGGCAAATCCTGACTTCCCCATCCTGATCCGCGAGTGCTCCGGTGTCCAGCCCAAGCTCTGGGCTCGGTACGGTAAGTCGGGGGTGCCTGCCGGGAAGCACCACCTGAGGACAGCTAGAAGCCAGCGCTGGAGTCTCGTGATCTGCAGTGGATGGGGGAGTTCAGCGTTTACAGTAAGGAACATTGATGGGGAGGGAGCAGCTGTCCACGAGGCAAGGTGGGGATTGACTTCAGAGAAGTAACGTGATGGGAGGCAAAAAAGGGACCTGCGGCTCAGAAGGTGGTTTGCCAGCTTGTGGCTGTGATCTCCCACCGCCGTAGGATTCCTATACAGAAAAATGTTTCAGTTTTTTGTTTTTCGCTGCGTGCTCAGTGAAATGCCAAGGAGGGAGCAGAAAAGCTTCTCTGCACAGGCTTTGTTTTCTTCCTAAAGCCATCTGGTCTGGACAAAAATAATTTAGAAACTTTCTTTCAAAGACACGCAATGACTCTTTAAGCACGAGTTTCCCAGTGTGAGTACATGGGCCAGCAGAGCCTGCTGCTATAGTGCCTGCCTCTTGTCTGTATGTGACTTGCAGGGAAATATACCCTGGGTAGGGGCTGCTGAAGCAACAGCAAGTTTTTCACCACTATTTTACTGAAGTGTTGGTGAGCATCTTGATGTGAGCAGGCTGAAAGCCACCAGGTTGCTTTGGGAAGGGGTAGTGGTCTCTGCCCAGCTGCTGCACAGCAAAGGTTAACAAAAAGAGGCAAGGAAATGTGTTAGGCTGCATTGGCTTCTCTCCAAGGGAAAGGCTGAGAATAAAGAGAAGGTGGAAACAGTAACTTGGGCACAGGGAGACACACAGGGGAGTGGGAGTGGTAGGTGTGAAAGGGTTGTGACAGGAACCTGGGCTGTGACACCAGTGGTGCTTGGGAAACTTAAAGCAGGGCTTTGGGTTGCCCTTGCATCAGAAAAGGACCAAGGCACCTGCTCCCTCTCTCACCCTCTGTCTTTCCTGCAGAGTTTGGAAAGGAGATAAGTGTGCCGCTGAACAACCTTACCATGGATGAAGTGGCCAAGGCCTTGGAGAACGTTGTGAAAAGCAAGGTGTGAAGACAGACAGTAAATATGCACGTGCTGAAGACTTGACTGATGATCTTTAATGTAAAACATGTATCTTTAATTTATCAACTGCATAAATGCAGCATGCTTACCCTGAGCTTCGCGCGTTGTGTTGAAAGCCAAAAGGAGATGCTAGAGGGAATGGCTGATCCAGCAGGGTTTATACACCACCTCCCTGGCATCAAGAGCCTGTCTGCCTGGGTTGCAGCTCAGCTCTGCCCCTGCACCAAGCTCTGGGGAGGCACAGGGCAGCCTGCTGGTAGCTACAAGGTGGTGACAAAGACAGAAACAGCTGTATCTTATCCCCGTGCAGCCAGCACTGGTGCTTACAGCTGGTGGTTAGACCCCTAACTAGCCCTTGCGAAAGCAGGGAACAGGGTGAACAAATGGTTTACTCCTCCTCGGAGTGCAGGGGGAGGGAAGAGAGGTGGCGTGGCCTAGGAGAAGGCAGACAGCATGGCATGGCAGGGACTGAATGCGGAGGCTCCCAGGGGCTGCCCAATGATGTCCAGCAGTGCTTGTGCCCGCTCCTGGAGTTCTGGGATGCTCTGATGCTGCTCAAGGGCTTGGTGTCCACCTTGCCTGACGAAGTCAGCAGCAGCCTGTGCAAGAGGAGAGGGGTGAGAGCTGGCTGGCTGCCACCTGAATAGCTGCTACAGCTGATCCTGTCTGTCCAGAGCCACCACTGTACAGCCCAGGGAATAGGGTTGAAGGAATTCCCCAGAGCCCTACCAGACACTGAAGTCCCAAGCCAGGTAAATCCAGCCATGCTGATTGCTGGCTGGGAGTGTACAGAACTTGAAGTAAGCACAACTGAATCAAAAGAATCCCCCCATAATAACCTCAAAGGGTACAAACAACTTGTCCAAAAAACAGTCATTGTCAATGAAAAGGAACTCCCCAGAGACACAAGAAGGGCTTCCACCCTGTGCATCACACAAGTGCCCCCCTTCAGGCATGTGTCTGGGTGCTGAGGAATAGGGGGTTAGCGTAGCAGTGACTGAAGGCAGTATTAATAATAATAGTCCACATCCCCAGCTTTACGATCTTGTGCTTGATTCTGGGGCAGGCACCCCCTGCTCTTACCTCTGGCCAGTGTAGGAAGAGGAGGTGCAGCAGCTCGAGGCACTGCCCCACCACTTTGGGGTCAGGTAGTGCAAGAGTGGGCAGCAGCAGGGGCAGGGCAGGCTGCTGGTGCAGCTGCTGGCAGTAGGCTGGCCCCTTCTCCGCTATATTGCACAGAATTGTCAGGACCTGGACAGAGAAGCCGTGAGAAGGAGTGAGCAATGAATGCTTCATTAGTGGGCAGATTCCTGACGGGCTTAGGAGAGCTCCACAGAACTCCCCATGTCCTCCCTGGAGGTCCTGCCAGGTGCTTCTGCAAAGCCATGTGCCCACCAACCAGTTGGATTTTGAATGTTCCTTAAAAGCCTTCTCCATCCCCACCCCAAGGCACTGTTCATCGCCGTGCCAAGCAGATGCAGCTGTACCATCCACCTCTTGGCAGAGCATCCCCCCAGAACCCCCTAAAGCTTTAGGGTCTTCCAAAAGAAGGTGGCAGCAGCCTCCCCGGTCCCACTCCAGGTGCTGGCAGGCCTGGCCACAAGTTCACATCTGCCTTGGGACCCCTGTTCTGCTGGGACAAGACTTTGTCAAGGGTAAATACAGACGTAGTGACTTCAGGGGAGGCAGATGGTGACTCTACCACAACACGAGACCTTCTGCCAAGCTGCTGCTACCACCCCAAGCCAATCTCAATTTGAGCACCTTGCATGTGGGATTCATGTTCTTGAAAGTCCAGTGCTTCCCCCCAGACCTGGGGCACAAGGCGAGGTCTTACCAACACACTGGCCATCTGGGAACATGGCAGGAGCTGCAGCAGGGCTGGGAGCAAGTCCAGGGAGAGCAGAGCGGAGCAGAAGAAGTGCTCATCTGCTAGGGTGGGCAGAGAAGGAACGTGTCAATAGAATTGAAGTTTCTGAGGGAGGTCTCTGTAGATGTCTTGTACCCTGTCTCATGGCAGACACCCTAAGTCTGCCAGCAATCAAGGCAGGTCCCGGCAGCAGCTCTGGCTCTGCTGACAGCCCCATGGGACACTCACCCGTGAGGTTGTTGAGCAGCCAGAGACACTCCTGTATGATGAATGGGTGCTGCTGGAGGAAGCACTGCAGGATGAGGAAGAGGGCGATGAGCAGGCGCTCATCCTGGATCTGGACTTCGCAGCCTGTCTCCTCTGCAAGCAGGTTGCTGAGACACCGCAGCACCGGGCAGATGAGCTGTGATGGTAGGAAACACAAAGCCCTTTAGCCAGACTGCATCCCCACAGCAATGCTGAGAAAGGCCAGCATCCTGCCCACGTCTTACCAGCTCCAGGCCCTCAGGAGCATCTTCAGGGATTTCAGAAGCCAAGTCGAGCAAGAGCGAGGTGAGGGCAGGCAAGGCCCCCAGTGACAGCAATGCCGTGTTGGCTGTATGGCTGCAAAGGGAAGGGACAGCATGGTTGTTCTTGGCACTCAGAGAAGGAAAACTGCTGCGGCCCTCAACAAACAATAGGGCCTGGAAATCTGTAGCGCTCTCCTGAACCACCATAGGGCTTATTTCATGTTTGAATAGCACCTTGTTTGTGAGCTTATAAGAAAGCTTAAAGCCCATGGAAAACAGATCCACCGCAATTATCCGTGCGGGTCTGAAAACAACAGCCCCAATCCTTCTTTGAGTACCCACACATTCCTTTCTGCTGCGGGTGCTGAAAGAGATGGCACTGGAGCAGCCATGCCAAGGCAGACAGAGATTGTTGGCAGCAGACAGAGATTGTTGGCAGCAGCCAGCCCAGCCAGGTGACACTGGGCCAACCCCAGAAGCACGAGGATTCAGGGAGCTTGGCTTGGGGAGTGCAGGGGACAACTCCAAACAAGGTGAGGCAACTGGCAGGGTTTCAGAGGACTAGGAACAGCCTCCTCAGGTTTATCACCTGTTATCACCCTATAAAGGAACTCACTGATCCTGCAAACAGTGTGTGTGTGCTCAGATATGAGAGTGGGAATGCGCAGGATGGCAGGGAAATTGCTTTCCCAAGGGAAAGGGGCAAGGGGAGGCAATCCAGGTCCCCTCGCAGGACCCTGAGCCTTTGTGCCTCTCTGTTTGGCTGCCCCCAGGGAACTCAAAATGAGGAGAAAAGCGTGTTTACCTACAAATGATGTAGTGCAAACTCCATGCAAACTCCACAGCTGCTCCTATCCCAGCCTTGAGGCCGGAGCAAACCAGTCGAAGCATGTGCTGGGGGAGAACAGAGTCCAGAACCAATCTGGGGTCAGAACAGCAGAGTTAACAGAGGCACAGGCCAGAGCACAGGCAGGACAGACAACTGACAGGGAGACACTAGTCCTGGCCACTGAGCAGGGAGCTGCTCTCCCTCATACTGGGGGCTGCATGCTCCAAAAACACACCTGAAAGAGACTCTTATCCAAAGGTTTCAGCCTCAGGCACCACTAAGGCCCAGCACAAGCTCTCCCTGTCCGTGGCAGGGCCTGGGGCCACTCAGGATACCTTGGCTGGGGTCACATTTTTGGCACTAGGGGCTGTCAAGCTGATCTTTTCCTTTGCAGGAGGAATGCAGCCAGAATTTCCCTGTGAGCCTACCCTGCTGCTCAACACTGTCCTTTACTGAAATACCAGAGCTGTCTGCTCAGATGAGGCTGAGGGAAAAGAGTCAAGCCCCACACCCTGATCTACAGCAAAACCTCCATAGTTCTGTTAGGATTCTGCTCTGAACTATTAATATCACTGGGATGGGAAAGGTAGCATTGTCCCTGGCATGCAAAAATCCCTGGGCGCCAGGGCCCATCCTGATGCAGGGTTAAGAGGCTCAGACTCACGGTATGATCTCTGTGGGGGCTTCCTTGGCTTGGAGGAGCTGCGAGAGGACGTAGCCCAGACCTTCCAGCACAGCCTCGTGCGGGGACTGCAATCAAACAGAACAAAGCTAATCCCACATGACAGAGCTGGGGGATCCCAGGTGTGCCAGCTGCCATGCTGGTGAGAGGGCAATACCTCTTTGTAACACCAAACCAAGCAGCTGAGTGGCACAGTCTCTCCATGCCTGGAGAAGAGGGGGCACAGTAGGAGACCAGGAGTGATAGAGCAACCCGTGGCCACACCAAGGCTGAACTGTGCCCCATCCCCACACTCACATGGGCTGCAGCTGTAGGGAGCCAGGAGCCCAAACACAGCAGCAGTTTGCAGATCTAAATGCTCAAAGCAGCACAACAGCCCTGCTCACTGTGTTGGCCTCGTATGCCTGCTGGACCCAAGCCGTGCAGAGGGGAGAGGCCTGCAGCTCCCCATGTTACAGACTGTTTATTGGCAAGCCACAGTTACAGATGTGAGAGATTCAGCTGGAGAAGAACACAAGGTGGTGACCTGAGCCCTGAAAATGGAGTGCAGGAGAGCCCATGAGAGACCCTCCCCTGCAGAGGGCTGTTCCCTCTGCAGAGGAGTCTCTGCCTGTGGCCACAGCTGGAAGGAGGGCTGGTAATTCAGTACTGTCAGCCAGCATCTAAAGGGCATAAGAAAAGGCGTCTTTTTGGGGCAGGGCAGGGGAAGAGTGTGGCTGAGCTATTTTACCCACCTGGATGCAGGATGCCAGCACTGGAATGACGCCCTGAGGCAGAAGCTGCTTCCTCACAGCTTCACTTTCTACTACCAGGTTCCCCAGCGTGTACAAACACAGCTCCTGAAACATGCCAGAGAGGGCACGTCACCTCCTCCACACTCCCCAGTCGGGACCCTGGCCAGCCTGGGCAGCCAGCAAGGCCTCTAGGTCCCTGCACCCCAGGACTAGGGCACACACTTCCCCTGAGTGAGGCAGAAGCTGTCTTCAGAGGGGTAAACATAGATGGATACTGCTGGACTCTCCAGCTACCCCATTCCCAGCTGTATCAGCTTCAATTTGTCCTTTTTCTATCTGGCTTAGGTTGGGATCTGATCACTTCTACTTTGGAGGTTTTTCAGGTTTCTAATTATTGCTATGACATTTCCCTGAGACCCCTCTAATTCCACAGTATTCTCCTGGAGACTGCCTGTGTGCTGCATTAAAATGTGATCATCACCTTGGGGTTGCACCCCATCTTGTTCCTTAGCTCTGATCCTGTCTGCTTCTCAAAGGAGCACAGTGTGCTGCACAAGGTGCAGTGCTCGGCAGCTGGCAAAACACACAGGTGTCCCAGAGCTACTCCAACTGTTCGCTCCTTCGCCCAGATCAAACTGCACAGCTTGGAGCCACAGGTGCTCTGCTCTTCCTCCCGACCTGGACAAAAGCCTGCCTGCTTGTTGCATGAAGGTAAGCTGACGAAGTAGCTGTCCCTGCATCCCAGCCTGCAGCTGCTCATTTCTTTCACTTTTCCAAGATCTTTTAAAACACCTAAACAGACTTGCATCTAGTATTTCTGCTTTACCCACCACACAGACACCAATGTATCTCCTGTACAGGCCCTGCCTGCATCAAGAGGCCAGACCACACATCTGATGATGGAGTCCAACTCCCACAGCCTGCAGTCCCTGATTCCCCAAATAGAGCTTGGAGCTGAAGAGGAGGAACCCATTGCAAATTGGGCAAACCACTGTGTCCTGGGCTGCAGCAGGAGGATTTGCCTGGCCTAGATGAGGCTTGGGAGCATTTAAGAGCAGCCTGCAGCTACCTGGAAGGAGGTGCAAACACGATGGAACCAAACTCCTCTTGGTGTTGGGACGGGGCACAGTGAAGTGGGTCTCCATATTTCCAAGACTTGGCTAGAAAAAGCCTCGCTGCCCTGGGCTAGCACTGAGGACAGTCCTGCTCCAAGGGGAAGGATGGACTAAAGACTTCCAGAGGGGCCCTTCCCACCAGCACTCCTATGTGAGCCATGTTAGGCTAAGGCCAGCCAAAAGAGGTCAACACCCAACCGCTACCAATGGATTACCAGGTGCCAGAGCCCTGGCAAACACAAGCACAGATCTCACCGTGAACTCAACGCTGTGTCCTGAGAGGTAGGTGAGGAGATAGGAGGTCACTGGCAGACATGCCTCAGCCACAGCAGGGTCACTGGAGTGGGAGAGCTCATGGAGACAGCGGGCTGCCTCCATCTGCATGTCAGCCAGACTGCTGGTGAAGAGCCCGATGAGTGTCCGGATGCTGCCCTCCAGCCTAGTAGAACCCAAAGGGTGCTATCATCTCCTGCCTTCCCACCCTTGGCCACATACCAGCTCACCCACATAACGACTGGGACAAAGGGCCACTCTGGACATGCCCTTGATAACAGCCATGCAATGCCAGACCTGGGCTGACCTGACAAACTTCTGCTGAGTCTCCTTGTTCCGCAGAGCCCAGCGGAGGCAGCTGAGTGATCTTTTCCTGTCCTCTGAACCCCTCTGCACACCTCTGAGCAGCTCAAGAACCTATCAAAAAATTAAAAGATGGGTGAATTTCAAGCAGTGCCAGGGT
This sequence comes from Mycteria americana, assembly GCF_035582795.1. Lineage (NCBI taxonomy): Eukaryota > Metazoa > Chordata > Aves > Ciconiiformes > Ciconiidae > Mycteria > Mycteria americana. Next base: position 22,215,305 of record NC_134372.1, read on the forward strand.
TAAGATTTCATCCTGTTAATGCTGGAGGCAAAGAAACCCAGGGCACAAAGATGGTCACAAAGAACCTTACTGTTTCTCACCGTGCCTGGCAGCGACTCAGAAAACACTCCCAAATCCACTCCCACTTAGGCTCCTCCACATGCCTAGAGGCTGGGGAAGACCTTGAGGACCCCCATCACCATGGAGAACATCATGCTCTTCACCTCATCCTCTGAGAGAGGGTCTGGCACGATCTCTGCTCCATCCTGTCCACCCTCCTCTGCTGTGGTGTCCTCCCGCAGAAGACGCTTGCTGACCAGCTGCTCCTGCCGCCGGGCTTTCCTGAGAGCTGTGATTGAACTGGTCACCATCACCACCTGCCTAGGTCAAGACAATTCTCCATCCCACCAAAGAGCCTCATTCCTTTTAACAGGGAGAAACTGCTAGTTCCTCTTCACGTGAGCCAGGAGGGTCGCATGAGGCAGTGACTGCATTTAGACCTTGCATGCCACAGGGCTGCAGGGTCGGTCATACATCAACGCATGAAGCCATGGCTGGGCAAACTGGCATGAAGGCAGGATAGAGGTGTGAGGACCAGAGCGGCCGCACTGGGAGAGACCCAAAGATGGCTTTAGGTAGACGAGACCTTGGAAAACCCAAACCGCAGGGAGATGGTTAAGGAAATGGGGCACCCAGTGCAGAAAAGCCACTTGGATTTAAAAAAACATAAGGCTGTAAAACGCTTTCCCGAGTGGGCAGGGAACCCACAGATGCCAACCATCCCGACCACCCCCGAGATGCGCAGCCAGATGGGGCGGGGGGCCGGGGCTCTGTTTGGGTCCCGCTGTGGGACAGAGCTGGCGGCCGCGGGGGCCCCCACCGGTGGCCCCGCCACCCACGGGGGGGGCCACAAACCCGTCCGGCCCCTCCCAATCCCAAGAGCTCTCTCCAAGGCCCAGCCCCATCCTGCCGCGCTGCCCCCTCCCCGCCCGGGCAGGCCCCGGCCCCGGCGCGGACCTGCCTCTCGCTCCCGCCGCCGGGCCCGCAGCTCCTCCACGCCGCGGCCGCCGAGCCCGGCCCCACGCCGCTGCCGGCTCCACATGGCGGCGGGGGGGGGTGGGGGAGGGAGGCCGGGCGGGGCTGGCTGCGGGGACAAGGGGTGGGCAGGATCCGGAGCAGGCAGGGCCGCAGGGAGGAGGCCGAGGAGGGCCGGGCCCGGGGCGGGGCGGGGCGGCGCGGCGCGGCGGGCAGGGCGGGATCGCGGAGGCGTCGGAGGGGCCGCTGCTGCAGTTGCTGCTGCTGTTGTCGCTGCCTGGTCCTCGGGCAGCCCCGGGAAGGGTGGCTAGGACAACTCCCCAGAGGCCGGGGCCGTGCTGCCCTCCCCGAGGGCTCAGCCAGTGGGTCCGCCCGCAGCTCGGGGAGCCCCGGGGGTCGGGGCCCAGGCACCCCCCTGCCTTGCCAGCTCCCAGCGCAGGAGGACCAGGGTCGGCCCTTACCGGGGCCGGGGCTCTGCTGGGGCACTCCCTGCCATCCCGCTGCTGCAGCTTCAGTAGGGAGCTTGGCCGACCCCCCTGCGTGGCCGGGGTGCATCCTGGGGAGCACGTGGTGACCCTCTTCAGAGCGGTCATGGCACAGGCACCAGGGATGGGGTGCAGGGCCTCCACGAGGGAACATAGACACAAGCATGCATGGCAGGGGGAAACCAGCCAGAGGATGAACTCCTCTGGTCTTGCAGGGCTGAAACCAGACAGCCTCTGGGCTCAGGCAAGGCTTCTGCTCGTGCAGGGCTGGATTGCTTGTTTGATGAAGCCAAAAAAGCCCAGAGACTCACCATAAATGTAAGACTATAGGGCTCGGTGTCCTGGGATCTTCCACAGTGGCGATGAGAACAAGAAAGTAATCACCCAAAAGATGGCTCCAAAACCACGTCTTTGAAGCAGGGTGTGGCTGGCCACTGAGGAGATAGAAGAGCTCATTTTTCCCCAGAAAGCCATTTGGGGGAATTTGCAGCTGGTGGCCAGGAATGAGCAATTAAAAGGTACCAGGCCCAGACAGTTAGAGCTGCTGACTTTACCCAGGGGAGTAGCGAGGAAAACTCGGAAAGGCAGCTACAATTTTTCCACAATGGACACAGGAGCAGTTTCATGTAACCTGAGAATGGAGAAGTGGAATCATGGAATTGCTGAACCCCTCTGTGCAAGGAATTGCTCAAGCAAAGGCAGCAAAAGCAGTGCAGCACTTGGCCTGAGACGCCACGAACAAGAAAACGAGCTGCAGTAGATGTAATGACCAAAAGGAGACTGTCCCTTCAGCCACCCCAGCAGCAGAGTGCCAGAGCGTGTGGGACAGGCAGCTCCTGCCGCAGCTCTTCTCGCATTGATAGTGTCTTTCTGCAATGCTGCATTAACAACAAACTGGGAATTGCATCTTCTAGCCATACAGTTTCATTGCCTTTCTGAAACCCTTTCTGAAATCCAACATAGGCAGAGAAATCCCTGGGGAAGAAAAAATTCCTGATGGATCTTTCCAAATGCCTGGTGGTCTCCGCTCACTGACGGTGGGCATTAACATTTTGGCATAGGTGCAGCCACCAGCTGCCTAAGGAGCACGGGGCAAGTGATGTGAGTTCCTTGGCCAAGCCAAGTTAGCCAGGTTGCCAAGGAAGCTGATCCTGGGTGAAGAAGTGCCCTTCACAGCATTGGGCTGTGCACGCAGTGGATGGGAATTTGTCCTGTCCCCATCCTACGTGAGAAACAGGCATCTGGTCATGGTCTGGGTACTGGGTATGACAGTCCTGTACCCTTCTGCATTGCCTCCTGCAGGGTGCTCAGCACCCAGTGGGCTCCAAGGCACAGCAAGCCCAGCGTATCTGGAAGCAAAGGTGTGTTTGGACTGGTCCCCAGAGTGCATTTAGGGCGCCTTTACCGCACTGTCTTCCGTGATCCTTCCTAGGAAAGTGAGCAGCATTGGCACTTAGACCAAAACCCTTCCCAGCCCACAGCTGCAAGAGCTCCTTGCTGCAGGGAAGTGAAGCAGAAGTGACTTGGGCGGTTGCTGCACGGCGTGTTGCTTCCCGTGGCACAGCCAGCCCTGTCCTGCTCAGGAAGTCACGCAGCAGGAGCAAGGGCAGTGCCCGGGAACCTGCCTCCAGGTGCCCTCCAGCCCCGACCGCGTGGATCTAAACACAGGCAGGAAGGGCTGCGGAAGTGCCAACGGCAGCTTCAAGACACCTGCAGGCACTGAGGTCTCATCCGGCTGGAGGCAGGGGAGGATCAGGCGCAGGAGAGAGCTGAGCACTTTCAGAGCTTTTGGCACCTAAGCCCTGGGATTTGGCAGCAGCTAGAGGAAGCAGCTGCGGGACAAGGAAACATTTCAGTCGTGAGCTGACTGGTGAGTCACTGGACAAACCCACCGCCGTTTCATGCTGCCCCCCCCGCCCATCCCCCCAGCGAGGGGGGCTTTGCACAAGTGCTGGAGCAGAGATTCTCCCCGGGAGGGTGGTAGGGTGGTGCAGCCCCGCAACGGCACAGAGAGGTCGGGAGAGTTCCATTCTCAGAGGTTTTTGAGATGTGGCTCATCTCCAAAATCAGTCCAAAGACACTGCCCTGTCTGGGTGCTCGGACAGAGCTGAGTCAGCACATTCTTAGGAGCCTTTAAACTTTGCTTGCTGCTTTTTTGCAATCTGTTGATAAGACTCTCCCGTCAGCTGGATAGCGAAGCAATACTCGGTGCTGACAGGGATGCATACAGACCCTCAGAAATTATTTTCTACTGTCCCCTTGGAGGATGGTAATGAATCAGATTGCTGGGTGAGAAAAAGGAAAATATGAAGCCCTCTGTTGCAATTTCCTGCCCCAGATTACAGTGCACGCTATGCAGAGAACAAACAGAGCTGTGGCTCTCCCATCCTGTGGTCAGACTGATACATCTGGCTTCACTGTCCGTAACTCGGCATTTCTGGTTTCTCCTGATCTGTGGGATTTCCTGGTTGCTTAGGAATGGGAGTCTCTGCAGCAATGCAGCCCAGGCAGGAAAGCACAGAGCCTGGCACCTTCTGCCTTGGGAGGAGCCACCCTGCCTTGCTGAAACTCTGCTTTTGGGGGTGGGGTGAGACCAGTGCCACTGACTCCCTGCTGAGGAGCAGGTGGCACAGGTGTAGCTCTTGGGTGTTTCACTGGTGAAACAGGCTAAGAGCTTTGGCCTCAGTCATGGCTGAGGAGCCAGGCGAGTGCTGATGGGGTGCACTGGACCCATGCAAAGGGCAGTTGGGCAGGAGTGGTGAGAGCAGCGCTGTGTCCCTGAGGGGTGGTTCTCTGGGGCAGAACCTGCTCAAGTCAGCCCTTCCATCGGCTGGATCTGAATGGTCCCCTTGGCTGCCACTCCCACAGGAGTGCTGCCTTTCACTGTTGCTCTCCTCATTTCTAGGCTGTTCACCATGAATGTGGCTGTTCTCCTCCTCCTGGGGCTGGGGCTGTTGGAGGCAGAAGGCAGGTGTTTCTTCAATCGCACTCAGGAGCACTGTGTGTGCTACAGCCTGTCCCAGGAAAGCCTAAGCAGCATCATCCAGTGCCTCCCAGCCTCTGTCGTGGAGTTTCGGGGGGGAGAGCTGGAGAGATACGTAGCCTTCCCCATCAGTGACCTGGACCCCTCTGCCATTGAAATGCTGGGCTCCCTTGTCATCAGGAAAATAATTTTTGGTGATCTTCTGGTGCCTGAGATACTCCTCGCCCGAGTCCTGAGGTTCTTCTCCTACACCCATGTGCAGGAGCTGGTGTTTGAGAGCTGCATTTTTGAGGGGAGAGGAAACTGGGCTGAAATGGCTGGCCAGGATTTGCCCATACTGTCCCTGTACTTCCACAACGTGACATCTGCCCCGCTGACGGGCCGCGAAGAGAACTTCTCTAGTCTGAGCAGCTGGCTGGAGACCCTGCAGGAGCTGGCTGTCACAGCCTCCCATGTCACCAGCCTGCCCTGTGGCATTGGAAGGGTGTTCAGAGCTCTGCACTCCCTGGACATGGCACGAAACAGCCTTGGGGATGAGAGCTTGATGCCTGCCTTTTGCAAGGGGGCTTTCCCTCAGCTCCAGGTACTGAGTCTGCAACGCAACAACCTGACATCCTACCACAGTGTGTGCAAAAGCGTGCAGCTGCTGCGTGAGCTTCAGCATTTAGATCTCAGCCAGAACAAGCTCATGGCAGACCCATCCTCCTCCTGCCAGTGGCCAGTGGCCCTCCGAATTTTTAACTTGTCTGGCACTGGCTTGGATGAAGTCCTCACACCTCTGCCTCCCAGTCTAGAAGTGTTGGACATGAGCTGCAACCATCTCCATGCAGTAGACATCTCCCTCAGCTCCCTGAAGAAGCTCTTCCTTAGCCAAAACATGCTGCAGGCTGCCCCCTCCATCAGGAATTGCCCCATGTTGGACACCCTCCACCTGGACAACAACTCAATTACAGAGCTGCCATGGGATGAGGTGAAGCTCCTGGGGCGCCTGTGGGATGTGGCTGCAGCTGGCAACCCCTACAACTGCTCGTGCTCTGGGGCTGGGGGGGTCCAGGCGCTGGCAGGCCTGGTGCACCTTGGGCAGGGCTGGCCCCAGGACTACAGGTGCCACTCACCCCCTCACTACCAGGGCAGGCTGGTGAAGGATGTGCTGGTCTCAGCGCTGCAGTGTAACAGTGCTGCCGTGATTGTTCCTGTCTGCGTTGCCCTCACCCTGCTCGGTGTGGCCGGGGCCATCTACCTGGTCAGATCCAGGCCCAGGCTTGTCCGGCCCTGCCTCAGAGTGTGAAGGGGATGTGTGACCATTCCCACCAGTGCTTCCCTGTGGGGACTCAGCCCCAGGGACTGCAAGGCCAGGAACTCTGTGGGAAGACTCACAGGACCCCCAAGTGCTGGTGAGGGGCTCTCTTGGTGTCCCCAGTCCAGGCTCCCCTGTGGAGCAGGACTGTCCCCAGTGTTATCCCACAGTGGCTGTGGCTTTGCCCATCCAAGTTTTGGGGAAACCCCCAAGCAAAGCCCCTTGCTATGCTTTATCCCAGGGCTGCACCCTCCCAGAGGGGTTTTCCTTATGGCCAACTCTTAACTCCCCAAGCCCCAGCGTGCACCCATTGCCCCTGTGATTTCATCTGCCCTGAACAAGAGGAGTTCAGCTCTATCATATTTGCACCACTGCAGGCAATGCTCAGATGCCCCAAGCCTCACTGGGGTCTGGTGGTCCCTGCCCAGAGCCCCCCCACCTTGTAGCCCTGTGCCCCCCAGCCTAGTTGTCCTTGCAGCCTCTGTGGCCCCTCTGCTGGAATCTCTCCTCACGTGGGGCTGTGGCTGGGCCATGGCTGTGAAGACATCTGGTTTGTGAGGATGTCTGCTTAACTGCTATTAGGCATAAGAGAAAAACCACAAAAGACAGGAAAATGAATAAACACCCCTATACACAAACGCTAACAAGCAGGAGGTAACAGAGACAGCAACCAAGACCCAAGCTCTCAAGGCACTAGTGGACGAATGCCTCAAGTGTGACCTTAAAGAGGTTCAACCAGAAACTTTTTAACTGATAAGAAGAAAATGGGTTTACTCTGGGTTCTGGGTTATTCAGAAAACATCTCATAGGAAAGAGAAAATTGATTATGCGATGCTGAGGGAGATTGAGGAAATACAAAACTTACTGGGGAACGCTTATGGGAAGGATCAAAGGAAGGATCATGGTGGGTGGGTGGGGAAGGAACAAGTATGGGAAAATGGGGACAGGGAAGAAGGTGGCTGGTCGTAGGTAGGTAGTGCTCGCCTGGCCAAGCCCTGCGCTTCATCCCCATGGTCTGTCCTGCCTTCTCATTAAAATCTACTCCTGGGTATTTTCTGTATCCCCTCACTCTCTATTCTGTTTGTGCATATGTGTGCATGACCTGCAAGCAAACACAGGCTGGACTAGCCAGTGGGTGGGAAACCAGAGTGTGGAAAGACCCAAGGCTGGAGCTGGAGAGTGGCTAAACAGGGCCCAGGGTCCAGCTGTGGATCCGTGATGGGCTTGGGGTCTGTTGTGTGTTCGAGGGCACACGGGTGTGCACCTGCCTGTGGGTTGAGGGTGGGGGTGTGGGATTGTGCCACCAGTCCACATCAGCCCTGAACAGCTGGAGGGGAGGGATGAGGCCGTGCTGCCCGTGTGCTTGTGTTCATGGGCGTGCTGTTGGTGGTTAGATGGGTGCTAGCAAAGGCACTGCTCTGCTTGTGTTGACCCGTGTGGATGTGTGTACATCAGGTGTCTGCATTTGCATCTTGGGGATTGGTGCTCAGTCTTGCTACTGGCTGGACCTGGGAATAGGGAGCAGCAGCTGCTTCCTAATGGATGAGGAAGGAGAAATCCCTGTCTGAGAATCCTAGGATTTGCTTTCCCTTAGCAGCACCCATGTGAGGCCCAACCCCACCCCTTGCTGTGCTCCTGATGGAGCCGCAAGTGCTGTTTGCTCCATTTGCAATGATGGCTCATGTCCAGCCTGGCATCACCCTCATGACTGAAGACATTTGGGCAGGTAGGGGCTCAGGGAGGCAGGGGAAGCTTTGTAATCTCATTCTGTAGGGGGAATGGTGGCAGATGGAGGGATGCGTATGCATCTCCTCATTGTGCCTGGTCCTATCCAAGCACAAGGCGCAGGGGCTGTCCTGGGACCTCTCTCCTATCTCCCACAATGTGCATTTCCAAGACCACATAGATTCTCAGCTTCGGCATTTCCTTTTGTGCTTTCTTGGTATGACAGATCTCCAATAAACATGATTCTGTGGTTTGTGGTTGCTTTTGGTGTCTAGAAAAACCTTCACGATAGTCCAAGGTCCCTTGTCTCCTGTCCCTGGCTTGCAAAGATGTCCCTCTTGGAGCCAGGAGCACGCCAATGGTGTGAGTGCATCCCAGCACCCACCTGCCTCCCATGGCCCCGCTGACTCCTTGGCTAGCAGGGCTCAGCCTCCAGAACATGCCTCCAGGCTGGGCTCGGTCCCTGCCGGCTCTGCCCACAGGACTGTGGCCGACATCCATTAACAATGCAAGGGAATATGATCCCCCTGTTTAGCCCCATCTGCTGCCCTGTCCAAAACAGCAGCTCAAGGGCTGCGCATACTGAGCTAGCCATGGATGCTGGGGAGGTGAGTGCCATCGTGGGGGGCATCACAGGGTGGTTTGGAGGGATCTGTCCCCTGAACTTGGATGCAACACGGCCAGGTGCTGCCCAGCTCCCCAGGGGCTTATCCAGCTCCTGGCAGGTGCCATGTGTGTGGTGCAGGACCCATCTCATTCCCCCTCTGCCCCGTGTCCTGGCAGGCCAAGCAGGATGTCTCCATACGAGCAGCCATGGGACTCCACCAGGCAGCAGGTAGAGCTGGGGCTGGGGACACCTGCAGTGTCCCAGTGCCTTCATCCCAAACCCCCGTGCCAGGTAACTGGGCTAGGGTGGCAGCCACAGTTGTGGTGGCACTGGGACTGCTGGCCACGCTGGTGGGGCTGGCCTGGGCAGTGGTGATGGGGAGGTGACGTCCTCCCCACCCCAGTGGCTCTGAGCACTGTGGTCATAGCAGGAGGGCTCAGGGATGATGTGAAGCCCTGGGACCCGGCCCCAGGCTGCTGCGGGGAACAGAGCTGGGGCAGGTGGGGATGACCCCCCCACACCACCCCACACTCAGTGTTTTCAGGGCTAGGGGAAAGCTGGGTGGCCAGCAGCAAAGACCCCCTGCAGCTTCTCTTTTGGGAAGGAGGTCAAAGTGAGAGTGGCAGGGACATGGGCATCAAGGGGACGAGGGTCCCCAGGGAACCAGGCAGGAGCAGGGCGCCCAGTCCCAGCCGTCTGCCACGCTTGGGACCCAGATGGGTGCTGAGGTCTTGTGCTGATCCTGCCCTACACCCCTAGGGGCCCCCTCTCTTGTGGGGGTAACCAGATAGCAGGGGATGGGAGGGTGTCTCCCCCCACCCCCACCCCTGCCTGTGCCAGGCCTTCCATGTCACCCCTGCCATCTCCATCCCAGTCTGCCCAGTCTCTCCTTTACCCTGCACTGGTCACACTGGGATGGGGGAAACCTGAACATTATCACCCTCCCTCCCTCGTGCCCAGACAGCTGCTTGACTGTCAATGGCATCTTCCGCTTGGATGCAGGACAGGTATTGTGGGCCCCAAGTCCTTCTTCTGCACCCCTGTCCCCAGCCAGATGAGCCAGGGACATGCTGGCCCAAGCTGTGGGCTGGGGCACCCAGCTGTGGTCCTGGAGGCACTGGGCACCACTGCCAGCTCCTCAGGTGTTGCAAGGCAGTGCTGGGGATGCAGGGCTTGGTCCTACGTGTGGCTCTGCTGGTGTTTCTCACACCTTCCCTGTTTCCTCTTGGGTGCTGGGATGTGGCTGCTGTGCTGTGCCATGCTGTCTGTGCCTTACTGCCCATGCCGTGCTCTCTTTGGCATGCTGTGCACCACTGTGCCGTGCCATCTGTGCCATGCCATGCCGTGCATGCTGTGCATCTACACTGTGCCATCCATACTGGGCTACCTGTGCTGTGCTACCCGTGCCATATCATCTGTGTTGTGATGTCCGATCCATGCCAATGCCCTCCGTGCTGGGCCATCTGCACCACGCCGTCTGTACTGCGCCATGCTGGCTGTGCCATGTGATCCCTGTTCTGTTGGCTATGTCTCTCCTACCAGGAGAAGGCCCTGGAGTTGGCAAGATCCCAGCTGGCCCTGGTTCCCCTTGGCTACAGCGTGTCCCTGCTGCTGTGGGACCCCCATGGCCCTGAGACCCAGCTACCCTTCCAGAGCATTGTCTGGCAGGTGAGGGAACAATGCATGGCAGCAGAGAGGTGACAGGGAGAGGTAACAGTGCAACTGCATGGTGCTGGGCTCCCAGGTCATTCAACTGACCCCAGTCCTGCTGGTATGGGTGTGAGACCAAGCCATGGGTGCCAAGAACCAATGGCTCCCAGCTTGACTGGCTTGTCCCCAGGTGATCGACACCATCTTCCAAGAACTGGAGGCCTTGGGGGGCAATGCACAGAGACTGCAAACTGTCAGCCTGGTCCAGGTAGGGCAGGAGCAGGGCTGGCCAGGATGTCCTGGGGTGGGGGTCCCGTTCCCTCTCTGTCAATTGCCAGACTCTGCTGCGCTAAAGGGGCATATATTGCCCCAGTACTGGCATCCAGTCCCTTATGCCAGAGGGTGACCAGGGACTGGAGACCTTTGGATCCCAGGTTTTCTCACCTCTTCGCAGGGCTTCCCAGGCATGGGAAGCCTTGGCTGCCCACGGGGCGTCTCCCAGGCTCCAGCAGCATGGTAGGAACAGGGGAGCCCTCTGACACCTTCCTGCCTCTAACACCTTCCTGCCCACCATGTGGCTGGGCTTTTCCGGCCAGCCACTGCTCCCTGTGGCCTGAAGGACCCTCCAGTGTATCCTTGGTTGGCACAGGAGCAATGCCAGCTCCTGCCACCAGGCTGGGCCCTGCCCTTTAGCTCCGGGATGCTGCCAGGGACCTGCCAAGCTCCACACAGGGCTTGGGCATTCCCAGGGCTCTGCCTTTCCCTGGGCCCGGGGCTGGAAAAGCTGGGAGTAACCCTGAGATCTCCCCTCTCAGCCCTTACCTGTGCATGGCCATAAGCAACCTGGGTCCCCAGTGAGTGCAAGATAGCCAGCAGCCCAGCACTTTCTCTCCCCCCACCTAATGCAGCCCTGTTCCAGGTCTGTGCCCATAACAAAGCCTGGGACCTGCTCTGTCCTGACGGCTGAGCCCTGAAAGTGATGGATGTCATGCTCCTAGGCCTGTAGGTACCTGATGCCCTGTGGTCAGGCAGCTACTCCTGGGGGGCTCGTACCCCAACATCAAGAATGAGGCTGGGCAGGGAGCATGGTGCCCAGCCAGAGGACAGCCAGGGGTATCCCTCAGGGGGCCAGGGCATGCAGGAGGGGGTGGATATAACCCTCTTCGCTCGCTCTTGTCTCTGTTTCCAGGATGGTGGAGGAGGCAATGGAAATTGCCCTGCCTGATGCTCAAGCTGCCATCAGTGTCTATGCCTGGGGGCTGGGTGCCATCCCAGCACTGTTCCAGGGCTGTGCACACCAGCCTCCCACAGATGGACACTCAGTCACACAGGGGTGAGGGACTCGGCCGATATCCCGCAGGGACTGAGCTGGGATGGTGCCTCAGGAAGGATTGGGCCACAGGGTGCCTGGGTTGGCTCCAGGCATTGTCACAGCCCCGCTCACCCACTGGTCTCTCCCTGGTGCCAGCAGCCTCTGTGGAGTGGGAGCTGGAGGGTAGCAGGAGCCAGTGGTCAGCCCTCAGGATCCTGGCATCCCCTGGGGCCCCCGGACCCTGCTCTGACCTGTACGTACTGGAGCTGCAGCTCGGGGCTGGGGCTGAGCCAGGTCCCCTCTCTGGCACCCCTGTGGTGCCTGCTGTGGGGTCAGGGAGGATTTGGTACCCAGAGGTGAAGCAGGAGGGACCCAGACACCCCAACAGGAGCCCATGGCTGGGAACCAGGGGGGTGCCACCTCCCCTTGGGGACATGGGCTTGCTACCAGCATGGCTAACCCATGCTCAGGCTCTTGTGGGTCAGGACTCAGCCTGCCCAGCGCGTGGGTCCCAGCTCCATCCCTCTCCTCGGGTGTTTCTTGCCCACTGTGCAGGGCACTGGCCACTGGCCACCTCCCACCTGATGCCAGCTGCCTGCCCTGGATTATTGAGCAGCTGCTGGAGGGGAACAGCCTGACATTCCTGCTGCTGTGTGTGACGCTGCCAGGTAGACCCTGGGACTGTGACGCTGCTTTGGGGTGCCCCTTCCCTGAGGTTTCTCCCCTACCCTGCCCCATGCCTGGCACTTGGTCACCGGCCACTGCCTGGGGACCTGCAGAGTCAGCGGAAGCCGGCTCCGCTCATCCCTGTCATCCCTGATGCTATGCCAGGCACCAGGACATCCCTGTGCTGGTGGACCCCCGTGGTCCCTACCCAGGGCTTGCTGCTCTCCTAGACATCTCCAGAGAAGAGATCCTGGTGGCCCTGGGGCTGGCCAGTCAGGTGAAGGGGCTGGCCAAGATGACCTCAGCCACCCTCTGAGACCTGGTGCAAGAGGTCACAGCACATTGAAGGGAGATCTGAGGGCTGCAGACGGAGCTGCTGGCTGAGCTGGCCTCCCTGAGCAGAAGATGGCCATGGCCCAGCTGCGGGGAGCCCTGCAGGAGCTGCAGGTAGGGAAATGCCCCTGGCCACCAGATGGGACCAGGATGGCACTGATCCTCCCTGGTCAGATGAGGTCTGGGCTCTGTCCTGGTGTCAAGAACCCTTGTCTGGCACTGAAGGCAGAGGCTGGGGGCTGGGCTGGGATGTGTCCTTGGAGCTGTGCTATGCCTGGAGGTCTCCAGCACCCCAGCAAGGACCCCCAGCCCCTTTTTCCAGGTGCTGAAGAGCCAAAGGTGAGAGAAGAAGCAGGCAGTGGCTGAGGTGCTCAGGACAAGTCAGACATGCCAGCCCAGTGCCAAGGTGGACACAGGTCAGGCCACGGCCCCCTCATCCTGGGACAGCCCAGGTGCAGGAGAAGCCCTGAATCCTGGTTGCATCCCCATAACATCTCCTCCTGCTCCCACAGGACCGGGTCACCGCAGGGAATACAGCGCCGGGCCAGCAGCCTGGGACCCAAACACCCCCGACCAGTGCCAGCCTGGAGCTAGCAGGTCTGGAGCACGGGGACAGGCACGTGCCCCACACCTGGGTGGCTGATATGTGGGCACAAAGCATCACTTTACATGGTGGAAAATGGCTTCACTCAGGGGCTGGAACAGGCCTCAGTCCTTCATTTAAACTGGCTTCTTCAGCCCCACCACATCACGCTCATTGTCAGGCTCAGACATGCCCCTGGCCCCCAAACCTCTACCAGATGAAACAGATGCCTTCCTGCAGGGAGGACAGACACGTGTGCTGTTGAACCACAACTTTAATAACCCCGGCCAAAGCCAGCAGTGACTTCTGCCTGCCAGGAACTCACTAGCCACAGCATTGGTACAAATTCAGGTGCCATCTCCCTTTTGGGAGCAAGTGAAACAGTTCCCACATCCCGCTATTCCCCATCCACACAGAGCAGCGACACCATGCCCAAGAAGGGGAAATGGGGCCTAAGGACAGAAGCCCCTTCAGCCAGGGGCTGGGGCAAGGGGTGGGCTGCAAACCCACAGAGAGAGGTGGGAGAAACACCTCTGGCTGTGGCATGAGGCTCTCCAGGCAGCAGCACCCAGCTCCGTGCAGACAGCTGGTACCTCTACAGACCCAGAGGGAGAAACCCTCTTCTACTCCTCACTGGGGGCTCAGAGGAGGGAGTCACAGGCCAGCAGGGGTCACCTCCCACAGCACCAAGGCTCCCCTGAAGCCAAGGGCTGGGGATCAGCTGGGCATGTCGGATGGACATGGCCCCCCTGCCACAGGGAAGCACCACCCACTCCTGAGTCAAAACAGCATCAGACCAATGCTGGCCTGGCAGCAATCATGCAGCAGGGCTGCCTGTGTGCAGAGCCCACAGCACAGCAGAGCTAACCACTGCAGGAGCATTTACAGGCACAAGAAACAGGTGTGCTCTTTGGTGCAGGGAAGATGGGGGAAACAGCTTGAAAATGCAATACGCCACAAGAACGAGGTGCTCAGGACCCACCCGATCGTGCAGGAACCCCCTGGCATAGAGCCCAGCCAGGATGGAGCAGGGCCCAGCTTCCCCCCTGGAAACAGGGACAGGGCACTCTCCCCCTCAGCACTCCTCCTCCAGGGGCCCCTTGCTAGTCTTGCATGCACCCACCAGTAATGACTCCCTGCAAACAGTATGGCGGGGAGGCTGACAGCCAGAGCACTGCTGTGCTTCCAACACCAGCCCCAGCACAAACACTAAACACCCTGAGGCACGAGTAAAGACTGCCCTGGTGCATGCAGGGCAGGAAGGCAGCAGCTATGTGACCCCATAGTACAAGTGAACAGCGAGGCTGACACATGAGACGGCAACAAAGAAGAGGAGGGTGAGCTGCAGGTTGAAGAGGGTGGCTGACAGGAGGGCGTTGACCAGGATAGAGCACGAGATCACGAAGAGCCTGGTGATGTTACTGCTGTGCTTCATGACCACGGACATGATCAAGCCGTTCAAGGCCTGGCTGACCACAATCACTAGCACCCAGGAGGAAAAGCCCTCCAAGAAACTGCCCTCTCCACTGCTCCAGAAGTAGCCGATCAAGTTGAGCAGGACCCCAAAGAAGTAAAGGAAGAGGTTCTGAAGGCTGAGAGGCAGCGCCTGGGTTTTCAGGATGGCTTCTGTGTAGACAGCAGACAAGCCTGATATCAGGCAGTACACTGAGATCAGGAACAAGCCCACCAGCGTGATGTGCAGCTGCATCTTGGATGGGCTGCCAGGGTCCTCCAGGCCGCCACAGCTGTAACTCACCCCAGCAGCCACCAGCAGGAAGAGAGCCAGCCATTTGCGCATGCTGAGTCTTTGGCGCAGAAAGAGGCTGTAGAGCAGTGCAGTGCTGACAATCTTTAAGTTACTCAAGACCTGGTAGGTGCTGGGATCCATGAAGAGCTGCATGTGAACCACCAGGTTGTTGTTGGCAGCATAAAGGAGGGCAGAGAGAGCGAAAGGGGCAACGTGGCGCCACGACACGGCAACTCCCAGCAGCTCCCGGTTCCACGTCAGCAGAAACAGGAGGGAAAACACCAGTTTTGTCAGCTCAACAAGAACCACAACGGACGTGGAGCTGAAAGGGATCAGCCCGTCCACCTTGCACAGGGTCAGGAGGGGAGCATGAGAGCCATATATGACTACAGACAAGACCAGCATCAGTCCCCACAGCCCCCTCCAGAGCACCTGGTTTGCAGAGCCAGTAGCATTACCAAATATCACCATTTTCAGGTGGTAGCCAGCAAGGGCAAGCTCCTGTCAGTGCAGACAGGCCAGTCAGACTTGCATCCTAGAGCATTCAAGAAGAGACCAAATACCATGAATTTAATGAGCCTGATTAAAACAGGATGTTACTCGCTACATTTCTGATGCAGTGGAAGAGAATCATTTTGTCTTTCGTTAGAAGAGAACTACAAGCCTCCCCAGGAAGCCACACAAAGCATGTTCCTAGGGCAAAGCGGGCACTTGGAGGAAAGGCATATGGGTGGTAAGCATGATGACATGTCACAGGCAGCCTTTCAGTCTGCAGGGGCATAGGGAGAGGTGAGGTTGAAAAGGCAGCTGGCAAACTATCATGCTTCCAAGCTACTGCGGGTGAGTGGAGTGATCACCAGTGTCATGATGCTTTAATAAATACCCCATAACCCGACCTGCTGATGTCTCGCAATGATGTGGTATAAAGCCCTTTTCCAGTGGAAAAGAACAGTGTACGTGACGTACCTCTGAAAGCCCTAGGAATCTTCTGCACCTGCTAACTAAGGAGCACTGTTCCTACAGTCACCACTGCCAAAGGGCTCTTTGCTAGTCCCGACCTTTTTTCAGTGAACTGAAATAGTCCCGGACTGTCTTTTCAACATTGGGGACGGTGTAGTTCTGAGCAGCATATATCCCTGTGCAGGTCCCAGCCACGAATCCCAGGACGGCCGAGAAGCGAAGTTTGGCTACCAGGTAGCCTGCCAGGAAGCCTTTGAAAAAGGGTGAAGCCAACACAGAACCATCCTGCGGAGAAGAGTGAAGACTGAAGTCACCGGGCAGGGTGGGCTTGCACAGGGAATGCAGAGGAGACGTGCCCCGGGGACTTTTTTTTTTTTTTTACCAAGCCCCCTCAAGACGGGTGACTGGTCCGCCCCGAGGCACACGGGTCACCACACACCGGCGGGGGAAGCGCGTTACCTGCCCCACGCCAGCGTGCACCTCGTCCTCCACCCTGCGCTGCAAGCTCTCCAGCTGATCCTTCAGGAAGGCGAGGTCTTTCAGCTTGGGCAGCGGGTCCTGGGAGAGACACACAGACTGATACCCAGCCCCACAGGAAGCGTCCGGGAACAAAGAACCAGCACTGCCCGCCGCACCAACTCACTCACCTTATCGTCCGCCATCTTAGCGCAGGCGCTGCCCGCCGCGCAGGCACCGCCCCCTGCGCAGGCGCTGCCCTCCGCTGAATTGGGCCGCAGGGAGGCACGTGACGCTTACCCCCCCCCCCCCCCCCCCCCCCCCCGCCGGCCCGCCCAGCGCCATCTTGAGACGGGGCGGGCCGGGCGCCGCCATAATGGCGGGCGCGGCGCCTCCCCCCTGAGGGCCGGCCCCAGTACCGAGCCCCGCAGAGCAGCGGGAGCTCCGGGGCCGCCCCGGGGGCGGGGGGTAGCCAGGAGCTCACGGCCGCCCCCAGCGCGGTCTGGACTCCTCAGAGCGCCTGTTGGGGCCCAGCCGCTTTCACGGCCCCCGGGGTGGGGAGCTCTGGCTGCTGCTGGCGCGACCCCGGCAGCCAGGGACTGAGAAGAGCGGTTTGGCCCATGCATGTAGGAGGGAAGGGCCTTGGCGGGCCTGGAGCGGGGCTGGGGGCTGCAGCCGCTGCTGCTGTGCCCGTGGCCCTGCTCTGCCCCGAGCGGGTGGGAGCTGCTGAGGGTTGTGCATGTGATCGCTGCCCTGGGACGGCAGGGGCACGGGGGCCTTCAGCACAGGATGGGTGCACATGTCTGTGTCTCTGTTCTCGGAGAGATCCCTTTGCATGGCAGTTTCTGTTGGCGAAGGTCCGAGGATCAGCCCAGCATCCACCCTGGGCATTCCAGGGGGCATTCCCCTCCCTGGCCCAGCAGGCTGGTAGGGAGAAGTCGCAATGGCTTGCTAGGCCTTGGCAGAGCATTTGTCAGAGCTCAGTGTTCAGGAGTCCCCTTATCTCTGTCCCAGAAGATGCTGCTGTGGTGCTGGGGTTGGCTGCAGTGCTGGAGTGGCCCCATGTATTGTTGCTCTCCACTTCCCCTGCTTGCCCTCTTTAACCACACAAGCAAAGCTCTGCCTTGGGCTTGGGGTCCCAGTTACAGCCTAGTGGGACAGACGCATCCTGACACTTGGTGTTTGTTCAGGTCTGGGGAGGGAGCAGCAGAAGATGAGCAGGAGGGTCTGTGAGGGGTACAACAAAGAGGTGATGCTGGGATGGTGCTGCCTTTGGTTTCTAGCCCACTGGTGGAGGACAAACCGCAGCATGGTGTGGGAACAGCCTGCCAGCCCCGCAGGGATGGTTTTGGCAAGTGGAGATCACTGCAGGAACGTCACATCTGCTGCATGGTGACAGAGGCACAGGAGGAGGCTGGGCCTAGCCTTTGAGTCATTGTCTTTCCTCTTGCTCCCACTGCCTGAACTGAAGAGGGAGGTAAATGGGGTCCCTGATGATAGAAACCTCCATCCTCCTCTGCCTTCATGCTTCATGCTTCCGAGTGTCGTGCCGTGGCTTTTCAGCATAGCTCAGAAGTTAGCTGAGGTGACAGCAAGTTGTACGGAGCTGTGGCTGAAGGAATCACTTGTCGGTCTGTTTGCCTCTGTAGTCTAACAGCGTAGTCTAACAGGAGCTGGTGGAAGGCCAAGGCTTATGTAAAGCTGATAAGGGGGATACAGGCTGGAAAGCAGAACGTCTAAACAATAATTACTGTCCTTGGGAGAGAAGCACATCCTGAAGAAATATGTAAGCTAATTAAAATGTTTTGGGAACCATCTGAAACAACTAGTAGAAGTGTGATAAGAAGCACCCTCATGCAAACTATCCTCATTGTAGTACTAAAAGTCACACCCCTCAAGCTGGAGACCCCGGCCCAAGCAGAGACCTCTCACCTTTGAGCATGCATAGAATATTAAAGTAGCACTGTAGCTTTAAGTTGAAATAAGAGAAATGTAGACCAATAGAAAACTGCTTTGTGTAATTACTTATGCATATGCATAACTGGACTGCATAAATACTGTACCTGTATGACTGAACTTTGTGCTAGCTTTGCGGAGCTACCACTTAGCATCCATCTCTGTGCAGACATGAAATAAAAATACCTCTGCCCTGTGTGTATATTGGCGTCTCGCACACTGGGTAAATGACCTCACACTTGTGGGATAACACCTCTACCTGCAGTCTTCCAAAGATGCTGTGATCCACTTGTTGGCAGGGGCTGCTGTCAGAAGAGGTGACATGTGAAGGAAAGTGTCAAGGTACCAAATGGAGTAAAGGCAGCTGGGTGAGAGAGTCCAGAGCTGGGGTTTGGAGGAAGTGCTGTCAAGGCTGGCATGGCCTAGCTGTGATCCCAGGCTGCCAGGACCTGCCCCTCTGCAGCCCCTGTTCCCTCAGAGTCTCTTCCCAGGGACGTATGGGGACCAGGCTGAGGAGATCTCTGCTGGTTTGCCTGCAGCTGTGCCATAGGGGATCAGCTGGCACCTCAGTGCGGATGTGTGCCCCGAGGACATGAGTCTTGCCTTGCTCATGAGCAGTGATGCAGGGCTTGGTTTGTCCTTCATAGCAGTGAGGATATTTTACGAATAGATGACCATTTCTCCCTTGCCAGCCCAAGAGGGAGATGTTCCCCTGTGACCCGGGCAGCAGCTCACATGGTGCACCTCTGTGGGCCTGGCAGTACGTGGTGCCCATTGTAGGGTACCATGCCTTCAGGCCCACATGGGTCAGCTCTTGTGTCCCAAAGGGCCCTGCTGTGTAAGTTTGTGTGAGCAGATGCTGTAGGTGTGGATGGAGAAACAGCTACCACAGAACAGCAGGCCAGAGAGGAGAAGTACATGCTGAGAGGCAGCCTGTGAAAGTCCCCCAAGAACTGATGAGAGACTGGAGGCTGGCATTGGTTTTGAACCCACAGGAGCTGGTGAGCATAGCTCACCACAATGCTCCCAGCACAGGCGAGCATCAGCTGGGGGTCATGTAACTTGTGCCAGGTCCATTGCACACAGCAGGATTTTATACAAGCATCTGATGAGAGAAGAGTCCCTCTGATGGATATTGCGAACACCTTCCTGAGGGTGTCTGGTGTGTCAGTGCAACACTCCACTCTGGGGAGCAGCCGGGGTCGGCTTCCAGGTGTTGATGCCTGAGCGGGTGTGAGTGACCCTTGTGAGTTGGTGACTGTACTGTGGGGCTGGTTATCTGCGGTTGGTACCAGCTTCAGTCTGTTAATAGCAAATGCTTCATGGTCTTCTAATGGACATTCTTAAAGGTCTTCTTAAAAGGGAATTTACATCACTTGAGCACCCCTTCCATGTCCCCCTCAGAGGGGGAGCACTGGGAAGCTACAGAGCTGGGGACCCCTCTCCATCTGTGTGTGCTGCAGTGCCTTCAGGCACTCCAGGCCAGCAGAGAAAAGCCAAGGGCCACCAAAGGTCGCCACCTCCCAAAAGTAGCAGACAGTTGCCGATGTGTGTGCAGTCCTTGTACCACCAGAGCAGGTGAGGGGGGGATTCACCCCGTAGGGCTGGCCAGGAAGAGCATGTTGTTCCCACAGCCCATGCAGGAGATAGGACAGCTCTTGGGTGAGGGTGTGCTGTCCCTGGCACTTGGAGGGGAGCTGAGCCCCAGGGATTGCTATCTGCAACGTATTTGTTAGTGAAAAGCTGTGTGCGGGGTGAATGTCTGCTACTGCAGCTCCAGCCTAGAAAGATGTAGAGCACAGAAAGGTAGCAAGCGGCTTCCAGTGTAGGGATCTGTACCAAAATATTAAGGGCTTGAGTCTGTGTCTCATCCCATCTCTGCTCCTTCTCTTGTGGCAAGCCCTCGTGTTGGGCTGCTGTTGTGGGCCTGGCAGACAGCTGCACTGGAGGCTCCAGTGACTGGTCCTGTGGCTGGTGTCAGGCACAAGTGGCAGGACATGTTTGGTCCCAAGTGTGGTGTCTCATCCTGTGGCCCAAGATCCCTCCTGCCCTTTTCCTGGTCCTAGACTGTAGTACCAAGACAGCCATCCTTTTCCCAGTAGCGAGGGGTGGAGGCAATCCCCCTCAGCTCTTTCCTGCTGCTGGTTTCAGGGCAGAGATAATGGTCTCTGGCCTCAGGAGGCTGCGTCCAGCCCAAAGCAGTGTCAGGAGCAGGAAAAAGAGACAAAACATGTTCCAACCTAATTAACCCCACTTCCTCTCCCTTTCATGAGCAGGATGTGTTTGTGCAGACAACACTGTGGGCTCTTTCCTCAGTGGTTGAAGCAACTCAGATGTCAGTGCTGTTTTGCTGGGGATAGATGGTGACTCAGGGCATCCTCTCTGCATCCATGTCTGCCATGGTTACCCAGGTCACTTGTGCCCTGAACAGCTTTGTGCCATACCAGCCAGGTCTGGGAGGATGCTCAGCTATTATGGAAGCAGCAGGTTGGCTGCACTGGCTGGCTCCTGCTCTTACTGCAGACCCCAGCACCAGAGGCCAGAACAAAATTCATGAGGAAAGAACAAAAATGACTCCCTGAAGCTGACACCTTGATGTTACTATTTAAAGGCTAGAGCTAGCAGCTCTTTCTTTGCTAGTAAGAGACTTGGCTTAGTAAAGAGCTTGGCACAAGAAAGGACCCTGTGCAGGCCCCTGAGCCACCTGTGACCCCAAACTGGCACCCAGAAATAACCCCGCTTCCTACTTGGTGCTTTAAGTTGTTTTTCCATTTCTTTGTCTGCTCACCTTTCTGTGAGACCTTTCTGTGAGACGGAGTATGGGGACCATACTCTGTCTAACATATCCGTTGAAGGTGTGAGTGAAACAAAAACTGCAGCACTTTCAGTCTGGGAAATGGGCACTACAGAACTACAAGCAAGACTGAGGAATTGTGAGAAATGCATGTTTCAGATGCTTGGCTAACAATTTAATTAGAAACTAGGATGTTGGGTTTTACATATATGTTACCCCTATGGATGCTACACCAGGATTTAAAGGCTCAAGGATTTAAAGGTGTGAATTTGCAGGCACAGCTGTGTACTAAAACGGGCAGTGTGCAAGAGCATTGAGACAGCCCTGTAAAGGCTTCTGGACTGTCAGGCTGCTGGCTCTCAGTTTATACGCACTCCCCATATATATTATACTGCTCCCACTGACCCACTGGGAACAGGAAATGAAAGGGACTGTGAAGTCAGTAGCAGGTGCAGCACGAAGCAGAGGTGGTTAATTAATAGCCACTTTAACTCCAAGAGATGTGAGAATCCAACCATGGCTGACAGCCGAAGCGCTGAGCTGCTGTTTTCCTTGCTTTGCAGGATGCCAAACATTAACCACAGAGAGGCATGAACTTAGTGAACCTGCCATTTTCCTCAGCCACTTCAAATGAGCCCACCTTTCAAGCAGTATTTTTGCTACGTGAAAGGTAAAAAAATATCAATGTGATTGCAAGGGCCTTTCTTGGAGCACAACCGCAAAACTTGAAAAGTGCAACTTAGTGCGGGCCGATTGTGAAAATTTGAATATT
This sequence comes from Mycteria americana, assembly GCF_035582795.1. Taxonomy (NCBI): domain Eukaryota; kingdom Metazoa; phylum Chordata; class Aves; order Ciconiiformes; family Ciconiidae; genus Mycteria; species Mycteria americana. The sequence goes on from NC_134372.1 coordinate 22,236,645, forward strand.
GCTAAAAAGCAACAGTTGAGGGCAGCATAGCACCACTGAACAGTCATTGCTGCTCACCTCCTTTAGCTGTTGCCTCATGAAAGGTGTACCCATCGCCAACCTCACAGGCACTTTTCTGCACTTTTCTGCAGCAGACGACGTGCGCGTTTTTCTCCACCGAAGCACACGACCTTCCCTGGCTGGCATGCACACCTATCTGCCAATAACTTGTTTTATTTCAGCCTTACGAAGTGACCACCACTGCATAACCTGGTTGTAAAGCATCATCATACACATAGTGTTCTTTGCTCTGGACGTGCACAGTTATCAACCAAACTCACCTGCTCTTTAGGAATTACATGGATATAAGATTTAAGGATACAAATAAAAGTAGGTCCTGGGGAATCTTTTTAACTATTGTCAAACTTCAGAAATAGTTACCTTTGGCTTCTTCTTGGCTCTTGCCCCAGATACAGAAGCATCCTGCATTTGCAAGGCTCCATATTTGACCTTTTCAAACAGTCAGAAACTTTCTGCCCAAAGGCTTCAGGGCCCAAGTTTCAGGATGAGTTTGTAGCTCCCAGGAGTGGAGGGGTGGAAGCACAAATGAAGCTGAGAACAATTCCTGCCTCTCAGCACCAGAGAGGGTATTACAAGTGACTCAGGTTTGGGGGTCTTCTAGAAGATCTGTTTTGTTAATGCCAACATTTATATTCAAGCCACTGCATAAAATCTTTAAAGAGTCAAAATTGACTCTTGGTCTTCCATTAGAAAGAAGTGTTACAGCCAAGGTATATACTTGGCATAAGACTTCATGAGACAGTAATTACCAGGAATGTAAGCAAAAATGAGAAATCTCAACACATTGTCCATGATCCAGTCACAAACCACCAGCATTATAAGAATACTCTCTTTACCAGCATTGTAAGAATACTCTCTTTATGAGCCTTTGCAGGGACAAGGTCCCACAAACACAGACAGCAAGAGCAAGAGGGAGAAAACCAGCATCCAGATCAGCTGCTCAGATTCACACATAAGTGAGAGTATAGCCAAGAGCAAGGAATGCTGCATCTTTTCCCTTTGTTCTTTTTTTTAAGCCATGTGTCTTTCCTTAAGCTGCTGATAATTATAAGTGAGTACATAAGCATTTTGTACACCACTAGATCAACTCCAGTTCCCACCACAAACTGAATGAATTTAAATGACTCAGTAAGTTTTTCTGATTTTGAGCAAAGCAGTGACTTATGCACAGTCTTGGGGCTACAGAAACTGTGCAAAGGCTTAAATCTGTAGACAAAAAGGGTCATTTCCCAATGGCAAATAGCAATGTGCCCCCAAACTCTAAGTGATGCTGGATGCCAAGGAATTGATACCTCGACATGTTCAAGAGGACTTAAGAAAAGTCACTGCTGAAGCCAGCCAAGAAGAGTCACCAGATTGAAGGAACCAGTTTGCAGTAAGGGCCACATTTTGTTGTCAATGAGCAACACAAGGTATCTTTTTAAAGTTTTCTTGCTGTTCAGCACTGGAGCAGAAGCAGAAGTCTTAGGTGCCAACATCCATCGTAAACCAGCAAGAAAATGGATGAGATTTCCTGCTCCGAAACCATTGTGTCTCTCACAGAGAGCATCCCAGAGAAGGGGGCCATAGAGGCAGAGCAAACTGGATGCCGTCACTCTTGTGGCCACGTATGACACTGCTGTGATACTGCTTCTTGTGAGCAATCTGCCATGCAAGCAACAGTTTCTTTCTCTAAATGCAGGGCCTGTGTAGTGTAGGTTGAACTGCAGTTCTGCACCACCTCCTGTTTGAGGGGATTAGCAAAAGGAGGCAGATGACTCCAGTTTATTGGTATGTTCAGTCATGACACATTCAAGGTGGAAACTGGACAGTTAAAACAAGCAGGTAACTGCAATAAAGATGACACTTCACTATCTTTTATATGAACCAGAGCCCAGATGGGCTGCCAGGTTTGCTGAGGTCAAACAGCAACAACAGACTAGTGCCTCTTCCTGGAGATCAGTGGCTCACAGTGGTGGCAAGGAACCCCATCCTCCTGCACCAAGCAAACATTTGCCAAGAGAGGACTGAGACCATTCCTGATTCTCCAAAGCAGCGGAGAAAAAACAGCAGGGAAATTTCTCTGCTGATGCTCCAGCACTTTTTTGTGCCATTTAAAGAAGCAGGAAGCCAGGAAGCTCGATGGCATGGGGCATCTTTTAATTACCAATAGTTGTTCTTGAAATTATTTAGCACTGAGCTGATGATGCCTACTACTACTGTCATTTACAGGGATGGGCTCTTGAGGATCATACAGACATTGACCTCTCAACCCCAAAACCCAGCAGTAAAACAGAAGTAGAGGAACTCTTCTTTCTAGCCTTAAATCCAGAGTCACAAAGATGTCAGCACCAACTGGGAGTTATATGCAAAAGATATAAGAGAAAAAAAAAAAAAATCCAAAAAGACATCTGGGAAAGGCAGCTCGTTAGAGGTGCTGCCCTGCTTTCAGCAGACTGCAGCCTCCTGGGCAATGTGTCTGCCCTCCCAAAGGATGGTCATGTGCCTGATGCCAGGCTGGTAATGAGTGCCCAGAGCTCCTGCTGACTTCTGCCATCCACGATAGCCATGTCAGCTGGAACTGGCTCCTGAGCCAAAAACACTTCTCATCCTGAACCTAGTAAGAACAAGGTGGCTTTCAGCTCCATCCCCTTCTTTAAATATTGGTCCATGTAGCTGCAGTCATCCTGAAAATTCCTGGGACTTCCAGTACAGTGATCTTTAATACACACATTGTTCCAGAGAATAAACTATTCAGAGAGTCCAGAGAGATTTTAGGCAGTAAGGGGAATGCAATCTCTGTAAAACCAAATCCTAAATTCACCATTCCCAAACCGAAAGGCAAGAATTCGGGAGCACTCTTCCTCTATCCTCCCCATCCCTCTGTCCCAGACAGTTGCTGTATTCATGCAAATGGCAGGTCAGTCTGCACTGATGGCTTTTTATCTGAGGTAAAGGAGAATATGTACAAGAGCAGGAGTAAAGACACTGTTGTAATAGGCACATACATCTCTTGCAGAAAAACTGAAGATCAGTTTTTCTAAGTTCATGGTAAAAGCCTAAGCACCTTCTCTTCAATGGGTCTTTGAGACAACTCACATATCAGCCACTCTGAGGTTAAAAAATAAGTCTCCTCTTTGCTGTGGAGCAGGAGCAGCATGGATATGGATGGATCACTACAGGCAGTTAATAGTGATTTCTGGTCACCCACAAGGAGAAAAGACCAAAGTGTGCCTCAGAAAGGACTGCCTACCTGGCTAACTTCGTGGTTGCAAATGAACAGGAGCTGGCCTCATTTACATCCAAATGGCACTAGCAAAACCTGATGGGAAAACAGCTAAGATGTGAGGAAGAGCTGTAAGAAGCCTTGTCCTTGCTGCATCCAAGCTCAGCCCTGGCCCCAGCCCTGGCTGGAGGGAGGATGAAGCCGTCCTGTGCCTGGCTCTGTGCCTTGCTCACCCGGACCCTGACCATGAACCGACCTCCCTGCTCAACCTTGGACCTGCCTCGTTGTTACTGGATGGTGGTGGACCTTGGGCCTGCTCAGCTCACCTTGCTGAGGTATGGTGGCATTGCTGCTCCCTAACACCTCTCCTTCATCCTGAGGGCAGAAAAGAGCTTCTCAGGCTATGGAGTAGTTCCAGGTGTTGGGCAAAAATGTTCGGCGAGACCATCCTGCTGCTGGTGGGGCTGGTGGGCTGTGACTGGCACTTGCTCTTTAGCTCTTTGCGGCCTGGATGCCTGGGACCCAGCAGTCCCACTGCAGAGCTGGCTGGAAAGCTCAGCTACTTGTCCCACACATCGTCACCAAGTGGAGACACAGTGGACAGAGGAAAAAGTAGGGCAAGAGCAGTGCCAGCCACCTCTCACTGCTGCACTGAGCCCATCCATGAGTCACCCCCATGGCTCTGTGCTTGCTCTGGGGGTAAGCAATAGCTGGGGCTCGTAGCCCTGTGTCAGGCACCTCTCCATGATGGTTAGGCTTGGGGCCATGCTCCTGTCCCCCACAGCTTGTGCTTGGGGGGGCTCGGGTTGAAGATGCCCCCTGAATCTGCTCATCACCCCTCACAAACCTGGCAGTCCCTGCACATTTGGCTCCAGATCGGGATACTGCCTGTGCTCCTTGCACACCTCTGCCTCCTGCTGGCAGCCATGGCACTGAAGCATAGGGCATCGCTGAGGCAAGGCTGTAGCTGAGCACTGTGTGATGACCACAGACATCTGGGGCTTTTGCCCCTTCATGGTGGTGGGCACAGTGGCGATGAGGGCATGGGGCTGCGGGGGTACACCACTGCCACAGAATCACAGAATCATATAGGTTGGAAAAGACCTTTAAGATCATCGAGTCCAACTGTAAACCTAACACTGCCAAAAACCACCACTACACCATGTCTCTAAGTACCTCATCCAAACGTCCTTTAAATACCTCCAGGGATGGCGACTCAACCACTTCCCTGGGCAGCCTGTTCCAATGCTTGATAACCCTCTCGGTGAAGAAAAATTTCCTAATATCCAGTCTAAACCTCCCCTGGCGCAACTTGAGGCCATTTCCTCTTGTCCTATCACTTGTTACCTGGGAGAAGAGACCGACCCCCACCTCTCTACAACCTCCTTTCAGGTAGTTGTAGAGAGCGATGAGGTCTCCCCTCAGCCTCCTTTTCTCCAGGCTAAACAGTCCCAGCTCCCTCAGCCGCTCCTCATAAGACTTCTGCTCCAGACCCTTCACCAGCTTCGTTGCCCTTCTCTGTACATGCTCCAGTACCTCAATATCCCTCTTGTAGTGGGGGGCCCAAAACTGAACACAGTATTCGAGGTGCGGCCTCACCAGTGCCGAGTACAGGGGCACAATCACTTCCCTAGTCCTGCTGGCCACACTATTTTTGATACAAGCCAGGATGCCACTGGCCTTCTTGGCCGCCTGGGCACACTGCTGGCTCATATTCAGGCGGCTGTCAACCAACACCCCCAGGTCCTTCTCTGCCAGGCAGCTTTCCAGCCACTCTTCCCCAAGCCTGTAGCGTTGCATGGGGTTGCTGTGGCCCAAGTGCAGGACCTTGCACTTGGCCTTGTTAAACCTCATACAATTCACCCCAGCCCATCGATCCAGCCTGTCCAGGTCCCTCTGCAGAGCCTGCCTACCCTCCAGCAGATCAACACTCCCACACAACTTGGTGTCGTCTGCAAACTTACTGAGAGTACACTTGATCCCTTCGTCCAGATCATTGATAAAGATGTTAAACAGAACTGGCCCCAACACCGAGCCCTGGGGAACACCGCTTGTGACCGGCCGCCAACCGGAGTAAACTCCATTCACCACCACTCTTTGGGCCCGGCCGTCCAGCCAGTTCTTTACCCAGCGAAGAGTACACCCGTCCAAGCCATGAGCAGCCAGTTTCTCCAGGAGAATGCTGTGGGAAACCGTGTCGAAGGCTTTACTGAAGTCTAGATAGACAACATCCACAGCCTTTCCCTCATCCACTAGGTGGGTCACCTTGTCATAGAAGGAGATCAGGTTGGTCAAGCAGGACCTGCCTTTCCTGAACCCATGCTGGCTGGGCTTGATCCCTTGGTTATTCTCTACATGTCGTGTGATAGCACTCAGGATGATCTGCTCCATCAGCTTCCCCGGCACCGAGGTCAGGCTAACAGGCCTGTAGTTCCCCGGGTCCTCCTTCCGGCCCTTCTTGAAGATGGGTGTCACATTCGCTAATCTCCAGTCAGCAGGGACTTCCCCAGTTAGCCAGGACTGCTGGTAAATGATGGAAAGGGGCTTGGTGAGCACATCTGCCAGCTCCTTCAACACTCTCGGGTGGATCTCATCAGGCCCCATAGACTTGTGAGTGTCTAAGTGGTGCAGCAGGTCACTCACCATTTCCCCCTGGATTATGGGGGCTCCAGTCTGGTCCCCGTCCCTATCTTCCAACTCCAGGGGCTGGGCACCCATAGAACAGTCGGCCCTGCTAATAAAGACTGAGGCAAAGAAGGCATTAAGTACCTCAGCCTTTTCCTCATCCTTGGTCACTGTGTTTCCTCCCCCATCTACTAGGGGCTGGAGATTCTCCTTAGCTCTCCTTTTGCTGCTAATGTATTTGAAGAAGTGTTTTTTGTTGTCTTTTATAGCAGCAGCCAGACTGAGCTCTAACTCAGCTTTGGCCCTTCTAGTTTTCTCCCTGCACAGCCTCGCTACACCTTTGTAGTCCTCCTGAGTTGCCCGCCCCTTCTTCCAGAGGTCATAGACTCTCCTCTTTCTCCTCAGTTCGAGCCAGAGCTCTCTAGTCAGCCAGGCCGGTCTTCTTCCCCGCCGGCTCGTCTTTCGGCACCTGGGGACAGCCCGCTCTTGTGCCTTTAGGACTTCCTCCTTAAAGAATGTCCAGCCTTCCTGGACCCCTTTGCCCATAAGAGCTGCCTCCCAGGGGATTCTCTCGACCAGTCTCCTAAACAGGCTGAAGTCCGCCCTCCGGAAGTCTAAGGTGGCAGTTTTGCCGACTCCCCTCGCCGCTTCTCCACGTATCAAAAACTCTATCATTTCATGATCGCTATGCCCAAGACAGCCTCCAACCATCACATCGCTCACAAGTCCATCTCTGTTGGTGAACAAGAGGTCCAGCGGGGCACCTTCCCTCGTTGGCTCACTCACCAGCTGTGTCAGGAAGTTATCTGCCACACGCTCCAGGAACCTCCTGGACTGTTTCCTCTCTGCTGTATTGTATTTCCAGCAGACATCTGGCAGGTTGAAGTCCCCCACAAGAACAAGGGCTAGCGATCGTGAGGCTTCTCCCAGCTGCTTATAGAATAGTTCATCTGCCTCCTCATCCTGGTTGGGGGGTCTGTAACAGACTCCCACCACAATATCTGCCTTGTTGGCCTTCCCCCTGATTCTGACCCATAGACACTCCACCCTATCATCACCATCATCGAGCTCTAAACTATCCAGACTCTCCCTGACGTATAGGGCTACCCCACCACCTCTCCTGCCTTGCCTATCCCTCCTGAAGAGTTTATAGCCATCCATCGCCGCACTCCAGTTGTGCAAGTCACCCCACCACGTTTCCGTGATGGCCACCATATCATAGTTTTCCTGATGTACAATGGCTTCCAACTCCTCCTGCTTGTTACCCATGCTGCGTGCATTGGTGTAGAGGCACTTCAGCTGGGCTGTCGTCCGTGCCTCCTTCATAGAAGAACACCCCTTGCGTGCTTTGAGGCATTTCACTGGTGTTTCCCTCTTGGCTCCCGTTGCCTCAGTATCCCCTGGCTCAACTCCGCTCGACTTCGGCTGTGCCCAAGCGTACCCCGCGCATCTCGAGGACTCAGGCTGACTGTCCTCGCTGTCAGCCGCTCCCTCCAACCATGGCACGTCGCCCCTCAGCTTCTCTCGGGCAAGCCTGATATTATCCCCCTCCCCCTTCGAGTCTAGTTTAAAGCTCTGTCAATGAGCGCTGCAAGTTCCTGAGCAAAGATTCTCTTTCCCCTTTGAGAAAGATGAATCCCATCAGATGCCAGCAAACCCGGTGCGGCGTAGGCCATCCCGTTGTCAAAAAAACCAAATCCGTGGCGATGACACCAGCCACGGAGCCATGCATTAATAGATTGGGCATCTCTGTTCCTTCTGGTGTCACTGCCCACCACTGGAAGGAGAGAGGAGAAAATAACCTGCGCTCCTGAGCATGCCAGCAGTGGGCCAGGCTGCCTCTCTGCTGCTGACGTCCTGTGGCAGCTTCAACCGCCCCAGAAGCTGGGGAGTCCTGAATCACGTCTGATGAGGAACACTGCAATTAGCACAAAAACTGAGCTGATTTGTGCTGTTAGGGCGCTCAGGGCGAAACTGGTTATCCTCTGTTTGCCAGCTTGGGCAGCAAGCTTCCACTTCTTCTGAGGTTTGATTTTCCTGCCTCTGATTCAGCTCTGCCTGTGATTCACTCTGCCAGCAAAGGCTTTCACCTTGCCGTTTGCTTGGCCCTGGCTTTGCCCTTAAGCAGTGGCAGCAGCTGAGCCTTTCGCTGGCAGCATGGTTTCTGGTGGAACAAGGTTGTGCTGTCAGGTTTCCTCTGAGCTTGTGCCTGTCTTTCTATCTGTCCCCTGATAATATGGGCTGAGTTTATCAGCTATCTTCAGCCCAACCTGACTGAAGGTGGTGATGGGCAAGATAAGAAGCGCCCATATGGGAAGGGAGCAGGGCATCAGGAAGGAGAAGGTGCTCATGCTCCACGAGGATCCCTAGTGGATTTGAAGGCGCAAATCCTTGGGAACTGCGGTGGTGCTGGCTTTGCTGCTCATGCAGCTGCTTCTGGCTGTTCCCGTGTTGCTGAGCTCAGCCCTGATGCCATGCATTTACCTTGAATCTCAGAAGGTGCCCACAGCATTTGCTCTGTGCCCTTGGGAACGCTGCTCCGAAACAGGAGGTGGGTGATCAGGACCCATGTCCACCTGCCCACGCCCCAGGGCCAGACTTCTCGGGTGCAGCGCTCTGCTCCCTGCACCCAGGGGTAAGCGTCCCCTACCACAAGCAGGAGGTCCCTCACCTGCAGCAGCACAGCTCTCCCCTCTCTTCCTCTGTCCAGTGCAGCACCAGGCACTTGGCACATCCTGGAGGCCTTGGCAAAGATCTCCGACACCTCTGCAAACCAGCAGGCCAAGAGGAGCTGGGTCTCTGCAGTGGCCTTTGCTGTCACAAATCCTCCCTTACAGCCCTTTCATCTATCATTTTTGTCCGGCTTGCTGGGCTTGTTGAGGGTACCTCACCCCCAGACACAAAGGGATGAGCAGCCCAACATGTGATATCTTGCACCAAAAACTCCATGCAAGTTGTCCCAGGACTGCACCCTGCCCCCTTCCCAGAGCTCCAGAGGGTCTGGCACGACCTTTGGGGATGGAGAAACACTTCTGCAGAGTGCTTGGGAGGAATGTGGGCATGAAGGGCATCAGCAGGCACCACAGGTGGCTCTCAGTGTGAAATTACTGGATGGAGCAGAGGCAGGGAGGTTTCTTGCACTGTGCGACTACCAAATGTCAGAGTTCCCCAGGCCTGACCTCCTCTTCTTCTACCTCCACATCCCGAGTGGGTGGAAAGTGAGGATGTTTGTGTGTGACTGCACAGTGGGTCCAGCAGTCTGGAAAGTACCCTGGAAGTCCTACACATACTCCTTGTGCATGCAGAAGCCATCAGATTAGCCAGGCCATGCTGGCTGGATGTGTTGGACCCAGCACACACATACACACTCATGGCTGGGATTTCCAAAGCCCCGTCCAACACCACCAGCCCAGGATGTCCAAGGGCAGACTGCACATCGTGCCCAAGCTTTAGGATAATGCAACTTACTCCAGAGGAAAATGCTTTATATGATATGAATCAAAGCAGATGAAAAAAACCCCACCCATTGATTAATATATGAGATACACATAACAAAGAAAATGTGAAGTATGTCACAGGACCATGGTTTGAGTCAGCTGTTTCCAGTAAACATGATGCACAGGAGATTTTGGTGGGCAGTTCCTGCAGGAGGTTGGGGACCGCTGCCATGGGTGGCACTTGCTGCAAGAGGAAGGGGCTTGGGAAAGGGGGTTTGGAGCCCTGAGGTGGTGGTGCGGGGCTGGACAGCGCTGGTGCTTTAGAAGCAGTCACTTCGTAGAGGCTGCGGCAGGTCTGACTCACTTATCTGGAGGTTGAGCTCTGTTGAGCTGAGGGTCGTGGACGGGTTGTGCAGCTGGTTCCCCTCATACACGGTGTACTCCTCATGACGCTGCTGCCGGAGGTGCCAGAGGATGTCTCTGGACAAGAAGTGGGTCTCTGCTTCGCCTGACTCTGGAACAGAAGAAAGACAAAACCCACCTTCACTGGCCTGGCCTGAAGCAGGGGTCTGGGCAGGGAGTGGAGCAGAGTCTCTGGGAGATGTCCCAAAATATGCAGAATTTCCTGAGAAGTCAAAATACGGTTCTTACTTCCCCCTTTCAGCATGCCAGAAGAAAGAAAATAAAACACAAAATGCAGGAAGGAGAGTAAAATACAGGCAGTATGTGCTGGTTTCCCAGTAGTGCTTGTGATGGGAACTCCTTGCCAGATAGAAATGCTTCTCCCCATCAGGGATAGTGCTGAATTTCCTCTGAAAAACAATGAGATTCATTTCAGCAAGAAACAGCAAGCTACTTTTAAGCTCTGCTGCTCTGGCAGAGGTAGGAGAAGAGAAATTAAAAGGAAGAAGGGATAGCCTCGCTCCTTCTTGTCCCCTGCCAGGAGGAATACCACTGAGCCAGCACACACACCAATACCTGTCCCAATGCTGGGGAGGGCTTGACAGCCCCAGCCATTTCTCTCAGGACCATCAGCAGCGAAGGGAGCTGCTCCTTCCCCTGGAAGCGTGCTGTTATATTTAATCCTTGAGGGAGCGTTCTTGCTGCCCCAGCAGAAGACTGCTTGTCTCAGGTGCCCTGGGGACTTCAACAGGGACCAGCTCTACCAGCATCCTCCCCACTCCTCTGAGGCCCACAGTGAGAAGTCCTTCTGCATTGGGAAGCAGCCCCTTCCTCCCACCGCGGCAGGGACCCCTATGCCCATATGAGTGGGATATCAGCCAAGCACTACATGGATCCTGCCTACTTCCCCTTGTTTGCCATGATTCGAGGTCACTCAAGGGGCTAAGGGAGCACAGCCACTGTGCTGGGCACCCCTACCCTCTTCCCCTCCTCACTCACCCTCGTACACAATGAGCCGGTAGGTACCCGCGCACTCCTTGGAGCCTTTCAGGATCTCCTCCAATGTCCTGTAGAAAAGCTTGGCCTGCTCCAGGCGGTTCTCCCGGCTGAAGGCAGCACACTCATCCTGGGACATGGCGTAGAGGGACTGCAGCGGTGTGGCATATTCCACTGCGCAGTGCCAGAGCTGCAGGGATGGAAGAAAAAAGCATGGGGGCAGGAGGACCAAGTGCCTGGCAAAGGGCTGGTGGGGGACCCCGGTGCTGGGCAGAGCCCTCGAGACCCCTTGGCAGCTCTGTGGCCTGCCCCGCTGTGGTGCTGTGTGCTGGACCCCCAGGACAGGGACACTGGTTCTGGCCCCAGTGTCCCCCTGCCCTGTGTTGAGTGGGGAAAGAGCAACTGGCCTGGCAGGGAGGCAGGTACGGCCGTACCCCATGTGCCAGGTGGGCTCAGGAAGCTGCCTCCCTCCCACGGGGCCCCAGGGTGCAGCCACTGGCTTTGGCAGCACTCCCAAGCCACAGCCTGGGGAGTGGTTTTCCCCATGGAGTTTGGCCCTCCATGGAGATGCCCCTTGTCCATGTCTGATCACACCTTCTTGGCTTTTCTGCTAGAGAAGGGGAAGTCTGAGCATCCTAATGGAGAACAGAAGAACAGAGAAGAGGATAAATGCTGGCAAGGTGAATACACAGCTAGAAAGAGGCTGATCAAACAAATGAGGAGAGATTTGTTAAGGCCATAAGAATTGCAAGGAGGAGCAGGGTTACCAGTAAGTCTTATACTGGGCAAACTGGAAAGTTTAATAAAGTGTATTAGAAGGAAGAGGGACAGGATCCCTGGGTAAATGCAGAGTAGCAGGAAGAGCTACCAGCCTTGGAGGGCAGTCACCACAGTGACCCAGAGCAGGTGTCAAGGATGGGAGCTAGCATTGCTGCCATGCATGCGTTCACCAGCAACTCGTCAACAAGCTGAGGGCCAGATTTTACTGACAACACGCAGCGGGTCAGGACAGGTCCAGGCTGCAGAGCTGCTGGAGCTCACTTGGTGCCAAGTCACTCAGCAGGAGACTGGCAGATGAAACACAGCATCAGTGGGTGCCTTGTAGTAGGAAAAACCTGATGCCAACTGTACTTCCCCAGGAGCAGGGCCAAGAAAGAGGCTCTGGAGTCCCTGCAGGCAGGGCTTTAAAAGCACCAGCTCAGTGCTCAGCCACCATCAAAGGGCAAATTAGGGAGACCCAGGTGAGAAGCATTGCTCTGCTGACACCTCCATGGATGGCTGTCTCAGCAGGACCAGTGTGTTCCCTCCCCAGGGGTGCAGGGGCAGAGGCCCATCTGCCTGGAGATGTGGAAAGAGATGAATGCAATGTGAGATGGAGGGATTTAGGGCTCCTCAGTCTGGAAAAGATGTGACTGGGGGGAAGGGGAGAGAGTCAAATTATATAATGACTCACACAGACATTTTCAAGCACCTCTTCACAACAAAAGGAAATATTCATTTGTCCCATGGGAAGTGATGCTCTGGACCTCACATCTGCTTTTTTCTGCTCAATTTTCTGGACTTAAATCAACTCCAGGAGGGCTTAAGTGAGCCCAACATCCCTGCAAGGGCTGAGCCTGGAAGGAGGCAGCCAGGAGGAAGGGATGCAGACGACTCGCATGGACTGGACCTCTCCATCTCATGGAAGCCTGCTGAAAGCTGGGAGTATCTAGTAGAAGAGGTGACACTGTCCTGCCCTTATGGCCAATTCTGGGCCAGGATCTGAGGCCAGGAAGACCTTTGGGCTGATGCATGCTGACTGCTCTCCTGACGCTGCACTCAGGAGAGTACTGCAACAAGTATACCTTGTTGTCTTCATCCCTGATTGTGTAGAGGCTGTGTTTGTAGACCCTTTTTTTGGTGCCAGCTCGGGGCAGGGTGGTTTCAGTGAGGTCTGTCAGGTACTGAATATTGCTGTCAGCTTTCTCCAGGTCATCATAGACATCACAGCTCAGAGGGATCAAGATGTGGAGCTTCCAGGTCTCCCTGCATGCAAGCATGTTGGGGTTGGCTCTGCTGAATTCCTCCATCGACTTTTTCACCCCTGGTGGAAGAGAGCATTGGGCAGAGATGCCTGGCATGAGTACAGCTGCTTTCTACCTTGCTCCCCAATTGCCTGCTAACACTGTAAGAGTGGGAGGATTGTTATTAGAAGCTATTTCTATCTGTAGGCATGATAATGCAGGGAAACAGCTACGTACGTGGCAGGACTATTTTTAGGTACCCAACATAATAAGACCAGGCAAGCCCATGAGCGACATTCTGCTTGGACCTCTCAGACATCTCAGACATTTCCACTGCTGAGGGCTTCTGTGGAGGGAAGGAAAGACAGACCAGCAGTGATTAAAGCAGCCACCTGGGCTCTTCTGCAACAGTCAGTTCTCTACAGGGATTGGAGAGCAGCCACCCTCTCCAAAGAGATCTGGAGACTGAGCAACCCTGCTGCCCCCCTTCCACCACCAGGTCAGGTAGCAGGGGCAAGAGTCCTTCATGGCTCACACAGCCCCTGCAGATGAGGAAGCTGATGCCGGAGCGAGGTGGACACGTTTCTGGCTGTATGTGGCAGTATGGGGCTGAGGAGGTCAGCTCTTTGGGGCTGAGCTAATGAGAGCATTTCTCCTGCTGCGGAGCTGTGTGCAGGGGGGCTGTACATGCAGTGGCCGCGCAGAACTGGGCCACATGCCCCCACAACTGCTCGGGGCTGCCATGCTCCCTGGGATGCCTGGCCAGGCTAGAGGTGTTGGTGCCTTACGTGGAGCCCCAGAGCGAGGATGAGGAGCTGGCATAGGCTGGCCAGGCCGAGGTGGAAGCCGAGCAGCTGCCCATTTCCATCGAGGAGAGCCACATAGGCTGAGCCACAGATGAGCAGCATGGTCCCGTGCCAGTGCAGGGGGAAGCAGGCGCTCAGGGCCCTCCAGAAGCTGCTGTGGTACCTGGGTGGGAGAGGGAGACAGGAGACAGGTACGTGGCTGCCCGCCCGCCATCCCCATCTGCAGCCCACGGGGCACTGGCCAGGGGATGCTCCCACCTCCCTGCCAGTGCTGCTGAACTTCTAGAGCAGTATGGAGCCAGGGAGCCCTGTGGGACCCAGCTCAGCACAACCTGGGTGCCCCCAGCCAGGAGAGGGCTTTGGTCTCTTGCAGCACCCATGGGTCTCAGAGGGGAGCAGATGCAATCTTGCCCTAGACAGCAAGGGGAGATTACCTCCAACAGCCCCGTGCCCTCTGGCACTGGGTGGTGGGGGAAGGCTGGGGGCTGAGATCTGCTCCCCAGGTAAAGGGCACACTACAGAGCTACCACAGAGAGGAGAGGGAGAGATCCATAGGCATATGGGGGAGGTGGGCAGACAGGAGAAGGGAGAGGAGGAGGAGCTGAGAAAGACACAAGGCTGATGGAGAGCAGTGTGTGCTGCTGGGGCACAGCAGAGCATTGCCCCAAAGGGCACGTGTGGGGGTAGAAACAAGGAGCAGATCCCTCCTGACACCCAGAGGCTGCTATGCCCTTGTCCCCAGGGTGGCCCCAGGAGCCCAGGAGACAGCCTCCCCCATGCTGGCTCACCTGGATTGGAGGTGGAAGATCTCCTCAGCCAGGTAGCAGATGCCCTTGAGCAGCACCCCTATCTGCAGGGCCACAAAGTGGGAGGTGAGGCTGCGGGCGGTGTGCACAAGGGGCTCCCCAGCGAGGTACAGCGCTGCGGCGCACAGAGCCAGGAGCAAGTATGCGGCATGCTGCGCTCGCCTGCCACGGGCCTTGGGGATGAGCAAGGTGGTGGGGTGACTCGGCCGCCACAATTCCTGAGACATCTGTGGCAGAGAGGGGGGGTCAGCAGCAACTGTTGTCCCCAGCGCCCACAGCAGCACTGTGGGGAGTGGAGAAGGGGGACACACGTGCACATCCAGCCCTCACTGAGCACCCCAAAGCACGCAATGGAGCTGTCCCTTTCTTTGCATGCTGCTGAAATGCAGCCGCTTCTGGGGAGGTTCCCTTGTGTGCTGCACAGGCCACCTCGGGGCTGCCCCCCATGCCCAAATGGGCTCAGCAAGACAGAGCCTGGCTGGCCACCCCACTCCCAAGTCAGTGCCAGCCCTACACCAGCCCTCCCTGCTCCGCAGCCATGGGGCCATCACTCCTCTTGCTGCACTCACCGGAGCAGTTACCAGCTGCAAGACTGGACGCTGCCTGGGTCTCCTGCACTGCGGTTAATGGGCTCCGGGCTCCAGCCTGCACAGCCACGGCTCTTTTTGGAGACTGCTACTGCAGACAGAGACCTGGAGCCCCTGCACCGTACAGGCTTCTGGTGCCACGGGTGGAGCTGCACAGTTCCCAGTACTGAGAAAAATGAAAATGAAAGGAGCTATCATGGCTGCAGGCAGCTCACAGAAAGCACCAGAGTCCTCCCACACAGGGCACCCGTGAGGTCTCGCAGCCTGCAGGAAATCCTGGCACTGGGCAGTGCTGGATGGATGTGGCAGGTTTCGACATCAATGAGCTTACACCTCCGGAAAGCCCCAACGTATCTGTCAGGTCATAGTGGGGCTAAGCTGAGCTGGAATGAGGAAGGAAACCAGAATTTACTGAGATTTAATTAAGTGCAGCAGATTTCAAAGATTGAATTTATTAAGTGCAGCAGGTTTCCAGGGGCAAAACAGAAGCAAATTCCTTCTAGCAGAGAGGGTGACTCACAGCACCCTGGATCCCCTCACCCCATGCAGCTCCAGGAGATGCTGGCTCAGGAGGCAGTGCCCACAGGCACTGGCAACACAGCAGCGGCTTCCTGCAGCTGGGCTTTTGCTGGCCAGTAAGGCCCTCAAGCCTCTCAGGTCCCTGGTCCTAGCAGTGGAGTCTGCAGTGGTGAGGCATGACCCATCCTAGAGGAAGATTGACTTAGGGCATGCATACACAAGCCCATAGGACTGGGTGGGATGGACTCAAGGATGCTGAAGCTGCTGACTGATGCCATGGCAAGGCTCCTCTCTGATCTCTTTGGAAGATTGTAGCAATTGGGAGGTTCTTGATGAGTGGGAGAAGGTAAACATCACACACAACTTTGAGCAAGGTGAGAAAGAGGGCTTGGTGAACTGCAGCCTGCCCAATGTCACCTCTGTCCCTTCAGGACCTTCTGTCCCAGAAGGTGATGGAGCAAATCCTTCTGGCAATCACTGCCAAGCACCTGAAGGACAAGAAGGGAACAGCAGGGATTTACAAAGGGCACATTGTACCTGACCAACCTGAGTGCCTTATGAGATGAGATAACTGGCTGTGTGGCTGAGGGGAGAACCTTCACTTCAGCAAAGCTTTCAGCATGGTCTCCCATGGCCTTTGTGTAGCCAAACTGGGTAGACACAGGCTGGGTAAGGGGGTGACTGTCCAGAACATGCTCTGGGTCCAATTGCTTTCTGCCCAGGAATGCCTGTGGATGCAGGGATGCTGCCAAGGGACCCTTGGAGTCCCCACAGACCCGCAGGCACCTTGCCGGGGGTCTCTGCAGGCTGCAGCGGGCACACAGCACAAGTATCTTGATTCAGACGTGCCCACAGGTCACATTTAATTCAAGCATTTGCAAACTCAGAGGGTGGGAGAAAGGAATAGATGTCCAGAGAGACTGGCAGTGTGCTACTTGTGCTCGTCTCAAGGTTATCGGAATCTGTTTTGGTGGTACCTTAGAAACCCCAGCAAACCCACTTTACAGGGCATTTGACCTGAGTTCCTATCCTGGGGAGGGCTTGTGGATATAGCCAACATGTTTGCTTCTTCAACACAAAGGCTGGCTAAAACATCAAGTGAATCACTTCCTCCTCCTGTGCTGGGTTGTCCCTGGTGGCCGGGCTTCACTGACCAGCTCCGGCTGGCTCTTGCGGTGCAGTGGAGGAGGCTGCCCAGTTCCCCAGCCGTCTTCTCATGGGTCCCTGAGCAGCTGGGTGGCTCTCCTGCCCATGGAGCCTGGCCTCTTGCTTTCAGTTCTACCTTCAGCACACTAACACCCGTGGTATTTCTGTCTCTTTCACTTCTGCTCTGAGCCAGCCTTTGCCCCACAGCCCCAGACCTGCGTCATACGTAGCTGTGGCCAGGGTGCTAACTGCAATAAAAAACAGCATGGAAGAGCCATTTTGTCTGCCAGAGCCTGCAGAAGCAGATGACAAGGCTGGAGGGAGGTGAGGATTGGAGCAAAGAGGAATTGCATCTGCAGCTTGCAGGCCAGCTGCACATGGGGACAAAATGAGACCTCCCATGCTCTCAACTGTGTTGCATCACTTCCACACCACTTTGCTCTTGAACAATTCTCCCAGTCACTCCCCAGCCTTTCCAGGCTCCCTGCCATGCTGCGGATGGGACTGTGCTTGTGGTGCACAGCTCAGAGCAGAGCTGTGGTGCTCAGTCCAAGAGCTGAGCCTAAACTCCAGGAATGAGATTTGAATGTCTTCAGTGGAGGCTGGACATCTGTGACATATGAGCTTGCCTGGGAATGGAGAGTCCAGTGCTGCCCAGTGCCTCTGCACAGCCAACAAGAAGCAGGAACACCAGAGCTGCCGCTTTGTCCTCCCTGGCCTTTTGTCTAGCCGACAATTTGCGTTTCCAGATTGTGCCTTGATTGAAGTTCCCTTTTTCCCCTGCTTGCTGTTATTCCTTCAAGGGGAGGGAACAAGAAGTCATGCTTGATGCCAAAAGATTTTAGATGCATAAAAAAACCTGGCAAGTGACCTCCCAAGACCAGTGCCATGGCATTTCCAACCAGGCTAGTGCTGACACCTCTGTTTGAGATTTAGTTAGGCAAAGAAATCAACTCTCTGTAAAGCAATCTATAAAACACACCTACACTGCAGACCCCACTGAGATTAGTAGTTTCTCACCCTACGGGTTTTTAAACCACTAGCGTCACAGGCATCATAAACCCCTCATGCACCATGTGCCATGGCCTTTTACTAACCACAGAGTGGCATGCGCATCAGCTGATGCTTACTCATGAAAACTGCCACATGTGGCACAGATGGGTGCACGGGGCATCCTCACCTTCCCCATTCCCCATGTCTTGGGAAGTGTCCCACCAATGCATCCATGGGATGCTCCTGATGCAGAGAAATCACAGCAAAACCACCTCATTATGTTATTGGAGATGTCCATGGTCACCTGCTGGAATAACTGACTCAGCAGCACCAAACTAGTTAGCACTAACCTCCCACCCCAGCCTGGGCTTGCTGGTTTCCACACTGCTGCTGTGCTGTGGGCGAGGGCCAGGGCAGCTTTGTGGCTGGGTGTTACCTGGGTGGCTGTTCTCAGCCTCTGCCACCTGCTTTGCCACATTTCTGGGCACGTGAAGGACCCTATGACATCCCTCTGAGCAGCTGCTCTATTTCTATACACCTGGGCAGAGACGCAGGAGCTTGTGGTCCAAACTGACTGTCCAAACTGCCCATGGTTTAATCACTGTCCAAATGCAGCAAGAACTAAGCTGTCTGCTGAGCCGGCAAAGGTGCTTGCAAAGGCAGGGAATCATAGAATCATATGAATCATAGAATACCAGGTTGGAAGGGACCTCAAGGATCATCTGGTCCAACCTTTCTTGGCAAAAGCACGGTCTAGACAAGATGGTCCAGCACCCTGTCCAGCTGAATCTTAAAAGTGTCCAATGTTGGGGAATCCACCACTTCCCTGGGGAGATTATTCCAATGGCTGATTGTTCTCATTGTGAAAAATTTTCCTCTTGTGTCCAAATGGAATCTCCCCAGGAGTAACTTGTACCCATTACCCCTCCTCTTTCCCATGCAACTCCTTGTAGAAAGGGAGTCTCCATCTTTTTTGTAGCCACTCTTTAAATACTGGAACATGGTGATAAAGTCTCCCCTAAGCCTTCTTTTCTCAAGGCTGAACAAACCCAGTTCTCTCACCCTTTCCTCACATGGCAGGCTTCCCAGTCCTTTGATCATCTTTGTTAGCCCTTCTCTGGACCCTCTCCAGCCTGTCCACACCTTTTTTGTATAGCAGGGACCAAAACTGAACACAGTATTCCAGGTGTGGCCTGACAAGCACTGAGTAGGGTGGGATAATGACTTCTTTATCTCTGATGGTGATGCTGTTGTTGATGCAACCCAGCATCCTGTTGGCTTTCTTTGCCACAGCAGCACGCTGTTCACTCATATTGAGCTTGCTGTCCAGCAGGACCCCCAGGTCCCTTTCCACAGAGCTGCTCCCCAGCTGGGTAGATCCCAGCCTGTGCTGCACTCCTGGATTATGTTTTCCCAGGTGCAAGACCTTACATTTGTCTTTGTTGAACTTCATAAGGTTCTTGTTAGCCCACTCTTCCAACATATTCAGGTCTTTCTGCAAAGTGGCTCTCCCTTCTGAAGTGTCCACTTCCCCACTCAGTTTGGTATCATCGGCAAACGTCATCAGGGTACACTTGATCCCATCATCCAGATCACTTATGAAGATATTAAACAGCATTGGGCCCAATATCAATCTCTGGGGGACCCCACTTGTGACAAGTTGCCAGTTTGAAAAGGAGCTATTTACCACCACCCCCTGGGTGTGGCCTGTCGGCCAGTTCCCCACCCACTGTACAGACCACTTGTCTAGACTGTAAGGCATCAGTTTCTCTAGGAGGAGGCTGTGGGAAACTGTATTGAAAACCTTGGAGAAATCCAGGGAGACAATGTCCACCGCTCACCCCACATCAACCGAGCAGGTTACTTTGTTGTAGAAGGTGATCAGGTTTGTCAAGCACGATTTGCCCTTGGTGAATCCATGCTGGCTTTTCCCAATCATGTGCTTCATTTGAGTTGTGGTAGCCCCCAGGAGGATTTGTTCCATAACTTTCCCAGGGACTGAAGTAAGACTGATGTGCCTATAATTTCCTGGATCCTCCTATAAGCCCTTCTTGTAGATGGGGGTGACATTAGCCTTCTTCCAGTCTTCTGGGACATCCCCTGATCTCCACTACTTCTCAAAGATTATGGAGCACGGCCTTGCAACAATGTCAGCCAGCTCGCTCAACACCCTTGGGTGGATATTGTCAGGGCCCATCAATTTGTAGGGGTCAAGCTCCTGTAATAGTTCACATACCAACTCTTCCTTCACTGATGGTGGGTCTGTGTTTGCATCAACCTGGATTTTTTTTCCCAAGGCCTGGGGCCCAACAGTGCTGGTAAAGACAGAGGTGAAGAAAGTGTTGAGAACCTCTGCCTTTTCAGCGTTGTTGGTGACTAATTCACCTCTCCTGTTTAACAGCGGGCAAATATCTTCCTTCTGTTTCTGCTTGTTGTTTACGTACCTGAAGAAGCCTTTCTTGTAGTTTTTGACATCTCTGGCAAATTTCAATTCAAGCTGAGCTTTTGCTTTTCTAACTGCATCCCTGGCAATGCCCTTGTAGTTCTCAATGGGTATTTGTCTGCTTTTCCATCTCTGGTCTGCTTCTCTTTTGGTTTTGAGCAGGCTCAGCAGCTTGCAGTTAAGCCAAGGGGATCTTTTGCTCTGCCTACTTCCCTTACCTTTAAAGGGGGTGAACTGTTTTTGTGCTTCCGGGAGAGCGTTCTTGAAAAACTCCCAGCACTCACTAGCTCCTTCATCCTCCATGGAAGCTTCCCAAGGAATCCCTCCCAACTGAGCTCTGAGCAAGCTGAAGTTTGCTCTTCTAAAATCTCAAACCTTTGTCTTAGTACTAACCTTCAGCATGCTCAGCAGGATCCCAAACTCCACAATATTGTAATCACTGCAGCCAAGGCTATCACTAACTGAAATATTACAAAGCAGGTTTTCTTGGTTTGTGAGTAGCAAGTCCAGCAGTGCCTCATTCCTGGTTGGCACATCTAACATTTGTATGAGGAAGCAGTTCTCTACGCATTCCAGGAACTGTATTGTTCTTCCAACAAATGTCTGGGTAGTTGAAGGTACCCATAAGAACCAGGTTCCGTTGACCTGAGGCTTGCTTAAGTGACCCAAATATTGCTTCGTTGGCCTTATTGCCTTGGTTTGAAGGTCAGTAGCAGATGCCTACGGTAAGATCTCCCTTGGAGCCAGTCCCTCTGATCTTGACCCAGAGGCATTCGATAGGCCTTCCACAATCGCCATAGGTGACTTCTATACATTCAAGGTTCTCCTTAACATAGAGCATGACAACTTCCACCCTTGGAAGCATCTAGAAGAGCTGAGCTGGCCCATAACACAAATAGGCTGGTTTCTAGAAGGGCCTTCGTGTACAGGTTGGGGATGGGGAAGAGATCAGCCTCTCCTGACATCCCAATGGCCATGGACAGAGTGGACAGCTGTAGCCAGGGCTTGGTTTAGACAGGGAAAGGTCTTGGTGAAATGCCTGAGAATTTGTAATAACCTGGAAAAAGAATATAAAAATCCTGCAGTGATAGAAGGTGACATCCCTTGCAGGTAGCAAGATGCTGTGAATTTGCTTGAAGTCTCCCCCACCTCTGGAGACCCACTGGCTGGTCCGTATGAGGTGCCTTAGGTATAAGGTGGATTAATCCAGGAGCTGGGTCTGTGCGAGGCTGAAGGCGGTTAGGAGCAGGTCCTGGATGCATGTGGCATGTCCCCAACCAAAAGCCAGGCCAGGAACATGGTGCTTTCCCTGGTATCTCCTGGGTAAAGGACTGTTCCCAGCAAGTGGGCAGGCAGCAGGCGTAACAGAGCCTGCTCCTGCTGCAATATGGGCACTGCAGCAGTGCTTGCTCCTTTTTTTTTTGCATCATGCACTCTTGCCCTGCAAAAGCTGGTAGAGCTGCTGGCTTCAGCTAAAAGGCAGGCTGCCCAGTGACAGTTTTACACCAGGGCTGCCTGTGGGGATGGGGCTTGGATTCCAGCCTGGTGTTAAAAGTGGCTTTGGTCCCTTTGCCGAAAAGTGCTGCAGCTGGTGTTTTTAGAGCTGCAGTTGCACCACCAGTGTACCTTCAGAGGTCCTGCACACTGACAGGGCTTGCTTATTGCCCACCCTAGCAAAAATAAAGTGCTCTGCAATATTCTGTGTTGCACTGGGCTGTGTGAACTGGATCACTCTCTCTGATGCAGTGAGGAGCTATCCGTGTGCTGGGTAAAATCCGTGTGCTGCTTCCTCCAGCTCCCAAGCACACGTCTGTCACTTGTTCAGCAAAGCAGTTTTGTTGCAGGACAAAAGAGGTGACAGTCAGGGGAGTCATGGAGGTGTCCTGGCCAAAGGACTTGGTAATTGCCCCCTCTGTCTCCAGATTATGCAGGGTCCTGATCTTCGCTCACAAAGTCCACGTGGAGATGGGACACCTTTCCAGGGATGTGCCCAGCCTGGGAGAGCCTTTGCCTTGCCATGACCCCAGGCTGTGACCCCTCAGCAATGATGAGTTTTAAATCCTGATGGCAGCATGGACCCACCCCTCCATCCCCAGATCCTGGGGCTGCTCTGAGTGCTGCATGCCCCTTTTCCATTAAGGTTCTTCCTTCCTTTGTGGCACCAGAACTTCCTGCCTAAGAGAGAGTTTTTATCCATTTAATAAACGTTAGTGGATCAATCTGTGATTTATGCAGTCTTCTTTTGATCCCCTGTAAACTGTCAGCGCCTGCAGTATCCTGTGGCAGTGAGGCCCCAATTACATGTTGGGTGGAGAATTCCACCCAACATGTTTTGCTTGTTTTGAAGCTGTCACAGGCTAGTGCTGTTTGGGGTGCCACTGTTCTTGTGCTGGGAGAGACATGAGCAACCAGCCCTTTCTTCCTCCCCAGATTACTGATGGCTTCAGACCTCAGCCATCTCTTTCCCAGGCTGAAGCATCTCAGATACTCAGTTGTTCTTCAAAAAGAAGCTGTTTTCTACTTGATCGTGCTGGTCAAAATGCTTTGAATAGCTCCTCCAGGTCCCTTCCCAGGTCTGACTCTTCCAGGTCATGTGTTAAGCTGCCCAGGTCTCAGCACAGATGTCTGGGGGGCTCCTGCTGGGACCCCTCCACTCACACACACCTGTACTCTTGCTCTCTGTCCTCCAACAGTCACGTACTTTCCTTCCCTTTGTCACCAGTCACCCTGGCACTGAGACTGGAAAGGGCTGGCACTGAGACTGGCTGTCTGTGTCTTCTCTGGCCTCCCACCACATGTCCCCTGGGGACCCAACTGGGCTGAGGTGAGGACAAGTGAAACTACAACAGAATAAATGGCTGTGTACATGCGTGCCTTTTGGTCACTTCTGGGTTTTTTTACAGGTATCTTCCAGCCTGCAGGACAGGCAAAGCTGGCTTTGGGGATGGAGCCATCAAAAGCTTGCAGACAGCGAGTGGCTGGTCAGTGCTGCAGTCCCAAGGACCCCTGGAAAGCTGCTCTTGCCCTAACGCATCCTGGCTCCCACCTCTGCAGCAAGGGAGGGGACAGTCTTTGCAGACAGGATCCCATGACTGGGGAGCCACAGGAGCCAACAGAGCATCTTCTGAACTGTGTGTGAGACCTCAAGCAAAACAATGGTCCTCGCCTGAACACGCTTTTCAGTGATGGTGTTCCCCCTTCTGCAGCAGCAGAAGGCTTGCAGCTTTGCTGGGATTGTCCTGTGCAACAGGGCAGCACAGAAACCCCAAGTGAGGCCAGATCCCCCTGGGGCAGTGCTATAAAAGCACAGAGGATGACCTGGCAGCTGTCCCTAGAAGACTGCCATTCATACAGCCAAGGAGGATGAAAGGGGGATAAAACAACTTGGGGATGAAGAGAGGAGAAGGTGAGCCTGTGGTATGGAGAGAGATTGTCCCTCTGAAAAAAGTACTTTGGGGAATTGAAAGTGGCAGGGAGCAGCATGGGATCTGTGCTTGCAGCTCCTGGTGATCTCCTCTGTGAGCTCCCAAGTGGAAGGGGGCAGCCACAGTGGGGAGATGAGGAGGTGAGGAGGTGGAGGGGTGAGTGGGGATCTCCAGCACAGCAGTGCCTGGGCAGCACTGGGAGGGCAGTGGGCATGCAGGGGGGCTCAGAAGGGCAGCCCATAGGGTCGGAGCAAGGGGCAATGGCTGGGTAGGAAATGGAGCCAGAACCTGACTGCCAGAGGGGTGTGCCAGGCTTTCTTTTTCCATGCAAGCAGGTGTAATGACATGTGTGAATATTCTATTTCTTTCCTTGTTCCTCCTCTCTCAACCACTTACAGTAAATTTATTGTTGCCTTCTTGGTCAGGATATGCATCCAAGGGAGATTTATTGGCGCTCTCATGGCCAGAGAGGAGAGATTTATAGGAGCACGTCCTCGCAGCACAGGCAGGTAGACCCAGGGCATAACATGGAAGTCTCTGATTTACTATAGCAAATGATGGAGATACAAGCAGGCTAACTAGCATGGCTGGAATGCTCATTCAAATACCCATGGAAGCCCAAACTGCTCAGGAGGTTTTTAGCAAGCTGGGAACATGGGAGTGAACAATTCAGGGCCTGCCTATAGCTGTCAGCACTGCCTGGATTTCTGCCCAAAAACCTCCTGTTGTTTCTCTTTGACTGTTTAACCATTCCACAACATTGTCCTCAATATCCCATGGAAAGCTCTGCAATGCTGACTGAGCTCAGCAGCTTCCCAGCTTGGGACTGAGCTAGAAAATCTGGGTCTACCCCTCTTCTTTTATTTTCTGCCTCTGATGTCAATCCCTCAGACTCCTGCTGAGATCGGCATGGCCACGACCTTGAAGCGGGGCAAGACTCTGCGATCGTTTGCTCCAGGAACATGCGCCTTGAGGAGGGGAGTTGGAGAGGATGAGTCTGATCTTGAGTGATGGGGAAGCTTTTGACCATCTCGGTCAAGCAAAGTCTTGGTATTCAAGTTTGTCTCCTGCATCCCACATGGTGGCAGTGGCAGGCTGAGGTCCCCACTGTGCCCCCCATGCTCATAGCTGTTTGTGGGGCTGTGCTGTGACCTACATCCATGTTTGCACCAAAAACAGCAGTAACCTACAAAAGAAAAACTGGAGTTTGAGAGAAGACAGAGTGGTAAATATCAAAAAAGAAAACCACATCAGTAAAACAGCAAGATAAGCTTTTTGAATGTGTAAAACCTGGCAATACTTTTCTCAGGTTTGGATCTTTTTACACTGAAATTTCCATTAATACATTTTTTTCTTGTAGAAAAATTGATTACGTTTAAAATAAAAAAACGAAAACCCCCAGCCCCTGCTTTATTTAAAGAATAAAAGTTTTCAAAGTTTCTCAGAATAACTTAAGTTTTAAACATATTTAACTGAGAACAAGAGCAAGTCACTTTAAAAGTTACTTCTGTTAGGTTTTAAAATTGTGACAATCCTGGATTTGATTCATTCAGCACATGGCAAAGGACTCTAGAAACGGAAATGGAAATAGAAAAATCACTTTGGAGCAGGGGCACGTGACACCATGGGGTTTGTTAAAGACCCTCCAACTTGTTTGGCCACTGCTGGACTTCTGCTGCCAGGGTCCCTCTGCAAATCCAGCCCCTCTACACACCTCTGCAGCAGAGAAAAATGCTGGATCTGTGTGATGACCTCTAGCAGCTACTTTGGTCATCTGTTACCCAGACAAAGAGGGGCAAGAAGGTGGACAGGAGATGCTCTGCAAGCCCCAGCAGAGCCTGCTGCTGCTGGGTAGCTTCAGCAGGGCAGATGAGCTTCAGGAGGGCAGAGCCTGCTGCTGCTGAGCAGCTTCAGGAGGCCTAAACAGAGACTGAGAGTATGGAAAAAGGCACAATAAAAGCTAACAGGGCAATGAGAGAGGAAGGAAGGAAGTGTACCTCAAGGAGGAGATGTCAGACCTGGCAGAGCGGGTGAGGAGGAACAAGGCTCAGCTCTGGGAACAGTCCCAGGTACATGTGTGTGTGCTGCAGGCAGACGAGGTGGGCTTAGCACCAGGGGACTCTGGGGCTCAGCTGCTGGCTTTGCTTTAACAAACCAGACTTCGCTGGTGAATGGAAAGTTTAGTGACCGCTGATGGGAACCTTCTCTGGGACACCTCCAAGAAGCCTAAATGCAGCTGAGGAAGTTGTTCTTTTTGCATTGCATGAATTTTCAGGCAATGCTGCCAGTAAGAGATAGTTTTGTCCTCTTTGGGTGGCTTCTTCCAGCCCATTTCCTTGTTTTGGCATCAGTGATTTCAAAAAGAACCAGATCAGCTCAGAGTTCTAGATGCCAAGTGGGGAGGGGGGCAGGACTGCTTCTTACAGCAACAATTTGTAGTTAGATGATTTAAAACCGCTTGTGAATTTGTATCTTCTACCTCCAATGCCAGAGATTATGATGCATAATAATATACAAGGAGAAGGGTTCTGTCCTGCTAGGAGAAGCTTGTTACAACAGGTCCAGGATATCAAGAGTCCTGAGAGAGCTAGAAATGAGCACCGTGCCTCTTCTGTGACATCAAAAAAGTGCCGCTGAGATTGACAGTTACGATACCTTCAGCCCACAGCAATACATTGCCTGCCAGAAATTTTCTTGTGGACAAGGTGGTGGTGGTAATTTGTGGATTTTGCTTTGTGGTTCAGTTTGTTCTTTGCTTTTCTCTGAAGTTTAAGATCCCAGGTTGTTCTGCAGCAGGATACTAGACTGGAAGAGTTTATAATGATGTGTTATGAGAAATCCTATCTTCTATGTTCCTACATGCAGCAATCTTTTGGTCATAGTTTGAGGGTTGAACTGACTCCTGTGTTCAAGCCTGGGACAGCTGGTGCCATAGGACAGATTAGCAGAGACCTTGCTGCTCTGTTGCCTTAGTGGGTGGTGGAGGGCACCTTTGTTGGGCTCAAGTGGCCAGTTTCACCTTCCTGCCATATACGATCATAAACTCAGGGCTCCTTGACTGTGCCCAAGTTTCTAGTTCCAGTTTTGAAAGGAGTCCAATCATTTTATAGTAAGACTCATCTTCAGATTTCAAAACTCGTGGCTGGGAACACTTCCACATATTTTCTTCCTGGTTGTGATCTCTCATGTTCCACTGACACACAGTCTTGGACATATACTCCACAGCATTTGGCCAAGACTAAAAAGAGCATTTCTAGAGCTCTTCACCTGGGCTGAAAACCCACAGAATTAGCTCCGTTATAACTGTTGCTGTGGATACTGATCGGTCTGGTCTCTCGATGGAGAGAACAATGGAGAAACAATGCTATAGCTGACTTACAGGTTGCCCTGGCATCTGAGTATAGCCAAGCCTAGGATTTGCAGCAGGAGAGGGAAAAAGTGTGTTTTATGTGGTGGGAGTCTCCATGTGACATACATGACAACTTATGTATATAAGTTCAGTCCAGAAGTTTTTGTTAGAAATGCTTTGAACCAAGGTGCCGAAGAATCCCCTCTGAGACTAAAAGGCTTTTAGCTGCTAGCCCGGCCAACTCACCCCAGGATCTGCAAGCTTCTGCACTGGAATTGCCATGGTTCCTGCTTCTGTGGATAACTATGAACCAGATTGGACCTCTGCTCACTCTCCCATTGGTAAATGACTCTGCAGGGTGTAATAGAGGGAAGAATTTGTGTGAAATTGTACATTCGGGTGGTACTGCTGGGCAGAGTACCTTTGGGACAGGAGCTGTGCTGCCTATAGCTGAGAATAGCCTTCACTACACCAGCTCTTCTGCCCACAGGCCAGCAGACAGGGCTTCAGCTGCTCCTGGAGGAAACACTGACCAGCAAGGGGAAAAAGTGGCCTCTGCATCTGTTTTTTAAAGACACAAGGGTTTCAGCAGCTATGGAGACAAGCAATTCTCCTCAGTTCATGGCTGCAGAAAGGGATGCAGGTCCTTTGCTGTGTGCCAAGGGGCAGAGGCAGAGCTGCATTCTCTCCACCCCTTCACTCCACTTTCTCCACTCCTTCAGGTCCATTTTTCTGGGAGTTTTTTCTTTGGAGCTTGCCCCCTAGCATCTGCCCAACATTGGTAAAGTGGGGGTTTTCTCATTTTCCAGTTGTGTCTTATCTTCTTTAGAGTTACCTTTTTTCACCTTCTAACAAAGGCCTCACTGGTTACCAAAGCCTAGAAAAATCCGATTTAGCCAGCTAGGCTGGGAAGTTTGTACTCCTTTAAAATTTTGTGCCTTTGCCTAAGCATGTCTAGTTTTTTTTCCCTAATACAGCACTGCAGCCTGACCCTGTTGAGCAGAGCTGATTAGACGAAGATAGTGAAGGAAAGGCACATGGAGGCAGGAGTCATCTAAAGATATGGCAGGGCTCAGCTAAATCCTCCAGTGATGCTCTGCTGTTTTGCACGGGATGATGTTGGCAGGCACAGACAGCAGTTCACTCAGTGCCTCTCTTTGGAACAGAATCTAAGAGCACAGTAGTACCCCCAGGACAAGAGACTATAGTACCCCACAGCGCCCCGGGTCTGCAGTACCAGCTCTCTCCCTGGGAAAGAGAAGGCAGAAAGCTGCAGGTGGGACATCTCTTAAAATGCTGTGGCGGGGTGCTACGTGAGGGGCCAGCAGCAACAGGCGTGGGGAGACAGCATCTGCCTAACAAGGAATGCTTTCTCTGCAGCAGGGGCTGCTATAGATGGGGACCAGCTGTGAATTTTCACAGCAGATGCAGCCCAAAGCATCTTCTCTAGTGCTGGTGAGCAGAACTCATCCTTCTGAAGAAGAGGACCAGGATACGATCTCATGTGGGATATAGAAAAGTGCATGTGGGTCAATCCCACTGTCTTCATGTTCAGGCAGGAGCAGGAAGAGACTGAAACCTGCAGGACACGTGCAAAAGTCGCAGATGAGGTGGAAGAGAAGTAAGGGAGAAAGGCAGCAGGTGCGATAACAAAGTCCTAACAAGAGAAAGTAGAAATCAAGAGACAGCAGGGAGACAGGCAGTGAGAAAGTGCTGCAGACAGGACCATGAAAGGGAAATCTAAACAACAAACCTCAGCAAAGAGAGAAAGCAAAGGGGAAGAGAATGCAAAGGACACACAAAATGGACAAACAAACAAACAAATCCTGACCTCGAACTCAACAGGGCCAGGTATTCCCTGGCTCTGCTGCCTGTGATCTTAGGTTAATGTTTATTTGTGCCTGATCTTTCTTGCATCTCATGGCATTTTTAGACATGTCCGAGCTGCAGTGGAAAGCATTTAATCTATTGCCACATCAGACAAAGATCTAACTGTGAATGCTGAGGAAAATATCTTCTGGATAAGACACGGTCCAGTCTTCAATTCCCTGCAGCCTACAGCAAGTTAACATCTATCCGTTTACAGCTACAGGCCAAATCTCAGAAGCTGCAACTGAGATTTGCCTTTCAGCAAATCTAAGGGGACTGACCTTGTGAACAACAATGATGAAAATGACTTTTCTACTTGCATTTCTTATCTCTCAGAGAAAATCATGTCACTCTGGTAAGAAGCAGCAAATCATAGTCATATAACGTAGTAATACTTTAGTTTAGTACCATAATTATCAAGGTACTAAAACCACAACAAAACTATTTTACTATGTATTTTTATTTTAAAAATTGTGGATTCTCTGGATTGAGTTTTACAATGCTTTACTACTCAAGAGAGGACTTTTCAAAGCTCGACAAGGAAAAAGTAGCAATCCAGACTGTTTCTGTTGCTACTGTGAGCCAAAAATTTTTCAATCTGGGGACAAAAGCCAACACTTCTTTTCTGAGAATACTGGAAAAAGATTACTTTAATCTTGGCTGATGTGCAGACCTCTGAGAACTGAAGTCCTTAGAGGCTGTGACTTGAAGGTACATTGAAAACTGACCGAAAAAAGTGAGAAGGATGCTTCCGGAGAGACACCCGAGGAGAGGGAGCCTTTTGTGCCCCCAGCAGTCACTGGCAGGACTGCAATTCATGACATGATGTTTGCCCTGTCAAGAGATGAGCCAAGTTTGAGCAAGGGGCAAAGCTATTGTGGCTGTACGGCTCTCAGGGACCAAAAGAGCATCTCCTAGTAAAGAGAAATTTGCGATGTCACTTCTAATGAGCGGGATCAGACTGCCTGACCGGGATCAATCATTGGCTGGGCAATAAAAGAGGAAAGCAGAAAACACTGGAAGAAAAGCAGTTTTGCCTCTGACCAAGGACTGGGGGGAACTTTATGGCCAGGACTACTTGGGATTAATATTTGAGCATTTCCAGCTCCCTTGTGCTGGGGGTGTCAGAGCAATGAGCTGGGGCAGGGTTGTTGTCTGCCCTTCTGCAATCAAGGGGTGTCCGGCAACCCAAAAGGCAACAGAAAAGAGGGAAAAGAGCAACAAGCCACAAAATGAACCAAAGTAGTTTAAAAAAAAACAAAACAGAAAACCATTTTTATGAATCTGTGATTTATTTTCTCCACACCAAATGTGGAGGAGGAAAGAGAAATTAATTCAAAACACACCCTATGCTAAAACCACCACAAAAGAAATCTTGAATTGTTGCAGAAAGGCTGGCATCAAAGTCAGCAAGAGAAGAGACCACAACTATTGCTGAGAGGCAGCAGTTGCCAGGCTCCTGAGAGGCCAGGGCGAGCACTGCTGGAAATCCTCACCTCCACCTTGACCACAGCGAGCAGCATCTATGCAGGCAGGAGGAAGGAGCAGGCAGGCATGAGTTTGTCATCGCCAGCACGATATCAGAGGTAGCGTGGGGTTTCCAAACCTTGCCTGTTCAAAAGCAGCGAGTAAATTAATCCTGCAGGTAGCTCTGCTGGCTACAGGGACCGGCTGACAGAAGGGTGCTTTAGCAAAGGGACAGCCTGACCCCAGGGGAAGTTTTGGAGCTGAGCTCCAAGCCCAGACCTGCTTCTTGCTGCTTGGAGTTGAGTATTTTACTTACGTCTAAAGTCTGCTGTTTAAGCCTTTCATCCCTCTCTGCCAAGAGATGCACAGGAGGTATGGGATTGACAAGAACAGTGGAAAACAACCCTGCTGCAGTACTAGGTGAGGAGAAGACAGGCAATAACAGAAAATCACAGTGTAATTCACTAAAAATGTTAGTTACACGAGAGAGAAATCCATAGGAAACCAGGCTTTCCTATGAGTGCCTGTAAAGGAACAAAACCTGATGCCTTCTTGGAAAGTCTTATGACTTCCAACCTTGATTAAAAATGCTCTTGGCATTTTTCTTACCTGACTCGGTAGTAGGGCTGCCAACTTGGAAGGGTGCACAGGGCACTGGCCAACACAAGCTTAAGATGGGGGGGCAAGTGTCCAGTCCCAATTCATGATCCAAAGCCAGCAATGGGAAGAGAAGCAGGAGCAATAGAAAAGACTCCAATTTAATGTAGATTTTAAAATGTCTTACAAGATGTCCCACGGGTTTGTGTACGTGTGGGCAGTTTGGTTGTTAGGCTGAACTCCCCTGCAGAGGTACCTTGTTTGAACGTGTGCATGAAGTCCTTGTCCCAAGCAGTGTCCTGTTCCCAAACTCATTCGCTCAGTTTCTGATGATTCAGACCTGAAGGGAAGTTGCCCTTTTGTTTCTGAGCTGGCTGTTTACAGCAATTGCCCATTCATGCTTTGATCGTGCAGCTATGTAAACAGGGCTCGGTTACAGGGTTCGGAGGTTTGCTGAAGCTGCGCAAAACCCTTCAGCTCATTGGTAGCCATCAGAAAGATTATTTGATGACCTTTTTTCTGATACAAACATCATGAGATGTTTGTACCTCCTGTCATCGGAGAACAATTGTTATTTTTGTCCATATCGGTGTTCTCCATGGAAATGCTGGATAGAAATGAATTTTTCTTCCACATGTGGCACCGGGGCTATGGATGCTGTCGCTGCTGGAGAACCTTTGCCTCTCTCCGTGATGTCGCTGGCCTGATGGGCACTTGGAGGGTCTCGAGTCCTGTGCTTGATTGCTCACTTTGTGTTCTCCACTCAACACTATGGTTTTGGTATGCTTGGTAAGCCTGGTATTTGAGATACTTCACTATATAAAGAAAAGTCTGTTCAATGGTTCAAACCTTTATTATGCAGCCACACCGTGATCTACTTGGTGTACTCTGTCCCTGCGTCCTCCCAAGCCTAAAAATGAATTACTGTGCACCAGCCCTGTACCACTACCCATGGGGAAGGGATGCCGAGCCATATGCCACCCCCGCCAGGCGCAAGGTGTCACCAGCATCGCTCTTAGTACCACTTAATGTGTTCCCAGAGAGCCTTTGCCTGTCCCGGATGCCCTCCCAGCTTCCCCAGGGAGGGTACACCACCCGCCCACAGCCCACAGGCGCCGGCCCTTCTCCGGGAAGGTGCCTCGGGCCCTCTAGCAGCCTCAGCCCAAGCACCTGGGGCCGAGAGCGCCGCAGGGGGGACGGCAGCTCCCCATGAGGCTGCCGGAGCGCGGGGTCCGGCCCGGGCCCCGCGCGCCACTGCCGCTACCTCAGAGCCGGCCCGGCCCCAGTGCCTCAGGCCCTCACCAGCCCCACGGCGGCGGCGCGGCCGGGACTTGTTCCCGTCCCGAATTCTCGCGAGAAGCCGCCGTCAAGCCAGCATCGTCTCAACACGCGCTCCTCACGCATCCGCCGCCGCCGTATCCCTCCGCACTCTCCCCCTCCCCCTTCTGGAGAGTTCTGCACGGCGTTCAGAGGGGAAATAGTGCCCGCCATCCGCCGCTCCTCCTCTCTCTCGCCTGGTCCTCCTCCTTCGCTCCCAGCCCGGCCTCGGTCCCCGTCGCGGCAGCCGCCTCCGCACTGCCAACTGCGCGCCATCCGGCAGCAGCGGCGGAGCGCGGCGGGGCTAGGGACACCACGGCGGATTGATACGCGGAAGGGCGGCGAGGAGGTGGCAGCGCATAAAGACGCGGCGGAGGGATGCGGTAGGAGCTGCGGCGGAGAGCTCTAGTCCAGCGGCGCCGCCAGGGGAGCAGCGCGCCAGGCCGGCCGGCCCGCCCGCAGGCCCCCGCCCCGCCCCCCCCTCCCTCCGCCACTGCCTTCTGGGGGGGCCCCCCTCCTTCCCTCCCCCCCTTCTCTGTCTCCTTCCCCTCCCCCTTCCCATCCCCCCCTCGCCGCGCCGCCGCCACCTCCGCGCTCCTCCTCCCCCCCCCCCCCTCGGAAAATAGTCCCCGCGGGCTGCCCCCTCCCCGCCCGCCCCTCCTCGGCGCTTCGCGCACACAATGGCGCTGAAGAGAATCCACAAGGTAAGGGCCAGGGTCCAGCCGCACCGCGCCCGGTCCCGCGCCCCTCCGCCCCGGCCTAGGGCTCGCCTTACATAAGCCGGGTAGGCCGCCGCCGCCTCGGGCCTGGTGGGGAGGGAAGGGCCGGGCCCGGCCCTGCCCTGCCCTGCCCTGCCCTGCCCTGCCCTGCGGCGTGGGGTCCCTCCGGCGCCCGCCTTGGATGGGGGGGTTACGGGCGCCTTTCCCTGCCCGCGTTGAGGGGACGGGCGGCGCCGCCGTCAGGAGAGGCGGCAGCCGGGCCTGGGGAGATGGGAGCGGAGGGAGAAGTTCGCCTGCTCCCCTCGGAGGTGCGGAACGGGCCGCAGCAGCTGGAATGAGCTCCGAGGCTCTGGCCCAGTCTGCCGGGGCGCTTTGTTTGTTTCCCTGGGAAAGTCCCTCCTTACTGGGCACCTCCCCAGGGCTGGGGGGGCCGTGTCCTGTCCCCGGAGGCTGTTACCCCCAGGGGGGGAGGCCGAGGCCTGCGGTGGTCTCGGTGGCTGGGCCCCTCCGAAGCAACGTGGCCCCTCGAGCCCGGGCCCTGGGGCCGCGAGGGGGCGCCGGCGCCGGGGCAGGGCCGCGGGCCTGGGGGTGGGCAGCGGCCGCCGCTGGCTGCTGCAGCTTAAGGGGGTGCTCCTCGCCCTCTGGAATCGCTCGGGGCCTGGAACTGGACACGTGTGGGGGCAGCGAGGAACTCCGCGCTGGAGCGGCAGCTGGTGCTCTTGGGAGAAGGTGCTCAGAGGAGTGAATAGTTGTCCACGCTGGAAGCTTTGGCGGAGCTGGTTTGGGAGCTTCGTGGTGAAAGGCTCCTCTCCTTCCTCAAGGAGCAATGATCTTGGATACTGAAGTGCTAAGCGTAGTAAACTTGTCACGTTCAACTAGTCAAAATAGTGTGATTTATTGTTTTAATGGAGCCAGTGCTGTTCTGCAACCTGAGTCATCTAGTAGACTTGTAGGGAAAGGCATGCGAGGTGCCTTCTCCTCCTGGAGCAGGAGGTGCACTGCACTTCGTGACCGAGCCTTTTAGAAAAACGCTGCTGCTGAATTTCCTGTAGTCTTAAAAGCATACTTTGCTTGATCATCGTGGTGTCTTTTACCAGGAAACCCCCCCTCTATTTAAGAGAGGAATGTCCAAGTACATTTTTATTATCTTAGTCAGGCAGGGACTTTATATCCTTTTCCCCACAAAAGGTAGCTGTCAGTTTGGAGTCCACATGCAAGGTTCAGGTGTAGAAGCCAGTCCTCCCATAGGGTTTTTGGTCTCAGTTACTGTGTGGATCTAATTTTTGTCTAGGACCAGATGTGAACCTGCTACCTAATATTTAAGATCAGTTTGCTAGCTCTGTTTTGTTACTTATGTAGTGTCAGATTTGGTTTACGTGTTAATTTTTTTGCTTTGATTGTAGGTTATATTGAAGTTTTTGTGAAGCTTCGTGTGTCATACTGATCAAATTAAAGCTAAGGTGGAGAAGAAAATTGAAGAGAGCTTGAAGGCTTACATATGCTTGTGGAATAGGTAGAGCTTGAAAGGGAAGGATTTTGAGTATAATTTTAGTGTATTGAAATTTCCAGCAGGTTACATAAGGAAGTTGTGCTCCAGCTGAGTATCACTTGCCTGCAATGTTCTGTCACTTACTTTATGATACTCAATACAATGTGAAGGCTGTTCCACAGCATATTTGTGGGCTTGCAGGTGTTTTGAAAGAGCACTTTATCCTTGGGAGCGGGTCGTGTTCCTGCCATCAGAACAGGCCTAGGAGACACGGCAGTGAGTGCTGAACAGGATAAATGTGACTGCTGGGAACAGGGGGGACACACAGATAGTGCAGGGCTTTTGTGGGGAGGGTATATCTTCTATCAGATAACTTGGGAAGCAGGGAGAGCTGCTTTATTGTAGTTTAGTGCGTGCTGAGGTTCAGGATTCAACTCTCTCAGAGCACTTCTGTTACGTCTCTGTTTTTTAACAGGAGAGAAGCTGCATGTGTTGAGTCTTTGTTAACATTGGGTGCTCATGGACTGATTCTTCATGCTGCTTTTCGAAGACGAAGAATCCTGAGGGGTAATGGGGACTGTGTAAGGTTACAAGAGTCTTTAAAGCCTTGGGAAGTAGTGTGAGAGCATTGCCAAAGCAGTGGTGTATATTGAGCTCTGC
This sequence comes from Mycteria americana, assembly GCF_035582795.1. Taxonomy (NCBI): domain Eukaryota; kingdom Metazoa; phylum Chordata; class Aves; order Ciconiiformes; family Ciconiidae; genus Mycteria; species Mycteria americana. The sequence goes on from NC_134372.1 coordinate 22,271,565, forward strand.
AAAGTACCAAGTGTTTCAGTGGAGTAAGCATGGCAGCTGTTGATGAGAAGGGAGATGATAGGGCTGTAGGCGACATTTCCAACAGAAACAAAGTATGTGAAGGGAAGTAAAACCACTTTTTCTAGCAGTGCAGATGCTTTAAAAGTTAGGTAGGAGTTAAGCTACAGACTAGAAAGGAGCACTCTTAATTTGAGTTACTGTGCTTGTCTTGCTCAACTACTGAACTAATAATCACTGGTTACTTAGACTCCAGCTATTTTAAATGCCGTGGAGAGTGTTCGTATCATCTTGTTTTTGTTCTGGTCTCTGGGAAAAGCAGCTGTATCTTAAATGTAGTGACCATCACTGTCAGGATAAGGAGGGGAACAGCAAGCTTCTGACCTCTGCTGTTGCACCTTGTGGCAAAAACAAAAGCCTGCAGAATGTGGATTAAGGGGAAATAATCCCAATAGACTTGAGTACAAAGAAGTGATGGAAAGGAAAGCTGCTGCTTAGGCATTTTTAGAAGGTGTTATCAGTCTTGATACATCAGTGTTCAGGTCTCAATCCTACTACTGGCTCTTGTGCTTGGCAGTTTAGGTTTTATGCTCGACCAGAGACTATGAGGTTTTCTCCAAAGTTTTTGTGTCTTTGGATAATATAGGGATGAGAACTTCAGAAACAAGCAGAAAATCCCAAGAGTAAACCTTTGATACAGTGTCAACAGTGTTACCTGAAATGGCCTCTTGCATGTTGAACTCCTCTGGGCTGGAAGAGGGGAAGAACAAGAAGTTGTTTGCAGCTGGGTAAGTAGTGTTGTTGCTGGTGTGTGAGGTAGCACAAGAACCTACATGGTCTGTCCCAGCATGTCTCTGGCGGCATGGTTGTTCTTGGGGCTGTCCAGAGCCTCGAGCCGGGGTAATGTGTCTGCACAAAGCAGCAGCAGCTGCTGTTTAAGCAGATGCTCCAAAAGAGCTCAGATTTGAGACCTGCTATCACATTGCTGCTTGTATTCACTGCAGTCTTTTAGGCAGCGGTGTTCTTCATTCTTGTTTAGGTGCTTACTGGGACACAGGTCTAAAACTTGGAACTCTTTTCCTCTGAGAAATGTTTGGGATGTAAGCAATGATGCCAGCCAGAGTCCCCATGAAGTATGGGGATAACAATGAAGCATAACAATTTCATTGTTATTTTTATATCTATAACAATGATATTTCTATCATGGATTTATTTTATAAGAAATGCAATGTGAAGATACCCAGAGGTGGGATGGGAGTGATACTGGAGGGCCATAATGAACAGCTTCCATTTTAAGGTTTAAGCCAAAGTGCTTTGGATTCAGCTGCATCCCCATCTGTGTTGCTTATCTTTAGGAGGTATGTTACCTATAATTGAATAACTAGGGCACCTTTTGGAGTTGCTTTGTATGGGAGAGAAGTAAAAGGTTAGTTCATTGTCCTTTATGGGTCTTCCCATATGAACTCCTTGACGGACCCTACAGTGAGGGGAGGGGGAAATCGGAAGCTGTACTTCAGCCCTGCTGGAGTAAAACACTTTTGTATAGCAGAGGAGTGGTGGCTTACTGCCTGTTTTCTGGATCTCTGTATTATGAGCCGTACTGCTTTGCAGAACTAAACTATATTCCAGTGATATCCCTGTTCAGCGGCAGAAGACAATGGGCTTGCCTGTAGCGCAGAGCCGATTGACCTCCTGAGATGCTTAAGTATCACTTCTGCCAAAATGCACAACTACCTGTGGATGGCATGCAGTAGACTTACTGGCTAATTGAACAATGTTAGTGTTAACTGAGTTGTATGCATGTTACCTGTGCTGAGCAAACTTTGTGTTATTTCTGTGCTACTAGTTCTGCTTTACAGCAGCCAGTGGGAACAACTTGGTCCTTCCGTTACAGCCTCTTGCTGTGTTCATGGAGCTGCTAGCGCAGCCCATCTGTGTTAAATATCTTGTGTGTCACTAGTAGAGAGAATACTGGTTAAGCTTCTGTTAGCTAGCTAGCCTTCTTGATACTCAAGATTCCACACCAGGCCAAAGTTACACATTGCTTTGGTGTTCTTGCTGTGCAAGCTTAAAAAAAAAAAAAGATGACAGTTAAATCAAAGCTTGTTTATAACATGTACCTTGGTTATTACTGTATTTCATACAACTTGACTTTTCTCATGCTACTCCCTTAACTACTTGCCTTTTAACTTTTGCAGAATCTTGTAAGAAGTCAAAGTCAGTGGATCTAAGCCATTTCAAGATTGAAAAAGCAGATTCTGCCAAAGGGAAAGGATTAAATTCTTCTGAAGATTAAAGTGCTTCTGTTAATAGGGTAGTAGCCTTAGAATGGCAGATACTCTGGAATCGCAAAAGTCCTGTAGACCAGGAGAGCACCTATGGATGCTGTAGGGAATCGGTGATCTGACCTTGGTGTGCATGTGTGAGTGCTACCTTGTACAGAGGGACTGCTTGGCAAGTAGAGAGCAGAGTTGTGTGAAATGCGTGCTGCATATAGGTTCTCATGCCTCGCCCTACACAGTACCTTCTGTGACAGGTAAAGGTGGAACCTGCTCTCCCAAGGAATGTGCAGCAGGCTCTTGCCCGACCTAATGCCTGCATCGGACCTGTGCAGGTAGCTGGCAGCTGCTTGTCTTCACTGTGGTCCTGAGGCTGAGGCAAGGCAGAGTGCTGTCGATTTGACTTGCGCCCTGATTCCATATTGCTTGGCACTGCTCTGTTGAAAGCTGCTAACAATTCATGGCTAAGTGGCTGAAAGTTCCTTTTTGGTTAGATAAATCACAATTTTGTAAGAGAGCCCTAGACTACCTGTCACAGAAGGGTTCAGGGGCTTCAGGCAAATAAACTTGCTAAAGTTGGATTAAAAGCTTGTTTTGCTGTCAGGTTGTTGCTGTAAGTGAAAATTAGGCTTATAATCAAGTCTCTGAGTAAATTACAGTTTGAAAACAGCTCAAACTGGAGTAGGGAGGAAAGACTGTGGAGTCAAAGCTAAAAGGACTTTGGATAATCTTTGACTGTTTGGAGGCGCATATCTAGTTGGAGTGTATTTGGGGAACTCTACACTTTGTGTACCAAAGTTTACTAATATTGCTGGAACTGACTACCAAAGGATGCTGGCTTTTTACTCGCTTGCTTGGCTTTTTTATGGTGCCAGTTATATTGGTTATTCTTACTAAACGCTGTATTAGCATTAACTTAATCCTTAAAACTAGTCTTATCTTCCGGCCAGAGTAGTTTTTACCAGGAGCATGTTAGCCTGGGGAGGGAATTGTTGTCTAGAGGAATAAATTTGAACTTCCTCTAACAAATGTCTTTGGAGTTTACAATTAAAACTGATTGTAACTTGAAACGTGTATGGTTAAATGTTAAGGTAAGACTTAAAACACTTTTGTGTTCAATAGTGTTTTAAAAACTTCTTGTGCAGTTTGTGAACTCCTTGATCAAGATGCATTTTAAATGCAGCGTACTAGGTGCTGGGAAATGGACTATAACAGGAGGAGGGGAGCAGCTGATGAGAACATGGGTCTGAGACTTATGGCACTGGCTTTCCTGTGTGTTCTGAGGCCTCACTGGCAGCTGATGCCTTTCATGACTTGGGAGGCACAGCGAGGGGATCTGTGGCATAAGCACACTCCATCCTCCTTAAAATGCTTTCCTGGAACCCCTGGGTAGGGGTTTGTTTTGTTGTGAACTTAGGAACACAATTAAATCTGCTTTTGGAGCCTAAGTATCAGTTTGTTGTGCCAGGTTTTGTAGCTTTTAGGATACCTAGTTCATGGATGTAATGGTAGTAGTTTCATTCAACTTGGTCTTTGGGCAAGACACCTTGAACCTTGCTTTGCTTTGCACCATGCTTCCACTTCCTCATTTTTGCTGGTGAACTAGTTAATACATTTAACTGTAAGATGGGTCAAGTTAATGGTTTGATCCGCAGCAGTGGGCCCAACACCAAAGGTATTTGGCTGTTAGGGAGAGGGCAGAAACTTCTAAGTTCTGTAAGTTGGCTTTCCAGCTGATGGCAATTCATGGTAGCGTAGCCTCCTAGGGAGCTGAAAAACTCAAACTGAAATCTGAAGGCTACCTGATTCTTAGCTTTTATGTTCCTAAGGCAAAACCTTCTGTATGTTGCTTAAGGATCAGAAACTGTCTCAAATAGTAACCAGCTGCAGCTTTCTTCAGGTATTGGTTTAAAATCAGCGTTGTCAAGATTAGACTTGATCATTGACCAACAAGCCTTCCCAGGTTATGGGGAAATAGAGCAAGCCTTGCAGTTCAGGGTCTGATACATGCAGTAATGGCTGGATTGTAGATGATGCCGAACTGTAATTGAATCCTCCCCATATTATGAGTTCCAGTTTTATGTGAACTCCAGAGTTGTTTGTTCTGAGTTATAAATCAGCTTTTTACTCTCCCTCAGCAACATCTGAAAGCAAAGACCTCACTGGGTCTGGTGTTGTGCTAGCAGTATCTTGGAAACTTGCACAGGAGTTCTCAAAAGGCAGATGCAAAAGCTTGGCACTGTGCTGCAGCAGTGGATGCTCCTCTCCATTTGTACCTGGATAAATGCAGCCATATGTAGCTACCATTCCTGTTTTTAAACTTGGCTCTGCAGGTCTGACAAGTGAGTAGTGGGAGTCTTACTAGCATGTTGGCAGCTTGAAGAGAATGGAATGTTAAAGCGATCATCTGTGCCCTGCCAGGAAATCCAGTAACGTGTTAGCCTCTCTGGTGTGCAGAGGCAACTGGCGGTCTACTGCAGCTAGTGGCTGTGCTCCAGAGGTGTCTCGTGGAGCTTAAACTTCCCTGTTGTTATCTAAGCTAAGCTGTTCTACAAAAGCTGGGAGATTTTGTATCGCAGGAGCTTGAACTGAGAGTTGTTGCTAAACTTTTCCATGTGCAAGGAGCTTATGCATTGCTTTTTACATGGGCTTTTTAATCTGTGATATTTCAATCTGTGGATTTATAGAGCAGAACCTGAAATGCAGCCTTAGGTGAGAGCTGCATCACTGAGACAAGTGGTATGAGTGTTTATTGTAAGTCATCTCTTTCCAGTGAGATACTATACACGGCTTCAGAAAACCAAAGTCATTCCTTCTAGCTTGAACTGAAGATTGAAGAGAAAGAAATAGTAGTTGGATGAGAAACAGGGCTGTTGCAACAATGAAGTTCAATTAGTCTCTGCATCTGTTGTGAGACTTACCTCATGTGATATCACTGAAGGTGTGTTGTTTCATCCAGTTTGGTGGAACAGCTATTTTGAGCAGTGTGACATAGGGTGAATGTCGGGGTGGCTTTGGAGCTGTGTATTTTACTAGCTGGTAGAACTATGTGCTCAAGCTGCAGCCCATGTTTGTAACTATTTCCCCTTTATAGTAGGGAGGGTGCATGCTAGGTTCTTAAATATAGTCCATAGTAGGTTGTGGTCTTACAGGGGAAGCATGGATTCTTACAATTGTACTCCTTCCAAGTCTAGTGTTGTTGCATTATATTTATGCATAAAACAGGAGTGAAGGGGATGAGAAGTGGTAAGGAAGAGAGGTTTAAATATGTTTGGGGTTTTTTTAATAGATGTGTTCGGGGTTTTGAGTACTGTAGCATTAAATTGTCTTTTCCAGAAGATTAGAGTCCAATAGCATTTGGAAGTGGACTGTACTCTATACAACTTTAGAAAGAGTAGGTGTATTCCTGTTTTTAAGTTTTCATACCCATACTTTTTTTTTTTGTGCATGTGGAGACTCACTTCATTCTTTGTAACCATGGCTAGACTGACCACGAAGAATGTGTGGCCTTCAGGTGCCAGTGAAGTTGCGTGTGACTGCATGTTCCTTTGCTGCACTCATTGCACAGGGTGTCTCTTGGCTTATTGATGCTGAAGCAGAGCACAGTGCAGTTTGCTACTCTATATTTTCAGACTGTTGCTATCTGAAAACTTCTAGAATACATGCACTTCTCTAGGGTGTTCTTCTGTTGCTCAGGATGATACTTGACATATTTAATGTTCTGGAGTTAAAGCAGTGAGGTGTGCAGCGGGTGGTGTGAAGTGTGCTGGTGGGGAGTGAGTGTGCATTACTGATCTTCATGCTAGCTGATACTTGCAACCAGGAGGTAAGGAGGGAATCCTCACTTGGCTGAAGTTGGCTACTCTGAATTGATGTGCATAACTGACAGCTCTGAAGGGCTTTCCTCCTTTGGAGGACATCTGGAGATGCTTCCCACCTTCAGGAGAGAGTAGACTCTTCAGCAGGTGCTGCGTGCTTAATATGTATTCCAATATCTGTCCAAGTCCGTGCTGAACCATGAAGTGTGGGAGCAAGGCTTGCTTGGGTCAGTACTGTAAGAAGCTCAGTAGGAGCACTAGGAAAGCTTCAATAGTGTGTGGTGTCAAGTCAGGAGGCTTTCAGCTGGACTCTTTAGAAGCTGGGAGCTGCTGAGAGCAAAACCAAACTTGTATGTGTTTTACAGTAGTCAGGGTATGGGAAGCTTTGTATCTCCACTGCAAGACTTCTAGGGGACTTCATACTGATGGGAAAATCCTGAGATTTACCTGCTTGGTGTAAGGCAACTTTCTTTTGTTGTAACAGAAGAGGGTTTGGTTAGTGGTGGCCTCCCAGTTCCTGGGAAGTAGAAGCTGGAACTCCCAGAGATCATCTATTCAAGAGCTTAAATACTGCCTGTAAATAACAAAAGGCCATTAAGTGACAAAAGGGCTTTTTCCATTTCTGCTATCAGCTTGTCTGGATCATTGTCCTTAAATGTTTTGTCTATCAAAAGCTTCAGATAAGTCTGGTATCTGAGACTCCACTGGGGACTGTTGCTGGTAACCCTTGCAGGCTGTGAGGTGAAAAGCTGAATGCACAATGGGCCAGGGACAGCATGGGAGTTTCCTGAATGCTAGATTTAGTTGTCCTCATAATTGTTTTCTGGTGTTTGTTTAGCTTTCTAGGCTGAGCTAGCACAGAAAAAAGTTAGTATGTTTGGGCCCATCATGCAAAAGCAGGTCAGTGACTGAGCCAGAAATAGAGCGAAATTTGACTTTTAAAGTTTTATTCTATTGGCACTTCCCACTAAATGTCCACTTCCTGAGCAAATTGCTAATGTGAGTTACTGGTGACAATGTGTGGACTCTCTTTCTGATCTGGGCTGAAATTTTGCTTCAAGTTGAAACTTGGTATAGTTCAGAAGTATTGTGAATTACCCAACCTGTTCAGCCAGAGCAATTGAGACTCATAGTAAGGTTTCTTCAGAGGAAAATTCGACTGACTTGAGAAGTGAGGATTTCCATTCATGGGCTAGCAGTTGTATAGGTACAGAAGGTCTTGTGTTTTATTCCATTTAACCACCTATATTCACTGATGCATACATCTGGAGTTGAAACAACCACAGGTTATTGAAGTTTTGTATACTGCAAAAAAGGCTACTGCAGGCTTGAGATGATAAACTAGATCACTATAGCTGGAGCATCCTGGGAGCTGTTTACAATATGGGGGATAAAATAAGGCTAATACTGAGAGTTGTTGGATTGAGGCCACCTTATCTCTCTGACCTGGAGATAGTAGAGTATATAATACCTTGATAATGCTTGGGATTTCTTAAGTTTTATTATCAATGAAGGCAAACCTTATAGACCCTATGACTTGAGGAGGATTGCTGTGACTTAATAGAGTATGGAAACGAAGGGAGGAAACTGATACATATGCCAAACATGTTACCTGGATTTAAGATGCAGCTTTGCTTTCTGGGGTCCTAGCTACTAGTTTTGTGGTGTTGCCATTCTTGTGGTTTCAGGAAACTCACTGATGTGAGCATTATGTTAGTGAGCAAGAATGATAGCCAAAGTGTCACTAGCAGCCTTTTTAGCAATAACTTGATTGGTTTTGAAATTAACGTAACTGTTCCTGTTTTTTAGGAGTTGAATGATCTGGCACGTGATCCTCCAGCACAGTGTTCAGCAGGGCCTGTTGGTGATGACAGTAAGTATGCTACTATCAGCAAACATCTGCAGTCTCTTAACTTTTTTTCTTTTTCTTCTAAAACAGGATGTCCAGTTCCTTAGCAAGGAGAACCCTTCTGTTTCTTTTGGTCAGAGTACTAGATACTATTCCACATACTAATCTTAAATTTGTTGCCCTTCTGTATCTCTTTCTACCTTCCTTGTGTATCACTGGAGATCTATGTTATTCCCGTTTTATTGGTTGGGCAACTCTGTGCACTGAGGATGTCTTAAGTTACACCTCTTGCATTAACTCTTCTGGCATTCTCATAGGGCATGAAGTTAGTAAACTTCAGTAGCTCTGTGGCCAAACCAGCAAGCAGCTGCATACAGCTTTCTGAACTTCTTTGATATCTAAACTGTATATGGTGTAGTCACGTGGTCCTGTAGAAGTAAAACAATCTACTCCTAATACTAGATGCTAGTACAGCAAGGTCAGGGTTAACTGTATTTTACACAGGAGTTAGTTAACACTGCATTTTTTTTAAGAATTGCACGTTGTCCTTGAGGATAAGAGGTTAAAATGTGAATGGAAGGAAGGCTAGTTGTTAAATTAAAGCTTGAATCATGAAGTAATGTTAGAATTTAAAAAAAAAAGTTTAATAGTTACTGTGGTCAAATGAGTTACAGGAACACTAGAAACATTGCTTGTTCTTTAATCTGTTTTGTGCTATTGTATTATAGAGCACACCAGAGTATAAGAACTGAAAAACAGGTTTGGCTTTTAATTTTTAGGCAGGATTTCACTCAATTTGGAATACTACTTGTGGCATTCTCAATGAGCGAAATCAGAATGTCTAAATCCTGCTGTCATGACTAACTTGTTGCTTGATTTAGACTTAGCTGCTTAGAGATGAGATAAGAAGTGCAGGTGGAGCATCCTTAAATCACACAGTACTGTTATGTTTGAAAACTGTACTCAAATCAGTTGGCCCTGCCAGGTTCCATGTAAGGGGTAGCCTAGGATGATCTTTTTGGTCTGCGTATCAGCTGGTTGTCTTTCCTGTGCAAGGTTGTTCACCTGGTGTGTGATTTGGAGTTGTTATTCTGTCCTTTTGAAGCTTGAGGTGCTGTGTTAAAGCAGAAAAAAAGCAGTTACTATTTGAAGTCCTACCCTGATTTTTTTTGTCTGACATTGTTTTGTAGTAAGAAGATCTACTGTCATCTTGTGCATGTATTTTTGCCTAGGGAAGAGGGCAAGATGTATTGTGTGACAGGACTTAATGATGTTTATATGGATGCTTCTTTATCTTAGTTGTAGGTAATGTTCCCCAGTCTGGTTTGATTAGCTGTGAATAAGGCAACTTAATTGTTGCCCTGTACTTTATGGTGGTTTTCTGTGAGAGGCCTTTAAACTGCAGTGGTTTTGCAAGCTGTACAAGTCTTTTCCATATTAACTAGGATTTTATACTTTCTGGTGAACTACTATTTTTTTTTTTTTTTTTTACAGTAGCATTAAACTCTTGGTCATAGCTTAGGTGAGCAAGATCAGTAGGATGTTTGCAGTGAGAGAAGAACACCTGCAAATTCACCTTTTGCTTTATGACTTTACCATGGGCCCACATTAAATGCATTGTCATTTAACGCATAAAATGCCTGAGATGAGGGAATGTGTTTATGCTCTTTCTTGTAGCAGCTTTGCTGTGTAGAAAAGGCTACATAAGAACGCTTGGAAGCTTTGACTGGGATGTCCATTAAACAGCATGCGTTGAACTTGCTGTGTGATGTGATCTCTCTGACAAGTGTGCTGCTGTTCAATGAAGCATCCAAGCTCATGAGTAGGGGATATTTTAAGTAGGGAAACCCTCCATCTATGCACGAAGAATTCTAAGCTTAGGTATCCTTTCTAAAAGGAAAAAACTAGCTGCCAAGATCTTTCTGAATCATTTCTGAACTACTCAGAAGTGCTGAAGTGTATAGAAACTTACACATGCCTGTAGAAATCTAGGACTAGATTAAAAAAACCCCTTGAAACCTGAGAATGAAAATACTGAAATTGGTGGAGATGTTACTGGTCAGCAATGCTTTCAAACAAGTGAAAGCTGCATTTAGTTTTGAGGGTTTTTAGCAGTAGTGTCAAGCTTCTTCTAGTTATGGAGTAACTTATTTCTGCTTTCAAAATAGTATTTCAAAGAAGCTTGTAGTTTCATGGAAGAGAAATTACTAAGATTTAGAGCCAGTCTGAGGCTTTTCTTCCCTTAAATTAACAAGTGTGATTTGTGCCATGATAAACTACTTTGTAGTTTCCAAAGACTATCAAAGGTGATGGAAATTGTCTGGTGGAGGGAGGTAGTAATGTAAGTTGGTGAATGTTTATAATGGAAAGTTATTACTGAGTACAGAAAGCTTTAAAATAATACTCAATTCTTCTCCTCGTGCCACCTTACTGAAAGACCTCTAATGAAAGACTTGCGCTATTGAGAGCAACACTTTGGGTGTAAGTAAGTGGATAGTAGTGGCAGCAACAGAAAGGTGCCTTCCATGAGAGCCCTGTGCTCTGGGCCTGCCTCATTTGCCTTGTCAGAATGACATTTCTCAGAGTTCAGGACATGCTGTGCTTGTAAAGTGGTATCTTGTGGCTAGTCCAGCTGATGTAAACTGTCCCCAGTTATAAGCTTTCTGTCCCTGTAGTTCATAAACTTTGGAAAGTGAAGAGGTGTTTCTGCCTTGTTAACTGTAGGGACAGGAATTTCTTTCTCTTGATAATGTAGTTTTAGCCCTCTTCCACCCACCTCTGGCCTTTGTTTTGGAAATATGCTTGGGACTGGATTACACTAGTATACTTCCAGAGTGCTAAGCAGTGGCTTAGTTCACTTCCAAACATGTACCTGTGCTTAGCTACTGAAAGTCAGCAACCCCCTTACTTTGTAAATAACTTTTTGAATGGCTGATTTCAAAGTAAAGAATCAATTGAAATAAGCTCTGCATGACAAATCCATCTTTTAGTTTATCAAACTTCTCCTGGATGTTGTGAGAATGTAAAGCTTAGGTTAAACAAGCACTTTCCTTGAGTCTGGGGTGGGAGTTGGGGGGGGGGGAACCCAACCAAACCACCTTCTAACTTGTAAAATGTTAAGATTCACTGTGAAAGTGTTTTTTCTTTCTGGTTTCTTGTTGGGTTTAAGACAATAGTTGGTTATATCAGCTTCTCTTTTCAGTGTGCAGAGGTATGCAGGTTGATGTCCAGTGCTGTCTGTGTGCTCCAGTGCAGCCACAGTGAATCTTATCAGCATCTGCTGATGCCTGTGAAATTCTTGGTGGTTTTTCTGTGATTAGCCATACTCTTCACTGCCAGGTTTCTGCTGCCCCTTTGTCCTCTTGTTCTAGGTTTCTCACTGTCCCACTACAGGCGATACGGACTTCCTGTGGAGCTGTCAGCCTTTTAAAATGGGTGAACGCTACATATGAGCCACTGCCTTGATTTCCTGGTGTTACCAGCTGTAATACGCTTTGTAGCAAACCTGCTGCTCTAACCAAACACTCTTCTCCCCTTGCCTTAGCAGGGCTGTTCCCACTCTGCTTTTTTTCCCTTCCTTGTATGAGGTCATTTCCAGTTGTAATGCCTGTACCATGTGTACTTAAAAACTGCTCATGCTAGATTAGAACGAGTAGTGCCACTCTGGGCCAGAATTACTTCTGGCATGGGTGTCTTGAAACCTGTAAGACACCAGTTGCAAGTTGAGTACATAGCTGCAGGTGGCTTCGACTTCTGTGTCTTGAAGACTTGACTTGCAATAACTGGAGTCTTCTGTACAGCTCCCCAGTTCTGAAGATGCGACATAGCTGACATCCATGCAGAGGGAAATTTCCCACAGTAGTGTTTCACAAATAATTTGTTAAACTGGTACTCTTAGCACAAGCTAGCACTAGAGCCTTTGGAGAATGCAGGAACCCTGAGAACTTCCTAACATGCCTCATACATACAGATTAACAGCTTTGATTGTTTTCCTTATGTTCTGCAGCATAAAAACATTCTTCACGAATCTTCTGTATTACTAGATTAAGAAGTTCTCTTGGACAGATGCGTACAAGTGAGACTTAATTTTTGTCCATTTAACCTAAAGTGTGTACTGGCACATCCTGGTGCCAAGTATTGAGCAGACTCATTCTTGCATTCTCTTAAGACTTATATTGCTTTCTGCTACTTTAATGAGATATTGAGGCCTCTGTGGAGACTAAGCTTAAACATTCATTCAAGGTAACCAAGGCTTAGGTTACCTCTTTACATGTGGTATATACAAAGCTTAGGCTTACCCTCCATTTAACTAAGGATCTGCGTAGGAGAGATCCTACCTAAGAAAGATATGAGTTCATACTGTACCTTTGCTGTAGCTCGCTCTAAGAGGACAGTGCAGTCATTGGAAACTGGGCTTTGATTCCGGTGCTTCTTTGGGAAGTAAAACAAAGTTGAATTCACACATTTGTTGGGTGTAAAATGTTGACTGTAGCTGTCTGGATTTTTGTTGTAAAGGAATTTTTTGCAGGGCACAGCATGTGTGTGATATCACAGCAATCCCAAAGTGTGGACCAAGTGAATGTGGAGTGTTGAGTACTTCGCTCTGTCTAATTCTTTGGTTTGCTTCCCTGCAGCCTTTCAGAAGGCTTTGTTTTTAAAATACTGTTCTGTGCTGCTTTGTCTGGAAGTAAGTAGGTCATTACTTGAGCTTCTCCAAACTGAAGTAAAACTTTCTCTTTTTCAGTGTTCCATTGGCAAGCTACAATAATGGGACCAGTAAGTATGAGAGAATTGATGTTCATAGCTTTTTATGACCAGTCGTCTTGTAATAACTCCTCAAACTGCAATGACTCTTTTTCATTAACAGAATGACAGTCCCTATCAAGGTGGAGTATTTTTCTTGACAATTCACTTCCCAACAGATTATCCCTTTAAACCACCTAAGGTGAGTGGCTGGTGCCATACATCTATTCATTACCATATGGTGTAATGTGCGTTTGTGAGCCTATACTGAAACTTTCCTTCTTCTGCAGGTTGCATTTACAACAAGAATCTATCATCCAAATATTAACAGTAATGGCAGCATTTGTCTTGATATTCTACGATCACAGTGGTCCCCAGCACTAACTATTTCAAAAGGTACCTCCAATGCTAATTTAATTTTACTCTGCTGAAATGAATTACTGATTTGGATTTAGAATGTAAAAACTGCTGCATTCCTGCTGTCAGCCCATTTTTGTGGTCACTACTTCAGTCTTGTGACTCTACATCTAGCTTGCAGCCAATTCATGAGTGCAGGATGCTCTGGACATCCAATTTCCCTGTGACTATAGGGAGACTGTTCAGCTTTGCCAGTGGATCAGATAAGTCTTACTACACTAAGTACATAGTCTTGCTACCTCATATCAGAGTCTAAACACTAACTAAAACAAACAAACAAAACCTAGTATGTGTCAGTGGAAGACTTCAGTGTTCAAAATGCACACCAAGTAAAATACATAGGGGAACAGGTGTGGCCTTTAAAAAATGGTAACCCTGCTTTGATTCTTTGTCATCTTAAAAAAAAAAAAAAAGTCCTTTTTTCAAGGGAACATCAGAACTCCATGTTGGTAACTTTTTTTAAACAAAACTTTCAATGACATGGACTACTAAAACATGTTTTAAACTTAACAAGATTGCACTATCTTAATTTTTTTTTTTTAAGCTAAAAACTTCCTGGTCCCTTTGAACTGTGTTAGCTTGTGGGACACTGGAATATATCCTTTGCCTGGTAGAGCAGTATTCATATTATTTAATGCAAATAGGAGGTTTTAAACACCTTGAAAGAAGACCCGGGATTGAATTTTATTGTTTTTTTTCCTCACTGTTGAAAGTGTAGATCTATGGCTTGTAGATATAGCCATGGCAATTGAGAATATTTTTGGTCTCTTCTGTGCATGAACCATGTCCTGACTATTCCATTTTTGTAGCTTCACACTGTTTTTGTAATTAAATGCTGCAGATAGCATGTTTAATTACAATATCCTTCCCATTGTGTCCCAGCTCTATGAGGCTATCCTGTTGCCAGTAATACTTCCCACCAACTACATGTGATGTTCCCGGACACTTCCTTTTTGGTTCAGACAGATGGCTCCTGGTACCCCTCCCTTGCACATCGCAACTGTCTCCCTTTTACTGAACTCACAAAAATTCTGACCTTCTCTGTCCAGCTAAAGGCTTCTGCATTTGTAGAAACAGATGAAAAGGCAAAACAATATCTTGACTTACCTGTTGGCAGAAGTTAATCTGCTAGTGCACAAAGCTGAAAGTCTTCACTGTGAGTTGAAAGAATTGAAGAAATGGTGTCAGTCCAGGGAAAATGATCGTCAGATTGACGCAGCTTTCCTTACAAGTGCTTTCAGTCAAGTACTGGCTACTGTTGGAAGCACTAAGTTAGTACTGATGTCTATTATATTTTTATTAAATTGCTGTATAACTGGTTAGAATACTATAATTGGTTGGAGAATGTGTAACATGGCATGGTATCTTACTTTCATTTGTTTTAGAGAGTACTAAAATGACTGATTAGGCAGTGGGGTGACAGATAGCATGTTTGAAAATACTGGAGGACAGACTGGAATTAGGACAGTTGGAAAAAGATGGGGCAAGAATTTGAGGCTAGTTAAGGGCATCAGTGGACTGCCTATTAATGGCTGTCAGCTTTAATCACTCACAAAATATATCTTAACATTAATTTTGCAGCCCAAATACAGTTGCAGTATGCTCTTAACATCTCCGTCTCCTTCTGTTCTCTGCCTTGAACTTTTTTTTCTTACCCTCTTCAAACTGCATCCTCATGGCTTAGCTAGGGAAAGTCATGGGATCACTGTGGCCATTCTGTGCTACTTAGCCCCTTCTATCACCCTATGTCCCTCTTAAAAGTATGATTCCTGAGATTAGGTGTCTTTGTATATTGCTAATCACTTTTCAGTCATTGCAGAAGCATTCATATGAATGCACAAACTCTCCTTCATATAGCAGAAAACACATACAGATGTAACCAGTGAGAAAACAATCTTGTTCGAGTTCCCTTGGTGTTCATTTCATGAAGGAATTAAAGGCAGCAAAAGAAATTCTTACAGGTGACTTCACAGAAATTAAGAATACTTCCCTCAAATAACAGGGATGTCTTGTCAGAAAGCAGACCTCAACTTAAGACACAAGAGCTGATACTTAGAAGAAGCATTCCCATCTTGAACAAGTATAAATAAATTCCAGAAAGGCAACTTCAGTCATTTTAGGGTGGAAATTTTGTTTTCATTCAGTTTAGAACTGTGTCTTTGTGGACTTCAGGGCTATTTCAGCTCTCGAGTAACTCTTTGATTAGCCTTATCAAAGAATAAATCTGTTGCTAGTAGGAAAAGCTGTTGGGTTAGGTAATTAAAAGTGAATAACAAGACTTAAGTTATTCAGCATGAAGCTTACATACCTTCCAAAGCAGCAATTTAGTATTTGTAGTGTAGATTTCTTAGAGTGTTTCCTAAATTGTGCCACCCTTTAAAAGGGGATGCTATTGGGAGCAAGCTGTTTGAATTTAAAATCTGTAAGAAAATGACTAGAACATGGCTATAAAAAAAGTGTACTTTCTTTGCTGGTAGAGAAATTGGGGAAGACTAGAAACAGTTCTTCTAGGAAACAGCTTACCATACACAGCTTTCTCCTCCTGAGGCATCTAGTAGGCAACATTGTCAGCAGCTCATATGGGCTAGATGTTATGTTGCAATTAGTACATGAACATATTTTTCACCCTAACCTGCAAGGGAGAAGATTAAGCGGTATGCAGTGACTTACTTTTAATCTATAGTGCTGCTTTTTTGGTGGAAAGACTGTGGAAGAATCATGTCAGTACTACTTAATCATCCCAGTTAAGTGGTAAAGGTAGGGGTCTTGGCTCCTTGTGCTTTGGAGGATGGTAGGCTGCTCCAGGTGGCACTCGGAGTATCTGGCTTGGGAGCCTGCCCCTACCCTCTTTGCTGGGTAAGATAGTGAAGGCCTGAGTGTGGGGGCTATTGGAGCAGTTTTATTTGAGACTGCTAAATAAATAAGGAAGTTTCTCTCCCTCTGTAAGCAACTTGATAAATTGATCTTTGCTACGATAGTAGAGGTGACTAGCATCTTGGGTTATTATTCTATCTTTCTAGATGTTTGTCACTCCTAGACTTGTTAAAACTGGTTCTGAAGAATTGGGAGAGCAGCACTACATCTCTCAGTGGAATAGCTAACTTGCTTGTATTAGTAATTCTGAAGTAAGTGTTCCTTAAAGAATACATATTGTAGAATAAATAATCTCAAAATACAGTCTTAAACACACCTTGGTGGTTAATTTAAACTCCAAAGCTTAAGCAGAATGCATAGGCTTACATTAAAAATGTTGTGTCAAAGTCTGCATAAGTAAGAATCCCTGTTGCCTTAAGCAGGAGAAAAGTGTTTTAACATGATTATAACTGTTCTCAGCCATTTTTGGGAAAATCCCGCTTTCTCTTGAATTTGACAAGTGGATGTGCAAGAGTTAATACTAAACTGAAGTACTTCTTCAGTAAAGGTCAGGCAAACTTGCTCTGTCCCATCCCATTTCTCCCCACTGTGTTTTGTAACTAATGAACCATGGAGCTTATATTAAGTGTGTTGGAAGACCCTGCCTGGTGAATGGCAGTAACTTCAATCTCATTCATTCAAGAATTTAGCTCTCAGTGTTCAAACCCTTCCATGCCCAGTGCAGTCTGAATTTTCTGTGGTGCTGCTCTTACAGGTGTTCAAGAATCGCTTTACTAAGACTTACTGGGTGGGAATTCCCAAGTACCCAGCAACCTAAATGAACTTGATCTTCACAGTGCAGTTTTCAAAATCAGGAAGTTGGTTTCTGATCATCCTCTTGGCTTTTAATTTGCCTGTTGTAGTGCTTACAACATGCCAAATGACTTGTCACAAAGCATGGATCAGTCTCTCCGTATGTGCTGAGTTAGGGTTGTATGGGAAACATTCAGTCTAGCACTTCCAACTCTTTTGCAACTTTAATTTAGCTACTTGTGTAACTTCCCAGATGTTGCCCTTGCTGCAAAGAAGGCTGCACTAGGAGAAGTCTTGCCAGCAGGTCGAGGGAGATGATCCTTCCTCTCTGCTCGGCACTGGTAGAGCCACAGTTGGAGCACTCTGTCTAGCGCTGGGCTCTCCAGAACAAGAGAGACATGGATGTACTGGAGAGAGTCCAGTGAAAGGTCATGAGCATTATGAAGGGACTGGAGCATCTCCCATTATGAAGACAGGCTGAGATAGCTGGGACTGTTCAGCCTGGAGAAGAGGCTCAGGGGGATCTTATCAATGTATATAAATACTTGAGGGGAGGGTGTGGAGATGACAGAGCCAGGCTCTTCTGGTGCCCGGCAACAGGACAAGAGGCAACGGGCACAAACTGAAACACAGGAGGGTCCCTGTGAACATCAGGAAACACTTTTTTTTTTTTTTGTGAGTATGCCAAGCACTGGCACAGATTGCCTTGGGAGGTTGTGGAGTCTCCCACATTGGAGATATTCAAAAGCTGTCTGGACATGGTCATAGGCAACCTGTTCTAGGTGGCCCTGCTTGAGCAGGGGGGTTGGACAAGATGACCTCCAGAGATCCCTGCCAGCCTCAGCCAGTCTGTGATACACTGGGCAAAACTTAACTTTTCTTCTCTTGTCACCAGAAATTGTTGAACTGACTTAGCAGGAATTCAAGTTGCTTTGAAGCAAGAAGTTTAAACTGCTCAGATTTAAAAGTACACTTCCTGTGAGACTAGGTAAGATTGCTGGAAGAATTTGAAATGGGACTATGGTTAAGAAATAGGATTTAACTCAGAGTCTGGAGTTGCTTTAATTTGTTAAGGTGCATCTTGCCCATTCACAGTCAGAAGGCAGTCATTTGGTAGTTAGCAGTGGAACTTGTTGGATGGTAATGTTTTCAGTTGTGTTTTAATGTTACAAGCTTAATTTTTGTCAGTGCTAATGAAACTTTGACGACTGTGTGCCTCAAAAGTTTCAAGGGTCTGGGGTCTGAAATGCATACATAGTGATTGTATAGGCGAATACTCCTTCCAGGAGTCAGTTTTATTCCTATTTTTGAGGAATAGTGATCTAAGTAGTGGTGGACCTTGATGTGGAGGCTTTTGGCTGTCAGGCTGATGATTAGCAAAGGAGGAGCCCTAGCTGGTGTGAGAAGTAGGACAGCTGGATAAAGCCTCCAAAATTGAATTAAGAATTCCTCAGCAGCAGTATGTGTCCAAAGCTCAAACTTACTCTAGCAGAGATGTTTCATAATCCCCAGAGTAGCAGGCCGAATTAAACCTGAGCTGATAAACTTTATTTTCATATTCGGAAACTTGGCTGGATGAGCTGGATGAAAAAGCACAGCACTGTCTGGAGCCTGCGGCCTAGTCTCCAGGAGGGTAACAAATTGCTTTCTGTAGAAAGGACTTAACTGGCATAATGTGTCATGCACCTGGGGCAGAGCAGGCAGTATGGGCTGCTTGCATTACTATGAACTCATGATAACTGGCATGGTGTGCAAGAATTGATACTAATCTGTTTTATCCGAGTGCTCCATGTCAGTGCATGAGCTTTTTTATTATATGGTGATCTTGAGACTACTGTGCGACTTCAGCCAGGACAGATATCTGAGTAAGTATCATCCTGCTGTCCTGACAATCTGGCATACAAAGTAACTGTCTCATCACCTTCTTGGTACTTTAGCAAAAATTTTGTTGGTGCAGTCTTTATGCTTGCTTAGAGATGGACCTCCCTTTGGTGGGAGAAGACTGGCTTGAGGTCTGCTGAGGCCTTTTGCCCCATGCAGGAGTTGAGCCTACTGGAATAACTTATTTTTTTAAAAGGCAGCTTATCTATTCCCCTCATTCTACTGATTTAGTGATGTGGTCTTTGCCTTTAAGATAAAAGTTAAGATAGCAGGGACCTTCAAGGAGAGAGCTAAGGCTTTCACTCATGATCTGGTTTTGACCTAAGCTGCTTGGTGCCCAAGAAAACCCTTTACTCCTAGGTGAATTCTAGATTGGCTCTCTTCAGAGAGCAGTAACTGCACTGAACAGCTGTGGAATCAGAAAACAACCAGTTAAGATGTTTTTTCTGGGTAGCTCATTACCTTGGAAGAATTGATGCTTGCTTTTTGTCTCCCTGCTGTGATTGAACTGGAGATTCTATTGCTCCTCAGTCGCTTCTCCTTATCCTGAAGCATCTCATAGAGGAGTGCTTTACTGAAGCAAGTTTTGTTTGCAATTCCAGCTAGAATTAAATAGCAGTATATATAGCAGCTAGTACCCTATAGTAAGTGATGGATATTAGACCCATTCAGGCTTCACAAACAAAGTGAATGATTTGAGTTTTGAATTTGGAAGATGACTTCTGCATTGAGAAAGTAGAGATAATCATCAGCTCCTTTAGGCAGT
The DNA here is from genome assembly GCF_035582795.1 of Mycteria americana. Lineage (NCBI taxonomy): Eukaryota > Metazoa > Chordata > Aves > Ciconiiformes > Ciconiidae > Mycteria > Mycteria americana. The sequence goes on from NC_134372.1 coordinate 22,290,981, forward strand.
TTTTTTGAAATCTGTGCCTTACAGGTCATGTCTCGGGCTTCTGCATCAAAAGCATCTACACTTCTTGATTAACTGGGATCACTGTCTCAGTACAGGGTGATAGGGCAGAACTAGTACTCACCTTTCTAGTGCTGATATCTAAAGAAACGAGAAGGTGTAGCTTTTGGGTCTTATGTCATGCCCTAATAAGGCTTAATTAGAGGTTTTTCAGTGATGACCTGGACTGTTGAGCTTCTGTTGAAGTCAACTTAGCCCAGTTGACTTGAATGTCAACACAATGTGTGCAAAGGTGTGTAAAACACTGTGGTTTGTACAGAGCTGCTTCTGGCTCCTGAAGACCACTTTCAGCTGCAACTATATGCTCTGAACATACAAGGATGTGTCATAGCTGCATGATGCACTTGGTTATAAAGTCATCCCTGACATCAACAGAAGCTAATTGCCATGTATAAATTGCTAGGCACCTTTGACTTCCTTCCCATGTTGACACTCTAGGGAAGATGTCTGTCTTCTGGCTGTGGAGCTTATTCCTTCAACCTGGAGCTGAGGGCTTGTGGCCCTCTTAAAAGAGTCTATTCACCTCCTGAGTTCCAGGAGTTTTGACATGCCCTTAGATTTGTATGGGCCAAATAGATGTTCCAGTAGACAGACAGTGGTTTAAATTGTTTTCCCTGTTGCTCATTTGGCTAGTTCTGGAAGGATCTGTGGAGAGCTGACTTCATGAATTTGTCCTGAGGAATGACTGAGCTGCTTCATAGCAGAAGAAACCCATCCATGGAGTTCACATATTGAATTTGCATCTACCTGCACATTCAGTCAGGTGTGGCAGAACCAGGGAGATGAAGTTGCTCATAAGAAATGGCAGACTATTCTTAGCGATGTAAGAGCACAGCACAGAAGCCTGAGAAGATGAGGCAATAAGCTGTAGCTAAACTTGTTGACAAGCTGTAAATGGCATGATTCTCTGCACAGAGGAGCTGCCTTGAGAAAGATTGCCCTCTCATTTTGGGGGGTTATGTACTCTGTAAAGGGAAGTCTTGCAGTGGAAACTGAGATCAGAGTTGTGCTGCATTACACTAGTAGACCTCATTTTGTCTTAAAGCACGTTGCTGGAGCATTCTTTAATATTAAGTGTTAAGTGATCATTCTCCTTGAGAGTGCATTTGTATCATGGCTCTATGGGGAAGCTAAGCCCATTACTTTTTTAGAAACACTTCGTTAGCAGTCCTTCTAGTTTGGTTCTCCCAGTTCCTTGGTTGTTGTAAAGTACTTGGTCCATACTAGTCCATAGCAGTACAAAGCCCACTAAGGATAAGTTGTTTTTGTTGTCTGCAGTAGATAGATGAGGATCACAGTTGAAGTATTGGATTAAATAGGCTGCATGGTTGGTGAAATAAAAACAAAGCTGAAGCAAAAACAATTTTTGAATGAAAGGGAGTTTTAAACTGACAGTGTTCTGCTTTGCTACAGACTGGACTGCTTTGACAGTTAAGAGATGAGAAATAACTCTGTACTTGAACCCCTTGAATCAATGGGAAGTAAAATTTATCTATTTTGCTATTGCTGACAAAAATCCAGACTCAAATTCTGAAGAGTGCACACTTCTATTGTATCTCTTTCAGTGAAAGACTTGAGAAGGAATGCTGTCAAACTGATACCACTAGAGCAGCTTTGCCTATGGTCATTGCAGGATGAGTAGGACAAGGTGTAAAACAATGTCACTTACCTGTCTCGTGTACTTATTCAACCTGATTCTGTGGTTACAAAACTTGACTTTTGTAAACTATCTTTTAATTGTCTCCTACTAATCTTGTAGTCATTTGACTAGTAAATGTCAAAGCTTTGCTATGAAACTCATTGCAATAATACTTTATTGCAGAAGATGGTGATTCTCTCTCTCTCTCTCTTCCACAGTGTTGGTCTAATTAGTTACTCTGATACATCAAAGAACTCCTATATATAAACTAATATTTTTAAGGATTACTTTCTCTTTTCTCTTGTACTTGGCTCCTTAAACTTTATAAGAAGGTACCTTTTTCCAAGGGGTTTTTCCTAGTGGTCTGGAGGCTGCTTACATTAGTTGGTGTAAAACACATGGGTATATGCAGTGTTCTGGTGGAAAACCTCAAGAGACAAACCTCCTGAAATTAGTTTGGACAAATAGCTGGGTTCAGCAGGCTGTTAAAATCAAACAGTTTAGATAACTCTCAGTTAAAAATGTTTTTCTTGCTGAGGCTGTATGGATAAAAAGGGAAAGATGTGAAGTTACCAGCAAGAGCAAGCGTAATGGAGAACAGTTTTGATGAATGAAGACTTACAAAAATAAAACAAAGCAGCCAAAAATGGCAGTGCAGCTTGAAGCCAAATAACTGTATCCATTTTTATTCAAGGTTTTTGGAGTGATACAAAACAAGAGAACTGCTGAAGAACAAAATCTAGAAATGTTTTTTGAAGTGACTAGACTGCCAGAATTCATCATGGGAAGCATTTAACTACTGATGGAGTTCTAACAAACCACAGCCTATTTTAGTAGAGTATTAGTGGCATGGGATTTTTTTAATAGCTAGCAAGTAGCAATGATCTGCTCATGTTGATAGTCTGTAAACCAAGAACTAAAACTCCTAGGTTGGGACAGGGGTTAACTCTCCCTTTCCTTTCAGCAAAGGAGGTGCTGTTCAAGGCAGACTTGTATATTGCTAGACAAAACTGGCTTGTGGGGTATGTCAGCCTGTTGGACTGCTGTTGCTCTGGAGGACACGAAGCAACAGCCTGGTTATCCTGGTGCCCGTGCTGACCAACAGCTGAACACCGCCTTTGTGTTAGAGCACAAAGTGGTGTTCAGTTGTTGCTTAGAACAGGTGGTGGTGAGGGTTTTGCAAGGCTGATGTGAGGTGCACAAGGAGGAACTCCCACCCAGTACCATAGGTGTTGGGGAAAGGGGCATTATAGTGGTTGGGAAGGTAGTCAGAGAGGACTGGACAGACTTGCAACTTGGTTCTGCTGATGAAGGGTGAGCCATCTTGTTCAAAAAAAGTCCTTCATTATTAAGGGACTGTGGTAAGATAAAACTTGAGGGAGTAGTTACAATAGTTGACCAGAAAACTTTGATTAGATTTCCTGCAGCTTCTGTTAAAGGGAGAGGACAGATGTTAGCTGTTTTACTCCTCCTACCAGCTGAAGAAGTGTCAGTGACCAGAGCAGTGGAGTCTGACAAATACAAAGAAATGAGCTACAGGAAAATAGCTGGAGAAATGACTGTGTTGAAGCTAAACTGACTGGCAGCAGCTGGGTATAAGGTGGCAGAGAGATTCCCATTACTGAATACTAATGTGAGTAGTGATAGGATGAGAAGAAACAGCCTCAAGTTGTGCCAGGGACATTTAGATTGGACATGAGGAAAAATTTCTTCACTGAAAGAGTTACGAAGCATTGGAACAGGCTGCCTAGGGAAGCGGTTGAGTCACCATCCCTGGAGGTATTTAAAAGATGTGTAGATGTGGTGCTTAGGGACATGGTTTAGTGGTGGACTTGGCAGTGTTAGGTTTATGGTTGGACTCTGGTCTCAAGGATCTTTTCCAACCTAAATGATTCTATGATTCTATGAATATCGGACCTATTCTCCACCTTTTCTCTGGCTGTATCTAGCTGTTCTTTGTCTTGTGATCTCTGTTTTAAACTAAAAAAAAAAAACCAAACAAACAAAAAAAACCCCAAAAAAACCCAAAAAACAAAACCACCACACACCCCCAAGCAGAGGAGTGGAATGCATGCTGTTCTCTTTCATTTTTCAGCTGATGTCTTTCAGCATGGTAGCTCTGCCTCCTGCTCCACAGCAGAGTAGCAGCCAATGGAAGTTTGAACAGATATGTGTTTAGTGCCTTCAAACTTCTAACTGCTGTCATCTCTGACTTGCTTGGAGGATGCCCTGTGACAACTCCACTCTTGCTGCTATTGGTGAAGGGATGTATGGAGTGGCAGTGTTTGATTAAAACAGGCTGAGAGAAAGCAATACAAAGGAATGTTTGGCATTTCTTGGGAGGGGCAAGATGCCCCTGACATGCCTTATGTAGTGTTGTCCCAATATGCTTTGCTTATAACTTACTGCCTTCTTGTCTCTTCTATTTAGGTGTGAATGTAAGAATGTGCATGTGCTATTTGTAGCTTTGCAGGCAGTCTCCTGACTCCTTATATGGATGAAGGTTGACACTACACTGAGTGGCATCATATGAGTGGGATGTGGCTTATGGGATATATACAGTATTTATTTATACTGAAACTTTAAAGTTCAGGGCTTTGTGGTTGATATTAGTGCAGTAAGCTATGCTTTCTTGATTCATTTTGAATACTGTTCTATAATTAATCCATCTCAACCTACCTTATGCTCAGAAAATAATTGGATAAAGCCTCTTAATTCTCTGCAAGACTAGTATTTTTTTTTTTAAACAGTTCTTAAGTATCTATGAGCAGCTCATGCTTACTTCATCTCAGTTGGATGTGTCTGCTGTTTGACTTCTGATTAGTGCTTCTGCAGGTCATTAACAATGAGGTTGTCTGGTTTAGGGAAAAGCTGAATTTCAGGTGCAAAAGCAGGGATGCTTTCTGAGAAGGCTTTCAGGTGTGGTTTCAGATAGAACACTTCTGCCTTGTGATTTAAGGCTGTTACCAGGCACACCCGTTCCAGGAGGTTCCTCGTTGTGGTGGTGATATTTTAAAAACTTGTGGTCATGCAAAGTTGTGTAGTTAAATGGTAAGGATTTTTGTTCAAAATAACTTGGCTGAAGTATGTGGGATTAATGCTCCTTGGCATTTAAAAAAAAAATTACGCTAATACTAATGGCTAGAGGGGAAGAAAGTGGGTGGGCTGACCTCTACAGGTGTCCTCAGCTGCACTTAAATTCTAATTCAGTATCTTTTTTCTCTCCCTAGTACTTTTGTCCATCTGTTCTCTGTTGTGTGATCCCAATCCAGATGATCCTTTAGTGCCTGAGATTGCACGGATCTACAAAACAGATAGAGAAAAGTGAGTATGGAAGCCAAAAACCATGTAACATTCTTGACAGAGCAGAATCCACACTTAAATAGTAAAGGGGAACTGAAAGGACCTGCTTCTTGGAAAAGAGTATGAACTTTTGATTTGCCTTTTTCACTTTAACTGTGGTCTTTTTAGAGATTTTTCCTGGGATCTGTAGTACAGCTATCTTAACAGCATTGCATTGCTGTAGGAAAAAGGTATATATACTAGTAGAAGTGAAGGATGTAGAGGCCTTGTACTTCTATGGTTTTGTTACTGCATTTTCATTCCACACAATGGTCACAATTAGTGTTGTAGCTGTTAATTACAAGTTTGCTTGATTTAATGAAAATGTGAAGTGAACAATGCAAATCTGTTTCCTATGGAGCTCTGAAGTTGGATGTGACCAGCTCTTAAGAGCCTTCACTGCCTGCTTTAACTCTACATAACCAGCAGAGGGAGAACAAGTTACTCTAGTGGGAGTTACTTGTTACTCAAGTAAACAACTCTATTTCCATGCTAGCTATTGGTGATAGAATTATACAAGTAAAGAAATAACAAAAATACCGTTTCATCTTCATTTGGCAACACAAGGGAAGAACAAGTGGTGTAGAGGTGGGGTGGGAGGACTCCAAGCTTCTATGAAGTAAGCAGCAAGAATGGAGAGAACTTGAGCACTAATGAGCACTTCAAAAGCAACAGCTTAATGACCACTGTAAACACTTTTCTACCTCACTGTTCCCTTCTAGATCTGATCAGTAGTTTTAATTTCTGAAGCTACATAGTAATCTGAGAGCAAGATCGGAAGGGAAAATGATCCACAAACTTGCTTACTCTACTGCATACTTGAGAAGCAGTGTCAGAGAAGTTCATGTATCCTGTTTTTAATGAGCTGCAAGAGTAGCAGTACGTATCTTGAGATGCAGCTAACAGTGACTGACTGCACTTAATGTATGCAGGACTCTTTCCTATTTTTTCCAAAAATAGGGAAATAAATTGTGTGCTTAAACATAACTGGACTTGTTTCTTGAGTAGTCTCAGAACAGTGAAGTAACAAATGCTCTCACCTTCACAAGTGGATTGTCATATTCTTTAAGCTAAAGAACATTGTCTACAGACTAAATTCTGGCACAAGAACCTAGCCTGATATACATAACGAGGACACTTCTTGCTGTAAGTGTCTTACGCTTTTTTCTACAAATTCTGTAGAAGAACAACTTGCCTTCTGTTGTCAGAAATAAGCTTTTATCAGTACTGTTAATCACAATGACTGCTTTGTTTTACATAAGTTTCCTGAGCTTCCTCTAGCAGTGGCTCTGGCTATAAAGGGTATTTGGGTGCAAAAGCTACAGGTGGCTTGGGAAAAGGAGCATATTGTGCCTTCAGAATAAAAAAAGCGGTGGAAAAATAGTTGTGTCCTGATAGTCATCGAAATAGCCAAATGCAACGTGTAGCATGAAACAAGCCTGTCGGGGTTTGGCAGCCTAGTAGATACCAGATACTAGGCTTAACTTTCTATGGGAAGAAGAATAGGGTGGGAGGGAAACATTAATCTATTTTTTTCTAGAATGCCAAAATTAAAACCTGCAATAATAGTTTCCCCAGGGATGCAGCAGTTGAGGGCTCAGGGAGGCACAGGTAAAGACTTCTAGAACATACTTTTCCCTCAGACCTGTGCTAGCTCTGCTTCGTGGCTTGAATTGCAAAGATCTCTTATTCCTGTTGTAAATATGACTAGTTATTTCTTTTCCATGAAGTACTGTGGGCTTTCTTGTTTCCCCTGTTTGCCTAATATTTCAGTTTGCTGTTAAATTTTTTACAAATTCATTATACTACTGGAGAGAATGTAAGTTCATGCCATGTGTAGACTAGACTGCTGGAGTCGAAATAGTGTTTGGATGTTATGTTAAGTAAATCCTCTTTTTATACATACAGGTACAACAGAATAGCTCGGGAATGGACTCAGAAGTATGCGATGTAATTAAAGAAATTATTGGATAACCTCTACAAATAAAGATAGGGGAACTCTGAAAGAGAAAGTCCTTTTGATTTCCATTTGACTGCTTTCTATGAGCCCACGCCTCATCTTCCCCTGTGCACATGTTTACCTGATACAGCAGTGCTGCGTGTTGTACATACTTGGAACAACAAAATAGAAATACTGTATTTCCCCGTACCAACATTGACTCCTAGCAGAGAAGTGTGTGTGTGAAAAGCTGGTTCTTCAGTCATAACTTTGTGAGCCTAAAAGCATTCCTTGTTGATTTGAATTGGGTAATAAAATGTGAATGGGAGAGTTATGGTGGATTTCATATTTCTAGGGACAGTGTTGCTGATCCATGAAGGATTTTAAGTGGAATCCTTTTAAACTCATAACAGTTATGAAAAGCAAGGTGAAGAACTTGAAGCTGTTTCTGTATTCATTTTATTCTAAAGGACCTACACCTTAGGTAAATGTTACGACCAATGAGAGAAACTGTACCCACATCCTGTGTTCAAGGTCTAAGTTTAACCAGTCAACATTTAAATGGATTGGAGCTATTAGTGCATCAAGTGATGTTCATTTGTTTCAACTTTCTCCCCTCCTTCATACTTTTTTTTGGTTTGTATGTGGTTTATCGGTTAATACATAGCTAATAGCTCTTGTTTTTTCTTAGTTTTTTTTTTTTAACTGCTTAGGTCTTTCTGGATGTAAGGGTAAAAATCCATTTGACAGAAAACTTGTGTATATTTAAAGACCCAACTGCTCCCCTGGAGCTTGTACGTTCAAGAATGATTAATCTGTGTAATAAACTGATTACTACAGTCATTACATATAACTTTGTGTGAATAGGCTTTTAATTTTAAGAGCAGTTTGTTACAGGCTAAAACTAATGGTGGATTTCTCTAAAATTTTTGCATTCACGAACGGTTGCATTTGGAAGTCATGAAGCAGTTTGGTTTGCATCACACAAGGCTATGCACCTGAAGAAGACAAACAAACTTAAGCACTTACATGAAATCAGGATGTGTAGTGTGCCAGGAACTTGACTGTTAAACCAAATAAGAGGTTTACTAAATGAAAATCTGAGTGACATTTTACAAAGCCTAATGGTATTATTCCCACTTGCATGGGACCTAACACAATGCATATGTACTGTAGGTAAGTGTAACCTTATGTAACTAAAATAATGGATGTAAAAGGGTAAAAAAAAAAAAAAAAAAAACAAAACCCTACCAAATACATCAGCACAAACTTTCATAAAATGTAGCTTTTACATAATTACTTTGCACTAAACATTTGCAAATGTTCATACAGTTTTAAATTGTACTTGTATGTGGTTTTTTTGAACAAAATCTTCACTTGAATCTAGTGAAAAATGTAGTTTGAAACTTTTCTTTGTATACAAGTGTATTTGCCAGCATCGTTGGTGTGAAATAGGTGAGTCTGCAAGTTTATCTCCTCTTAGTAGAATTGTGAACAAAGCCATCGACTATGCAGGAGAGGCTGTAGCCTCCAGCTCTCCAGCCACAGGGGTCTGTCCCATCCATTTTCAAATGCATCTTTACACTCTTGCACAAATGAGGAATAAATGTCCACTGCTTTTGGTCTAAATCTGTCCCACTTGTCTCATCTCTCAGTGTCCTTGTGTATGCACCGCTGGATGTAAAGGTTAGCATTGTTTCTTGGAGTTCTCTTACAGCAAGCTGTAGGTGAAACTGGGATGTGTGTGCATCTCCATCAGGCACAAAGATTGCTGCTGTGTGGGGGCGAAGCAGTGGAGCAGAGCTTCACTGGAAAAGAAATGGAGCGTGTGGCCATGTTTCCTGGTTGAGTGACAATGTAGGGATGACAGCTACTGGAGAGGGGGAGAAACATGGTGTGCAGGAATATGAACTGGCTATTGGGTTATCTTAAACTCTTGGCACTTTTATGTTACGCCACAAGGTGTTGGTGTTAGACACCTGGTTTAGAAAGCAGTATGCGGCCTATCACTGAAGTGTGGCCCTGGATAAAAACTTGTTGCGTTGTCAAAACGCAACAAGTGTAAGCTAGTAGCTGCTAGTGCATCTTGGTTTTGTGTTAACCTTTAACCATGTCTGGCCTTACCTTTTACTGAACTGTTCTAACATGCCGGCTAACACTCCTGCTAGACCCTCTGTGACCAAGGGAGAGAACACACATCAGCAATGGTGGAGTCGTCCTCCCATGTTTCCGCACTGGGGTCACCAGATACTCACTTTCTGAGTAGTACAGGGAGGGTGGGTTGGAGTGATTGCAAACCTTGCAGCAAGCTTTTTCTTGAGATTCCCCTTAACTGCTTTGCAAGTGAGCCACCCAAGAATGATCTTTGTGGCAGATTTGGCTGGTTTTTGATATTGGCAGTTACTGGAAGAGATCAGAGGCCTGTACAGGAGGGAAAGAAGGGAGCAACAAGCGTAGAAGTTGAGGATGATTTTCCTTTCTGGTGGGCCAGAAGTCACATAAGCTAGGTGACAGGAAAGTAATACAGCCATATGTTAATTGAAACAGTAGAGCCCTGAATGTTATAACAACTTCAGCTTAGGTACTGTATTAACACATCTGCTTGTGTTGGGATGGTTGTCTCAGACTTGCAATGAAGTGTTTAAACAGATCAGACTTTCTCGCTGGTGGCATGACAAAAGTTGTGGTATAGTAAAAGCAAGGCTGGTGATAAGTAGGGAGTACATATACTGTCCCTTGTGTGGGTTGACCATTTGTTGTTGAGGGTTGGTTGTACTGTGAACTAGATGAAGGAGCCTTTTTTCTAGGATTCAACTTAAAACCTGATTCAGATTAGCCTTTTTTGGGACTAGAAACTTGCTCTTTTGAAACTGTGTATTGTGGATGTTCTAATGTAAAATGGCACAAGAAGCCAGGGACTCTGGTTGTTGCCTTTCTAGGAACTCTGAACTTGTCACATCATGAACTTTTTCAGTCCCTGTCCAGTTTTTTTACTTTAGTATTTTAGGTTGACTACTTCACTTGCATGGCTTTCTTTGTGCTGGGAGTTCTATGGATGTAGACTGTACATGCAATTTCCCTTTTTTTCTTGTCATGTGCTAAGCAAATATGTTTAAATAAATACTGGGCTGCTTAGATTCCTCCAGCTCTGGCAGTGCTGTAAAGCTGAAACACTGTGACTGGATGCATTGCTTGTGTTCATCTGTGCCTATCCACTGCAACAGAGTGAACCAGAAGACAAAATCAATTCCAAGTTCAGTGAGCTGTACTGCATGTATATCTAGGACCAGTGCCTCTATGAGCAGCTGGCATTATTTGACAGTGCGTATACCTACTGTAGTGGGTATTGCCTGTAACTTGAGTTTTCAGGGGCTGTTGGTATACGTGTGCTGTGTGTGCATATGCGAGAACGTGATCCAATATATTTCAGAAACTCTTCTAGCTCAATACTGAGTAGCTGCTCGTCAGTGTGCAGGAGTTGCCAGTTAGCTTAGATGTTACCATGGCTTAGAGTCCAACATCCATGGACCTACAGACTGGGATGGAGCTGATTCTGGGCAGTACTGGAGATCCGATTACTGTGCTTGAAATATCTAGCTTGTCCTTTGGTAGTGTGTGCTGCTGCATTTCTTTAATAGCTTTTTGGTAATGCAAGAGTGATTGTTTTTGGTTTTTGTGTGTGTTATTACCTTGCTACACCAGTGCTTTCAAGTAAGCTGTATACTGAAGTGTTTACAGACTTTTCTGTTCAGTCTGCACACATCAAATGATGTTGAAAACCCAGTGGGACTAAGTTGGATATGATCCTGTGTCTCTAGCATGCTCAGTAAAACAAACTAACCTGTCCCTTGCTGCTGAAGGCCGTGGCTTTCCTCGCTTTTGGTAGCTGCAGCTGCTGACAAATGCCTGGCTGCGTTTTCTAACAGTCATCTTCTTGCTATTCACAGCAGCAAAATGGCTCTAGAGCTGTTCTTGTTCCCAGTTCTGATGTATGGTAGAAGATCAGAAGCCTAAAGGAAGGACAATGGGAAGTGCTTTGCCCAGTTAAAGATGGATTTCCATTTGCCCTGAGCAGATCTTGCTGGGGAGAGCATGGCAGAAGACCTGGGTATGTGAGAGATGCAGAAGAAAACTACTGCTCAAAACTTACTCGGGTGTCACCTTGCTCTAAAGAACCAGGATAACATAGTTATCTCTGAACATGCTTAGCACTTCCACTCCAGATGGAGGAGCTCTTGAGCTTAGGCTCTAGGCATAGCTTGGAAGCCACCTCCTGCAAGAATAAAAGCCCTATGGTATATGTGAGTAGAAAGAATGCTGTCCTCTGAATAACCTTGGAGCAGTTTTGCTCTCATCCCTTCAGCGTTTAGGGAAGCCTACTTCTCTCTCGTACAGATAGCTAGAAAATAGTTTTATCCCCCCCAGTTACTGTTTCCTTCCATTCCTTGGCTCCTTTGTGTAGACGTAGAGCAAGTCCATGATCAAAGTTGGAAGTCTTAGTTGTTCGGGAATTTGGCAGAGGCTCCTTCCTACAGGGAATGCACAGGGACAAGAAGTGCGTTGAGAGCACCTGATGAAAGGTTAAAAGCAGGAAAAAAACTGCTGTCCAGCTTTCTGGATGTGTGGAGACCAACCTCTGCATCAGTAACAGTGATCAGAGGCTTTGGGAGGGATTCCTGCAGCTGTTGCATCACTGCCCCCGCCCTGCCCTCACCTGGAAGTGTGTGACTAGATCTATGCTAACACTACCTGTACTGTTGTAATGTGTTGCAATTTGATCACCATTAAATAATTCCCTTAAACTTACTGTGGCTTGATTGCTTTTTTTTGCTTTACCTGTACCTTTTACTTTAGTTTTTTTTTTTTGCTCACTTTGTTTTCTTTCCTCTTGGGGCTACTGTCTCCCTTCTCCCCAGTGATCCACTTCTGCACTGTCCTCTGCTCAGCCATCTCCAGTTGCCTTTGTCTTGTTTTTTTTTTAACTCTCTGTGAAGCCTGACTTGCTCTCTGAACATGGGCAGTACTTTGTGGACAATGTTGAGTAGCTTTGGTGGTCTTCTGCCTACTTCTTGACATAGAAATGCATATGCTCTTACCAAGCCCAGCACTGTCCTCTTCCTTGTTGGAAGCTGTGATTTAATAGCAAGCTTTTAGGTGCTTTGATTTCATAGCAAGCTGCTGCTAACACCTGTGTCCTTGATTCAGTGGGCTCACTGTTCTGTAAAGCTGGGATCAGCTCTGGTGCAAGAGCACAAGGCATGTGTGGCGTTAGAGGAAACCAGAGCCACCTTGACTATTCAGGGGTTGCCACAACTGGTGACTTAACCTGTGTGGCTTACTCTTCCTCCAATTTGGCATTCACAGGTTTTGTTTTATTGTTGTGTTTCTGCTTCTCAGCGTCCCCCCCCTTTCTTTCCCTGTGTGAGAATATTTAGTTTTTAGTGTCATATAGTTAGGTCAAAGCATCTCAAGGTCAGTGGGGATAGGATGTATTTACAATTCTGGCCCTTTCATGAACAAATGTATTTATAGTGAATACTCTTTTTATGGATAAATCTCTGACCCAGTTGCTCGGTGAGAGATATATTGGCGAGTTTATCTCTGCAAGTTGCTCAGCTGTATACACTTCTTCTTTGCTCCCATCTATGGGGAAAAGTTGTTCAGCTCCCATCAGTGGAAGCTCTTGCTGGTCTGGAGCTTCTTGTAGATAGTAGCTGGGTCCACTGAGCCTACAGAGCAGATTCAGGATGGAATTGCAAAGGGTTGGGTTGAAAGACCAAGTCATGGCATGTAGATGCAACTTGGCATTTTGAATAGGCTGGGAACTCATGTTCATTTGGTCACTGCAAGCACTAGTATTAGTTCTTGGGCTCTGCACTGCCTTCCTACAGAAGAGCAATCATGTTTATCAGCACTGGAAGTCCAGCTAGACCCTGTTCTTTCTCCAACAATGATCAAAATAAAAGGCCTATGTGAGAAGACAGGAAGGGGATGGACAGCTGTGATGCTTGATCTGCACTCGCTTCCAGCTGAAGAGCTTCCTGAGCTGGAGGTGTGGGTTCTGTAATCTCTCTGGTCATCTTGAATAGACTTCTGCAAATGTGTCCTCTCTGTCCTTCCATTTGTGTAATCTCTTATTGCTTATCTGTGTTTGATCTTGTCAATGTGAAATAGTTTAGTGGTACTGGTGATGATTGCAGGGTTTGGGGGAAGCAGGGCTTCTCGTAGATGGTGAGCCAGGAGAACAGTCAGATAGAGGGAACTTGGATGACTTGGAATGGCATCACTGGTTAGAGCTGGCATTAAAACAGAATTGCTGTTTAAACTTCTACCCTAGAAAACCCTTTGGTGTATGATGCCCATGATAGAAAAGTATTTTTTCTTAGCTGAAGGTAAACACAGAGGGAGCAGATTCCAAAGCCTGATGGAGGGCGGTCTGTGCCATGGTGCCCCTGCCCTGATCTGAGCACCTGCTTTGCTTCACCACCTTTTTGGACTTGACAAGAGTGACTTTAAAGTCTGCAAAGACTGAAAATTTTGTTGGGCTTTTTTCTTGCTGGTCTTTGACATCTTTTTTTCAGAAGACAACCTAGTTTTGGGGGGTTTTTTGGATGTTTTGGGTTTTTTTGTTTGGTTGTTTTTTTTTTAAATACTGAGTTATGTGACATCCTTCGTAAGTTGGTACTGATAAGAGGGCTCAATAGACCAAGGGGAGCTGTGGACCTGTGTACTCTCAGGCTGTTGTTACAAGATCAATACGTAAAGCATCACATCAGAGTTGTTGGGGAATACCTACCCCCTAAAAGCAAAGTTTTGGAAGAGAGTATGGAGCAGAGTAACCAGGACCACATTACAGATACCAACGTCTTAAACTTGGACCAGCTCATGGAATGAGGGAAGGTGGCAGGGTGCAAAGCGGTGGTGCCAGCAGTCTAGCTACGGGCATGGTCTGTGTCATGCTGCAGGGGTTTGCCCGTTGTCTCAGCACTGGCTGCTGGGGAGTGTAAGCTCTTCTTCCAAGTGTGTTTTCCAAGTTCCTCTGATACGAGATGATAGGTGTCCTGAAGCCACGAACACCGTACCTCTAATTTCCCTCTTATCTGCACACGTGGTCCCTGTGCCCAGCTGAAACAGCATGGTCCTGCCCTCACCCAGCCCCAGCTGCTGGAGGTGGCTCAGGAGACAACTCCAGCTACAGCAGGCAGTGTCTTGCTCCCTGCTGTCAGCGGTGAAGGAGGCATCTGGGCTGATCAGGCTGGGGGAAAGGAACAAGCCAGCCTTGGGCCACTGCAGCTGGCAGCAAGACAGGAAAAAGTGCCGAAGTGTTCGGGGGGGAGGGCAGGGAGCACTTATTTCTTGGTCTGATGGAGCAAAGGGAACCTGGAGTTACCATTGCAGAGGTTTCTGACCCACTTTCCCTTAAAAAAACTGGGGTTTTTGTGTCTAAATCCTCTCCTTGCTCACCTACTGAAGCACCCCCAGTAGCTGTGGTTCTTGGGAGATTTGGTTTCCCTGCCTTGTGTCTGATCTTGTGCCAGCAAGTTTTATTAAAACTCTCATACAGCTTGAGAGTGGTGGTTTTTTGTTTTTTTGTGGGTTTTTTTTGTTTGTTTGGTTTTGTTTCTTGTTTTTTTTGGTTTTTTTTTGTTTTTTTTTTTCCTCGACTTAGAGCTTTGTGAGTTGATGCAGTGACACTGTCAGTAGCTGTTTGTGGGGCCTGTGTATTGCTAGTTCAGTGTGGGATTCGGTAATTCTGCATTTCTTCAGGGCATCATGCACATCCCTCACTCCATGCTTGGGAGCAGCCCCAGGAAATTCAGTAGTCCTGTTGTGAGTCATGTTGAGCAGATAAATAACTTGGTGTCGCAGAGCTTCAGGAAAAGCATTATTGTACCTTATGGCTTAGCCGTGGCTGTTGCATGGCTTCCTTCTGTTGACCTGCCTCCTGCTCACCTGGAGGAAAGGTGCTCTGAAATGTCCTATCCACTGTCCTCCTGTTAATTCTGTGCATGGCTTCCCTGATTTGCCCCCTTTTTTTTTATCCCCCTTGGCTGACACCTTGCAGGATAACAGCTCAGATTTTCAGGGAAACATGGAATTGAGCAGAGCGGTTGGTAAAGATGCATGAGCGGGGTGATGCAGGACGGTGTTGTGACAGCATGCTCCTGGACATACTCAGACTGTTTGCTGTAACTAAGGAGGTGCAAGCGGCAACTCAGCTGTAGAGATAAAGGTTGTGTGCACAGCCCAGACGTGGCACCTCAGTCCCTGGTGAGCTGTCACCAGCATATGCTGCATGTTGATCTTGCTGAGTTAGTGACTGGGATTGACCCTGGTGGATTTATCACATGTATAAAGCTCCATGTAAGTTTTTTTTCCTGTTGTAACCCTAAATAGCAACATAAAGTACTTGGTGTTTCAACTTGCAATCAACTTGGAAAATGCTGATGAAAAAGCTGTAGGAACTTCTCCAAATCCATGTTGGACACCTCACAGGAGGATAGGCTTTTGCTAAGTGGATTTTATTGAGTTTGTTGCAGGGTAACTGTTCAAATGCTGTGGTCTGAGATGATGTAAAACAGGTAAGCATAGATGCTCTGTATTTAAATGCTAAAATCTTTCCTCAAGTCAAATCTTGCCTCGGTCAGGTAACTTAACTCACAAATGACGTGTTGGCTTCTGTAAGGCACCCACTAGGAAAACCATACTCCTTGTCCAGAGACTTATTTGTAAGACTTCCCCATGTCAGTGCATCTTCCGGAGAAGAGGTGGTTTTGGCTCAATGTCTGGGAGTTGAGGCAGCCCCAGCTCAGCCTAATCGAGGAGCAGATGGCGTAGACCTGGGAGCACCTCCTGCCGGCAGCACCTTGAGCCCTGTGCTAAGGGCACATGCCCTGCATGGAGATGACACGGGACGTGCCTCAGGGAGGTGTTGGTGAGGCCCTGTTGGTGCAAAGCTAAAGGGGCTTTGCTGTGGGAACCTCTCCTGCTTTGACTGGTTCCTTTCATGCAGTAGCGACGTGCTCCTGCCCCATCGGGGTGACTTGCATTGCCTTACCACAAACTGCATGAAATTCTTAATCCTTCAGGCTGCTCGGCCCCATTTCTCCTTTTTATTGCTGTCTCTTTTCTCTTTTTCTCCTAGCAAACTTGACTTTCTGCCAGGCTGTGTTTGTCCCAGCCCTTTGCCCAAGCCCTTAGCTGCATTAGCAGCGTCTGAGCATAGACATCCTCTCGGCCAAGCCCTTGGCTGGGTAACAGCAACACTCTGAGCTGGCCAAGTGGCAAATGCAAACCTGAGGCTGTCGCTCTGGTTGTAGCTGATGGAGCCCCTCTGGGTGTGAGGTGTGCGGGGGGAAGGTATGGGAGCGGTGGTGACAGGCGTGGGAAGGTGCCACTGCTTTTGCCATGGGCTTGAAGACCAGCTCTGAGCTGGGCACTGAGGGTGAAATTCCCATCTCTGCCTGGACACTGCCCCCGAGTCCTTCCTAGGAAGGCAAGCGTGCCCAATATGTACTTCAGCTGTGCTGTGGGGATTCTTGTGGAAGCCTGGAAAAGGGGCACAGCCCCCAGGCAATCCAGCCTGCTGATGGGAGAAGCCTGGCCCTTGCTTCCCCACCATGGCTCAGCAAGGCTTGAGCTGATGCTGTGGAGGGTCCCTTGGCTTTGCTTGCGGAAGGGCAGCCAGCAAGAGCCGTGGGACCATCTTCCCTGTATAGGTTGGTATAGGATCAGGGTGGTGGAGAGCTGGAAGCCTCTTGGGGCTGTCCAGCTACCAAGGGAGAATCTGCTTGTACAACTGCTGTAAAAACTGCTTGGTGTTTCTAGGTTTGGGGAGTTTTTTTCTACCTCTGCCTTTCAGCCTATACTTATGATTCTTGTTGCAGTTTTGTTTGCTGGGAGAGGAGCCGGAGCTGGTGATGAGACCAGGAGTCCTCAAACCTCTCAGTGTAAATAGGGGAATCTGCTGAATTCATGCCCCTTCCTTGGAGCCCAAGCCAAATTTGCCCCTGAAGCTAAATGGCCCAGACTGAGCCTTCACAAAAGGGAAGAAACCCAGCCCAGAAACTCCTTCCAAAGAGAAACCATCCTTCTTGCCCTGAGGCTGCTTGTCTCTGGGTAGTACTGGAAGCTTGAGGGCTTCTCCAGGAAGGACCAAGAACGGACCCATCTCCCCCCATCCCTGCAAGGGCTAGGGGTCTGAGACAAAGCTGGTGCTGCCTTTTGCCGAGCTGCTTGGCAGGCTGGGGTTGGGGTTGCACAAGTGCTTGCCCCATACTGGCTCCGGAGCTCACAGCTCCTTCCAGTTCCCTTGGCCCCTGGGCAGGCAGGAGTTATACATTCTTGCTGCCTGTAGCTTTGCCCAGGAGAAGGGGGGATGCTGGGGCACCTATTCCCAGGCAGCTGCCTGTAGTGGGGAGGCCAGGGATGCTGCTCCGAGCAGGGATGTGGCATGCTGGGTGGCTGTCGCACCTTCACCAAGGGTCCCGGGGAGGGGGGGGGGGGGGGCTGCAAGCAACCCCTTGAGCACCAGGGGGTCGTGGGGCAAAAGTTCACCCTGCAGCTGTACTGCTGGGGAAGCAAGGGTGTGGGAAGGGGCAGGCTGGGGTGACATGGGGGAAAGCAGCTTAACCCCCCATGGGGAAGGGGCATTTATCACTTGGGTATGATTTGTCAGGCCAGATTTGGGCTTTCCAGTTGCGAGTGAAGTTGGGCACAAGGGGACTCCCAAGGATGTGGATGTTGGGACCTGGGGGGAGGTGAGGGGAAGGGGGCTGGGGGACACCAGGGTGCCCCGGTTGGGGACTGGCCACCCCACTGGTAAGCCCATTGCATCGCTCAGAGTAGGTGAAAAAAATACAGCTGAAAATAGGAAATACCCTTCCAGTAAGAGGGTGCCCCCTCGTCCTCTGCCCGGCAGCGGGGCAGGGCTGGCAGTGGGACCCGCCGCATCCCTCCCGGCCGGCGGGGACCGGGCTGTCCCCGGGCGAGGAGCGAAGCCACCGATCCGCAGCGCTGCCAGGGGATGGCAGCAAAGGCCCAGGGAAAGCAGCGCTGCCGGCAGCCGGGCCCCGGCCCCTGCCGCGGCTGCTGCCGGCTCCCCACTGCCCCGCCGCAGGGGCGCGGGGTCCCCCCCATCCCCTCCCTGCAGCCCTGGGCTGTCAGTGGGGCAGGGCACAGAAAATCCTTTTATTTAGGAAGCTGCTATTATTGTTAGCTTTATTATTTAATTTTATGATTTTTTATTTATTATTATAAAAAACAAGCTCCCCCCCCCCAAGTGGGCAGATGCACTCTGCGATGCTGCAGTGCCCCAAATTCCACCCGACGAGTGTCCCCCAGAGTTGCAGAGGGCTTGTCCTGCTGCTGTGAGTGGGAGGGAACCCAGCAGCTGCTCAACAGCTCCTGGGAAACCTGCTGAGGGATACAGGGGAGACTGCGGGGTCCTGAGGCCCCCGGAGCAGGGGACATGGGACATCACCTTATTGCAGTCCTCTCTTGCAGAGCCAAGGCTGGGATGGGGGATGCTGGGCCTGCCTACCACCCCTGTCTGGCAGGAGCACCCCCAGCCCGGCCACCCCTGTCCCTCCAGCAGCCATCCTGGCAGCCTGGTGCCGAGGACATGGTGCGGGCGGACCCGTGCTGGCCATCTGCTGCAGCCACTGCTGGCAGGAGGCACCTCAGGGCTCTGCAGCGCCAGGCTAGGGCGCAGCTGGGGCTGATGCATGCTCCCAGGGCCCTCGCACCTCTGCCGAGGAGCTGCCAGCTCCCGGCACATGGGGTGGCCTGGCCCTGGCTGCCCCAATGCCACATGGCCGGGCTCCGTCACAAGGTACCCCCATGGCGCCGGCTCCCCCCTCCCCAGCCTGGCTTGCTCCATGTCCTGCCATCTTGTGCCTGTGAATAATTCACTGCCTCTGTCCCCATTGTTTCCTTGCAGGTATTTATAGCCTGTGATCACGTCTCCTTGGAGGCAGCTTGTTTCACGGCAGTGTAAATTTAGCTCCCGCCGTCTCTCACATGTCATGCCCTCCAGTCCTTGTGGGAGCCTTTCCACGTGGCTCCTCTCCAGCGGGTGCCAGAGCCCCCACATTCCACCCTCTGCTGCCGCGGCCCTATTGCTACCCCCCATGGCTGCCTGCTGCCCACCCTGGACCATGGGCAGCACTCCTGGGATGCAGTGGGGAGATGCTGTGCCATGCCATGCTGTGCAATGCGTCCTCTTCTCGGCGGCCTGGCCCTGCACGCCAGGGCAGCTCAGCTCGCCTCTGGCAGCTGCACGGGGCGCTGAGCCATTCAGCTGCTGCGGCACGGGGGATGCTTTGAAATTCCTGGGCTGCCATCTGTGCTATGCAAATCCCCCAATCTGACGGCTGTGTGTGGACCAGCTTCCGGACCCAGCGACGGGAGCTGTTATTATCTCGCTCCTCCTCCCTTCCAGTACCCAGCGGCAGATTTGGAGCAGCAGAAACATCACCCTTTCCCGCGGGCAGAAACCTGACACCCTTTGCTAAAAGGCCTTTGCTCTGCCTGAGCTGGGCCACGGAGTCAGGAGTGGATGGGTCGGCTGCGGGGACAGTTGTGCTGCTCGGTCACTGGTCACATCAAGTCCCCAGGGTTCTGATTCTGGCTTCCGGGATCACAGCACCCCGTGAGCATCCATCCCCACCAGGCAGAAGATATGAAGCCAGGGCTGGGGATGAGGGGCAGCAGGATCAGCACCTCGGGATGGAGCCAGGCACGTGGCTGCATGGCTTGGCTGTGCTGCCTGCAGGTGGGCTCCAAGGATGGGGACCGGTGGGGACCGAGGCGTGCTCAGCCGCTGGAGCAGCTGACACAGCTGGTGGGGCAGGGTCTCCGGCACCAGGAACCAGGCAGGAGGAGAAGCGCAACCCTGGGAGTGATGCAGATGTCCCGGGTGCAGGATGAGCATCGACTGGGTGGGTGGCACTCAGGGCTGAGCTGTTCTCATAGGACACCCTGCTCACCCACCCCAGGGACCCTGTCCCCAGCCTGGGGTCTGTGTGAACCACACACAGACACAAAAAAAGCAGAACCAAGCACCTTTTCCCACTGTGGAGCTAGTGTGCAAATACCTCGGTGAACTGCCGCAGCATTCCCCCGAGCTCACCCCGAGGTGTGTTTGGAGGATGAGGTTGTACCCAAGGGCTCCGAAATGGCAGCGAGTGGCCACCTTCCCCAGCACGGCCCCCTGCTACGTGCTTTTTAAATGCCGAGCTGGTGCGAAGGTGGCAGTTCCCCTCCCTGAGGTCAGAGTGGCAGCAGCTCCCTGGGGTGGTGAGGGAAGCGGGGGGCAGGTTTGTCAGTGCTGAGCATGGAAGGTAATTAATGAGCATCCTGTGCTGCTCTCCACTGCACCTCTGTCCCCCTGGGGACCCCTCGGCCAGCAGCGCGGGTACCGCCTGCTCCTGCCGGCGTTGGGGGCCGGGGGACCCGGTGGCATGGGGCCTCATTAATATTTTAGAAGCTCTTTTGTCTGCAGGGGATGGGGAGGCTCCCTCGCAATCGCCTTTCATCTCCTTGAGGCCTCAGCTCAGGCTCCAGCCTCTTATCTGCCGCCTCCTCGCAGCTTTGCTACAGCCAGCTTGTTATGGGGCTTGTTTTTTTCTTTTTTTTTCTGGGCAGGGCTGGAAAAAAAGCCTGGCTGCTTCTGGCCAAAGGGCATCCACCAGCTGTGCCAGCAGCAGCTGCCAGAGCATCCCTGCATGCCTCCTACCTGCCCGCTGCCACCCCTCAGCCACCTGCTTCTGAGCTGGATCCCCTACCCAGGCAGGGCTCTGCCAAGGGGCTGGGGCTGGATGCGGCCCCTGTGGCCCTGGGGACGGCTTGGAGGTGGCTGCTGAGCCTGGGCACGTGTGGGTCCCCGAGGTGGCAGGGAGAGGAGGTTTGGGGGTGTGTGTGTGCGCTGCCTGCCAGGTCCCTGGCCACAGGTGAAGCTGGGGTGGGATGTGCTGGGGGCTGGCTGCGTCCCCAGGGCTGTGCCAACGGGTACATTGAAGCCCTGTTCTCCATGGGGGATGCCCAGTGTGGCCATGAAACACCAGCCTTGGCACTTCCCGGCTGGCTGGGATGGGGCAGAGCCAAGGGGCAGAGCCGGGTTGGTGCAAGGAGGAAGAGGGTGATGAAGGAGCTAGTGGCTCAGGGGGAGATGGGGGCTGTGCTGCATTTCTGCTCCCCCCAAGCTGGAGAGCATGAGCAAAACTGGGGGAGTGGAGGGTGCCCTGGGAACGGGTCCACCTCGGCCCTGGGGCTTTTTCCAGCCATGTCCCATGGATGGTCCTCTCTTGGTCCTCTCCTTGGTCCTCTCACCAGCTCAGCTGATGCTCGGTTGTCCCCAGCTCCAACACTTGCAGGCTCAGCCCCTCTTGGCTTCCCCAGTCAGCGTTGCTTGTGGTACCAGTCCCAGATCACTGAGAGGTGTGGGCTGCTCAGGGTCCTTGCTGGGTGTCCCTGGGGACTCTCCAAGTGACCCCCATACACACATGGGCTCTGCTGGGACCAGTGTTGCATGTCTCTTGCTGACTGTCCATCGTCCATGCCATGTGTCACAGAGGAATGATGCAGCAGGACTCACCTTGCCCTGGAAGAAACCCAACCCACCTGCCTGGCCATCTTCAAGTGTAGGGAAAGGCTCTGGCAAGGACAAGACGCAGCTGCCCATGTGTCTGTCCCACTGGAGTCAAACCTGTCTGTCTGGCCCTTTGCCCAAACAAGAACTTGGGTCCCAGGAGGAGATCTGGCTGAAGGCCTTCAGGGGACTTTGCCAGCCATGTCCTGCCAGGGGTGACAGCTTCTTCCCATGGGAAGGTCCTTCACCATCCCCCAGTGATGCACGCTGGGGTTCAAAGCTCCTCCATCCTGTACCCGCACCAGCTGCAGGCACATTGGCGGGGACCACTGCTGTCCCCCAGGGAGGTGGGCATCACGCCTGGCGCTGGCACCGCTGGCAGGCCAGGCTCAGGGACCACAGAGATGGCTGGCGCCTGTGCTCAGGAAGGTGGTGAGCTCACGGGTTTAATTTTCTCAAAGCTTCGTTCGGCTCTGACATGTGATCCTCGTTACAGGAAGGACGCGGCAAGCGTGTCATCCCCTGGGGCTGGCTGGCTCGACCTTGTGGGAAGAGGTAAGAACACATCATGGCTTTTCTGCCCCGCTAGTGCTGCTTCCAACAGCAATTTAATATCCCTGATAACGGAGGCCGAGTTTCAGGAACTGTTAAAAAAAAATAGGGAGGCATCTGCTGACAAAAGTACACATCCTCAGGTGAAATCCCCAGGTGCGGGTGTGCACAGCTGGCCCCACACCACAGCTGGCTGGTGCTGCCCATCACCAGCCCCAGGCCTGTCCTTGTCCTCTTGCAGGGAGCAGGTTCCCCCAGCCAGGGACCCAATGCCCTCCCAGAGAAGCGAGCAGGGCTGTGGGGGCTCCTGGTGCAGGGGCCATCACCCCTGGGCTCTGTGCCCATTGGAGGGGGAATGGCCACCGGCCCCATCTAGGACAAGGCAGGAGCCGTCGCAGCTCCAGCTCACCCTATGGCGAAGCCACCATCGCTTTCCCCAGCATCCTGGCTGTTCCTGTGTGATCCTACCCAGCCCTCACCCCGGGGCAGATGCATAGGGGCTTTCCCCCACCCTGGGGCAGCTGCTGGGAAAGGGCTGGGATGCTCCTGCAGGCTTTGCACAGCGCTGAGCACAGCTGCTAGCCATGCCAGTGGCCCAGCACGGGCAGCAGGGATGGGCCTCACCTTTGGATGAAGCAGGACTGGAGACAGGCTTGTCTGCCTGGGCATGGCCCTCCAGATTTGGCTCTCCAGGCCGGTCTAGCCAGGCATGGCTCTCCAGATCCAGGTCTCTGAGCTCCCCAGACTCGGCTCTCTGAGCTCGGTTCTCCAGACATGATTTCTTAGGCTCCTTTCCTTGGGCTTGGTTCCCTGTGCTCACCTCTGTGAGCTCTCCAGGCTTGGTTCCTTGGGCATGGCTTGCTGGAGGTGGCTCTCCAAGTTTGGGTCCCAGGGTATGGCTCTCCAGGCTTGGCTCTCCAGTCATGGCTTGCTGGAGGTGACTCTCCAGGCTTGGCTTCCAGTGTACAGTTCTCTAGGCTTGGCCCTGTGGGCTCAGCTTTCCAGGCACAGCTTGCTGGAGGTGGGTCTCCAAGCCCAGCTCTCCCGGCACGGCTTGCTGGAGGTGGATCTCCAGACTTGGTTCTCCAGGCATGGCTTGCTGGAGGTGGATCTCCAGACTTGGTTCTCCAGGCATGGCTTGCTGGAGGTGGCTCTTCAGGCTCAGCTCTCCAAGTACCATTTGCTGGAGTGTCTCTCCAGGCTTGGTGTCTCCTTGGCGGTTCCCCAGCCAGCTCTCAGGGCCAGGCTCCCTGGCCAGCCCAGTGCCAGCAGAGGGCCTCCCTTACTAAACAGAGCACTGCGCTGCCAGAAATTATAAAACACATTATCTGTTTGGCAAAACTTTGTGCAACGACCAGGAAATGGGCTGGAGTTCATTCTCCTTCAGAAGACTGGAGACAATGTGTCCCCCCCGCTTCTTTTTTTAATGCCAGCACTCAAGACGCATTAAAGCCGCAGGAGTGTTCATCATTAAAATGGCAATTGTGAAGCAAAGCAATAAATCTAACATCATAAAAGGCACTGGGAGGGTCTTGCTCATCTGTTGCTCTTCAAAGAAAAGTGTTAGTTGCTTCAAAAAAAAAAAAGAAATTGGGAAGAAACAGGTGAGAGGGAAAGAGGTGACAGCCCTCCCTGGCTGCTGGGATGCTGCAGGGGAGAAGGCAGTGGGGCTTTGGCTGGGGAGACGTGACCTTTCAGGCTGCCCATGTGGGGCTGGGGCTGCTGGAAGAGGGAGCGTTCGGACTGTGACTCTTCGCAGGTGATGGAGAAGTGCGGCTGTACTGCCCGGCAGCTCTCCCCACCGGGGTTTTCCTCTCCGGATCTGCGCATCGCAGGGGGCGATGAGCAGAGGAGAGAGGCTGTGTTGTGAACATCTCCCCTTTGTTGTGAACATCTCCCCTTCTGCTGGGTGAGGTGGCTCTGTCCTCCGCCCCAGCCGGCCAGCAGCAAGAGGGGATGTGAAAAACGTAGCAGCCAGGGTGAAAAATCAGGCAGGGACCCCCGCTCTTCCCTTAATTGCTGCGGCGCCGGTGGGTCCCCCTGGCCGGCAGGAGCTGCCCTGGACTGGGACCACCCGGCTCCCGCCGCCAGCGCCGGCCGCGCCGGCCCTTGCCGATAGCCATCTCCCAGTGCCAGGCTCCGGCAACCGGCGTCTGCCGGCAGAATTAGCCGTCGTATTGGAACCGTTTGCTAAATAATTCAGGAGATTTTTTTTTTCTTTTTTTTTTTTTTCCGAGAAAGCTGTTTGGTTTTTTTTCCCCCCCCTTAAGGTTGTAGTATTTCCCAAGCCGGGTTTCAAGCAGGGGGTCACGGACACATTCAGGCAATACCGCCATGTGTTTACAGCTCAGCTCCCAGCGTTATTTAGGGATTGTAAAACCACAGCAGCTCCCTCGCTCCCTCTCTCTCACCACAGCCAATTTTTTCCTCCATGCGGCTCTCATTGCAGCGGCAAAGGTCAGCCCTGCTCCTTTGAAAGCAGCACCCCCACCTCTCTGTTATCAGATTTAGGAATCCTAGGGGGAGGCTGAAGCCAAAACGCAGTCAAAGCCGGCTGGCCGTGGCTCAGCAAGCAGGGGTGCCAGCTGCCAGCCAGGGGGGACGGTCAGGCTTGAGGAAGGATGGAGGAGGCTGCTGTGGGAGATGGAGGGAGGTGGGATGAGCCCCCAAGCCCGGGCAGCGCGGCGGGCAGCAGGGCTGGGAGGGCCGACAGCAGTGAGCACATGAATAATGGGGGCAAAGATAATATAGCCGATTAGAGGCGGCTATTGCAAGGAGACACTGAGCCTGTCTCTGGGGGAGGTTATGCTGTGAGGATAAAAATCTCTGCCAGGATGAAGTGAGCGTGGCTCTGGGGGGGTGTGTGGGGTGGATAGGTGAGCCCCACGGCAGAGGGATGGGGGTTGTGGCAGAGGGGTGAGCCTTACAGAAGAGGGTTGGGGGTCATGGCAATGGGATGAACATCATGGAAGAGGGCTGGGGGTTGTGGCAGAGGGGTGAGCCCTACAGAAAGAGGACTGGGGGTAACAGTGATGGGATGAGCCTCATGGAAGAGGTTTGGGGGGTCACTACAATGGGAGCCCCACAGAAGAGGGTTGGGGGTCACAGTGACAGGATGAGTCTCATGAGAGAGTGTGTGGGGGGGTCACAGCGATGGGATGAGTCCCATTGAAGAGGGTTAGGAGTCACAGCAACAGTGTGAGCTCCACGGAAGAGGATTGGTGGTCACAGTGATGGGATGAGCGCCATGGCAGAGGTATGGGGGACACAGTAGGTGGATAGGAGTCACAGTGGGGGGGACAGAGCCTATGACAAAGGGCTGGGGACCATGGCAGGGGGCTGGGAGCAGGTGGTCCCCTGGGGTGCCCTGCGCTGGGGGCAGGATGGGAGCCCTGCCTGCGGATGGGCAGCAAAGGGGCACACTCAGCCCTCTGCACCCAGAGCTGGGCAGCCCAGGGGCACCTCAGCAAGGCTGGGCATGGGGAGGGCTCCCCATGGGGGCACAGCCATCAATGGGGTGACAAGGGGACGGTGGAGCAGTGGCTCCAGGGGGTCCCTGGGGAAAGGGAAAGAGGCAGGAGGGAGCAGAGGAAGGGGCAAGGGCAGAGCCCAGGTATGGTGCAGGACCCAGGCGTGGGGCAGGAGGTCCTGGCAGTGCTGCTGGCAGCCGGCAGCCTCGGTGCTGGTTGCTCCCCCGGAGCCATTCCGTGCTGGCCCTGTCCTAGCCCAGGCACCACTTCAAACTTTGCCAGCGGATGGTTTTTAATTAAAACCAGAAGACGTTGCTCTGCGCCCTGGCCCTTCAGGGATGACCACAGCTCACATCCTCCGCCTTTGGTCTTCCTGGCTGCACAGCTTGACGCAGGGAGATGAAAGTCCCCTCCCGTCAAAAAGGTACCAGAAAAAAGGCAGTCGTAAAATCACACTGCTGAGACATGCCCAACCGAGGCTCTGGCGAGGTGCTGGCCACCGTGAGCCATGGCCGGAGCCGAGCAGCAGCCCAGGGAGTGGGGCCGTTGCCTTCAGCGCTTCTAAAAATAACAGCTCAGAGCATGGCAAGCGCCGGGAGCCTAACTGGAACCAGCTTTCCAAACTCCTAGCTGGAAGCGGCTTTCAAAGCCTACACCAGCCTTTCTGGGAAAGAGCAATTAAAAATAGCGAAGGACTGAAAGCGGCGTCCCTGCTGCCCGTCCTGCCTCTGCCTGGGGAGGACACGGAGAACCGGGTTCGGAGGCCAGGCTTTTCCCTTTGCTTGGCTTGGAAAGACCAGCAAGGTCTTTCCTTGGAAGGGCCTGGAGCAATGGAGATGGGGCTGGAGTAGTGTCATGGGGGGATTCAGTCTCCCCAATTCTGGGAGAAGTGGGGCAGTAGGGCCAGAGTTCCCCCAGGGAGAGTCACTGGGGCTATTCCAGCCTTTTTGCCAGCTGGTTGCCAGCATGCTTGAGCTGGAGCTGGCATGCAGCTGGGGCTGCATCCAGGCTGGAGCCCAGAAGGGCAAAGGCCGGGCTGTCCCCTGCGGGGGTTGGATAAAGCAACTGGGGTGGGAGGATGGCTCTGGGGCCAGGCAGGGGGTTCTGAGCAGGGTCCCCCCACAGGCTCCAGCCCATCCACCCACACAAGCTCCAGCCCATCCTCTTTGGGGCTCAGCCCCACCACTCCTGCAGGTGTCCACGGGTGGGATGGGTGCTGGACCCCTGCCCCTGCTGAGGCTGGAGATGGCTCCATGCAGGTCTAGCCAGTGGCACTCTCCTGATGCCCCATGCCAAGCCTGTCACCTCTTTGGTCAACCCTCCATCATGCTGTCGTGACCACAAGTGCGAGCGTCCCCACTCCCACTGCACCTCCAGCTCCACAATCACCCACCTTCCCCACCACCAGCCTTGCAGCTCAGCCCCTCCCTGGCCGGGGCTGGCTTGGCCCGTTGGGCGGCTTGGCTGTCCCGTTGGCCGGGCACCCTCCTGGGGATGCAGCGCTGCTCCAAGCATCCGTGCTGTCATGCTTTCCCCAAGCCATGGGTCGCCTGCCAGAGTCTGCCTGCATTTCCTTCTACCTCCCTAATGAGAGCAAACAGGGCCAGGGCAGAGCCCCCAAAGCATCCCCAGTGGCAGCTCCCCTGGCGTTCGTTTCCTCTCCACTGCATTTGTCTCCTTACATCCTAATTCTCTAATGAAGAGCAATGAGAGAGGAAGTCTTTCAGAAGCCCATCCTGGCAACAGTCTTCCTGCTACCAACCCTCTCATCGGCTCTGGCAGAACATGATTTCTTCCAGATCGGACAAGACCTAGTTCGTGTATTTGCACCAGCATAAACCACGCAGCCCTCCTTCTCCTCTTGATTGAACAGGGTCTCAGGCATCCTCCAATTTTGCATTTAGCAAGGTCACAAATGAGGGTATCCCACACCCTCCTTTAAAATACCAGAAAAATGCTCATTTATTTTTCCCATGCCATCAGCATTCAATGGATTTCAAGGCACCTCTGAGCATCCCAGGCTTTCCCCATGTGCTGGCAGCTGCTAGCTGAGCAGCCACCGCTGGTACCTGCAGCCAGACAAAGTCTTTCTGGTGCCTGTGGAGACGTTTTGTTATCATCCTGGGATAGCAACTGTCCTGTCCCAGAAGGGCTTCTGAACACAAATGTGAATATCCACCATCGCAGGTTCTCCTTAGCAATATGCTAATGCCCCTGATCACCTCTTCTTTATTGCTGCTAGGGAGAAACCCTCGCCCTTTTCCTTTTCTCCATGGTCCAGGGAGCTCCTGCATCCCTTGGCTTCCCTCACCAACTTCTAGCTCCTGCAGACTCCTTTTCCTCCCTCATCACCTGATAACAGCCTTCAGATCCGTGAGAAATGGTCCATGCACGGGGCCATGTGAGTCCCGTGGGGCTGGGGCAGGGGGCTGGAGGAGGGACGGATTAATGGATGCCACCGAGGCTGTGCAATTGCTGAGGAGCAGATCTGCCACCTCTTGGCACAGTGCTCAGCCTGGCTGCCTGCTAGCCATCACTGCCAGCTCGAACAATGGATGTGCTGCCACTTCTTGATAATAAAATCCTTCCTCCCCATCCATATATGCACATTCAGGGGCTTTTATTGGTTTTTTTTTGTTTTCTTTTAGAGCCAGCTGTGTCCATGCACTGACACTGGAGACACCAGGCAGACAGAGCAGTGTAGCCCAGTCTACTCTGCTGCTGCTACTCAGCTCTGCACGGCTGCAGTGAGAGAGCTCTTCCAGACCATCAGGTACATGCTGGAATGATACATGTATGGTCCAGGGAGGGAGGGCATATTGCTAATCTGGATCTGTTCTTCTATACATCGACATCTTCTGTACATCCACCTGTCCATCCTCCCCCTCCTGTTCAGCACCACTCGTTTCTCTGATAGAAGGTGATGGCCAAAGATAGACTCCTCCATTGCCCTGTGAGTGCCAATACCTATTCCCAAGAGGTCAGGAGCTCTGGTGAGGGAGCATAGCCAGCTTGCTGTTGACCACAAGAGCTCCGCTCTGCCAAAGGAGCACCTCTCTGGCTGCCTTGGAAGCAAAGACAGAAGCCCAGAGAAGTCCTGGTGCTCTTCACCATGGGATGGTGGTCAAAAGCTGGAGCTGGCCCTTCAGTGGCCTGGGCCCTTCAGTGGCATTTTGTATTGAGAAGACATCCAGCACTGAGAAGACATCCAGCACACTTGGGACACAGAGAGAGTCCCACTACAAGCTGACCACTTGGTAATACCTTCATGTCTTCAGAGTTGCCAGCTTGGCTTCTCAAGTGTGTCACCACATCTGTCTTGCTTCAAGCCACCTGTGTGGAGCCACCTCCATGGAGGAGCCGGTCCTCCGGGGTAGCTACCCCCAAGAGCTGCTGAAATGCTGTGAGCAGGGTCATGACATGGGCAACCACTTCTCAGGATGGCATTACGTGGGGTCAGCAGCCAATGGAGAGTGGACCAAGACTGAACTGTGAGCTGGGCTTGACCTAAAGGGATCGTTTCAATGAGGTGCAGGGAAAAAAGAGCCGGGGTGGGAGCCCTCTGACCACGGGAGACAAGGAGGAGGTGGCACCCTGAGAGGAGGAGCCTGCGTTGGTGGGAGGTTGGAGGGGTGAAGGTGCCGCAAGGTGTGTTTAATTCCCTGGATGGCTTCAGCAAAGGACGCCCTAGGAGCACGGCGCAGTTTCTCCCAGCTGTGCTTGTCTGCAATACAGCCATCCCTGCTTCCCCAAAATACTTGGGAGGGCTGGAGTAGGCCAACTCCACCACCCTCATCGATGCTGCAGGGAGCCTATTTTAAGCCTTGCTAACGTAGGAGGATTAAATTTGGCTGGCTGAGACACGTCCTGCTCCCAGCTGTCCCCCAGCCTCCCCTGAGGTTGGCAGCTCTGCTGCAGGCATGGCTCATGATGCAGGAGGCTGCCCTGGTCCTCCAGGGTCACCTGCCCTGCACAAGGGGAACCCAAAACTGGGGCATCTTCTCAGCTGCAGAGGCACCCAGCTCGGATTGACAGCAAAAGCTCTCCCAGGCATTGGCATCATCAGGTTGACCTGCGGGAACCTGGTGGGAAGCACTGTGGGATGAACCCCAGTGAAATGGACGGGTTTGAAGTGAGCTGAGGTCTCCAGCCCCACAGTCCCTTCTGCAGGGATCAGTGCCCTTACTGGGGGGTGCTGAGTGATGGGGGAGTCCATGCTTTCCCCCCCATCCTGGCCAGCCCACTGCCAGGCAGAGAGCCAACCCTGGGGCTGCCTGCCCCTGCCCTGCCTGCCAAGGATGCAGATGCTCAGGGAGCCCTGCCAAGACCACCTTGGTGATCCACCTCCGCAGGCATCAGGCTCCCCGCGGAGCGCGTGGTCCTTTCACTTGCCCTCACTCCTCCAGACCCCCGCATAGGCTATACGTTCCTGGTCAAGAGCATTGTTTTATTAATTTATAGAGTGCTTGTTGCTGGAGGCCTTGCAGAAGAGCCTCATGGAAAATTGAATTTTGCCTGCACGGATTTATCTGCCCAGAGCCTGCAGTGTGTATATTTAAGCGAGTGTCACACCCAGCCATCACTGGCTGCATTACCAAATGCCGTCTGGAGGCTGGGCAGCGAGGGACAAATGTTCAGCCGGAGGAAATGAGGCAAGCGGTGGAAGGGAGAGCGCTGATTTACACCCGGTGGGGCAGACCATGACCTCCTCCCAACCACTGCACTGACCTCTGACGCTGATTCCTGTTGCTACAGGGAATATCACTCGATGGCTCTTCCTCCGTTTGCTCATTTGGAAGATGGGGGTAATAATACCCATCACCTATTTGCAAGGCTGTTGTGAATTTTCATGAGCTACCATCTGAACGGGGCTTTGAGCAGGAAAACTGCTGTATCAGCTCTAGGCAATGATAAACAATACTCAGCATTTACATATTCAAAGCACTTTGATTAACTCTTGGGGTTTAAGGACTTGAGTCAATTCCCACCCGACCGTAATGGCACTGGGCTGGGCTGGGGGGATCAGCGGCACTGGGTGCGAGCTGGGGGGAGAGCTGGGCAGAGCCAGGGGAAACCCCTCACTGAAGTAACGCAAAGCACCTCCTGCCTTAATTCCCTGCCTAATAAAGGAGAAATAAATAAGGCTCGTCCCTGCCTGCAGGAAGGGGCGAGATCCTGTGATGCGAAGTGGGTGCGGAGCTGCGAAGTGGGTGCGGAGCGTGGAGTATCATCAGTTCTGCCGCAAAAGCTGTAACCAGGTGTTACATAGCTGTGAAATTCTAACTTGATTCATGCAGGAGTTGACAAATAAAGGGATTTTTTTCCTTTTTTTTTTGGGGGGGGGAAAAGAGAGAAAGATGGGCCTATGCCTTCCCTGATGCAAAGTGCCATAGATACGGTGTGACCTCCTCCCCAGCCCGCCTGCTAATGCCACAGGGGGCAAAAAGTGAAGGAGACCAAACCCAGGAGCACGATTTATCATTTTATTCAGCAGATTTTTTTCTTTCTTACCAAGTCTTTTCAGTCCCCTGATTTTAAATGCCCCCCCAACCCCCAATCCAGTGGATGATCAGTCTCCCCCAGGGTGCCTGCTGCAAGAGGATCCTTCAGCATTATTATTAAAATAACTGTCAAATGAGCAAACCCTGGTGAAACTTTGGTCCTGCTGTCACCCAGTGACTTCAGATCAGGCAGTGGCCAGAGGCTGCCTGCACAGGGGAGGGGGTGTCCACGGGGAACTGCCAGCTCCCAGGCTAAAACCCTTCCTAAGTGCCGCTGAGCTGCCCCGTCAGCTCCTTCTGCCATTAATTAAAGGCACTCTCGGAAAAAGTAGCTCTCCCTGCTCCAGTGTTGGGGGACAGCCGTCATTCCGCACCATGTGATTTCGGTGCACTCCCCACCCTGAGGCACACAGGGAGATGCTGGTGTGATGTCTGACACCGTCAGTTTACACCGCCACTGTGTCCTCGGCCCCAAAAATCCAGCACTGGCTGGGAAACATAAAGGGCAGAGACACAGCCATCCCTCCCGGGCTGTTGCAAGCACTGAGCTGGGCTGCGCTGGCCGCAGCGCATGTGCACTGGGAGCCAGCCTCTTTGGTTTCCTATATTAAAAAAGGTTTCCCTGCCACCAGGAAGGAAACTTTGGGCAATGTCTCCTGTGCAGCAGCCTGAAAGCAGCAGCTGGAGCAAAGCCCTCGCCAGCTCCGGGGACAGCAGATGCTCAGAGCTGGCAGGGATGGGGCGAGTGTGGGGGTCTGCATGGGTACAATCGCTCCAGTCCTTGTCCCAGCGCTGGTGGCTGGTCGTGGAGCTCTTTGCACTCCGTGGTGGAGACACCTGCAAGGAGCTGCAAGGCCCAGGGTTGTGGAATGAGACTGGCGGGAGGGCCGGATCCTGCCGCCGTGTCTGAAATGTCTCCGTGAATTGGGGGAGGGGGAGACCCCAAGTAAAATGTCCCAGCTGGTGCCTTCTGCAGGAGGAAGGACCTGGAAGGGCAGGGGGACCGCCCACGCTGGGTTTCGGGTATGGGGCTGATCCCATCTGTCTGTGTCCCGCTGGGCACCGAGGACACGGTGACAGGACAGTGTCACCCCAGTAAAACTCGCTGCCGGCTCCCCGAGTCCCTGGGGGCCGTGTGCCCCTCTCCCCCACCCCCCCCAGACCCCAAGCGGGTCCTCCCGGGCCTGGCAGGACATCCCCGGGGCCGGGCTCTTGGCGTTCATCCCCTGCCCGGTCCCGGGGGGCCGCGCATCCCCCTGGGCAGCGGGGCGGCTTTCCGTTGACCCCCGCGACCCTAGGGCGGCCTCTTCCGCGGGGGCACCGGGGAAAGGATGCGGGCGGGCGGGCGCGCCCCGGGGAGCCACCAGCGGGCTCCGGGGCGATGCCGAGCGGGGACATCGGGGGGACCGCGAGAGGGGACGGGGGGGACCGGGGTGCCGGCTGCCGGGTGCCGTGCCGTGCCGCGGTGCCGCCCGCGCCGCGATCGATCCGCATCGACCGTCCCCGCCGCGCTGCTCCACTTTCCAGCCAATGTCAGGCGGCGGCGGCGGCGGCCCGGGGAGCCCCGCCGGTGGCACCGCACACCCCGCCTGGCGCGCCGCCCGCGCCGCGCTGCCCCGAAGAGCCGGCCTGGACCACGCCGCGCCGCGGAGCCGCACTGCCGGGCCGGCAGCGGCGGGCGGGCAGTGCCGGGCCGGCAGCGGCGGGCGGGCAGCGCCGCGCCGGCAACGGACCGGGCGCTGGACCGGGCAAACAAGCGGGCGCCTGACCGGGCACCGAACCAGGCACCGGAATGGGCACAGAACCGGGCACCGGGCCAGGCACCGCGCTGAGCACCAAACAGGGCACCGAACTGGGCACAGAACCAGGCACCACGCTGCGCAGCACTGAAACGGGCACTGAACTGGGTACCAGACCAGGTGAAGAACTGGGCACTGGGCTGGGCACTGCTGCACCGGGCACCGCACTGGGCCCAAACTGGGCATCAAACCAGGCAAAGAACCAGGCACCACAGTGGGCAGTGCTGGGCTGGGCATCGAACCAGGCACCAAACCAGGCACTGAACCTGGCACTGCTGAAGCAGGCGCTGAATCGGGCATTGGGCCAGGTAGTACCATGCTGGGAACCAAACCAGGCACTGAATGAGACACCACATCAGGCAGACCATGCCAGCACCGAACTGGACAGTGCCACACCAGGCACTGAACCAGACACTTAACCAGGCACTGTGCTGGGCACAAAACCTAACTGGGCACCACACTGGGCAGCACCCTGGCAGCACCAAACTGGGTGTTGCCTAATCGAACCGGGCACTGAACCAGGCACAGTGCCAGGCAGCACCACACCAGCACCAAACTGGGCAGTGCTGTACTGGGCACTGTGCTGGGCAGTGCCGTGCTAGGCACCACACTGGGCACTGCTACACTGTGCACCACACTGCGCACTGCCACACGGGGCACTGCACTGGGCACCATGGCACCGGGCACTGCACTGGGCATCACCACAGCAGGCACTGCGCCAGGCTGCACTGCACCAGGCATAACCACCGCACCACACTGGGCACTGCATCGCAGTGGGCATCACAGTGGGCACTGCGGCACCAGGCATCACACTGCCGCCGTACACCACGCCACCATCCCGCAGCATCACCCTATACCAACACTCAACACCCTACACCACTACTCCCACTCTGCACCATCCCACTCCTCACCCCAATCCCACACCAGCACTCCACCCTGCCACCCAGGGTGATACTGTGCCAGGTCCACGCCCTGCTGCCCTTCACACTTGCTCCTTGTGCCAGCAGACCCCTAGGAAGGTGCATGTGTGCCCCCCAGGACACTGACACTGCAGCTCTGTCCCCTTAGCACCCGTGAGGGACTGCTCCTGCACCCGCCCAGCCCTGCCCCCCAAGACCCTGTCCCAAAGGTGCAAGTGCCACCCGCCGCCCACAGTTAACTGGGTGCAACAGCAACAGGTCTGTCATCCCCAGGCTGCCAGAATGGGTGCAGCAGTACCCCACCACCCTTAATGCCTTTGGGATTTCAGGAAGGGGACCGACCCGTGGAGCTGGGGGCTTCGCCCAGCTTTATCCCAGCGGCCCCCACAGCACGGCCAGGCCAACCGTCCCCTCCAAGTGCCCACGGTGCCAGGAGGGTGCTGTGGCCATCATGCAGCTGCAGGAGGATTGCCAGCTTGCGTTATTTCCGTGATAGCGCCGAAATATGTCCAAACACTGCCTCCATTATCTCTTCCTTGGTTCTTGGAGTAAGCGGGAGAGCGACCCGGGCACGTTTTGAAATGCAGCCTTTGCGCTAGGTACACAAACCAGCGACTTTTGCTTACCACGGAAATGCTCACCGCCAACTTAATAGAGCAGCTTTTGATTGTGTGGGTTATGCTTTCGAAACCCGTCCGCTGCTCGCCTCAACCGCTTTACAACCGGCAACGCAAACAGTTGAAAAACAAGGCTGGCCGGAGCCTGATTTTAAATAAGCTCCTAATAAAGGTCCTGCTGGAGGAGCTGCTCTTCGACCATATGTTAAGAGCACCAGCGATGTGTTTTTTGAGGCAACCTTTGTGAAAAAGCCGGCGAAGGGGGATTTTTAAGTATCTAATGCCACTGCACTGAGAACTTCAGAGGATTGTTTTAAGGAGCAGCGAGTAGCTGGAGGAACTGGGAGAGGGAGAAGTTTTGGGAGCAGCAGGAAAGGTGGGAAGCTGGGGGCTCCCAGGCTGTGTTCAGAGCTGTGGGGCACCTGTCCCCACTGATGGACCTCAACCCTGGGCTGGCATTACCCATGTCCTGCTGGGATGCCCCGTGCTGCTCCCCAAGGCCAGGAGTGTCCCTCCACTCCTGGGGGCAGGCTGGAGAGGTTGGCACAGGTTGACTGGCCATGCGGGGCCATGCCAGCACGCTGGCAGTGTGCAGGGCCCCTATAGATCATATAGTGTATTGGGTACGTGCTGCGTGCAACCAGTCTTCCCAGCAAGAGGGCAATGGGTGCCAGCTGAAGCAGGCAGCAAGGGCGGCTGCTGGGTCCCAAGGGTGGGTTGGGAGCATCCCTGATGTGCCATCAACAGATGTAGCTGGGGCCAGGGGAGGTGAAGCTGGGACCTCGGGGTAGCTTTGGGATGTGACTCAGTTTCCCTGCACTGATGCTGGCAGGGGGCCTGGCTGTCCCTGCCTGCTTGCCAGGAGGCTGGTGGCGGTGGTGGCAGTGGTGGTGGCCGTTGGGCTGGCAGACAGGCAGTTGCAGAGGCTTCCTGTTTCTGCAGGATCTGGCTGGCATTGTGCCGCACAGCGAGGGGGGCAGAGCCTCTTCTTGCACCTGCCCAAAGCATCTGCTAGGGAGAAAATCTCCATGGCAACTCTGCTGGTTCCTCCATCCCTGTTCCACAGGGGACAGGGGGCTCTGCCTCTGCCTCCCCCCACTCAGCCAGGACGTCCCCATGGTAGGGATAAGCCACTGGTGCCCTGGGAGCTCTGCTTCTGGGAAAGGAAGGCTTTGCCGCAGGGCAGCCCCTTGCCATCGAAGCCTGCTGAGCCCTCCCTGTGGGGGCTCCAGGTCCCAGACCATCAGCAATGGGAGGTGAGATCTGGGCTACACCGCATTTAGGGGACAGTTCCCCACTTTGCTCCCAGCTTCAAGGAGGGTGGATGGTTTCCCATCTTCCCAGACACATCCCATCAGGACACACCGAACTTCCCTGTGCCTCAGCTGGAGTTGAGACCTTTGCCTTTTCCAGAGGCAGGGGCAATTTTGGGGAGGTGACCTGAGGTCCAACACAAATGGGGCCAGGGCTCCTGAGCCTGGAGCTAACACTGAGGCTGGCTACAGGGTGCAAAGTCCATGCTGCTCATTTGAGCACCCTCCCCTGGGGCTCCTGATGGGAGGGTGCTGGCAGTAATGAGGAGCCCCGGCATCTCCCCCTCACCTCATACAGGTGCAGAGGAAGAGATGGGAGATGCTCTCTTGGTCATGGAGGTCCTTGCATGTCTGGTGTCCCTTAGGAAGCTGAGCAGGGTGAGCACCCTCAGCCAGCTCCCACAAATGCTGAGCACGCATGGTCTTGCTCTGCTCTTGCTGTAGGGGCTCTCTGAGGGACTGTGGGTCCGGGCTCCATGAGTTGTTGGCACTGGAAGGGGACACAGGCGAGGTGGGAGGAGATGGTTTTCAGCTGAGACTGGAGAGGAAATGGAGGGAAATGAAACAGGAAGCAGCGTTTGTGAGGGCTATGGAGACTGTCCTCACATCATTTGGCCCTGCCATTTATAAAGGCACAGATGCACCAAGGGAAATACTGTTTTTTTGACGGGCTGGAGTGACTCAGTGTCTTGCAAACCCTCTCCTGGTTCCAGGAGCGACTGGGATACTGGGGGATAACCCCACCTCTCTGAAGGCTACCAGTCCCTCCATGAACCTGCCACCCTTGCAGCCCCAGCCTGGCTGTTGGCACCTTTTGTCCTCCTTCCTGGGACAGCTGAGCCCTGGGACAGCTGACCCTCCATCCCCTGCCTCCTTGCTGAGCCCCCTTCCCAAATCAGGGCATTTAGGCAACCCCTCAGGTGCTGGAAACCCACAGTCCATGCATTTTTAGAAGGGGAAAGCAAATTGCAGTGCCGAGTAATTGAATGAGGGAAGCACAGCCCTCACTCTAGATGAGGACAGGACCATTTCTCAAGTGCAGACAGATTGCCCCACTACAGTGGGATGCCTGAAGGTTTCATTTCTGCAGCCAGGATGCTGCCAGTCCCACAACGAGAGGCAGCCTCTGCCCCAGAGGGTTTGCAAAGGGAGGATAAAGAGTGGGACAACTAAAGGAATGGCCTGTTTTACAAAGGGGTAAACTGAGGCACGGGATGATTTAAGGACACAATCAAGCCATGTGTGAGACATGGGTGGTAACTGATGTCAAATGCAGATGGCCCAAATCCCAGGCTCTTGTCTGAATTGCTGCTGAATTTTCCCAGAGGCAAAAAATAGCCTCTGGGCTATTTTGCCTCCTAGAGGCAAAAATTTTGATTGCCTCTGAAGCACCTGTTGAGGATGCTGAGCCCTCAGGAAGGAGGGAGCAGTTAGAGGAAAGTCTCCCAGGGCACCAACCCGAGCATGGGGAGATGATCCAGCAGGTGGGGAGCAAGGGACGGAGATGATATCCTCCTCAGGACCATGTTAGAGATGGGTATTTGGGATCATCTGTGAAATTGGAGTGAGTGTCAACAGCCAGATCTCTGTGGAGATGGCGGTCCCCTTCCAGGAGTTCATTTGTGCCTGGAGAGCTCGGGGCAGCTTGTACAACCTGCCGGTCCCACGTGTAGATGGGGTCCTTGCTGGGACAGTCCCTGTGCCCATCCTCAGAGTGGCCCAGGAGTGTGCACTGGCCAAAGCAGCATCAAAGCACTGTTCCTGGGATGAGGGCCCGGCTGCTCTGGGACCCATAAATCTGACCCCACAGCTGGGGCATTGCTTGAAGGAACCTTGTTTCTACCTCCAGGCAGCATTTGTCCCTTCCTGTGGACCTTGCTGGTGGGCTCGAGCTGCCTGCTGGGGCTGGGCTCTCCCTTTCCTGGCTGCTTGAGGG
The DNA here is from genome assembly GCF_035582795.1 of Mycteria americana. Taxonomy (NCBI): domain Eukaryota; kingdom Metazoa; phylum Chordata; class Aves; order Ciconiiformes; family Ciconiidae; genus Mycteria; species Mycteria americana. Next base: position 22,328,656 of record NC_134372.1, read on the forward strand.
ACATGTCTGCGCTCAGCCCAGCTTTGCCCCTGTCCCAGCTTATGTGCCAGGTGGTGCAAGAGTTTGGCCTTTGCTGCAGGCAGAGAAAAGGGCTTGTTGAGAACTGCCCATGTGTGAAGATAAAATGAAGGGAATGTCACGTCCTGGCGCTGCCGTCTCCAGGAGCAGCTGAGGGGGCTGGGACCGTGCCGGAGGTCAGCGCCGCTGGCGCCTGAGCAGCATGACCAGCTGTGATGGGGTGGGCTTACTGGTTTCACCCCTCTCAGACATCATCTGTGTGGTTTGTGCAGAGTAAAAGGACTCCAGGACCTCCCCAGGAGTGTCTGAGCCCCAAACCCTCCCATTTGTCCCACTGTGGAGGGTTGCATTCCTCCCGTCCCGCTGTGCCTGGGCTCCAGTGGAGGTCCTCAGCTGGTGGCAGAGCATTGCATCCTGACCAGATGCTGGACTTTTCAAGCAGGTCTGAAGTGGGGAAGAAGTGTTCTTGAAAGCAAGAGCTTTCATGAGCTACCCCATGGTCAGGTGGCACTGGTGCCACACAGGGTGGCTGGTGTCCCTGCTCTGAGCTGTGACAGTGCTCCTGGCCAGGAGGCTAGGGATGAGGAGCTTGGGTGCTTGGGACCTGGGCAAGGGCTGGACAAAATGTGCTCATCACGCCAGTTTGGACTGGAATCTGCTATTTTAGTTGCTGTGACCTAATGCTCTGTAGGTACCTTTGAAAATAGCCAGAGGGCAGTTGCAGGGGCTGGGTTTCAGGAGGGGTCCCGAACCTGAGCCACAACAGAGCAGCACCACAGTCTAGCAAAACAGGGCAGTTTGGTGGAGAAGTCCCGAGGAATTGAATTGCTGAATGCGGAGCAAAGGAAAATGTTTGATCCAGATAATGCCAGAGCACTGGGTCATTGCACTATGTGAGAACAGGAAAAGATGGCAGATTCCAAGGGAATGATGCTGAAGTCATCCACGTTAAAAATGGCACCAAAATCAGCCTTTTCCTGTGAAATAATTTGGCTGGAATTAAATTGTTTTTCCTGATGGCAGCCAGCTCCTTCAGGGGTTAACGGCAGCCCTGTCTAGAGAACTGTAAAAGGTGTTTCCGAAATATTTCCACTGCCCTGTTGTTTTTACGGCCAGGAAAGGCAGGGCAGGCCCGCCTGGGCAGGAGGGGGCTGCCGGCTGGCCATGTAGATGGAAACCAGGTTCAGGAGACCAAGTGGGTATTTCAGGCTGGGCACTGGGAAAGTCAACCGGTGGTGGGGGTGGATGCAGAAAGGGACACACGCCCCACCCCCCATCGATGCGCCCCAGATGCCATAGGGGTGATGAATGGTCCTCCCTGGCTTGAGGGACAGTGTGAGGCTGCTCAGACAGAGGTGTTGGGGACAGCTCTGGCCAGTCACTTTCAAGTAGGGTTATGGAGGGTCTGGAGAGCCTGTGGATGGGGTTTGGGGATCATGGAGTCACATTCAGCCAGCCTAATTTTCCCACCCTTGCCCGGTGTTGATGGTTGAGACCTTCATGAGTCTCAAAGCAAGGGAGAGGATGGAGAGGTACCACACCCTGCTGATGGTGGATCTCAAAGTCGAAGAGGGTAGAGACACAGAGGTTTTGCAGTCCTGAAGGCCACAGGAGATGCTGTGATGCTGTCCGGGTGCTCTCCTCTGCGTGCCCTGGGTTATTTGACTTCATCAGTGTGCCCTTGGGTTGCGCTTGGACACATGTGGGAGGTAACATCCTGAGGGACACAGAGGGTGCTGGCCATTGGCATGCTGGACACCCCAAAAATAACCCCAAAAAGCCTGTTGTGGAGAGCGTGGCCAGCAGGTGAGATTTGCTCTGGCCCATGCTGAGCATCCAGAAGGTTCCCTCCTGCCTGATCCCACCTTTCAGCCACCTCCAGCACTTGCATTTGCTCCCTCCTGCTCTCCTGCACAAGCCTTGGCTGCCGTCTTCCCCATGCTTTCAGGCCAGAGAGGTTTCCAGGCCAGAGAGGTTTTTGAGGCTTTATGCTCAAGCTCAGGCCCAGAAATTCATGTCCAGGCTGCAGCAAAGAAGCAGCAGCCAAGTTTGATTTGGGCAAAAAGTATATTGAATTCCCTGACCTGTGCAGTGCAGGATGTGAAATGGGTAGGCGGCCGATGAGTCGACTCTCCAAAGCATCTCTGCATTTGCAGGAGGGTCCCAGGGGAGCCCAGCTGGGATGGTAGCTGGGTGGGGGGCACGTGGGCTCCACATTCCACCGTACCTGGGAAGGAGCATCCCAGGGTTAAGGAGAAATGAAGGAAAGAGGTAATGTTTTGTGATGGGATTTCTGCAGACGTGTGGCTCACGGCTGGGGCCAGCTTGCAACCATATGCACGGGTGGCCGCCAGGAGCAGACGCTCGGTGGCCAGGTTCACCTGGCCTAGTTGAGGGGAATTTTTATTTTGCTCTATGCCTTTTCTCACTCCCAGAAGTAATGAAATGCAGGAGCCAGCATTAATGCACCATTAAGACTGCAAATTTCAGCACACAGCCATCAGGAAATGCAAATACTCAAGTCTACTGTCAGCTCTACCTCTGCCGTGGCAGTGGTGGAAGGGGCTGGCACGTGGCTGACCTTTGCTACCACAATGAAATCCCCGGTGATGCTCAGCTTCTGGCTCTTGCCTCCCTCCCTGAACCCTTTGTCTTCCCCTACCTACGTCTGGGCTCACCCCCCTGCCAGCCCTGGGGGGCACAGGGGGAAAGGGGGTGGCACAAGGTAGTGTGCTCATCTGTGCCTGCCCACGGAGGGTCTCCCTTACTTTGGGACCCCGTGCTCATACCTGTGCCTTGAGGCGCTCCTGGGGGGCTGGGGTTCCCCGCAGAGTGGGATGGAGGGAGGCAAGCCGTGCCACGGGTGCTTTGGCTGTGCAGGGATGTGTCCATCCTCAGGTCACCGAGGGTGACAGCCTGAGGAAGAGAAAGAGAAGGGCTGTCAGTGGAGGAGGCTGCAGGAGCCCTTTTTGCAGCCGGTGAGCACCTCTTGTTCTATCTCACGATTGTGCTGTGCTTTGCTGGCAGGGACCCTCTTTTCCATAAATTTGGGTAGAAAGGAGAGTTTGGCAGAGCCCTGGGCTGCAGGGAAGGATTTATGGCTGCTCTGGCTGCTCTGTGTTCTCCTTGCACGGCCGGGGCTCCTGCAGAAATGCCCTGCAGGAAGAGGAGGAGGAGGAGATGGAGGAGGGAGCCTGTGCTGGCATCCGTCCAGGGAGCTGGGTCCCAGCCAGCACCAGATCAGGGAGCATGGGGGCTGGAGGATGCAGGATGAGGGGGGACATCCATGGTCCACCCGCAGGTCTGCAGCAACCATGGGGCTGGGAGCACCAGGGCAGAGGTGGGGCCCCCATGCTGGGCTGGAAGTGGGTGATGCTGCCCAGCACAGGCATGGCTAGACACCGAATCTCCCAGCAATGGGGAAGTGGTGGGGAGACACCTTGTCCGTCTCCGGGAAGCCGGTGACATCTCCCAGCTCCAGCCCGGCCGTGTGCCATGGGTCCCTGGAGCACTTCAGGGCATCTGGAGCACCTCATCCCCTGGAACACCTTGGACAAGGCCACCAGTTGCTGCAGGTCCCAGTGGTGAGCACTGTCCTCCTTGAGCAGGCAAAAGCACACTTCTAGGTGCACGTTTGCTGACAAACGATGAGTTTCCACCACCAGCCCATTGCCTCCTGCCTGGCTGGCAGCCTGGCAGGTGCTCCCCCTGGCTCAGGCGGTGCATATCCATGCATCCCTCCTGGAAGACATCGAGCCCAGGAAGCATCTAGGGCTGGGCCACGAGGATGAAAACACGCTCTGATAGCTCCAGCTTGCTCTGGGCTATCATCAGAGATGACGAGTTGTGCTGACCCAGACTGCTGGGAAAGGACGTTTTCCCTCTTTCCACCGAGGTTTGAGTTTTCCAGGCAGCCTAAAGCAGTGCTGGAGCTTTCCCAGCGGAGCCTCGTGGCTCTTCATTCTTCGTGTCTCTCCTGCCTGCTCTCTAACTCAAAACGAGTCACCCAAGGAGGGAGACGCATCTCAAATGTCCCTCCTCTCTCCTTTGCGGTGAGCGCAAAATAGGTATTGGCCACATTTCCAGATGGAAATGTGAGGCCTGAGGATGGATAAAGAGTTTTCCAAGACTTTGGAGCAAGGTGTGGACAGCGCTGAGAATAGCATCACGAAATCTCAACTGCCAAGCCCTTAGCCTAACCAGAAGGTTATTCTTCTTCCCTTATGCTCATACATATCCATTAGGATGAGACCATATGTGTGAGATGTAGATGAATTTCTTTCCTCTTGACAAGTCCAGTTGGTCTTCCTAGGTAAGTAGATGGTGGTCTGTTCCCATCCAACTCTACGCTGGCTCTTTGCCACGATTTCTTGGGTTGTGTTTGCCCTGGAAGAAATGGAGCTACAAGTTGGAGCTTCAGGCCTAGCTCTTCTCCACCCACAGGGGCTTTCAATGCCAGATGTCCCTGGAGAGCTGAAGAGGTCTCCTCTGAGTGTGGGGAGCAGGTGAGTGCAGGGAAGCTTTCAGTGGAGGAAAGCAGCAAGGTGGGATGGGGCAGTGGGGAGGAGCTGCTGGCTGGTCCCCAGTAAGGACCCATGTTCCCAGCCAGGTCACAGAGGGCTTCCTGGTGAAAAGGTGGCTTCTCCAACACCAGGAGCAGCGGGTGAGTGCACCTCAATGCTCCTGCTTTTCAGGTGGCTGCACAAGGAGTCTCTCAGAAGGCCTTGATGGGACCCTTGCATATTTCAGCTTGCCCAAGAATTTGGTGCTGTCCTTGTGGTTGAACTCTGATGTTGAAGGGTCCCTTGAAGATGAAGCGAGGAGAGGTATCTTGGAGGTTTCTTAGGTGGTTAAGGGTGTGATGTAAGAGACATGCAGTTACTGCTCAGCCCCTAAGCTTCCTTTCTGCAGGAAGAGTCACCTGGACATAATGGGTCCTTTTGACATCTTCCAATCCATTACAGGCTGCAGATCAGCTCAGAGGTGGCATCAGCCTGGATGATGGATGGTGTTTAGGTGATCAAGAGGGGATAGCTTCCTATACCCATAGAGTCAGATCTGTCAGCTTCTTTCAATAGCATCGAGCACATGTTGCTGCTGACGTCTTTTATGGGCAGGAAATGGGAGCAGAGAGGAGTATGGTGGGTTTGGGGCAGTGCTCCAGCATGTATAGTCAGAGGATTGCTCCTCAGGTCTAAGATGGTGGAGCTGGGCAAAGGAGACCAACCCAAACAGAGAAGGTAGCGTTTGAGAGTCCTTTCTGCAAGGAAGGGTGTGCGTGGCTCACGTCCCCGGCTGCCCTGTCAATGGTGTCTTGGTCAAGGCTCAGCTGCAGCAGCATTGCTGGGAAGAGGCGATGTGAAATGGGGAGAAATGCATCTGGGCAGGATCTCACAGCAAAGGGACCCACTACACATCTTTTCTCAGAGGCCTTGTGACCGTGGGAAATGACAGAGCATCCTTTGTCTGGCAGACCATCTCAGCCTCACTTGGACTTTTTTGCTGTCAAACGGGGTGCAGCCTGGGCACTCAGCGGGGTGCCCTGATCTGCCTCAGCAGGGATGTGATGGACGATGGGGGTTTTCATGGGGAGCCTCATAACCCTTAGGGTTAAACTCTGCTCTGAGGTTACCATGCTTCTGGGACTCCAGAGATTCACTTCTTCAGAGCATCCGCTGCAAGCTGGCATCCTCGCTGGCAAGGGGCTCTGCTCCCAGGGCTCCTGGTGGGCCAGCTCCCCCAAACTGGGCCCTGCCATGGTGCAAAGGGTTCCCTGTAAAATGGGGATGGTCCCCTGCTTAGGCAACTCAGAGGTCATTTCCTTCTCCTGTGCCCATGGACATTGCTGGCTGCTGGCCCATGTACACCAACATGTCTGGAGGGATGCTGCCATGAACCAGGTCTTATGCTACAAGCTTCAGGCCATTACTTCTCCATGGCCTTCAATACAACACAAACGTGCTCAGATGAGACTCACCATCATCCTCAGGAACCCAGATCCCCACTGCCTGCTGAGGCTGGCTGCTGGGAAGGTGCATGGGCAAGACCTGGGGTGCAGGCAGCATGGAGGTTGGTGTGCTGAGCAGAAGGTGATGTCCTGCCTGCCATACCGGTGAGGTGGAGGCCAGCACAGTTTTCATGGTTGTTTCTCCATGACTCCTGACTCAAGCGTGCCAAAATTAGCTATTGCCATAAGTAACTTCTGATATTTCCGAGGAAAATCATTTAACTTGCACATCTTTTTCTAAAATTGTGGTTGCCCTGACCCATCGATGTTTACTTGTTTGGGTGGATGGCTGCTGCAGGCAGAAGCAGTTTGGAAAGCCCCATCCAGCCCCGCAGTCCCCGCAGCGGGGGCTTAAGAGGAGGGACCACGTTGAGCTGGTATACTCTCATCCCAGGTGCTGGGGCTGAAGGATCCTGTCCCACCACAGGACTGATGCTGGAGTCAAGATGGTAACACAAGGCTGGCGAGGAGATGAAATGTGGGAGGACACAAATGGAGCAGTAATAATCTTCCCCCTGAGCCTGGCTTGCCCTGCATTTCAGCTCCCACCTGAAGGGCAACCACCCTGGTCTGAGAATGGGTGTTTTCATGCCACTAGTGCCTTCCCAGACCCAGCTGCTGAGCAGTGGCTTGGGGTGAGTCAAAAATCTGCAGGCGCTAGGAAAGCTCCCGTGTTAATGTGACCCAGGACCAGTGTCCCCTGCCTGGCCGTGCATCACTGCACTTGCCTGTCCCTCTCTTGTTGGCAGGGCTTGGGCAATGCTTCCATAAACCCCCAGCAGCAGATGTAGGCAGCAGGAGCCACCAGGAAGGGATCCGAGCCGCGCTGACATGCCCCAGCCCCGCGGCTGCCTGCCCTGCCTGCGCAGGCAGATGGCTTTTGCAGGGCGCTCCGGATGTCGGAGCGAGGCTATTTTGGACCACGTGGGTGTCTGAATTCCAGGCGAATCCCCAGCTCAAAAAAACCCCAAACCAATGCCTGCCAGGGTCCCCGGAGGTGGAAACGCTGCAGCTCGAGTGTCCTCATGGCTCTCCTGCTGCCTGGCACGTAGGCGTGCCTGCAGCTATGCCTGCTCGCCCAGCAGCCCACATGGCCCCCAGCTCCGCAGTGGAGACCCATCGCACCCACTTGCCCTTCTGCCAGCAAAGGCTGCGTGTCCGGGGCACCTGGATGGCCGTGGCGTCCCTTGGCACTGGTGCGAGCAGCTCCTCCACCATCAGAAAGGGATGATTTGGGGAGGTGGGGTGGGGGTGCTGGGGTGTCTTGCTTTGCCTCCATGCCGTGGGCTCCTGCGGCTCTCTACACCATGCTCCCCCCGCTCTCGGCCGCGCCGGGGTGGGACAGGGCAGACGGAAAACGGCTTCCTGTCCTTCTCCCAACCACCGGCGCGGCGTCTGTTTGCTTTGAGGCCCGGGTCCCTCCTGCCAGGACATTCCCGGGCAGCGGCTGCTGCCGTTTGCAGAGGAGCCGGGGGGACAGCCTGGACTGCGGCCCCCCCCAGCTGCAAAGGCCAGCGCCGTATGTCTGCCCCGCACCCGCGTCCCCCTCCCCGAGCCGCCCGGGGACCCAGGCTGGGTTCCCACGAGGGGCATGAACCATCCAGCAACCCCGTGGGCAGCGGGGGCTCATGCTCCCCACCCCCCAGCCCGTTCCAGGAAAGGGTGGCCGGTGCCTGCGCCACCGAGCGGCTGCGGCACGTCCCCGGGAAGCGGGGCCAGCGTGAGCCGCTGCAGCCAGCGCCCGCCATGTGGGAGACAGCTGGGGTTAAAAATTAACACAGACAGAGCCTCAGTTAACGGCAGCAGAGGCCAGCGGAGGGCTACGTGCTGCTCGGAGCACCCCCTTCCTGGGAATCAAGTCTTTTGCAGCCGGGAAGGTGGGGACTCCGGCGGCCACCCCACTGGGGGACGAGGGGGTGCTGGGCACAAGCAGAGCCCCACACCCCCGGGGCAGATCGTGGCAGCCAACCAGGCATGATGGTGGGTCACTCCAACCCCAGGTGTGGTGGGGTTGGAGTGCTCTTGGAGGTCGGCACTGAAAAAATGCCAGCTGTTCAGCTCCGCTTTCTGGCACCATCAGGGCCATGGGGAGCAAATTGGTTTCTAAAAAAACATAAGGGGGTTGTACCAGCCTGACCTCAACTTGCCGGGGCGGGGGGTCTCCCAGCACAGCATCCGGAGGAGCTGGTCCAGCTTCCCAGTGCTGGGTCGCACCAGGTTCCCCCATCCCAGCGGCTGAAGAAATCCAGCCCCCTCCCCAAAATCAGGGATGTCACCAAGGTCCGGAGCTCCCAGAGCAGCATCTGGCCAGATTTGGGTCCCCTCCACCAGAAGACGCCCCACACCTGGTGCGGGGGAGGTGACAAGCGAGTGCCAGCTTTGTAACCCACTTGGATGGCAGCAGCCGGGTTGGGGTGGTTTAGGTTGGGGTTGGGTATTTTGGAGCATGTTTGTGCTCTGGGAGCTGTTGGGACGCGTCTCTTGCTCACGCAGCCTTGGCAGCACTCCAGCTGCTATCCCATAGTGCCCCACTGCCACCCAGGGGGGCCACGGACCTGCGTGACCCCCCCACCACCACCACCGCAGGGTCAAGCTGCCCAGCATCACCTCCATGTCCTGTGTTCCCCCCCAGGTTATTCACGGCCCCATGCCTCTGCCTGGAGGCGGGCAGAGGTCCTGGATTCACTCCCTGGACGGGGAGGAGGGCAGCGCAGACCTCGCTGTGGGAGCTTTGTGTCTGGCATGGCAGAGAAAATTTTGGCATCTGTTCTGGCAAGCAGAGACCAGAGGCAGTGCTGCTGTTTGCAGGTAGGCTTTCCGTCCTGTCGCCTTGTCATCTGTCCCTGTCCCCTGTGGCTTCCATCTCCGTCCCCTGTGGCCTCCATCCCCCATCTACCTTGCCCTCTATCCTGCCCCCCTTGCCTTCCATCCCTGTCCCACCCACCCTCCATCCCTATTCCCCTCGCCCTCCATCCCTGTCCCCTTTGCCTTCCATCCCCATCCCCGTCATCCTCCAACCCTGTCCCCCTTGCCCTCCATCCCTGTCCCATTTGCCCTCCTTCCCCATCCCCGTCCCCCTCACCCTCCATCCTTGTCCCCCTTGACCTCCATCTGCGTCCCCCTCACCTTCCATCCCCAGCCCTGTCATACTCCATCCCCGGCCCCCTCACTCTCCATCCCCGTCCTTGTCATCTTCCACCCCTGTCCCCCTCATCCTTCATCCTTGCACCCCTCACCTTCCATCCCTGTCCCCTTTGCCTTCCATCCCCATCCCCCTGTCCCCCACAGCTCCCAGCATGCCAAGAGATAAGGGTCTAGTAGCAGGACGGAGGCTCACGGGCTCCATCGCCAGGAGGATACCCTTGTCCCCATGCCATGGGGATGTGCCAGTTTGGGGGCACTGGGGGACCACGTCCTCCCCAGGGCTGGAGCACTGAGTGCCGGGCAGTAGGTACCAACTTGGGGATGCTGAGGAGCCTGGAGGTTTGCTCAGGAGCGCTGGGCTGGAGCCCCAGCTTTGCTGCTGCCACCATGAGCAAGTCCCTGCTTGGCTCCCTGCCTCAGTTTCCCCTCTCTTAGAGGACTTCAGCCCTCAGTAAAGCCAATTTTTGTTCATGTGAATTTTCCACATATGCTGAGCAGTGAAATCCCGCTGTGGCTGGGAGAAGACCTTTGGTGGGTGGCAAACTCCAGGTGCAATCGCTGTGGGCCCTGCCTGTGCAAGAGGGACATCAGCGCTCTGCATCTCATGGTGGCATCAGGGGTTGGGGTGTGCTCGGATCCTTAAAAATAGCAAGAAGAAAAGCAAATGAAACCCCTTGGGTGAAGCCCACCTGAGTGAGAAGCTGTCGTATGCTGGGCAGCATTGCCAGCGTCACTGCAGCCGGGCTGTGGCAGCTGGGGTGCCAGGCTGGTGGGATGTTGTGCCCTCTCCTGTGTCACTTGTGCCAGCCGCATCCTGCGTGCCTGGCACAAGGCTCTTCCGCTGTCTTTTTTTTGGGTGTGAGAGGCTGAATGGCCGAGGCAGACAGGCTAGGAGTGTGCCGGGGAGGGTGAGCAGAGGAGCTGAGGGTGACGAGCTGGGGCCAGTGGCGATGCCAGCTAGGGACCAGGAACAAGGGGTGCCCAGGAGGACAGGGCAGTACCCCCCCATCGCTGCCACCTGGGAGGGAGATTTTTGGGGAAGCCAGAGCATCATCACAGTGCCTGCATTTGAAAATCCCAGTCGCTAAATATGCAAAAGGCGCATAATTAACGAGACGTGGATCAAATACAAACAGCACATCCGTGCTGCTGGCCGCGCCCTCCCCCCCCCTTAGATTTTTTGTTTCATTTCGAGGCGGGAGCAGGGTGGGAAGCGATTTTGCATTCCTGGAAAAAAAAAAATCAATGCAACACAAAAACAGTTTCATTTTTGTCAGGATTTCTGCTTTCGGGAGGTTTTGGATATTTTGCTGGCAACTGAAAAGGCTGCAGGAATTGGGGGTGGTGTTTTTTTTTCTGGGCTGTTTGTCCCTGGAAAGCTGCTCTTGGCTGAGGAGTGGGGGTTTAATGAATTTTTTAAACTTCCCATTTTTCAGTGCCCACCCCTCAAAGGGGAAAAAAAAAGAAATCTCCCCCCAGCAGCAAAAAATATCCTGCCAAAAAGTTGAGCAGAAAACTTCAGGGCCAAGCGTGTCCCCCCCTGCAGGGGCCAAACCTCGGGGGAATTTGTCCCCTCTCTCCGGGTGACTTATCGGTAGCATTGATTATTTGCTGTTTATTCAGGGGGATTTCTACTGATGCTGTGCCTTGGGGACCGGCAAGGTCCCTCCTGGTGGTGGTGGCAGGCTCGGGGCTCAGGGGCTCCGTGGTTGGGGTTCCTCACCCCCAGACCAAAGCAATGCTCCCTGTGGACCCAGGCACAGCAGTGGGATGGGGGGCTCTGGACCCCAAGGGCCCCCCCTTCTGCACCCCAGGCACTCAGGGGTCACCCTCGCTTCTGCGCCCCGCTGCCAGCTGCACCCCACAGGTGCAGAGGGATGGGGTGACAGAGGGATGTGGGCACATGCCAGGGGACACCCCATGGGGGGACAGAGGGATGGGGCACCCCACACAGGACACCGAGGAGTGGGGTACACGTGAGGGGGGACACCACAGGGGGACAAAGGGATGGAACACAGGCTAGGAGGCACCCCACGGGAGACTCAGAGGGATAGGGCACACCTCGGGGGGAGGGACAGAGGGATGGGGCACATGCGAGGGGGCATCCCACGGATGGGACAGAGGGATGGGGCACATGCTGAGGGGCACCCCATGGGGAGGGACAGAGGGATGGGCACCCCGCAGAGGGGGCAGAGAGGTGGGGAACACTCTGGGGTCACCCCACGGTGGGGGATGCAGGGATTGGGGGCACGTGCCAAGGTGAAGCTTCATGAGGTCGATGGGGGCTGGCGGGGCACCCTGGGATGACACCCCACGGGGCACACGGATGGTGGGGCACAGGCCAGGGTGACACCCCTGGGGCTGCATAGGGACAGGCCACGTGGCGGATGGGGCGGGGGAGGGGCATGGGGATGCACGCAGGGATGTCACCCCTCAGGCAGAGGGGGGCAGGGAGAGGCACAGCAGGGTGACACCCCACAGGTGGGGATGGAGGGGACACGCACCGGGGTGACAACCCATTGGGGATGGGTGGGGGGCGGGGGACACACAGGGGTGACACCCCATGGGGGGAGATGGGACGTGGGGGTACACAGTGGGTGACACCTGTGGGAGTGGATGGGACACAGGGGGGGCACCATGGTGACACCCATGGGTGTGGCTGGGACACGGGGTACACAGTGGTGTCAAACTCGTGGGGGACAGGTGGGGCATGAGGTGTACTGGGGGGTGCCACCCGTGGGAGCGGGTAGGACACAGAGAGCACACCACAGTGACACCGCCTGGAGGTGGATGGGACATGAATGGGCACAACGGGATGACACCCGTGGGGGCAGATGGGACATGGGGGGCACAATACAATAGCGTCCTAAGGGGATGGGTGGGATGTAGGGTGTACAGCAGGATGGGACCCGGGGGGGCGGATGGGACCCGGGGGGGGGCACACCACAGCGACACCCGTGGGGGGTGGATGGCCCATGGGGGACACAGGGGGGTGAGACCCGTGCGGGCAGGTGGGACACGGCGGGGGGGCACACCACGGTGGCACCCGGGGGGGGGGGGGGGGGCGGTGTTCAGATAAGACACGGGAGTCACAGCAGGGTGAGACCCTTGGGGGGCAGATGGGATACGGGGGGCACACTCCGGTGACACCCGTAGGGGCGGATGGCACATGGCGGGGCACAGCGGGGTGACACCCGTGGGGGCGACTAGGACACGGAGGGGGGGTGTACACAGCAATGGGGGTCGGGCGACCCGGGGGGGTGGGTGTGTGCGGCGGGCGGCGCGCGCGGGGGGCGGCGGGGGGCGCGCGCGGCGCGGCGCGGCGTGGCTGGGCGCGCGGGGCGGTTCGGTCCGGTCCGGGTTTTGCCGGCAGCCGCGGGCAGCGGCGGCGGCGGCAGCGCCGTGCAGCGCGATTCGGGGGCTGTGCACTCCCAGAGCGAGCGGCGATGTGGAGGTGGGTGTGCGGCGGCGGCGAGGCACCGTGCCCGCCTCGGCTCCCCTCTCGCCGGGCCCCCCCTCCTCGGCGCCGGGCAGGTGCTGAACCCCCCCCCTTTCCCTCCCCCCGGCTCCTGGGCAGCCCCCGCCGCTCCCGGCAGCGCTGCCCGCAGCAACGGCGGCGGCTCCTGGACCGCCGGTAGGTGCCGGCCCCCGGGGCCGCTCCGGCGGGCGGCGGCGGAGTTAGGGTGTAAGGGGGGGTGGTGGAGAAAGGGGAGGGGGGAGAAGAAAAAGTTTGGCGGGGGGCGGCTGCGGCTCGCCCCGCTCCGCCCGGCGCCGTTACCGGGCTGCCCGCGGCGGCGGCGGGGCGCGGAGCTGGCCGCCTGCCCGCCTGCCCGCGCCGCGGCCCGGCCGGTGCTGCCTGCGCGGCGCCCGAGCGGCCCCGCCGCTTCCCGGGGGGGGGCGGCGGGGTAACGAGCAAAGTTTTTCTCGGTGCGGCTGAAATCCCGTCCCCCGTCCCCTTTCCCGGTACCCCACACCCCGTCGGGGATGCGCTGGGAGCCGGGGGGGAGGGATGGGGGTGAGCCCGCCCCCCCCGCCGCCCCGGGCCGCCGCGGCATCGCCCGGTGGTTTCCCGGGCGACAATGGTGGCGGCGGGGCCAGGGGGCGGCGGGGGCGGCCACTCCGGCAGCGCCGCGGCGCCGGAGGGAGGCGGCGTGCCCCGGGCAGCGGGCAGCGCGCGGGGCCGGCCACTGCCACCCGCGGCGGATCTCGCGTGGTGGGGGGAGCCCCCACCCGGCGCTTCTGGCTCGCAGCGGCCCCTCCGCGCTCGGGTTCCCCGCGTGGGTTGCTCTCGCGTCCCCCTGGGCGTGCGCCGGGCTTCAGCGGCAGTTTGGCTCCTCCACCGGTGACCGGCAGCGGGGTGGCCGTGGGAGCGGCACCGCTCGCCATCGCCCAGCCATGTGCAACAACTAACCCAACTTTATTATCCCACCCTCCCCAAGTAATTTCCCCCCCCCGCTTCACCGCCAGATAGGATTCCCAAACCTCCCACTCCGCACCACCTCCGGCGTGGAGGGGATCCAACACATCCCGACACCCAAAGATCCAGCCGGATCATAGCGTCCGCCGTGTAATCCCTCATACGCGCCCCGCGCGGGTGCTGCCAGCCCCAAAGCCATCGAGGGCTTTGTGAATTGTGCCTGAACCCTGGGATTATGGCACCAAACTCCGCTGAATAGCGGCCCCACGGTGTTGTTCTTTTTCCCTCTTATTTTATTTTCATTATTACTATTTTTTTTCACCGCATCCCGCAACCGGCGACGTCCTTCTTGTGGGCCTGTGTTTGCTTTGGGTCGGTTTATTCTTTGCTGGGATGATTGACTGGGGAGAGGAGGAGGGGGGGTGGGATGGAGATGGGGCGGGGGGCAAAGCGCCGCTGCCCGCCCCGCTCCGCGTCCCACGCATAAACAAAGCTGCGCACACATCCTGCGATAACGGATCACATGTGTGCGCCGCGCCGTCGCCCCTGACCCCGGCCGGGCAACCTTTACCCCCCGCCGCCTGCTCCCTGCAAGCGACCCCGGGAAGGGGGGGAGAAGATGGGGGAGGCTGACGTGCTGTGGGGATGGGGGGGTTTGAGGCAGGATTTGGAGAAGGGGGGGATGCACAAGCCCAGCTACCTGGGGCGTGGGACTGGAGCCGGCGGAAGTTTTGTTTCTCTGGAAACGGGCCCTTGCTGTGTCAGCAGCCCCTTTGTGCCGCTTTGTCCGTTCCCCCCCCCGGCCCCCTCGTCCAGCGGCGGGGCCGTACCTAGGGTTGCGGAGGGACGGACCCCCCTTCCACTCCCCATCCCCTCGCTGTTCCCCGGGGAGTTGAGTTGCATCCCCCTCCCCGGGAGGGCAGCAGGGTTGAGACGAGGAGGGGTCGGATGGAAAGGCGGGGGGGCGAGGTGGTGCACCCCCAAAGGTACCACTCAGCGGGAGCGATCGTAGGCATGGAAACCCTTCTCCGTCCGTCTGTCCGTCCGTCTCTCCTTAAAATTTCTATCCGGAAAAGCTTTACAGAACCACCTTCTCTAGCAGCAACCACCCCCCACCCCCACCCCCCCATTCCCAGTATCCGAACCCGGCAGGGACGCCAGCTCTCTCCTCCCCGGCGGTGCCGGCGGCTATTGCCACCGCATCGAATTCAAATCGGTCGCGGCGTCACGTGGGCCGAGCCTGGAACCCGAAAAGTGTCACCGCGCGTGGTGGCTCTGGCTCCCTGCAGATACCCGGCGAAGGCCCGGCAAACCCGGGGACGTTGGTACCGGCGTCGCCCCGACGATGCCGCTTGGCGAGCTGGCAGATGTCGCGCCCTGACCTCGGGGCCGGCGTCGGGGTGTGCGTGTGCGTGGGACGCGATGACGGGACGATGGGGACGGGGACGCGCCGGCGTGTGACAACAAAAGCAAAGTAACAAAGGACCCGCCGGTGGCGCTCAGAAGTTCGTCCCGGCCCCCCACTGCGGCGGTCCGGCGCCGATTTGGTGGCCTCGTGGGCAGGGAGGGGGTTTTGCCTGTTTGCCGGCCGGGGCGGTGCAGGCAGGGGTGGAGGTGTTTGTGCCGGCGCTGCGCACGCCTCCCCCCTCCCCCCCTTCCCCCCCCCCCCCCGGTGGGAAGAAGGCAGGAGGGCCGAGTCGTCGTCCTTGACATGGATTTTGTGGCGGAGATGCGGGCGGCCGGCGCCGCGCTGCCAGGCGCCTGCCTGCACCTCCTGCTCGTGGCGCGAGGTGGGCGGGCAAGGGAGAGGGGCTCTGGGCGCTGTGCTCCGAAATTCATCCTGTCCCTCCTCTTCCTCCTCCTCGGCAAAGGCAGGTGGTGGGGGAGATGCTGTGGGGGCACGGGGGGGTGTTTTGTGGATCCCCCACCCTGGGGGTCCTTCAGCCACCAGCATCCCCCTGTGTCACTGAGGCTGTTCCAGGCTGGGGATGGGCAGGTGTCGGTGGCGCAGGTGCTGCTTGCCCGGGACCTGGGGACGCTGCAAGGACTTGGGGGTGGCATCCCCTCCCCAAAATTGTCCCCTCTGCCAAATCTCCTGCTTGGGGGCTGGGAGGAGGGCCAGATCGTGGGTGCTTGGCCCTTGCAACCAGCATCCCCCTGGCACCTCCTGCTGTGACCGTTCAAGGCTCAGCCGAGGCTGGATCTGGCCCCGGCTGGTCCCGGACCCTCCACCTCCACCCCCCGCCCCAGCAGGGACATTCCCCAGTGTGGCGGGAGCGGGTGTCACTGCTCCCCTGCCCCTCCTCTGCCTCTCCTCACCCTAGCAGCACATTTGTTTTCCCAAACCCTGCCCATAGGAACAACCTCTTGATTAAGTGTATTAATAGTTAAACTTTCAGCTCATAGCTTAAACTCACCAGACCACGAAAAGCTCCCTCCTTTACTCATGCTCTATTGCTCAACTAAAATATTGCACTCAGAAGGGTTGAGTTTTTTTTCTTTTCCCCTCCTTTTCCCCTGACTTGACTTTGACTCCTGGGAGCATGGGGGATCTTGCAGGGCTCCCCCACCCGGGAGGGACCCCCAGTTGTCCCTACTGCCCCTCGCAGCCACCCCTCTGCGAAGAGTCTGGGCAGGGAGGTTGGGGGGGCTCACCTGGCCGGGTGTCCCCCCAGTGAATGGGGCTCTTGAAGCCCAGCAAGGCTGCAGAGGAGAATGGGAACCACCATCCCGGGGAAACGGTGGCCCCCTGCCCTGGTGGGGACATGGGTACGGGCTGCGGTGGCTGGGGATGGGATGGAGCTGCTGGTGGTAGCTGGTGTGTGCGATCGGCTGTTTTCCTGCCAGGCAGGCGATGGGGCAGGAGGAACAGTGAGATGTTCAGCCATGCCGAGTGCCAAAGTCCTGCAGCTGGGTGGGGGCAACCCCAGTCCCACCGCAGCCTGGATATGGGTGCATTGGGAGCTGCCCTGTGGAGAAGGACTGAGGGATACTGATCGGTGACAGATGGGATATGAGCCAGCACTCGCAGCCCGGAAAGCCAGTTGTATCCTGGGCTGCATCACCAGCAGTGTGGCCAGCAGGTTGAGGGAGGGGTTGCTCTTCTGCTTCATCCTGGTGAGGTGCCCCTGGGATGCTGCGTCCAGCTCTGGGGTCCCCAGCACAAGAGAGACATGGACCTGTGAGAGCGGGTCCAGAGGAGGCCACTGAAATGGTCAGAGGGCTGGAACAGCTCTGCTGCGGAGAGAGGCTGAGAGAGTTGGGGGTGTTCAGCCTGGAGAAGAGAAGGCTCTGGGGAGAACTTATCTCAGCCTTTCAATACTTAAAGGGGGCTTATAAGAAAGATGGAGAGAGACTTTTCTCCAGGGTCTGTAGTGACGGGACAAGGGGCAACGGTTTTAACCTGAAAGAGGATAGGTTTAGATTGGACATAGGGAAGAAATGTTTTACAATGAGGGTGGTGAGACACTGGAACAGGTTGCCCAGACAAGTTGTGGATGCCCCATCATTGGAAGTGTCCAAGGTCAGGTTGGATGGGGCAACCATTTGAGCAACGTGATCCAGTGAAGATGTCCCTGCTCATTGCAGAGGGGTTGGACTGGATGATCTTTGGAGGTCCCTTCCAACCCATACCATTCTGTGATTCGATGAAGGGGGGCAGTGGCATAGGATGGGCAGGAAGGAAGAGCAAAGGGGTGGCTGAAGGAGGAACCACCTCTGGGAGGAATGGCCCAGGCTTGAGCGAGGGTTGGGTTTGTGCTCTCGTATGATGAGATGGGGCATGGTTGCCTCTGGTGTCCTCTGGTGCTGCTGTCTCTGGTCATCTCTTGGTTTGCTGGTGGTTGCCCGCTGTTGGAAGGCAGCCCTGGTCTTGCCTGCAGCTGTGGCTTGATGGATGTTTCATTTTTGGCATTGCAAACCCACCTTGAGTTCATGCCTCTGCTCCAGCTCTTTATAGGGATATCTGGGCAATATCCATCTCCCTCAGTCTTACTTATGAGAGTCTTTGGCTGTGCCCAAACGAGCAGTGCAGCTCCATCCGCTCAGACCCCAAGTGGTCTCTTGGTGTTCCCAAGGGTCCTGAGGTCATCAGTTCTCACTTATTTTTGCTGGGACTTGCCCATGTGGCTTTGGTGCCTCTTTGTCTCTCTTAGAGGCTGGCCAAGAAGAGCAGTTTGGGGTCCAGGTCTGAGTCCCAAATCTCTCACTTGAACATCTGGAAGGCTGAGTGGTTTTCACTTGAACATCCTGACCCTGAAGGGTCCCAAGTGTTTGCAGATCCAGGTGCTCTCAGCTCTGCTGCCTCCATGCCCCATAGGCTCTTCTCCACTACACCCGCTTGCTGCTTGGAGGCAGGTTCCTGCTCTCCAGCCTCTCCTGGAGCTGGAGCATGGCTGGGGAGGACCATTCGTGCCTAAGGAGCACTGATGTCTTGGGGATAGCTCGAGACCCTTTGATGCTTTTGCAAAGCCTGATGGAGGGAGGTCTACACCTGTGGGAGGTGCAGACCAGCGCTCTGCCCTCTGCTTTGCAGGAGTCTGTCTTTGGGTTTGGGTCCAGGTCAAGGGAGAGCAAATGAACTGTGCCCGCAGATGTTGCTTGGAGGCTGTGTGGGGTCTTGTCTCCTTTCATAGACTCATAGAATGGTTTGGGTTGGAAGGGACCTTCAAAGATCATCTAGTCCAACCCCCCCTCAGAAGATCTAGGGACATCTTTCACTAGATCAGGTTCCTCAAAGCCCCATCCAACCTGACCTTGAACACTTTCAGGGATGGGGCATCCCCAGCTTCTCTGGGCAACCTGTTCCAGTGCCTCACCACCCTCATTGTAAAACATTTCTTCCTTATGTCCAGCCTAACCCTGCCCTCTTTCAGTTTAAAACCATTGCCCCTTGTCCTGTCACTACAGGCCTTGGTAGAAAGTCTTTCTCTGTCTTTCCTATAAGCCCCTTTATATGTTGAAAGGTCTTTCAGCAGGTCCAGGTTTTGACTGGGCCGCAGGGAGGTGGCCGGGACGTGGCATCAGACAGCCAAGGTGGCTGAACCTGGGGCTGCGAGTGCCAGGCTGGGTTGTTCTTCCCCACCTTCCCATCCTGCATCCATGCCATGTTCAGCTGGGATCACAGCAGGGAGGTAGATCCCAGGCACCCATTGCTCCTGGGGTCCCTGCTGCCAATCTCCGTCCCTGCGTCCCGCTGCCAGCTGGGGCCTTTTCCCCCTGTTCCCGCAGCCTATGGGAATGAGCGGCCAGGGATTGCTGGCTCTGGGAGCGCTCCTCTTGCCCTCTGCTTTACCTTCTGCATCTTGCTAATCTGATGACCAGAGGTATGCGAAGCATTTCAAATATGGCCTCGTTAGCTGGCTCCGGACAGAGCACGAAAGAGGCGTTTCTTCACACTCCTATTCCAGCTGGCTGTTGCCGTTCCCTCCTCCCACGGGCATCCTGCTGCTGTTTGCCCCACGCCGGCTGGGATTGGCACAGCCAGTCGAGCCCATCCTGCCCTGCTGTGGGATGGATGTGTCCCTTTGCAGGTCGGCTCTTGGCTGCGCCGGCAGCCGTGGGCAGGTGTCGGGTCCCGGGGTGATTTCAGAGCATTGTTGGGTGCGTGGGTGAGGGGCGAGTGCATGCTGATGCTGGGGAGCGGGACGTCCCCGCCTCTGCCTGCAGCCTTGGCGGGTGCTCAAGCCTCCCACAGCATACCCAGCCCACTGGAAAGAGCTGGAGGGACAACCCAGGGCACATGCCACAGGTGGCCTTGGGGGTGTCCCAGGGAGTCCCCTGGGAGCAGGGGGCTCTCTGAAAGGCACCGGGGTGGGGGATGCAGGATGGTGGGTGCTGACCCCAGTGGGAAGCACCCAGCGTGGGGAATGGACCTGGGGGGTGGTGCGTTGCAGCTCTGGGTGCGGGGGGATGATGACCCTGGGATCTCCAGGGAATGGGTGCTCCCCAAGGGGACTGCAGCCTATCTCCGGCCAGCTCTCTGGGGTGGTCCTCATGGTGCTGTACCTGTGAGGGTGCTGTAGCACCCACCTTGGGGTCCTGTGACTCTGCCTGACCCACCCCCCTGGGATGGCGAGCAGAGCATCCCATCCGTCTGTCCATCCGTGTCCATCTGTGCCTCCCCATCCCCTCTATACCCTGGTGCACATCAGCGAATCGGCACACTGGGCTGCTTGCTGGAAGGGGCCCCGTTGCTGATGGTGCTGCTGTGCTTCTGCCTGGCCAGGGCTGCCTGCCCACACCACCAGCACTGGCAGGGACCCGCCGCTTTTGATGTCCCCAGCATCCCCTGCCTTGCTGTGGTGGCAGTGGGAGCCTGGCAGCGTCTCCCCGCTCCACTGAAGGAGCTATTTAAAGCTGGGGTGGGGGGAGAAGAATGAATGTAGAAGATGAAGATGATGAAGGTGGCTCCAGCCGCCCTTAGGGACAGCTGGCCCAGTGTCGGCGTCCCTGGGGAGGGGATGTCATGGCCCAGCATGGCCTGGCACAGCCCCGGCAGGGCTGGGAGCTGGATGCCAGGCATTTGTGCTTTAATGCATCAGGACAGCTTGCAAATTCCAGCCTGGCGCAGCAAGGTGCTGGCCATGGTCGAGCGTGTGCTGTCTCGTGGCTGAGAGGGCTGTGCTGCCATAACCAGTTAGCTCGCCATCCGCTGGCAGGGCACGAGGGCCGGCAGGGGGCTGGGGGCCAGGGCAGGGCTGTGGGCAGCCCCTGCCTCCTGCTGTGCTGGGGGCGGCTCT
Organism: Mycteria americana; assembly: GCF_035582795.1. Classification (NCBI taxonomy): domain Eukaryota; kingdom Metazoa; phylum Chordata; class Aves; order Ciconiiformes; family Ciconiidae; genus Mycteria; species Mycteria americana. The sequence goes on from NC_134372.1 coordinate 22,348,982, forward strand.
GCGCAGCCCCCTGCTGCAGCAGAGGTGGGGGGCAGCCCTGGTATGGTGGTTGCACAGCAGGAGGTTGCCCTTCTCTGCCCCCTGAGAAGGGCAGATTGGTAGGGACTGTTGTCTCCTCCATCTGCAGGGACTCTCGTCCTACCGTCTGCAGAGACCTCTGTCCCCTCTGCCCCCTCCTGTCTGCAAGAACCCCTGTCCCCTCCTTCTGTAGGGAACCCTGTCCCCATTGCCCTCCCCTCATCTGCAAAGTCCCCTGTCCCCCTTCTACAGAGCCCCCTGCTCCCTCATCTATAGGGACCCCTGTTCCCCCTTCTGCAGGGACCCCTGTCCCCTTGGTCTGCAGAGACCCCTGTCCCCCTATTTACAGGGGCCCTGTCCCCGCATCTTCAGAGCCCCATGCTCCCCCCTGTCTTCAGGTGTCCCTGTCCCCTGCTTCTGCAGGGAACCCTGTCCCTCCATCTTCAGAGCTCTGTGTCCCTGCCATCTACAGGGATCCCTGTCCCCACCATCCACAGGAACCGTTGTCCCCCTGTCTGCAGACCCCCTGTCCCTGCCATCAGCAGAGGCCCAGGGTGATTCCCAAGCATGCCCCCCCCAGCACCAATGATGACCTGGAGGCGGTTCAAGGGCATTAGATGGTTCCTGTGCCATCTGAATCCCTGGGGAGAGGGGGCAACCTGTCATCTCTACACCTGGGGAAACTGAGGCAGGGAACTGCAGCAATGCTGGCCTTGCCCCCAGCACCGCCGTGTTTCAGGGCCCCACATGTCCGGCAGGCTGGGGGCCAGCGGCAGGGGATGCTCCTGGGGGTCCTCGTGCACCTTGGCCGTGGGGGTGTGCAAACTGGTGGCAGATGGTTTTCCACCGAATCTTTTCTAAGAGGCGGTTTCTCGTCCTTTCCCTAAATATTTCCTAAATGTTTGAGCCTGTCAGTCGAGCTGAGAGCTGTAGGCTTTGCCTCCGTCGCCTGGCATGCGCACATCTCCCCACTGCCATGTTGCCTCCTTTCTCGCTATCCTCACATTTGGGTTCCTTAAATAAAAAAGCCTTTAAAAACATGTATTGGTCACCTCACTGGGAAAAAACGGTGTCACCTTGAGCACTAAACCTGTGGCGCCCATGGGCCTCGGCGCATGCTCGATGGGCTCTGGATACTCCCTGGCCCCACTCTGGCCGGGAGCAGCCGGCGGTCACTGCATCTCAGGCTGGTGAAGGATGGGGCTTTTTTCCTTTGCGAAGGCGCTGGGGGATTAGCGAGAGGATTAGTAAATATGACCCCAGGTAAAGATTAAGACCCCCCCAAAAAAGGAAAAAAGGTGTTCCCCCCCCCATGCCGATGCACCATGAAGATCAAAATGGAATGAATTCATGCCGTGGCCAGCAGTTCGTTTAGGAGTGGGGGGGTGACAGGGAGGGACAGGGGAACGGGGCATTGATGGAGGCTGTGTCTGTGAGTCTGGAGATGCCAGGGCTGGGGGACCTGGGGGGCCAGCGGCAGGTCCTTGGGGGTTGCCAGGGGCCAGGCTGCCTGTGGCTGGTGCTGGCTGCAGGCAGCTACAAATGGCAGTGGGTGATGGGAAGGGGATTTTTGTGGGGGGGACACGATAACCACTGCCATCCTAATCCTGGAAATAACTGGCACTAGCTTGTGGAGTGGCAGCTTCAGCAGCTCGTCCCTAGCTTGACAGATAGGGCTGGAAAACACCCCTGGCAGCAGGGAATAAGTCCCCCCCCGGCCCGCAGCTGCCCCCATTAGAGGTGGGACATGCTCTTATCCCACCCAAGCTCCCTAGGCCACATCCCACACACCATCCTGCCATGTGGCCGCCTCCGAGGATAACCAGGGACTTGGTGCTGGCAATATTCAGGCAATAAAGCTCATTGCCTTTGGCCAGGCCCTCCTCCCTTGGTGGCTCTGGGGCTGTGAGACCGGGGGTGCTCCCAGCAGAGCCCCAGCAATCTTGGCTTCCCCGGTGGCAATGCTCCCCTGGGAAGCACTGGGAAGGGGGAAAAAGGGGGTCTCCTCCAGGACACAGAGGGTCCCCGCTGCGCTGGGGACATGTCCCCTCCCACAGCCAAGAGAGTTGGCTAGGAGGGGACCAACTTCCCTGCCATGGTGCACCTGCGTCCCTTTGGTGATGAAGGAGGGACATGCTGAGACTGGGCATAAAGGAAATTGGAGAGACCCCTTCTGGGCTGTCTGGCCTTTCTGAAAGACCACGTGACCAGTATGTGTACTGGGAGGAAACTGGAGTGGCTGTCTCTGGGGAGGATGGGTAGCAGTGACCCTGGCGCAGCTGTGTTCTCATCCCTTCTCCTCCCTGTTTGCCTAGGGCAGGGCTGGCCCTGGGGGAATTCCTCTCCTGGGAGCCCGGACCTCTCCCCTGGGTCCACGGGTGCTCCAGGGAGTGAAGTGGAGCCGGCCCTGCTTTGGGCACCTCCCGGTGGGGTTGACCCCTCTGTTGGGGCTGAGCCTTTTTGGGGGGCTGAGAACTGGCTCAGTAGTCAAACACTGTTTTGGGGAGCTGAGCACTGGCTTGGGGGTCAAGCATCTTTTCAGGTGGCTGAGCACCAGCATGGGGGGTTGAGCACTGGTTTGGGGGGGCTGAGCACTGGCTTGAGGGTCAACTGTCATTTTAGGGGGCTAAAGACCAGCTTGGGGGTTGAGCACCATTTTGGGGGACTGAACACTGGCTTGGGGAGTCAAGCAGAGGTTTGGGGTGTTGAGCACTGGGTCGGGGGGGCTGAGTACCATTTTGATGGGCTGAGCACTGGCTTGGGGGTCAAGCACCGTTTTGGAGGGCTGAGGACCAGCATAGGGGTTGAGCACCATTTTGGGGGGCTGAGAACCAGCTCGGTAGTCAGGCATCATTCTGGAGGGCTAAGCACTGGCTTGCGGGTCAAGCACTGGTTTGGGGGGTCAAGCTCTGGTTTGGGGGGCTGAGCACCATTTCAAGAGGCTGAGCACTGGCTTGAGGGTCATGCACTGGTTTGGGGGGCTGAGTACCAGCATGGAGGTCGAGCACCATTTTAGGGGGCTGAGTACCAGCTTGGGGATCAAGCACTGTTTCAGGGGACTGAGCACTTGCTCAGGGGTCAAGCACTGTTTCGGGGGCCTGAGTGCCAGTTTGGGGCCTGATCGCTGGCTTGGGGGTCGAACACCATTTCGGGGGGCTGAGCAGCAGCTCAGTGGTTGATTGCTGGGTGAGGGCACTGAGCACCAGCTTGGGGGTCGAGCGCTGGTTTGGGGGTTGAGCACCGTCTCAGGGGCTGAGCACTAGTTCAGGGGGCTGAGGACCAGCTTGGGAATTGAGCACTATTTTGGGGGGCTGAGCACCATCTCAGCAGTCCAGGGGGCTGAGCATCTGCCTGAGCACCGGCTCAGCACCGGCTTGGGGGGCTGAGCACTGGCTTGGGGGTTGAGCGCCATTTTGGGAAGCTGAGCACCAGTTTGGGCATCGAGCACAGATTTGGGGGGCTGACCACCATTTCAGGGGCCTGAGCACTGGCTCAGGGGTCGAGCCTTGGTTTGAGGGGCTGAGCACCAGCTCGGAGGTCAAGCGCCAGCTCAAGGGGCTAAGCACTGGCCCTGCAGCTAGGTAGGCAGATACAACACTGGGGTGATGTGGGCAGGTCCAGCCACTGCTTGCTCAGGCATTTCACAGCCTGTGGGGTTGGATCCAGCAGCGGTCAAGACCAACAGGCATGTGGGGACTGGATCCTTCCTGAGAGTACTGGGTGGGGGCATCCCGCTGAGGATGTGCTCCTGCCTCACACCCCGTGCTTTGACGCTGGGGGCTGGCAGTGCGGGGGAGGTTGTTCCTGCTCTGTCTTCGCTCCCTGTCCTCCTCCATGCGCACTCGTACTAGGGTGTCCACGGGATGGGGAGTAGCACGAAAACCTGAATCTGGGTCCCTTTGCTGGCACCAAGTGGGTGGGTGCATCCTAGCCCTTCCTGCCTCAGTTTCCCTCCTGCAGTGGAGGTCTTCCAGAGGTCTCCCCGCTGCCTCCTGCCTGTGGGTGTTCAATTGTCCGGCTGCTCTCCTGCTGGGCTGCCGTGGGGCATCCCTGCCCAGGCAGGCAGGGCAGGCAGGGATGGGAAGGAACTTGGTGCCCCGCAGCAGGGCAACTGGTACTCTGGGCAATGCCGGGAGCATCCCTCTGAGTATTCCCCTAGGAGCTTGGCAGTACATGTGTGTGGGGCTGGGCGCTCCAAAAGACACAAACCCCCTCTGCCCTTGGGGCTGAGACTGCCCCAAACTCATCTCATGGGTGAAAATAGCTGTGGGGTGAGAAGGATGCTTAGCCACATCCCTGCCTAGCTCTCCTTCAGCTGCATCCCAGCTACGGGGTCTGCCTTGCTCTGGAGGGACCCTCTGGCGGGGGCCCCGGCTGGGCTTTGTGCCGGGGTTGGGGGGGGCAGGGGGGCTGCGACACATAGGAAATCATGTGGCTCGGGGTTCTTGGGCTTTACGGGAAGTGAGGGTCGAGGTGAGGGGCTGAGGGACCCGCACTGGGCAGGTCCCATCCTGCCTGGGGCCATCTTGGCTGGTGTTAAGCACAGGATCCAGCCCCCAAACCAGCTGCCCCGCAGCAGCTTCCCGGCAGGCACGGAGTGAAGGGCGGTGGGGAGAGACACGATGAGCTGCCATCCCTCCCTGGAGCAGATGGTCCCTCGGCAGCAAGCTGCCCCTTCTGCATCGATTACCCGAACTGGCTGTTTAACGATTGCTTTCTGGGGTTAATTAAACTCTCCTCACTGAGGGCTGCTGTGTGGCATGGCCCTACCTGCCTGCAGCCCCGGTGGGCCCCCCCAGAAAAGGGGGGGGACGAGCCTGTGGCTGGAGCTGAGGTTTGCTTCCAAGCCAAACCTCACCCTTCATATCCGTCCCGGAGTGCCGTGGTGGTGCCGGGAGGATCACCGCCGGCGGCTGCTAGGGCAGCCGGAGCAAGGTCAGCTGTGGAGCCCGGCCATATCCTGCTTCCCAGGCAGCCTGGGGTGCTGGAGGAGAGGCTGGCTGGCGTCTTCCCCCCAAACACTGGTTTTTTGGAAGCGGTCCCTGCTACCTGGGTCCTGTAGGGTTTGGGCTGCAACCGACTGCGTCTCTATTTGCAATGATTTTGGAGAAAGGCGTTGAATATTTGGCAGCCAGACAGTGACTGTGGAGCAGCGTGGTTTGCAGAGCGGGTCACCAGCCCTGCAATTGTTGGGAGTTGCTGCTTCTTGCATATCTAAATGTGCCCTTTCAGCGGGCGCTCTCGGTCGAAACTGCCATCTTTTGCCTCATTGTCAACCTCGGCGAGGTTACGCATCATTTGCTGACTCACAGCCTCCTGCTCTAATTACTTGGCTCAACTCCCTCCCCGGAGCCGCTCGGCCAGTCCCGGCACATCGCTTCCTGCGGCTGGGCTGCGCTGCTTGCTGGGGAGGCTGGAGCCTGGGCACCCCGTGCAACCCCCCTCCCTGCCCCTGTCCCTGCCCGTGGGCATCGCTCCGAGTCTCCCGAGTGCAGCCGAAAGCTGCTCTCCTGGTCGCTTGCTGCGGCATCCCACTGCTCGCACCCCCCCGGGATGGTTTTGGGGTGCAGCTGGGGGGCTAGTGGGTGCTGGCAGGGTGAGAACATGGCGTTGCCCAACCCATCATCCAAGCGCGATGCTGGGGGGCTTCAGGGCTGGCTGCCTCACCGGCCATCCCCCCACGCATTGCCTCACTGAGGGATGCTCACTCCTGTGCGCAGGAGCATCCTGGGCGCGCAGGCCCCCTGGGGTGAGCAGGAGCCCGGCCTCCCCCCTCGGCAGCAGCGCTGGCTGGGACGAGCCGCAAGCTAAACCCGTTAGCTGAGCCTCTTTGATCCCTGTCTGATATGATCAGCCGGCCGGTAAGCTCTCAGCCAGGCCCAGTGTGATTTCCAGTGTCACAGCGATTCGAACAGACGCCGCAATTACTGCTGGTGTCGGGCTGGTCCTGCTCCTGGTCCTGCTCCTCTGCACTGGCTGGGGCTCCTGTCTGCCCAAAAAGAAAGCTGCAAAGGAAAGCACCAGCTCTGCCCGTTGTTGTTGTTGTTATTATTATTGTTATTGTAATTATTGTTATTATTGTTATTATTATTATTATTTTAAATATCCCCCCCCATCCTGGGCTTGCCATCACAGTGTTGTGCCGGTGGAAAGAGCCTGCTCTCCACTCTGGCATCTTGCTTCTTGGAGGCTTGCACCTTCCAAGGAGAGGGGACCCAAATCCACCCGTCCCAGCAAGCCAGATGGGTGCAGGGGCACAAGCTGGCTTTAATTAATTTAATTTTTATCTCCCCCTGCATTTGCGTGGTAATATTGGGGCAGAAACAACATCCCTGCAAATCCATCTTGCTAACGGAGGTGAAACCAAGCTGGGTAATCCAGTGGTAACGACAGCGTTCCAAGCCGGGTAACGCAGTCGCGCTCGCCTTGGAAGAGGAGATATTTTATTTATTTATATATCAAGAAAAAACCCCATATATGTGTTTGCACAGGCTTCTGGCTGTCACAGAATGGTACAACCACGCATCTTATCTCGTAAAGCCATATTTTGGCCCTTTTTTTCCCCCCAAGAAAGTGAATTTTAAGCACCGGGAGACAGTGATGGTTTCTTTGGAGCTGTTACGATCTGCCATGTGCAATAAATCCGTCTTAGTTTGTGGATTATTGGCCCAATAGACCATAACAGCTCTGTCAGCCCCTCCTGGCATGCTGTGTCCGGTGAGCTCACCCTTCTGTGGGTTTTCCTTTATTTTTTTTATTTTTTAGCAGAAATTTCCTAAGGATTTTTCCATGCCGTGTGCGTGTACAGCAGCTGATATGGAAATCACAGGAGCTCAGTTGCGTGCCCAGGTTTTTTTGGGTTTTTTGCTTCTTTTTTTTAATAAATTTCCCCTCTGAAAATACCCGAAGAGACAAACCTACACGCTGGAGTCCAAGCCCCCAAAATATGATGAAGCAGGAAGGCAGAGCTGTCCCTGCTGGAGTGCAGGAGGCTGGCGAGGGGCTGGTGAGGGGCTGCCTCGGCAGTGTGGGTCGGGCTTGTCAGGGATGGGGTTTTGCTGCTTTGCAGCAGGATTTTCCTTGGATGGCTCTGCTCCTGCCAGCTGTCACTTCTGGTCCCCTGTGCTTGATCCAAGCCCAGAAAAACAGGATTTCTCGGGGATGGCATGGGATGGTGTGCTGGCCCCTCCATCCTCACCGGGCAGGGTGCTGGGTCACCCCCATGCTCCTGTCACCCCCAGCCTGAATTTGAGGGGGGTCTGAGCGCCCCAGAGGGGAAACCTGCAGCTGGTCCTGCCCTGATCCTGCCCCAATGCCAGGCACCCCTGGTCCTGCTGCATCGGCTCCGCATGGCCCTGGGTGATGCAGTGGGGTTAGATGTGAGGTGAAATGTGGGGTGCAGGCATAGGGCAAGATATGGGGCACAGGCGTGCGGTGAGCAGTGGAGGGTGGGCGTGGGGTGCCAGTGTGAGGTGCAGGTGTGGGTCACAGGGTACAGGTGCAGACATGGGGTACAGGCACAAGGCACAGGCATGGAGCACAGGCATGGGGTGGGGGTGCTGGTGCTGGTGCAGGCGCAGGTGCAGGTGCAGGTGCAGGTGCAGGCATGGAGCACAGGTGTGGGGTGAAGTGTGTGGGGCACGGGATGCAGGTTCAGGCGTGGGGCACAGCATGGGGTGCAGATGCAGGTATGGGGTGAAGTATAGGGTGTGAGTTGCAGGTGCAGGCGTGGGGTGCCGGTGTGGGGTGCAGGCACAGGTACAGGCATGGGGGTGTGAGTGCAGGTGCAGGCAGGAGTGGGCGTGCTGGCTTGCCCTCTGCCACCAGCTTGCCTGTGCCCCGCTCTTTACCTGGGCCGTTCCTCTCTTCCCCCGTAGCTGTGGGCTCTGCTCTCCCCTGGGGGTGCCAGGGGCCCGTGGCATGGGGCGGGGGGGATTAGATCTGCTGTAGAGCCAGGGCAGCTGCAGGGGATGCGCATCTGCCTTTGTCCTCAAGGCTGAGCAGGGGATGCCTGCCTGGAGGAGGGTGTGTGGGATTTGGGATGGGGGCAGGAGTGGGCTGAGTGCTCGGTGCTGTCAGTGATAGCCCGGCCGGGACATGGCTGGCAGGTGGACCCTGCTGTGCCAGGGATGACTGGTGTCGGCGGTGCCATGGGGGACAGCTGGCCAGCAGCGCCTTTAAGTCCCCCAGCCCCTGCACTTGGGGAGCCACTCTGGTCCCAGCAGCTCCATAAGCCCATTAAGAGCTCAGGGAGCCTTATGCCTCGGGGGTCTGCAGGAGGGACTTGCACTAGCTTAAACCTCTTGAGCCAAAGCGGAGCTGCCTGCTGCGGGGACACAAGGATGTCCACGGCCATCCTCTGGAGACGCCCGTCCTGAATCCTCCATGGGTGCTGGCTGCTTCCCTTGACTGCAAAGGACAGTGAGGGCTGCAGTCCCGAGAGCGCCCTGGCGTGGGGTTTTGGCTTTGATGCATCATTAAAATACATCGTTGGGGTAAAGAATTACCTTTTCCTCTGCAAAATCCTTAAGGAGGATGTTTCCCCTCCCGGTACTGAGGTTCAGCTTCACATCATGTAGGAGAAAGGTGCGGGGAGGCCATGTGAGTCCATCCAGGCTACAGGAGGATGGGGAAGCCACCCTGATCAAGGGCAACCTGGTCAGGAAGTGCTGGGGAATTTTTTTTCTACTCTTAACCTGAATGTGCCCCATGTCAAATGTGCCAAAAGCTACCAAAGGAGGAAAAAAACCCCAAGGATGGGTCTTTGTGAAGCCCTTGGGATGGTAATGTGCCTTCCTCTGTTTTGTGAGTGCAGCATTCACCCCACCTTGCCCTCAATCACGCCTTGGATTTGCCGACCACCTGCCAGAAGACGAAGGCAGGCATCGCGGACAGTCCTTAAAATGCCGGCGGCTCATCCTAGCTGCGGGGACGAGTTTCTTTCTGCCCAATCCACCGCCTGTAAGACCGATCCTGGTCACTGGGGGATGGAGGCTGCTGAGGCTCCCTGCCCAGCTTGCCCCCACAGCTCCGGCTCGTCCCCCAGGCTCCCTTGGGCTCTGCCACCATGGAGCAAGTCACCAGGGTCTTGCTGCCATGAGTCTGTGGCATGGTGGTGCCAACATGGGTAAGAGGGAGGAGGAGGAGATGGAACAGGCTGGAGAAAGCAGCAGATGGAGGAGGATGTCCATCGTGGAAGCTGAGAGTGGGCAGTGGGGATGTCAACCCTTTAGGCTGGTGCCCTGTGCTCTGTAGGCCCCGTTCCTCCCATGTCGGGGGCTTGCTGGCGCTGCAGCAGGAGGACCCATCTGGAGATGGGGATGTGGATGTTGGGTTTCAGGCGGGCATGGCATCAAACCCTTCTGCATGGGTGATAGAAGACTGTTCTCTTGCAGGGGGGTCACGAGGTCCCTGGGAAGAGGCTGGGGGAGGGGTGGACCACCATGTGGCAGGTGCTGGCTGTGACAACCACATCCAGCTTGTTCCCTGCCGTTCCAGCTTGCCACCTTGTTCCTCACCTTTTGGGGAAGTGAGAAAAGGCAGAAGCATTGATATCTAACTCTAGTTTTAGTTGTAGACCCTCAGAGCTTGGGACCAAGAAGGACCAGTGAGTCCAGAAGGATGCTTACACCCTGTAATCAAGTCTTCTCAAAGCACATCTCCAGTGCGATAAGCTCACCACATCAAGCCCTTTCCAGCTCCCACCACGTGGCATTTCCTTCATGCTCAAGGCTTGGTCTTGTGGCTCTTCCCCGTCTTCTTCCATGTTGTGACATCTTGTGAGATGGACTATTCCATGTCTGCTCTCTTCGAGGCCACACACAGAGCAAACCCCTCTGTTTCTTACTGTGTGTCCTGCAGCTCTTTCATGAGGGTTCCCCCATCCTGACTCACGTCATGGCTGGTGGTAGTGGTGTCCCCTTCCTCCTTCCCAGGGCCTCTGCTTTCCAAGTGTCTTGTGGCTGGTTCTTTGAGATCTCCAGCTTCACCCATCTCACTTCTGCTTTTTTGATAAGGCATGGTGCTGGTGGTTAAATTACCATAGAATCAGAGAATGATTTGGGTTGGAAGGGACCTTCAAAGATCATCCAGTCCAACCCCCCTGCCATGGGCAGGGACATCTTTCACCGCAGATCAGGTTGCTCAAAGCCCTGTCCAAGCTGACCTTGAACACTTTCAGGGATGGGGCATCCCCAGCTTCTCTGGGCAACCTGTTCCAGTGCCTCACCACCCTCATTGTAAAACATTTCTTCCTCATGTCCAACCTAACCCTACCCTCTTTCAGTTTAAAACTGTTGCCCCTTGTCCTGTCACAACAGGCCCTGGTAAAAAGTCTGTCCCCATCTTTCTTACAAGCCCCCTTCATATATAGAAAGGTCTTGTGGCTGTGTGCGAGACATCCAGTGAAAATCTAAGTGTTTTGTAGTGGTCCATTTGCTTTTTGCAGCCAAAGTGGTATCCGGTCAAAGACAGAAGCTGGGCCTTGTTGGTGCAACCCCTCCCCACCATGCCACCACATCCCTGAGGCAGGACTTCTTGTCCGAACAGTTTGCTGGGAACTGTTTTCCTAATGACTCTTCCCATCAGCTTGCCCAGGACTGCTGTTCTTCCATCCTTCCACAGGAAAGGAAGACACCCTTCCTCTTGGGCTGATTCTTGAAGAAGCATCAAGAACTGAGAGAGCTGTTAGACATCTCCTCCGAAGGAGAGCTTGGTGTGGGTTAGGTCCCTTGCCTGTGCTCCTCTGACCTCAGACGCGTTTGCTCATCCAAGAGCACGGCGTGCATTCACTGCAGGTCTCCTTCCTGGCTGTGGTCCTGGTTGAAGGTAGAACTTCTCACTTATGACATCACAGTTCGTCGCCATTGAAGCCCCGGCAGCCAGGACGGGGCTGTTCTCGCTCACTCACCCTGGAGTGCCCCAGCACCAGGGCTTGCTGATCCCCAGGACATGGTGCAAACCCTCCCTGCGGCTCTGCTCTCCTGGAGGACAAGGAGCTTGTTGCTCCCTGGGCTCCATCAGGTATGAAAGGGAGGAGCATCATCTCCTTCTTCTTTGTCCTGGGATGTTCCAGCTCGCCCATTGCATCGGGCACTGCACCAACATGGTTTCCTTGACTGCCCTTGCCCTTGAGTGTGTGGATGGCTTGGGGGGTCTGGGTCTAGTGCTACGACTACGCGTCATGGAGAAGCCAAAGGGGAGGAGAAAGGCGGTGAGGGTCACAGGAGACCCGAGGACCAGTGGAACCAGTTTCTGTAGTGGTCCCCAGGGTGAACCGAAATGACGGAGCACCTGCAAAACATCACAGGTCCTGGAGGTGGTGTCGGCAGCAAGTGTCCCCATCCTCTGGTACCCACTGGCCTTGCGGTGGCAGCCTTCCCTCTGCCCAGGTCTCCAGTGCTGTCCTCTTGCTCAACATCTTCCAGCCTGGCATGCAGAGCCCAGCAGGTCATGCTCAGCTCACCTGCGCTGCCTTGAGTTGTCCTGGGCTCTCCAGTTCCATCCCCACCACCTCTGGCAGGATCCAGCTTGGCACTGGGGTCACCCATGACCTCCCGGTCCTGCTGGGAAGTGGGAAGCTCCCAGGGCACACGGCAGCGAGCTTGAGTGAGCACTTGCATCCGAGCTACAGCATGCCGGGGTTTGCTCTGTATTATACTGGATTTAAAAGGAAAAAATGATTGCTCTTTCCCAGTTCCTGCATTTCCTGAGAGAAGGCTAGCTCCTAGCTTATCTTCAGACAGCCTCAGGGGTATTCCCTTGGAGTTTGGGAGTTTAATCAGGCATTGCTGGGGCATGTGAACTCTGTGTCAAGTTGCTGTTCCCATGGAGGGGAGCGCCTCTTGCAGATATTTGGGTTGGCGTGTCTGGGCTGGGGGCTGGGCTGGCTGGGAACGTGCTGCTCCTTTTCCTGGGGATACAACTGGGAATGGCCGGGGGTTGATGACCTGCCTGGCTGGGGGTGGCTTGCGGGCAGGATGCTGGCAGTGGCCGTGGGCAGGGTGGCTTCCCGAGGACACCCCCTGCAGTGGGGCTGGCTGTGCAATGGATGCATTGGTTTGGCAGCGGTGGGAGGGAGCTTTCGTCCCCTCCAGACCTGCCTCTGCCACCTGCTCTTTTTTTTCCAAACCCATGGATTTTCCTTGTAGCAACCTGGGCAGAGTCCGCCGGTCCCCACCAGCTGTCCTGACCCGTCACCCTCCTCCCAGCCCCAGGGCAGCTCCAGCCCTGACCCGACTCCACTGCCCGTTTTATTTCGGGTGATTCTGAATTCAGCAGAGAATCAGGACCCGGGTGGAAATGCCCGATGCCAGGCTCTGCTTTGCTGGTGAAATCAAGGGCTTTTGTTGCTGGCTCTTTAGCAAGCAGTATTTCTTTTTTTGGGGGCTGGATATATTCCTGGCAAGTAAAATGACGGATGCTCTGTTTCGTTTCCAGTGGCAGCATTTCAGATTCCTTGCTCCAGGGCAGGAGCCGAGCAAACTCCGATTCCGGAGCAGCTCTGGTACCTTGGCAGCTTAAAGGCCACAAGGTTTGCTTGAATGACAAGCGGTGCTGAGTGTGGGGAAAGCTCGGTAGAGGCGGTTTTGGGTGGCATGCCTTCCATCTCTTGGAGGAGTGAAAGCCCACTGAGCAGGGAGGCAGCTTTTTATTGTCTTTGCGCTTCACAGGCAGACCGGGTGGCGGTGGAAAGGCAATGCACAGAAGGATGGTGAGCCCTGCCTTGCTGGCGAGCAGGGATGCTCCCTGAGTTGCTGCCGGGTAGATGGGGAGAAGCACAAAGTCTTTGGGAATGGCTGTGCATCTTCTCCCTAGGAGCTCTCGGATGCCTCTTAATCCAGCTCTGCCTGCACCTTCTGTTGTATCTGGCTTGGAGGGATGGGTGCAGATCCCGGCAGCTGGCTGAGCCCTGGGACCAGCATCCTGCGGTGTCGGTGAGCCCAGGCCATCAGGGAGGATGGGACCTGCCAGCGGGGCTTGCCAGCTGCCTGGGATGCCGCGGTGCTGGGGATGAAGCGTGAGGGATGGGGGCCCACAGCCTGGGTGGGTCAGGGTAGGTCGGAGACCTGCCTTCATGAAGCTCCACAGCCTTTTTGGCCCATCAGGATGGACCCGAGGCATGTGTGGGTCTGCAGGCAGGGCTTGGGATGGTGCTGGCAGCAGGCAGGGCTTGCCTGTCCCTACCGGAGCTCCCCTGCCCTTTCTTTTGCTGGTGGAGACAACCCCGACTGCTGCCTGCGCAGGAGGGTGCTGGCAGCTGGGCAGCGAGATCTGCCCTACAAAACCTCTCAACCCTCTCTGGTCCACTGGGCTTACTGGGGTTACTGGGAGCAATTCCCCTGGCCACCTGGGGAGGCTGTGATGCCTGGGCTGGTTGGCCGCACTATGACCTTGCCACTGGCCTGGCCAGTCCCATTGCTGTGGCGAGCTTTAGCTGTGCTCAGCGAGGCTGTGGGGCTGGGAGGAGACCGACCCAGGCTCCCTGAGGTCTGTGGGATGCCCTGCTGTCCCCTTCCAAAGCTGAGCCAGTCTTCTCCCCATCTCTGGCCAGGCAGCCTTCCTCCCCTTCCTCTTCTTTCTTCTATTTCCCTTCTGCCGGCAAGGCCAAGCAAAACACGGTGCTGACCAAAAATAACAACTGTCGGCAGATCCAGACAATGGATAAACCCCTGGTGAGGGCGAGGGCGACCCGAATCCTCCCAGAGGAAGATAGGATTATTCACCGCCCTCTTAGACATCTGTCAATAGGTGCCATTTGTGGACCCCGGTGGCTTTCCGACAGTGCTGCTGCCTTCCTGGCAGTAAAAGCAATTCCTCCAAAGTGGTTGCCTTTGGGAGTGGGTGCTTGTGGTGGGCTTGGGGGGGGGCGACTGCACACCTTAATCCTGCTGGTGCAGAAGCAGCGGGGACCCAGCCCTCCAAGGGCATTTTTGGTGTGAGCGGTGGAGATGCCTCTTGGATGCCAATGTCTTCTTCAGCCTGCGAAGGGGTGGCTGGCTGGGCTGCATGCTTACTTCACCCTTGCTTGCACGGCTTCTGCCTCACTTCCCTGTGCTTGCTTGGTTCATGCGGCACAGGCACCGAGGTGCTAGCCTTGCCCTGCTGCCTTTGAGGTGGGGGGTCTCATCACTAAGGACCATGAGGTCCCCACCACCCATTAATGACCAAACTCAAATCCACTGAGCAGGCTCTGGCACTCTTGAGTGCACGCTGCCATGGCCGGCACACTTCTTGCTTGCCAGCGGTGACAGTGGCACAGGTGCTGGCACAGATGCACTGGCCCTTCCCACCACTGGCTCTCCTGGGATCTGGAGCAGCCCCTCGGTTTGTGCTCTGCCACCATGGAGCTGCCTGGTGGCATATGGAAGGATGAGGTTTTGAGAGAGCTGGGAGCAAAAGGGGACCTCTCGAGGCTGGGGCTGCTCTTGGAGGTGGCACTAATGGATTTGGGCGCCATTGGAGGTGGCACTTGGAGGTGGCACTGATGGATTTGGGGCTCTTAGCCATCAAATATTCCCATGTGGCTTTGCCTACAACTTCTTTTAAAAATTTATTTTTAATTAACTTCTTGGAGCTCTGTGCCTACTGATCACTCTCTCCATGACCTGGGGGTCATGGAGACCCCCAGGAAAAGGACCTGGGGGTGTTGGTTGACAGCCGACTGAGTATGAGCCAGCAGTGTGCCCAGGCGGCCAAGAAAGCCAATGGCATCCTGGCTTGTATCAAAAATAGCATGGCCAGGAGGACTAGGGAAGTGATTGTGCCCCTGTACTCGGCACTGGTGAGGCCGCACCTCGAATACTGTGTTCAGTTTTGGGCCCCCCACTACAAGAGAGATATTGAGGGGCTGGAGCGTGTCCAGAGAAGGGCAACGAAGCTGGTGAAGGGTCTGGAGCAGAAGTCTTATGAGGAGCGGCTGAGGGAGCTGGGGTTGTTTAGCCTGGAGAAAAGAAGGCTGAGGGGAGACCTTATTGCTCTCTACAACTACCTGAAAGGAGGTTGTAGAGAGATGGGGGTCGGTCTCTTCTCCCAAGTAACAAGTGATAGGACAAGAGGAAATGGCCTCAAGTTGCACCAGGGGAGGTTTAGACTGGATATTAGGAAATTTTACTTCACTGAAAGGGTTATCAAGCATTGGAACAGGCTGCCCAGGGAAGTGGTTGAGTCACCATCCCTGGAGGTATTTAAAGGACGTTTGGATGAGGTGCTTAGGGACATGGTATAGTGGTGGTCTTGGTAGTGTTAGGTTTACAGTTGGACTCGATGATCTTAAAGGTCTTTTCCAACCTATACGATTCTGTGACTCTGTGACTATGACCTGGTTATCAGTTAGACCCCAAGTAATTTATGCTGTAATCGCCCCATCTGTTAACGGGAGCAATTCACATGTCTTAGCTTGGCCTTGGTGAGGCTGCGTGCGGGTCTCCCCAGGGCGAAGTCTTGCCTGGGCCTCCCACAGCCCTTTGTGGTGGCTCTTGGGACTCTTGCTGGGATGCCTGTTGATGCTGGCATCTGCTGCTGGGCAGCGCCTGTCTGCCTGTCCACCTGGCCCCAACGCCCTTGGGTCATTCAGCCTGGTCTCCTGAACACCGCAGCCCTGAAATCACCTTGGGGACCTCCCCCCGTGCGGGGGACACTGGGGACTAGCTGGCCCAAAGAGCTGGGGTGCCTCCAGGAGGGTCTGGGGGGGCTTTGGAGAGGGCAGGGGGTTCTGCTGGGCTGGGAGTGATGCCTCATCTCCAGGGGGGCAGCGTTAGGCAGGGCGATGCCAAGCTGGGGGGAGTGGGCGAGCGGCAGAGAGCCGTGCCACAGCGCGTGAATGTCAGATGCTGCTTGGCTGCAAGCTGGGCTCGTGCGAGCACAGATCTGTTCAATCCCATTTGGAGGGAGGGGAGAAGTGGGGGGGGCCTTCCCGAGGCTCAATCTGGTAGGTTTTAGTTACAGTCGTTTTAGGATTTGGGCAGCAAATTGGCGCAGCTTTGGCACGGGGGGGGGGGGGGGGGGGGGGGATGGATGAGTGCCGGGGAGGTGAGGCTGCCAAGCCTCCCTTGTCCCCCCGAATTGGGGAAGGGGAGGTCGTGCAGGTGGGTGCAGCCCCTGTGCTGAGCAGCGCAGCCATCACCCGGCTCTCTGGGCAGCAGCTGGGCGAGCGGAGGAGGGGAGGAGGTGCCTGGCGTTGTCCGCAGGGCACCTGCAGCCCTGCAATGCTCGGGTGGATGCTTCAAATCGCGTTATCTCCATAACCGCTTGGCTCTGGCCGCTCCGAGTGGCAGCGCAGATAAGTGGATTTCCAGGGAGTGCCTGGTCGTCTGACATTTAAGACTCCTTAATCCGTAACCACCACCCCGTGGAGGCAGGACGCAGCCATGTTTTCCAGCCAGGCGGTGTGGGGCGGCCTGGGGCGTAGGTTGGTCCCCGCAGTGGTGGCTCCAGCTGTGCCGGCACCACAGCTCACTAGGGCAGCAGGGTGTGCACGGGGCCACCCGCAGGGTGAGGTTCAAGGATGTGCATGGAGGCGGTGGTGTCCCTGGGGACATCCTTGTCCTCTCCATGGTGGTAACCTCCTTGGAACTCCAGGGCACGTTGGTGATAGGCTCTGCCTTGCTTGGGTGCACTTGCCCGAGTCGGGCATCCCTGTATGGCTTGCCGTACTGGCACGGTGTGCCGGCAGGTTGGGAAGCCCGCAGCAGCCGTTGGGTTATGTGGGGAAACCCATCACTAGCAAGAAAAAAATAGGCCTTTGCTGGAGCGGAAGTAGTGGCATCAGCTCCTGCCTGCTGAGCTGGGGCATCTGCAGGATGGTGGCATGGCCTCACTGCACCGTCCCTGGAGGATGTCCCTGGCAGGGCACGTCTCTGGCCCTTGCTGGCCAGGCTGTTTGTGTGTCCAGAGCTGCTCTTGGGAGGCACCACCAGAGCAGTGTGGCTGCCTGCAAGGAGGAGACGGGTGAAAGCCACTCTGTACGCCACGACGATTCACCATCTGCTTCCAGGGCTAACTCCAGATGCTGGATTTAATCTTCCGTAGCCTTTTTAATTCACGAGTTGGCTTCTTAACGTCCCTCAGTGCCACCTCGGCAGCAGAGATGAGCAGAGCGGCTGCCACAACTGGCCCTTCAAAGGATGTTCTGGAGCACAGGAGATGAACTATCTCCATGTGAGTTGCCCATCTGGCGACCTGTCATACCTCTGGCTCATTAACCTGCAAATGGCCAGGGTGAGGCTTAGCATTTATGACACTGCCCAAACCTCCCCCAGGACTGGGCGTCCTTTCTTGATGTCTGGAGAAAATGTAGATGGGTGATGGTAACTTCCATGGCACATTCAGGAGTTGATCTTCTGGCTGGACCAGTTTTTGGGAGGATGAATGCGAAGAACAGAGCTTGGGGGCTGTTGGGCTGACAGAGGCAATGGCTTGCAAACAAAGTAGGTGAAGGACATCCTTGTCTTTGCCTCAGGATGCCTGTGCCTAGTTATCAGGCACCATGTTCTCCCTGAATGGGTGTCCTGCAGGGATATTCAGCCTTGGGAGATCACAGCCTGATTTCTCTCTGGTTCACCTTGTTTCCCCACATGGCTTTGGCAGAAGCAGCAGCCCAGAGGTGACAGTGCCATGGGTCTCTGCCCTGTCAGCAGTCCCTGTGGCTGGCTCTCGCCTGGCTGAGTCCCCGGCAGCTCAAGACTTGATGGTGCTTCCTTGTGTGGTCAGAGAGGTCCAGTAGCTCTTTGATCTGTTGCCTGCTGCCTGACTTCTGGTCGATGAGGCTGTGCTGAGATATCACCGCCAGCTTTCAGATGACCTGTATCACCTGGTGGAGGGAGCAGCAGGTTTGACTGTGCTGTGGAAATTTGGTACCTGGAAGCTGAGTCAAATGTTGTGGTGCTGGTTTGGAGCTGCTTTGAACCTTGTTCTGGTGGTGCTTGTTCTCCTGAGCCTTTGAGCTAGGTTGCAGCTGGACCCTCTGACCTATGATGATGCTACAGGGCGGTGGTCCTGTTCTGCCTGCTGGCTTTTCTCATCCGAGGGTGTGTTTCAGACACCAGGATGCCTCAAGCGTGTCTTGGGACTTCATGAGCCCCATGCATCGCTCCCACCACTCGTGGCCCCACAATCCTGGCCATCCCAAGGTCTTGTCCATGGCTGTTGGCCGGGGTGGTTGAGGAGCATGCGGCCCACCTCTGGCCCCTCTCTGGAGCTGCAAGTGGTACCTCCAGCTGGGAAGGTACCTCCAGCTGCAGCCTCCCTCAACCTACACTGTTCCTGGGATGCCTTGGAGAGTAGCAAGTGCTGGTGGTGGATGCCCTCCTTAGGTCTGCCTGTGGTGTGGCTGACTGTGTCCATACGTCCGTCCATTCGTCCATCCATCACCAGGGCTTTGCTAGGGAGGTGGGGGTCGTGCTGGGTGGGCAGCTGCATGGCGAGGGGGAGGAAGCAGGGACAAAAACGTGGTGGAGGGGACAATTACTGCCTTTCTTGAGGCTGAAAAGACGCCGGGGTCCCTTCTGTCTTCGTTCTCCAACTGCTCTGGGCGGACAAAGCCGCTGCCCCCGGTGCCCATCCAGCACCCAGGGATTAGAAAAAAGCTGAACTTTTATTTTCTCCCTTTGTCTCCAGAGCCCGGGAGCAGCTCGGCTTCGGCTTTGCTGCTTTCTTCTCCCTGTACGGCCATGTCTATGCATGGCTGACTGACTGGCGGCTTTTCCGGGAGGAGGTTGATTTATTTAAAATTAAAGGAAAGCAGAAGTTCTTTCTTGAGGATGAGACTTTTTACGTCGGCAGGAGCTGATAGCTTTCCAGCGATGCAGTGAAATAACACAGGGGAGCGGTCTGGAAATTGCAGCTTGTCATTTTTTTACGAGAAGCAAAGCTCCTCTCCTGCTCCCCTCTGATGGTAAATGGTGCCCGCAATCAGGGAGACTCTTAGTCCATCAGCTGGCGATTGTTCCTCCGGGTGCTGGACCACCAGAGATCCTTTTGCAACCTTTATTTTTTTTGGAGTTGTTAGGACTATTGCAGCCCGGTGCCCCAGGTCAGCCTGTGTGCCAGGATGCAGGGAGCCCCGCGGCAGGGTGAAGGAAGGATGTGGGGTGGTGCTGGGCTGAGCTCCAAGGGGAAGCCCTGGGGAGAGGAGAGCTCCCTTTCTCCCCCTCTGGACCACAGGAGAGTGCTGCTGCCTCGCCCCAGCTGAGCATCCTGGGCTGGCGGGGTGCAGGTTTTTGGGGTGACCCATGGAAATGAGTGTTGGCAGGAGCAGGGAAGGTGAAGCAGGTGACACCCAAGTGGTAGCCTCTCCAGGGAGTTGTAGCTCACTGGTCACTAGACCCCCTGGGGCACCTGGCTTTCAGATCCTATGGGCTCAGTCTGTACCTGGCAGAGGGGTTGCAGGGGGGGGGCAAGATCCTGCAAAAGGCTGGGAACCCCCTGGGTGTGGGCTGGGGCCTCCTGACCTTGGTGGTGTCCCCTTGAACCCTGGTGTCCCTCCAGGCTGCTAAGCTGCCCGGTGCAAAGACCCAGGCGAGGGAGCCCATCACATGCCCCTTAATGCCATGGCCGGGACTAAGCACCTTCTGACGAGAACCCAGATGATGCTGCCCGGCACCTTCCCCAGGGCCTGGGGGCCCAAAAAGGGGCAGAAATGGGACGGGGGGGCCCTCGCAGTTGGGTCAATCATAAAGAAGGGATTAAAATCATTAATTCCTCCCCCCACTGCAATTAGCAACCCAGCCGGGCAGAGGCTGGTGAGGAGCAGCTGAGATGTCTGCTGTGCTGTGTGGTCCTGCAGTGTTGGGGGGGGGGGGGGGGGGACACACACGACACACCCTCTTTGTGCAAATTAGCCAGGCACCCCACAGCAAGCAGGTCCTGGGGTCCCTGGAGGGGAGACAGTGTGGGGACAGACCCGTCCCACCTGGCATAGCAGCAGTGCCTGGTGCCTGCCACAGTGGAGGAGTGCAGCCCCAGGGGACTGGAGGGCAGCGCCGGGTGGTTGCAGATGGTGGGAGCTGGTGGAGGCAGAGCGGTGGCTGGGACAATGGCGGGATTGTGTGGTGGCGCTGCTGGCACGGCTTGGTACGGCTCGGCTTAGCACCCCGTGTCAGCAGCTGGGCACTGCCTTGCACCTCTGGGGCTGAGAGGGGACACGGCGGTGTGCTCCTTGTCCCCCCTGGGTGACAGCAGAGCTGCACTGGGTGGGCCTGGGTGGCCTCATCCTGCAGTGCCACCTGCCACAGCAGTGGGTACTCGAGGAGGCTGTGCTCCAGGCTCTGCAGCCATCAGTCCTGGTCGGAGGAGGCTGTGACTGGCGGGGGCTTGGAGCTGCTGGCACCCAATTTACGTGGCAGGGTGGGACTGGCAGGCAGCTGCCTGCTAGAGCCAGCTGGGGGAGGCTGGCTGGTATGGCTGGCTGTGGAGGAAGATGTGAATTGATGGAGATGGTGACCACGGCGTGCCTCCAGCCAGTGTCCTCCCCACTTTAGCACCCAGACCTCGCCGTCCTGTGCTGTGGGGCTGAGGGGGACCCCTCGGTGTGGTGGCGAGCCCCAGCGGACATGACTTGGGCTCTTTGCCAGAGCGATGCGAGGCATGCACCTGGTCATGACTGGAGGCCCCCAGTTAATGCTGCAGCAGCGCTGTGGCTCAGCAATTAGAATGCCACAAGGCGAGCGGGCAGGCTGGTAAATCCTGGGCTGATCCAGCCTGGCGCTTGGCTCCCTGCTTGGTGGCTGAGTGGGGCTGCCGCGCCATGGGGCGGAAGAGGTGCAGGGCCGCAGGAAAGGCAGCCGCAGGCGGGTGTGAGATAACGCTGCCGGGTGGCTTTATCTCACATCCTCCCGTCCGGTGCTTTTCCTGCTGTACTCCCTGCTCTGGCCCCAGCACCCGTTGCTTTTGGTGTTAAGGTGTGACCCGTCCTAACGCCTCCAGGCATGGGTCCCCACCTCCCCGGCAGCCGGGGACGGGTGCCCCAGCTGCATGGCAGTGGCTCACCCACCCTCCCAGCACCCCAGCACCCATTTAGGGTGCACCCCAGCCTTGCCACCTCCCAGCATCCTGCTGCCTGGTGGTGGAGCGTGATGCTTGGCGAAGGGCAGTCAGTCCTGCCACTGCAGCCCTCCCTCCCCGCGCGGCCTGGTGAGCTCCAGGCTGGAACCCGAGCCCTGCATCGATCTGTGCTGCATCTTAAATCCCTCAGCAGCTGAAGCAAGCGGTTTTTAGCATGAGGGTGGGGGGTGGTTCTCCACCGGCGAGCCGGCTCTGGCACCAGGGTGAAACGGGCTGTCTTCATCTGCCAGTACTGTGGTGGTTGCTGCAGGGACCTAGCCCCTGTCAGTGTTTTAACAGCAATGCCTGCAGCTTGACTGCCGAGCCGTGTCCGTGGGGAAGGGTCCTGAGCTGTAGCGGGGTTCCTGGGGTTGCATTGTGGCTCGGTTGTGATGAAGGGGACATGAAGGGTGATGGATGAGCAGGAGTGGGGTGCAGGGGGTGCAGGGATGCCCCTTGCTCTGCTGCATCACCCCTGGGCAGGAGCAAGGTTCCCAGCAGAGCTTTCCGCATGTGGCCACAATCCTGCCCAGACTCCAGAGAGGAGGCTACCAGAATAGCTGGGATGGAGAGATGGGGTAGGTGAGGGGCCTCCTCCCAGCACTACCCTCCCCCAGCTGCTGCTGGGGTGGGGAATGTGGGTTCCTGCTCCATTAAGCCCTGCAGCTTTTCTCCTCTAAAGCCTGATTACTCCGGCGGTGCCTGTGTGTGCATGCATGTGTGCTCAGGAGGGGAGGAGGAGGAATTTCACAACAAGTGTTTGCAGCCACACTAGGCCCAGCTGCCCCAGAGCCACCCCAGGGACAGCAGCATCGCCCCTGCTCCAGGGAACAGTGCCGAGGGGGGGTCTCTCGCCATTGCTGCTGAGCCCCTGCCTCTGCTGGAGTGGCCAGGCGCCTGTGGTGGGCATGCGGGCAGGGCACACATGGCAGGAGATCAGCACTGGGGCTTGGAGGTGGATGCTGTGGCTCCTTATGGGGTTTGAAGGTGGACGCTGTGGCTCCTCATGGGGTTTGGAAGTGGATGCTGCAGCTCTGTTTGGGGTTTGGAGGTGGACACCATGGCTGCCCATGGGGTTTGGAGATGGACACTGCAGGGGCTTGGAGGTGGACACTGCAGCTCCCCATGTGGCTTCCTTCCCCTGTCCAGCACTGGTGTGCAGTGCTGGCCCAGCGACAAGGGTCCAGGAGGAGGAGGAGGGTGAGGGGCACGACCCAGCCTGAGCTGGGTGAGCAGCATCACTGGGGGGGTATGGGAGCCAGGGCGCAGCCCTGCAACCTGCTGCTTCCGTGGCACCCGGCCAGGGGGACACGGGTGGCTGCAGGATGGAGACCGGGTGCCCCTCGCATGAGCTCCAGCTGCCAGCTTGGGGGCATCCCGTGGGGGCCTGCAGTCCTATCCGTCGTGGGGGCTGCATGCTGCTGGAGCAGAGCAGGAGATGAGCCCTGTGACTTCCTTGGGGCTTCAGTCCCTGGGGGAGGAGAGCCGGGCACAGACAGCCTTTAAGCATTGGAGTGCCATTGCTACCAGGCCAGGACTTCCCCTGTGACCCCCCCATTTCTGTCTGGATGGCGACCCTTTTAAAGAGCAGCGGAACGGATCTCCACTGAGGTCCGTTCCCTAGAGTTTCTTTGTTCGCAGTGCTGAGACTTTCATGGCGGGGGGAGGAAGAGCTGCTTTGAAAAGCCTGTTGGCTCTTGCCAATGCTAACTCTCTTTTCTTTTCTACTTCCAGAGCTGCATGTTGTGTACCAGAGCCGCAGAGTACGTCTTTGCACTGAGATCGGACTGAAGTCCTCTGCAGCTGACGCTGGAGGAGACGCCCCGTTGATGAGCGTTCCCATCTGAGCTTTCCCTGGTGGCTGGTGGGCTGGTGCTACCAGAAGGGCTTTGGGGGTCTTTTGCTTTGGCGTTGGGGGCGGATTTTTGGGGTTTTTTTGTTGGTTTCTTTTTTGTGTGTGGTTTTTTTTTTTTTTTTTGGGGGGGGGGGGGTTGGTTTTGTTGTTGTGCTCTGGGCACCATGTCAAATTCGGGCTCCCATCAAGACACTGGGAACAAGCCAGAGACAGAAAAAAATAACCAAGATGACTCTCAACCCCCTGTCAACTCCGAGAGGAGGAACAAAAGTGGAATAATAAGTGAACCTTTGAACAAAAGTCTTAAGAAGTCCCGTCCACTCTCCCACTATTCCACCTTTGGTAGTAGCAGCTCGGTAAGTGAACATTCAGAGAAAGGCAACCCGTTAGCTAATGGCAACGAAGCGACTGTGGATAAAAGTCATTCTACCTCAAAGCACAAAAACATCTCTAGTATGCTGAGCAAATTAGACCGGGTGTCGGAGATCTCCTCAGAAGGACAGACCGCCCTACAACAGTTTGCTCAGTCGACAGAAATGCTCAAAAGAGTGGTACAGGAGCATCTTCCTCTAGCAAGCGACCACGGGACTGGTATCTCTGACATGGAGGCAGTCTCAGCTGCAGAGACAATGAATGGCCCCTCTGATTTTCCTTACCTGGGGGCTTTTCCCATCAACCCAGGCCTTTTCATTATGACCCCTGCTGGCGTGTTTCTGGCAGAGAGCGCGCTCCATATGGCTGGCTTGGCAGAGTATCCCATGCAGAATGAGTTGGCATCTGCCATCAATTCGGGGAAAAAGAAACGGAAAAGATGCGGCATGTGCCCGCCCTGCCGAAGACGGATAAACTGCGAGCAGTGCAGCAGTTGTAGGAATCGCAAAACTGGCCACCAGATTTGCAAATTCCGAAAATGTGAAGAACTCAAAAAGAAGCCTTCTGCAGCACTGGAGGTAACCGGCCCCTCTCAGGCACCCTAACCCCTCCTCGGGCTGTGCTCCTGGGTTCGGATCTTGCCCTAGATAATAAAACACCTGGTACTTCTTACTTTTTTATTTTTCCCTTTTCCATTAACAGTTCTCCCCATGAGATGTGTGTTCTGCCCAGTGCCCCCAGTCCCCGCCCCCCCTTACATACTGGGGTTGATTGGCTTGGGGAGGAGGGCTGGGGTCTCGCCCTGGCATCCCCAGGTGCACTGAGTTTCACTCTCCCCTTTGCAGGCATGGGCAGCAGTGGGTCTCTGAGTTTTAGTGCCAGCATCCCTTGTCCTGGGTGGGCTGCAGCTCCCTAAGCCAGGGAGTGGCTTCTGACCCAGCGATCGGGTCAGAGGATGAGGAGGCAGGAAGCAGCTTTTCAGGTCAGAGCTTGGAGGTAGCAGTCAGTGATGGTGAAACCCATGGCCATGGTGCAGCTGGAGCCCAGCCCCTTAGCTCACTCTTCACTCTGAGCAGGAGGACGGTGGTACCTGGTTTTGGGTGGCAACAGCTGCATCATGCGCTGGGCAGCGTCTCCTGTGCTGTGGCCGTGCTGGGTCTTCCTGGTGGCAGCTGAGCTGCAGTCCCCGCAGGCCATGTGCCTGCTTCAGCACCCAACTGAGCCAGGAGCACCCCTGCTCCTGCTGCACCTGCTGAGCGTGGGGATGCCTGGATCCCCCTGCTGTGAGGCTTTGGGGTGATACTCGGGCTGTCACTGCCCACCACGGTCCTCCCATTGGTGTTGCCCTTTGCCTCAGAGGAGAGCTGCTGCAAGCTGCCGTTGGGTTGGGGTAGGGAGGTGTGATATTTGCGTGGGGAGTGCAGGAAAAGTCCGGTGACTCAGGTCGTCGCGTGGGTCTGAAATTCAGCTGGGGCTGTGGGCAGCTGCTGGTGGCATGGCATGGCATGGTGTGGCATGGTATGGCATGGGTGAGGGCTGAGTGCCGGCAGCGATGGGATGCGGTGCAGGGGTGGCACATGGGCACACTGCTCTGGCAGAGCCTGTCTCTTGCTGCACACCCATGGGTGCTCTGGGCCAAGACCTTGTCTGCTGGGTCCCTCACCTGTTTTGCTTTAAGCTGGGTTTGATTTTTCTGGGAGCTGATCCCACCGCCAGCTATGCCAGCATGCTTCTTCCTGCCGGTGAGTGCATCCCAGAGCTGGCAAAGGCTAAAAAGTCACCCGGATATCAGCTAGATCACGCATCCTGGCACGAGGGTATTGCCCATCCTCTGGTCATCCCAAAGAGACAACCCACCATTTTCTTAGCCACGTTCTACGTTTTTCAATTAGCATCAGCTCTGAATGAATAGTGAAGGGGAAAAAAATCTGTTTGGGCGGTGGGGATGAGGAGAGGGGGACTGTGTCTTTCAAAAACTGCTGTATTGCTAAATTATATTCTTGTTCTAATTTGCTGAGTCAGTGATCTGGAAAAAGGGAGAAAGGGAAAAAAAAAAAAGTTCATATCTTCCAAAGAGTCCTGAAGCAGGTCAATAGACTTGGAGCTCACAGCAGCTGGAGGAGTCGCTCTCTTCTCCCGGTGCTGTGCTGGGTCTGGGGATGATAAATAGCACTGGGAGCCCATGAAACGGTCACCCCCTGGCTTGGTTTCTGCATCCCGTGGCTGGCTGAGAAATTGGAGCTGCTGAAATAGTGCTCTTCATGTGATAGAGTTGTGCCCCACCAAAGATGGGTCCCCATCCCTCCTGGGCACAACCATAGGTGTGTTGAGGCTGAAAAGAGATGTTGTGCTGGTGGGGATGGATGCCTGGGCAGATGTGGGTTGCTCCAGAGCATCACCATCCCCTTTTTGGAGCAGATCCTCCCCTCTCTCAGGATATCCACTTGCGCCATGTTTTGACCTTGGTAGGGTTGAACAAGATTGTGGCCTTATGTGGCTGAGACAGGGATGCTGGGACCCCAGCTGGTGTCCCAAGGTCACCTGGGCCAATGACTGCATTAAACCTCGCCCTACGTCAACCAGCCTTGGTAATGTGTTGCGTTGGGCCAACCCTAGGGCAACCACCGGCACCTGCCTGTGGTGGAGACCCATCTGGAGGTGGTGGTGGCCAAGACGCAGAGCTGCTGCCAGCTCGGCAGCTCCATGGACTGCTGGTCCTGGTAGGGTGCCATCACACCGTGGTGCTTGATACTGGGACAGGAGGGGCCATTCAGTGGCCCTTTATACAGGGCTAAAAAGTTCATAGGGCTTTGTAAGCCATCATCCCCCTCTGTGGGGAGCTGTGCCATTGCCCGGGAGAAGAGCAGCCAGCAGTGACTCTGGTCTTCCAGCCTTGTTCATCCAGAGGAGCATCCTCGGAGAGCCCGGACAGGGGCCACAGCTGTGATTAAATGTTGATCTAAAATCAAGCAGTAAAAAAAAATAGAATTAAACCTTTATGGCAGCATAAAAAAATGGGCTAAATCCCTCTGCTGCTGTTAGCTTTATCTGCACATCTACAGAGCCTGAATAACCAGTTGCTGCTTGTGTCCCAGTGTGGCAGTGGCCGGCTGAGGCTCTAAAACCGGTGAGGCAGGTCAGATGCTCAGAGCAGGCAGCAGCACGTCCCTGCACTGACCAGGCTCCTCTGGGCTCTGTCAGCCCCAGCAACCCTGGGTAATGTTGTGGGGGCTGGTGGCTAGCCCTGGACAGGTCACCCTGGGCTTGTCTCCAGAGCTGTAGGTCACACAAAGGCCATGAGTAGTCGGGATTTGACTCGGAGATCTGTCCTCCGTCTGGGGAAGCCTTGGTGAAGTGCCTTGGTGCCCCAGCTAGCGCTGGTGTGAGGGTCACTGCCACCCTCATGTGAGTCTCATGGAGTGAGACTTTTCACCAAGGCCTGTCATGACAGGACAAAGGGCAATGGTTTTAAACTGGAAGAGGGCAGGGCTAGGTTGGACATAAGGAAGAAATGTTTTATGATGAGGGTGGTGAGACACTGAACAGGTCACCCAGAGAAGTTGTGGCTGCCCCATCATTGGAAGGGTTCAAGGTCAGGTTGGACAGGGCTTTGAGGAACCTGATCTAGTGAAAGATGCGCATGGCAGAGGAGGTGGACTGGATGGTCTGTGAGGGTCCCTTGAACCCAAACGATTCTGTGATTCTGTTATCATGAGGATGATGGGGGATCTGTCCTGGGCATCCACATTAGAGCTGGTTGTCCATCTTCCTTTAATAATGAAGGGGCAGAGGTGTTTAAGGTGATCTGTATCAGATGTCTCCTTCCAGACCCATTAGGAGCCCCCTCTCCCCTCATTCCTCTCTCCTGGGATGATGTATCTGAGTAGGTGGTCCTTGCTGGTGAGTCCACTACGCTCTGCCGTGCCAGTTCTGCATCTGGTGCCTTGGGCGGGATCCAGCATGGGCGGCATGCTGTGCCACAGCCCTGTGCATCACTGGCCAGAGGCACTTTTGTCTTCCCCAGATGCCTGATTACATATTGCAGAGACCTTTGGGGAGGTGGTGATGCCTGCAGCTCTCTGCTCATTGACTGCTCCAGCTCAGTTTGCCCTGAGGACCAGACACGGGCCAGGAGCAGGAGGTGCAATCTGTCAGCAGCGTAGCTGGATACCACCATCTCTTGCCTGTTCTTGCCCTTTGGCCCCCTCCCCTTGCCCAAGCCCCATGTTTGGCTCATGGTGCCTGTGGAAGTGAGCACATTGGGGTCCATCCCTCAGGGGTAGGGGGAGACGCTGCCCTGGTTACTCATTGAGGCTTGGTGAGTGTGTGATCCAAGAGAAGGACCTGATGAGAGCTGACTGGCTCCTGCATGGGGTTAGGGACCTGAACGTGGCATGGTTTTGACTCTTGGGACAACACATGAGGTGCCCTAGCCCTGCACACAGGCTCAATGCTGGGTGCTGGTGCTGGGCCTGGCTGTCCCCTTGACCACCCCGTGGCAGCCCAGTCTGCTGCCCCCGCACCCATCACTACAGCCTGTGGCTTGTTTCCTGTTGGCGTCCCTTGCTTGTTTGGAGATGCAGGAACCAAAGGGCGCTCTGAGGCACGTCCTCTTGGTGATGGTGTGCCCTTGTCTGCTGGCTAGCATGGCTTGGCCTTGCTTGGGGGCTGTTGGCATTGAGAGATGTTGTGGTCCTTGCATACTCCACTCGCGGTCTCATGAATGTTGCGTGGGCTTCCTACCCTATCCAGCTGGGAAACGTCCCAGGTTCTTCTTCCAGAGGACCGCAGAGCTGTTGGGGCCATTGCTCCACACCACCTTTCCTGGAGGTGGCTTCAAAGAGGTCTTGTCTGTTGTTGGGCGCTTTGTTGCGTGTGGGATTGAGCCTGGTGGGACTCATCCCTCTTCCCCTGTGAGATGCCAAGAAGCCCCCGGTGGTGCCTGGGTCTGCTCTGTTGGGGACAAGGTTGTTCATTGTGGCTGGGCAGCAGTGGCAAGATGTCCCCTGTGTCCCAAGCAGCTCCCAGGTCTGGTAGCCCCAAGCCTGGCCAGCTCCCTGTCTCAGTTTCCTCCGAAACACCCTCCTAAACCCATCTGTTGGCTGGGCTCCTGTCCACTGGGTGACCATCCGTTCATGGCAGGGGAGATGGGGGCTGGCAGTGAGGGGGCTGCCGTGCCAGGCCATGCTGGCTCACCATGGCCTGGCCATTGTGCTTGCTGTCGGCTGGAGGGGAAGTTGGGGGCTGCGCCATTGTGCTGGCTGTGGTGTGGGGATGCAGGAACAATGGCTGAGCTGCTGTGCCGGGTGCTCTGCTGGGGAGGGGGGGTGGCGGCGGGGGGAGCCCTGTCTCCCTCCGGCTGGCATTCCGGCATTTGCCGGTGGGCTGGAAACCTTGGGATGCTCATCCGCATCCGGGGGATGCCAAGCCTGGGCTGGATCCATCTCAAGGCTGGTGACCGGGATGCCGGGATGGGAACTGGGGGGGGGGGGGGGGGGGGGCATGGGTATACAACCCTGGTGCTGCGCGGCTGTGCCGGACCCGACCTAACGCCTTGTCCCTTCTTCTTCTGTCCCCCCTCCTTGTCTTTCTTCCTTTCCAGAAGGTGATGCTTCCTACAGGAGCCGCGTTCAGATGGTTCCAGTAGGAACGGGAATCCCAAAGCTCTGTCATCCAAGTGCAATGTCACTGCTTGCTTGTGTTGTCTCAGGCAAGGGATTTTTGGCTGAAATGAATGGATGCACCTGTGTCTCTTTAGAACCAAAAATATTTTCTCGCAAATCTCATTCCTGTTTTTATAATTTTTTTTTTTGCGTTCGTTTTAACATCTTCGAGTCCTAGTCAGACATTTAACTGCTTTTCAAATAAAAATAATTAAAAGAAAAAAACAATGGATCTGTAAAGTACCAAGACTTAATAGACAGAGTATGGACAATCAGTTTCTTTCTGTGTTTTGGTGTTGATGTTGTTTATGTGTGAAAGATGCAGTACTTGTGTAGGGAATGTAAATTTACAGTAACCTTTTAAAATCTAGTTACTAATAAGCACTACTGTAATTTAGCACAGTTGTTTAATTGCACCCTCATTTATACTTTTTATTTGATTCTTTCCCATCATACAATAGAGTGGATAGTTTCTAGAATGCCTCAACTTCATGTTTATAACTGAGAATATGTTTAAAGCGATGTAGTATCCCTTTTCCTAGCCATTCAACTATGTAAGTTTAACCCGCAAGAAGTTTGCTATAAAAGGTGGAAGAAAACAATTGCTACACAACTGGCTGTCTTTGAAAAAGGAAAAAAGAATTAAAAAAAAAAAAGAAAAAAAAGTCATTGTTAGTTTATTAATATAGCAAAAGAAACACTGCGTACAGAAAAACCTCCTAATTGCAACAGTTTACTCCTAGAAGTAATTTTTGTAAACTTACTGAAGTTAAAATCAAAATAAAAATAATATGCAGGACCTGTGCTGAAGCAGTTACGAAAAGTGATATTTCTCTTCTGTTCAAATCCCCATCTCTCCAGCCCTCTCTACATCATTAAATTGAAATGCTGTTTGTAATGTTTTAGCGATCCAGGCTGTTTTTGTGAATAAAATGAATGCATGTTTTGTGTCATGATTTACAGCTTTGTTATTTCTCTCCCACCCCTCTTTCCAGCTGTCCAGGGCCCCCAATGCTGATGGTGGCTGGTCCCCCCCTGCCTTCGCCTGCCCGTGTGCCCCGTTCCCGCTGCTGCTGCCAGCTGCCAGACACAGTCCTGCTGGCTGCCGGGGGGGACCTCGCCAGTGACGATGCCAGAGCACAGCAGCGGCTGGCCCAGGCGGGGTGGTGTGATGAGTCAAGCTGGAGTTGCCCCGGCTGCTAAATCTGCACGGTTAATCCCGGTAGTGGCTGGACGAAGCCAGCCCTGGCTCCTCCCGGGGATATTTCCTGGCTTGACCTGCCTGGGGTTTTACTGGGTAGCGCAATGCCATTTGTTTTGGTAAAACAATATCATTAATGTGCCACGGAGAACCGTGGTGAGGCTCGTTTTGTTGGGACAAGTCCAAAATGAGCTCCCAAAGGTGAGTGAGCTCGGGAGGCTGAGCGTCTGGTGCAGCTGATAGAGGGTTTTCCAGGCTGGCCTTGTGCTGGCAGTGGGTCAGCGGGAGCTGTCTGGGATGGAGGGGACGTTGGATGGGCTCAGCTGTGGACAAGGCGGCGGGGTCGCTGCTGATTCTTGGGGTGCTGTGCTTGGCATTGCACCAGGCAGGTGGGCTGTGTGCCCCCTTCCAGCCCCTGGGAGGGTCTCCTGGCCACACAGGCAGGGTCATCCCAGCCTGGGAGAAGAGGCAGATCTGCCTGGACATGGCAGCACCAGCTCTGCCTTGCTGGGCGAAGGTAGCCAGAGCCTTTGTCCCTGGCTCCAGCCAGTGTTTGGGCCAGCATCTGTTGACCAGATGTGCGCCCGGAGGAGGCGGGGTGGTGGCGCTGCATGGGCTCCATCCCTGCTGGGCAGCGACTTGCTGGGACTGAGCAGAAAGTCCTTGGGGAAACTGCCCCAAATGCCCTCCAGCAGTGTTCACCTGGCCGCCCCAGCACCTCCTGGGGGATTTGGAGCCTGGCCCTGGGCACCCAGGTCACGCCAGCGGCTGAGCCCAGGGGTGCCTGTGGGGATGACTGGAGCTCATGGTGATATTGATGGAGCTGAGCCAGTGTGGAGAGGGACAAAGCTCAAGGCCTGCGGGGACAGATGGATCCTGCTCACGCCCCAGGAGTGCTCCGGTGTGTGGCATGCCCAGCTTGTGGCACCGGGGAGCTGGTTCCCAGTTCATGCTGCTTGGGCAACAGCTGAAATCACTTAGCAGGAATGTGGCACAAGGGTGTTATGGGAAAAAGGAGTCTGGCTGTTTTTTTTTACGACTGTGGCTAACAGCTGGGGCTGTGTGAACAGGGGACACGGTGCTTGCAGGGCGGACATGGGCATTAGCAGGGGATGAGGAGAGCAGGGCCTTCTCCATGAAGGATGAGGGAAGATGGGTTTGGGAGAAAGGAAGGAGCCAGAGAGAGGGTGGGATTGAAACCATGCCTGTGAGTGGGATGGGATGGTGGGGTGTGGGGAGGTGGGAGATGGGGAGGTGGGAGATGGGGTGCTGGGGCTGTAGAGTGGCCCCTCCACCCCACTTCTAGATTACCCCCATGCTGGGCTGCGTCTGTACCTCCCGTGTGTGTGTGTAGGTGGATGGCCCTGTGCTCGCCAACAAGCCTTGCCTAACGAGCTCCTGCCCGGGCAGGCAGGACCTCAGGCACCCTTTGAAGGTGAAGCCCATCCTCTCCACCACGCTCAGCCACAGTGCCACTGTCAGGCACAACCCCTGTGCCAGGCTGTCCCCACTGCCTGCCCAGCTGCTGGTGGGGAAGTGGCACCCAGGGCTGCTGTCCCCAGGGCTGCGTTCCGGGGTGGCCACCAGCAGCCGGGTGGCATGGGGAGCACGGGATGATGATAATGAGCTCGGCACAGCACTGAGGGAGCACCTTGGGTGCTACTACAAGGGCTGGACTGGGGTGTGTCTTAATTAACATCCTCATTAAACAGAGTTAGCAGAAGGGCAACAAAACCTGCCTCTAGCCCTAGGGTGTGCTGTTGCAGAGGGCACAGCCATGTCTGAATCCCTGCTTGGCCTTGGTGGCTCCGTATGGGAAGGTGCCAGCAAGTGATGCCAGGAGGGGACGGAGCCTGGTGTGTGGCTGGTGCAGCAGCACAGCAGCGATGCCAGTGGTGGTTTGCATGGTGGAGCTGGCCTGGCTTGGACAGGACGGCGTCCGCAGCCCTGAGTCTGGGGTGAGCTGCAGCAGAGATGGCAGCAGGAGCTGCAGCCTCTGCGCTGGTGCCAGAGACATGTCCTGTCCTGCTACAGGGGCACCCCAGCTCCTTGGGGAGTGCTGGGCTCGGCTGCAGGGTGTCACCCATCCTTCTCTGCAGCAGGACCCACAGCTTCCCCTGCGTTGGGTTGCAGCCTGATGTGGTGGGCTGGCGGCTGCCTTGTCCCACCGTCCCCCAGGCTGCAATTAGCAGCTTGACCTGAGGCTGACCTGCTCCCCTGGTGTGGGCATGGGGAAGGATGCAGGAAGCGCTGAACAAAATGTGCTTCAGCTGAGCAGGATGGCGGGCTCGCTGTGAGCGCTGCTGGCCAGGCATGACCTCCTGGCCGGCAGCCTGCTCCCACTGCCACGGCTGGCCACGCTCCCCATTGGGGCTCAGAGCTGTGGGGAAGGGGCTGGTGGGACAGCGAGGAGCTGGGGTCTTGGCAACGGGTGCTGTGAGATCCTTGGTGGTGGGATGGGAATGGCCACGAGCATCAAGTCTGGGGTTGCTGCTGGGTGGACCCAGTGGTTCACCCCAAGGGCAAGAGCGTGGTAGCGAGTTGGGGTGGTGGGATCCACGCAGGCTTGCTTGGTAGGGACACTGCACAGCCCTGGGGGCTATGGGGCCAAGGCAGGGGGCAGCCAGCCCCCACACCAGGCATTAGAGACATGTAGCATCTCCTGCAAGGCTGGGCCATTTGTGGATGCTCTGCAGCATGTCCTGGTGCTGACCTGACATGAGCTTGGTTGGGGGTTTTGGCAGCCCCACCACAACTGGACACAACTGACATGGGTCTGCCAGGGGTAACTGTCCCTCACCAGGCATGGGCAGCTGTGGGGGATGCTCACCACTGCATGGCTGGCTTTGCTCAGGCTGTCTGATCATCTTCAAGGCTGGAGCCTGGGGCTGCTGGCCCAGCTCAGTTGGGAGCATTAATCTAAATAAACATCCCTAAGTTCAGCTCCTCGCAGCTGGCTAGGTGACCTTCCCTGTGTCACACAGCTCCTGGGACCTTTCCAGCCCAATTTTCAGCCCTGGCTGAAGTTCTTCCAAATAGTTGTGCAGTTTTCAAAGTCAGGCTAAGGATCCCTCATCTCTTTGTAGCTTCTCCACTGGGAATGAGCACTGCGTTAGCTTCTTTCCCCAGAAACTGCCCATACCGAGGTGTGGGATGGGCAGCAGGACGGTCCCACCAAAAATCTGGGATGCTGTGCTCATTGCTGTCTCTGTACCAGAGCAAGCCTGAAAAGGGCTTTTCTCAGAGAAGAGGAACCATGGGAGATCCTTTATCAGCTGAAGGCTCGACATCCACATCACTTCACCTCTGGGACTTCCAGACTTCCTGACCTACCACCACATACTGAGATCTCCCCAAGCCTGAGCTGGGCAGGAGGATGTTTACCCGGCAGCACCCTTGGAAAGGATCCTGTAGGTGGGAACTGACACCCATTGCTGCATCCTGCCAGCCCACCCTGGGATGAGCTGAGTCCCCAGCAAGGCAAAGCTGTGGCTCCAGCTGGCCAAGTGCCCTGGCTGGCCGCCCTGCTGCTGCTCTGCAGGAGGCTGGGGACTTTGCTGAAGCCATCACTAGGTGGTTTCTGTATCTGGGGCTGCACAGAAACTGCCCGAGGTCCTTGTGCCCTGGGGACTTGTGTGCCACTGGACCTGCACCCTACCTGCAGCTCAGCAGTGCTGCCTCTGTGAAGGAAGCTGTCTTGGTCTGGGGTTTCAGCTCCCATCCCTACACCCCATAGAGTGAATGACTGTTTGGGATGTGCTGGTTTTGCTTACACGAAGGAGGACACCTCTTGCATCCCCAGCTCCTTCAGCCCCAGCAGAGTACCCCAGCCTCCAGCACCCCATGGCTGTGGGCAAGAAGGACTGTCTAGCCTGGTTGAGCCATGGAGTCCCTCTTTTTAATCAAGAACAATACCTGCTTATTCCTGATGAGCACGTAGGTGCTCCCCAATTTGAGCCGTGCCACGGCCACTCTGCTCTTCCACCCAGTGTCTGCTGGCTGCAAAGCCCACACCAAGCTGCAGTGGCTCCTGCTTAATCGGGGACTCACTGCTGTGCCAAGGCCAGTTTCAGCACTGCGTCAAGATGTTTTAAGGCCAGAGCAGTCAGGATTTGTGAGAAATAGGTCGGCCTGTGACAGCAGAAGGAGGCTACTCAGTGCAAGATGCTGTGTTATTGGGTAGGGGGGAGCGGCTGGCGCGGCATTAGCCTTCAGCCTTTGCGTGATGATGGGTGAATGACAGCAGCTGAACAGGGGCTTAGCAGAGGCAACATGTACCAGTCCAAGCTGGGGGGGTTTGCAGCCTGGAACCTGCCTGCCCCTTGGCCAGACATTGGCGCCGACAGCCCTGGTGAAGCATCGGTCTGGGGTGTTATGTCTCCCCCCACCAAAATGCTGCAAGTGGATATAGTGCTCATGAAGATGTCCAGCTGGTACCATGGGTAGTGGGAACACAAGACCAGGCTGCCCTGTTCTTGTCCCCCGGGCCAGTCCTGCAGCCCCCCTTGTGCCTCTGATCCAGGGATGGAGGATGAGACACCTATGGGGCAGGAAGAATGCCCTGCCCTCTCCTGCCTTGCCTTTGAGACAGTTGGGCTGGCTTCTCCTGCAACTAGCCTGGCTGGACACTGTGCCCTGAGCCTGTCCCATTGCACAGCCTCCTGACCCTGAGCCCAAGCAAGCCTGGGGCAGGCCTACCGGGGGTGGAGGCTGCTGGCCTGTGTATTGTGGCTCACCCATGAGCCAACAAGTGCATAGAGCAGGTTACCCCAGGAAGGGTACAAGAACAGGGCAAGCATGGATGAGACCTCCCAAATTATTAAGTTCCTTTTCCTTGATGTGCCAACTGGTGCCACCTACTTTCTGGCCTTACCTGTTCTCTTCCTTCTGGTTGAAGAGGAATGGTGGCCAGGGTGTTTCACAAGGCCACCTTGTGCCATGAGGGTTCCGCATGGACAAGAACAAGACCGCAGGACAATCTTCCCCTCTCTTACCTGCACATACCATAACACAGCATCATTTTACCCTGGCAGAGCCCTGGGTGACTCTGGTTTTCTGCATTTCCTCACCTGCCCATGCCACTGGGGGGACACCCTCTTGTCTTGGGGGACATGGGTGCAGGTAGGTGGATGATGCCAGTGCCCGCTTGCCTTCTGGCTGTGCAGGCTGGGACTGCAGCAGTGCAAGTCAGCCAAGCCCACCCCCAGGAGCCGAGGACCATGGCCTCAATGAGTACATCCTGCTTGACCTTTACAGGCATTAATTTCTGCATTTTATCTCACTTGCTGGCCCTGTTCTTTTTAAAGCTCCATCTGTTGTGGGTAATGATACCTCCAGCAGTTGCACGGCCATGAGCCTCCCCACCTCCAGCAGACTTAGTTTTCCAGCTTCGGAAGTGGACCAGCCAGGAGATCAATGCCCACGAAGGCCTCATAGGTCCTGCACCTCTCTTCTGCAGAGCTGGATCGTGCTGGACCCTGGCAGCAAGCAGGAGCACTAAGCACCTCTCAGCTGCGACCCTCCTGAAGCTCCCGCTCATGTGGTGGTGGCATCACCACCACTGACATCCTTCCACCTGGCCATTGTGGACACAGGTCTCCCGCTGCTGGGTGACCTGGGTACCATTCCAGTGGGAGATGCTCCCCAGCAAGGCTCTGCGTCCTGCCTGACTGCCTAAGCAAGAGGTGCGCTTCACCCCGCTGCAAGGGCAAGGCTGGTAAAGCCAGAGGCTTTGCTCCAGGTTTTTCCCGCTGCTTTTAACCTGGAGCAGGTGGGGTGAAACCAGTCTGGGGCAGAGCCCACTTGTGTGCTCCCCATTCCCTGCAGCGAGGCATGGGGTGCAGGCGCTGGGCTTGCACTGAGCCCCAGCTCCTGCCTGCTCTGCCTGGCCTGGAAGGCTCTCACTGGCAGCACGGTTTGCTGCCTTGCAGTGAGTCCTGACATTTCTCCACCGAGACAGCCGCAGGGGGAGGTATAAAGGCTTTGCTGCGAGTACATGCATATGTAATGGGGGCTCCCTGCCCCCCCAGCTCCAGTCCACAAAGCGCCTGAGCTGACTGGTAGCCCCCACCATCTCTCCTGGAGCCTGGTTTGGCCGTGGTCCCTTGCAGAAGAAGCAGGAGCGTGGCAGTGGGGGCTGAGCTGCAGGGCAGCTGAGGAGGCAGTGCTGCTCCTGGGGGCTTGGGGGAGACTGAGCAGGGAAGGGCAAGACATGAGGGGATGGGGACTGCACAGGGAAAGAGAAAACACTTGTCCTTCAGGCAGAGGGATGAGAGAAAAGGGCAGGAGAAGAGGTGGCAGATGAGGGTGGGAAAGGGACACAGCGGGCATGGGAGTCCTCGAAGAAACCACAATCTGTTGGGTGCAGAGCATGGCGGAGGTCTTGGTGCCCCCACATCCTACCCAGTCCCACCATGAGATGGCTCATTAGGATACCACAATTAAGCCCCAGCCTGCAAGATGGGCAGCAGGACCAAGCTGGGCCATGCAGGGTGAGCAATGTGGTGCCTGATGAGGGCTGAGGGCTGCCCATAGGCGTCTCAGCTGATGGATGCTGACCTGCTCACACCCTCAGGAGGGTCTGCAACCTCAGTCAGCCCTCCAGCACAGCGCAGAGCTGCCGACTCCATCCTCCCACCTCCATTTTCTTATGTCTCTGGACAAAGTGACCGTTTATCCGATTGGATTTCAAGCTGTGTGCACAGCCCCACGCTCACCCCTTCGGCTGGACACGGGGAGGAAGAGGAATGCAACCAGGCAGGTTTGTGCAAACACAGGCGCTGCATGGTTCCCCTCGGTCTTTAGTCTGGTAAGCAAAATCAGCATCTAATCCAGATCAAACAGGACTTTAGCTCCTGTCAAAGGACTGATCCTCTATTCTGCCCAGGCTGTGGTATTTAAAGGGACATGGCCAGGTTAAGTAGAGCTGGAAACAAAGGGTTTGTAAAAATAATAATAAAAATAACAACAACAAAAACTGGGAAGGATTAGCAGGAAGAGAGACTGTAATGAAATATAACTGCCAAAGAAAACTGTGGTTAATGGAGACATCTCCCTGGAGCATTTGAAACCTCAGGTAGTAGAGGAGGAAAGAGGTAAGTGAAACCACTCAGAAACCAGCAGCAAAACAGACCAGGCTGTTCCTGGATCAGGGCAAGATTCCTCTCCTCCTCTCCTCCTCTCCTCCTCTCCGTCTCCGTCTCCGTCTCCGTCTCCGTCTCCCCTCCCCTCCCCTCCCCTCTCCTCTCCTCTCCTCTCCTCTCCTCTCCTCTCCTCTCCTCTCCTCTCCTCTCCTCTCCTCTCCTCTCCTCTCCTCTCCTCTCCTCTCCTCTCCTCTCCTCTCCTCTCCTCTCCTCTCCTCTCCTCTCCTCTCCTCTCCTCTCCTCTCCTCTCCTTTCCTCTCCTCTCCTCTCCTCTCCTCTCCTCTCCTCTCCTCTCCTCTCCTCTCCTCTCCTCTCCTCTCCTCTCCTCTCCTCTCCTCTCCTCTCCTCTCCTCTCCTCTCCTCTCCTCTCCTCCTCTCTCCATTTTGCAGACTAGCTCCATGAAGGCGCTGGACGCAATGCATAATTTGTTTATTTGATTTCCAGCCTGTGATGGGAGCAGGTCCGAGGCTGCTCTGGGTGCCAGGGAGCGGTGCCAGGGGCATGTCTCCCGGGAGCGCCGGGATGCCTCCACAGGCTGGCACAGCCCCGCTGTGCCGCAGCCCCCAGATAGGATTTAGCCACCTGACTTGTCCTGACCTTAATAACTGGCGCTGACTTAACGGGGAGTCTGGTGGCTAAATCCTGCGTGAGTCTGGAAGTGTAGGAGTCAGTGTCACAAGTAATTTATTCCATGCATCTCTCAGCCTCCTAAACTTGGGGAAGCCAGTTCTTAACACAGATCCTGGTGCTGCCACAGCCCTGGTTGCGCAGATCTACAGCAGCCTCTCTTTATACCCAGTTTTCTCCTTTCCCCCTTTCCCTCATAGCTGCTGGCTAGCCCAGGCTGGAGAGCAAAGCCCCTCTCAGTCCCTTCTCCCAGCCCAGGAACAGGCACCATCTAGACCCGGGCAAAGCCCCTGCTGCACACAGCACCGTGGAGCATCCTTCTATCTCTGGACAAGTCCCAGGCCAGCCACCTCCAAAGAGGGGAAAGATGCCCCAAAAAATGTGACTGGAATAGGTACAGCCCCTACAAGCAAGGTCTGGCTCACACGGGGGTGCTGCACATGGATGCTGCATCCTGGAGACCTCGGTCTTGCTCTGTGGATGCCATGGGCCCAATGTGGCTCTTCTACCTCATCCCAAATCACTGCTCTGGTGTGTTGAGGTTGGAAGACCAGAGGAAACTCTTTGGCCAGGCTCTGTGGTGCCTGGGCTGGGTAAGTGCAGGATGATAATGCCCATGCAAAGAGAGTCAAGGGTGAGGATAGCAAGGCAGTCCTTCTCTGCTGGACATCATTGCACATGGCAGCCTTGCCTGAGCCTTTCCTGGGGCTTCTGGCCCTGTTCAGAGCCAAAGTGCTGGAGGCAGGTGGGGACCCCCTGGACACAGCCCCCTTGGCAGGGGTGTCCAGCCCCGACACCCTTGTACTGCCCAGCTGGGGCACCGGCCAGTGCCTGGAGGTGCGGCCCCCTGTCCTCAGAGCCAATGGATTTCTCATGTCCGCATCCCTGGCTCCGCTTCCCATTGTGACGTGTGTGGCTGCTACGCCCTGCGCATCTCATTATGGATGTGAGACCAAACCAAACCCAATGGCCTGGACTGCTCCCAGGCATGACCACGTGCAGGCTACTCCCTCTCCTTCAGCATCTGCTCAGACGGACTCTGCCAGCAACCTCTGCTGTGCCACGGGGATGCCGAGGGCCTTGGCCACTGTGGGAGCGTAGGCGCAGGCAGGCAGGAGAGCTCTGCGGGCAGGGGAGTGGGGTACAGGCAGCAACTGGCAGGAGCTCGCCAATGGGCTGGTGGTGGAGGCCTGGGCTGGAGGGAGGGTTTGTCAGCCAGGGATGGCTGTCGTCCCTGCTGCCTGCAGCGTGGGACAGACCTTTGCGGCTAGAGAGTTCAAGCTGGGTTACAACCACTGCTGCAGTCTGAACATCATATTCATATTCCAGTCACTTTTTTTTGGCATCTTTTCCCTTCTTTGGAGGTGGCAGAGCTCCAGGAGGGCAGGGTAAAGAGGGAAACAGACCTAACTTGCCATCTCTCTGCTGCTCCAGCTGTCTCGGAGGAGTTTGCCAGTTGTCCTGAGTTGTGTCTGAGCTGAGCAGAGCTGAGCTGACACTCAGCACAACCTGGGCTGTTGCATTTGCTACCTGGGAGCCTTTTTATTCCTCTCACTAAAGAGGAATCAGGTCACAGCCTGTTCCGCCTTGGCTAGGCAAGTGCTGCTGGCCCAGGCAAGGGTGGACATGCCTTTGCTGCCCAGCACGAGACAGTTGTGAGCCCATCAGTAGGCGCAGGGAGCTGGACACCTGCCCTGAGACTTGCCCACTGAAGCCCTCCTGAAGGGCAGGTGCAGGGCTGGCATGCCACCTGGCAGAGCCTGCAAGCCCTGCCTGCGCCCGGGTGCTCCTGGGCAGGTGCTGGCCCAAGGTGCATAGGACAATTTGAGGATATAGCTTAGAAAATGCTGTGGCCATCTCTCCCATGGCAAACATGGCCGTGTTAGGACATGAGCACTCTTGAGTTCATCAGTCTTGTCCTGTTCCTCCTGCAGGGTCCTACGGATTTGTTTGGTCTCAGTGAGCCGTTGCTTGCCTTCACCGGGTGGCCCCTGCCTCCTTCTCCACCTGCTTGTTGAGCTCTTCTGGGAAATGAAATCCTTCTGATGGCAGAAGGTCCTAGAGGAAGCTGTTGTCTCTGCAGCATCCATGTATAAAGGGTCATTATCACCTCCATTTGGCCCAAGGAGGGAGCCAGGAGGGTGTACCAGCATGGGTGTTTCAGTGGCTAGGTGTGAAGCAGGTGAGTTACCACTAGACTTTGAACTGTCCTGCATGTACAGCTTTCAAACCTGGCACAGAGAGGTTAGGGCAAAAAAAGCAAGAAAGAAGAGAAAACACAAACATCCCAACTCCATCTTGCAAAGTCCTTGAGCCACACATCACCAGGGCTGGGAGCATCCCATACCTACTTGCCCTGCTTGTTTCCCTTCCCTAAGCATCGGCTGCTGGGCACGGCTGGTCCCTTGGCTGCCCTCTGCTCCCTGCAGCCTGCTCCACTGGAGGAGCCCAGTTTTTCAGAGGTTGAGCATATTCTGTGGCATTGGCAGTCTGTAAACTAATCTGCAAACAACTGTTTCTAGAGACTGATAATTCACCCAAATGTGTGTGCAGATCGTCAGGAAATAGAGTGGCCCTGTCCGGGCCCAGCACAGCTGTCTCATTCCTGATTTCAGGCGAGGCAGTGGGAAAGCTTCGTGGTCCTGCTTGATGGGCAAACTGTATTCTCAGAAATGAATTTTTGCTTAAAGTTTAGAGAGAAAAATGCAGTCTGAGTCAGCCACAAAGCATGGAAAATTTCAAGCAGGCCGTTGATGTGTGGCAAAAAGTGTACTTGGAGCTGTGAGAATAAGTGGGGTTGTATTGTTTTGGCTGTTAAATCAAAAACCCAGGGGAAAGAAATCACTTTGGATCAACCCAGAATGAACTGTTCTAGATATTATTTCTGAAACAAAGAAGTGTTGCTTGGACAGGAGCAGGCACTTGGTTTTATCCACTACTGATATTAACTACATTTCTAGATGAATTACAAGTGAAAAGTTGCAAAGTTTCTCTAAATCCACAAAAGCAAAAAAGAAACACTTTGCTTATTCCAAGATAACAGATGCTCCTTGTCCTTTCAAATGGAGCCCAAATTCACAAAAAATTATAGTCTGTCTGAAACTAGAAATTTCAGTGGATAAACTATTAGTGTGAACAATTCCAGCCTGGCTGCCTGAGTCAGGAAGGTGGGGACAGACCCATGACAGGATCTGCTTTTCCTACCTCATCACCCAGAGGATGCAGAGTGCTGAGCAACCTTTATTTTGTGTGCTGCTACCGCCCTGCAGGGCTACATTTGGTGGGATGGCTGGCGGTGCAGCCACAGTCCTCTGGCCAGGACAGGGGCTCAACTTGCTTGTGTTGGGTAGTTCACCCTGCCAGCTTGCCTGCGGGTCCAGTTCTGGAGCTGAGAAGTAGAGGCAGGGTCAGTTATCGACCTGCAGCACTGGCTGTGACTCTGGCTGAGGGGAGCAAGAATATAGGACCCTCACTAGGAACTTATTATGGTGTGCAATTCATGATACCCCTGCTTGCCCCACCTGGAACGTGCACTTCCATTGTGGCACAGGTCCCAGCAGAGCCGCCCCATGCCTTCGCATGACCAGTTCTCCTTCTCTCTGCTGAGGCAGCCTGCAAGCAGGCAGGACCCTGAGCAAGTCACCGGCCTCAGGGGGCCACAAACACTCCATGTCCTTCTGGCATAGGCTTTTCAGCCTAATTTCTGTGCCCGTTTTGGCAGGGTGTGCTTCTGAGCTCCCTAGGGGCTCTCACCCAGGCAGGTTCTGGCCCGTCAGGGAGAAGCTCCTGCCCTCCCTCTCCCTGTCCTCCTGGCTCAGCTTTGCAGGCTGCAGGACTGCCTCCCCTCCCCAAGGTGGGGTTTGGCCAGGGAGACCCATTAGTCCTTGTGGATGGCTCCTCTTGCCCTTCCTTAGGCAGGAACAGAGCACCAGAGCTGCTCAGGGTGTCCTCTGGGCTGGCACAGCCTCTTGCCCCATCTCCTGCGTCGAGGAGCTTTTGTAGCTGCCCTGCCTTGTGCTCTGCTTCCTCGGCACCAGTTATGCAGGTGGCTTTGGAAGCAAAAAAAAAATTACAGTGGGAAGAAATCATTGTATGGCTCTGGTGGGAAAAGATATTATCCTGTGTTGCTAGCGAGACCGGCTGTCGGCAGGTAGGGCCCGGAGGAGAGCTGCGTTGCAGGATGATCGCTGATAAGATGCCGGGTCCTGCTCCGATGGCCTCGGGAGAGGGAAGTGCTGCGTTGTGAAGCTATGGAAACGGCCAGGCTGGGTGCGGAGCTGTAATTGGGCCACTCGCATCGCTGCGGTGCAGGCAGGTATGCCTGGCTCTTTTGTGTGCACACACACTGGGAAGAGCGGGGCTGCGGGAACAGCGATGCAAAAGTTGCTCTGTCAGAAGCAGTGGCTCTGCTGGCAGTTGCCCCTGGTCATCCCCCTCTCCCCAGCTCCCCGCTCTGCCTTTGAGTCACCTCGGCGGCATGACGGCTGCATCTGCCCCGCATGAAGGTCACGCTTAAAAGCATTGGACATGGCTGGGTGTGGAGGTGGGAGAGGCGCTGCAGAAGTCGCATCGCGTTTGAAGGAGTTGCAGCCAGGGCAAACCTCCCCAACATGCCCTTCGAGGAAGGGGGCTCCAACAGCCTTTCATTATTTGCCAAGAAACGTAAGCCCAGAGGTCCATGAAATTGTCAGGATGTGTGAAATCAGGCACCACTGGGCAGCTCTCCTGCACGACCATTTTAAATATTTAACATGTTGATTATACAACATTGGTATTGAAATGCTGGTGTGGGTCCAGACCTGGGGCTTGGGGTGGGAGGATGTGAGATTTGGCTGCCCTGCCCTGGGCTCCTGGCTGCCACTGCGGTGCTGGCGGGAGCAGAGGGCAGCATGGGGGCAGCGGGGAGGCAGTGCGGGAGGCACTCAGGTGATGAGTCGCTCCTGCTCCAGAACCTCCGAGTGACAAATGCGCTCAGGAGCAGGAATTCATTCCTGTAAATATGTTTGCATTATTTATTTTAAGCATTTTTATAAATCATAATAGGAGAGACATCTGCTGTTAAAACTGCAAACTGCATTCATGCCTAGGGCAAAGCAGGAAGAG
The DNA here is from genome assembly GCF_035582795.1 of Mycteria americana. Lineage (NCBI taxonomy): Eukaryota > Metazoa > Chordata > Aves > Ciconiiformes > Ciconiidae > Mycteria > Mycteria americana. The sequence goes on from NC_134372.1 coordinate 22,392,003, forward strand.
GCTTTTCCCAGGGAAAGCTTAGCAAACTTTGCAGAACACCGCAGGTTTGGGAGAAGCATGAGGGTAAATGTGCGGGGGCATTTTCCTGGTGTGAGTTAAACACCCAGCCTGCCCGCTCCTTCCTGGGGTCTTTATTTAAACGCCTACACTCCCCCCTGCCTCCTCCAGCCCTCTCGCTTTTGACACCTCTTTATGTGAAGCTTTATCATGAGGATGGCATCTTGCTCTCGATTTGCCGATGACCAGAGAAGCCGGGACTAAAACACCCTGCTCCTCTGCTGAGATATGCCAGTGCTTGTGGATATCGGTGGGTGTCATTTCCCTCAGATGTGGCAGACGGATATGGAGCAGGGACTGGCACCTCTCTGTAGGCAGGGCTCTCAATTGATGGCACAGCACAAAAAACCCCTCTCCCCGGGTCCAGTGTCATTTACAGGTCCTGTGAACCAAGAGCTTCTGGAGATGACTGCGGCTCATTCTGGGAGAGGGGAGAAAGCTCTGGGTGACTCTGACTCACCGCTTCGCAAGATTAATTGCCGGGCATTGCAAGAGGTTTATCACTGCCACCTGCGGCTCGCTGCATCTCGCCTCCCGCCACGGCTGCTGGCTCGTTCTGCCTGCCTTCCTCTGGGGAGCTGGGGTGAGGAAGAGCCCGTAGGCACCCTTGTCCACCTAGTGTGTATTGGGTGCTGTGGTGGAGCCGGCATGTCGCTGCGAGGGGGAGGTGATGGTGAATTATCTCCCCTCTGCACAGCCTGGAGGCAGCCCCATCCATCAACTCAGGCACCTCAGGGTGCGGGGGGGTCCTGGATCTGTTGCTTGCATGGGTCACGTCGTCCTCTGCCTCAGTTCTCTGTCCCCTGAAGGCAAACAGTGTTTGAGTTGGGCTCTCACTGCCACACTTGGCTCCTTTTTTAGAGCCATGCTACCTTGCAGTGAGGCCCACCATAGGAAGCGGGTGGCAAATCCACTTTCCAGGGCTCATCCAGACATCCTCCATCCTGATGTCCTCAGCCATCCGGTCCCCCAGCACTGACAAGCTCAGCAACTGTGATTAACAAAATCTTTTGCATAATCAATAATTAACATCTGGGGTTTCCAAGCAGCTAATTAATCTCTTGGTGAATCATGAAAAAAATATTTAGAATAAATGTAGGTGTTTTCAAGCCAGGTGAGCAGAGGTTCATGCTCAACCCAGGCTCTTCTATCAACCTGCGTCCTTTCTAACCATCCCTGGAGAGCTTCTTGCTCCAAGTGATACTATTCCTTGCCAGGGAGTGGACAATATTGATCATAAATATTTGCCTAATGAGATCGTATCTGCTTTCCAGCATATGCAATGAGTGACCTCAAAAGGCCTGGTGTCCTTTGGGTAAGCTTGCAAATTGTCTAGCTGAGTCTTGCAGCTCTGGAGGTGAGCTGAACTGGAATTGTGTGGTGCGGTCAGGTCAGCCCCAGCCATGCTGTTTTGGGTCAGAACGGGAATACTGGAGGCAGGGAACAGATCTTCACTGGGACACATCAGAGCATCCACTCCTAGTGCTCCCACCCAAAAGCTGGGAAATGCAGCACATAAACCATTCAGACTCCAGGTTTAGGCAAAGATTTGAGAGGATTTCTCTGGGTCACTGGTTTCAGATTCAGGGAGTCTCACAGGCTTCATCCAGTGAAACATCCCATCCCCAATAAACTCCTACTTGGGAAACCTCCACCAGGTTCACTACAAGCTTCAGCAGCAGTTGAGCTCACACCAGCCCTGGGCTTTGATCCAATTTCAGGTAACTGGGGGGTGTTGCAAACTCCTTGAAGCACCTGTTTCTCCCTGTGACTTTCAGGGAGCCTATGTGGCTCTCCCCTGTTATAGACCTGTGAGGTCTGGTAGATAAATCCCATGTCAGATATGCAGCCATGGCTCCTCGCCAGTGACCAGGGACAGGGCTTTGTAGGTCTCTGACCAGGTCTCCGACAAACATATATCTTCTCTCCCTCCATGCTGGGAGTTGCTCAAATTCAGGCTTGCTGCAGTCCATTTATGTGCTAGCAGGCTATGAATTTGCTCTCCCAAGTGCTGGCTCCTCAGCTCATCCCAGAATAGCCAAGTCACTGACTCGTGGCTCATTTTGAATGATTGCCAAGCAGCTGCAGCTGTCCTTGACTTTAATCTCTGCTCCAGTGTGGCTTTGCCCAGCTCCACAAGTTCACACTAGGAGACTCCACTCCCCCTTCCCAGAATAGAAGACATCCAGGGCCCAGCGTCAGCAAGTTTAGCAGCTGTGGGAAGTGTTATCCTTCGAGCAATCAGTAATTAGTCTGGTTGAAAGGCCAGAGTCCTTGTGGCTAATGAGTAGCTCGAATGAGACCTACAATCCTCTGACCCTCTTTAAGTCTTACTGGTGACTTCCAAAGACTTCCTGGCTTGCTCTCACCTTTATGCCAGCTCACAAATGCCCTTCTGTCATGGAAGTTGATCGTCTCCAGCAGATCCAAAGCTCATGGTCAGCTCTTGCCCTGTCAGCTCTGGTTATCGCCTGTTTCTCCTCACACCGCCTGTTCTCCACACTGCTCTCAACCACCTGTTTCCATCACACCTTCTGTGTCCCTGCTCATTTATAGTCTCCTACCTACCTGTCCATAGCCATCATGTCTAGTACTGCTATCTCTGTGAACCAGGGTTGGCTTTGGTCAATGCTTGTTGAGGAGACATTGTAGGGACACTGTTGTAGGCAGAGGGACTGATGGCTGATGATGGTGATACATGGATCTGCTTCTGATCGATGCAGCTAACTTCTGGTGTCTCCAACCCCACTTAATTCTGTCTTCAACCTGGAAAAAAATGTAGCACACCTTCTGAAGAGGCTTAACTATGTGATGACTGACTTTTAGGTTTGGCTTATGCTGAGGGACTGTGAAATCAGAACATGGGAGAGAAAATTCAGCCAGGGGAAGAGGTTGATTGGGTAGCACTTGCATTTCTGTGCAGATGCTTAGTGCATTTAGCCACTGGTTCCTGCCGGAACAGCATGGAAAATGAAGGCACAGCGGGTTTAAGGGATTTACCTGAGACCTATCAAACCACCTTTTTCATTGTTTTACCTACTAAATATCTCTGCTTCCCTAGAGAAAGTTGAGCTGTTACAGAAAGTGGCTTTTTTTCCTTCAGAGATGCTACAGGCTAGGAGTATTCATAGCCCTGTGTTATCATGTGTCAGCAGAGGGATGGGAACATCTTGGACTGAGCTAATTCAGTTGATTTATCATTCCCGATTCTTAGACCACTCCAGAGTGTGATGGGATGTGATCTGCTCATCTGCCTTCATGTTTAGTGGGATTGGGGTGAAGAGGGTTACAAGAGCTCAAGGCAACTGGGGAGGACTATTGCCTTCTCTCAGCTGGAAAGGATGGCAAGAACAACAGCAGTAGTGGGAGATTTATCCTTGAGAAGGGAAGGACTCAGGGGTACCTAATAGCAGCCTTCCAGTACCTATGAGGAGGTTATGGAGAAGACAGAGGCAGACCTTTCAAAGCAGTGTATGGCGAGAGGAAGAGAGAGAGTGGGTATATGTTGAATTAAGAGAAGTTCAGACTGGTGATAAAGACACATTTTTTTCTCTGTGAAGGCAGTCAAGCATCAGCAGGTTGCCCAGAGCTGTACAGTCTCCATCCTCTGAGGTTTTCAAGCCCTCACTGGACAATGTGATCTTACAGCTGACCTTGCTTTGAGCAGAAGGTTGGACTAGAGACCTCCTTAGGTCCCCTCCAACCTGAGGTATTCTGCGACACTATGTTGAGGTCAACATGGACGAGCTCATAGGAAAGGGAACACTCCAGGACTGCTCCACCTCCTCACATGATTAACTCCAACAAGCAGCTATTTGAGTTCCTGAAGGCTGGAAGTAGGTGGCTGAGCCATGTCTAAGGCCACGGATCACCACACACTGGCTTCTTCTGTTCTTGTGCTTTTTGGAGTTGCTTTTTAGTCTAGATCATTTCACCAAGTTCACAGCACGGCCGTATGAAGCAGTTGGTGCAATCACGGACACAGTAAACACACAGAAGCATGAGGAAGAGGTCAGGTAGAGGGTAGACTTGACCAACTGCTGCTGCAGAAGCTGGTGCACCAGGACACTATGGTCTGAAGAGCAATGGGTCATAAAATGATTGTGTGTTGCTTTGGGATTCCTTGCTGGCGCTGGGTCACTGAAGTCTGGTCTAGGGTAGCAGGGGTTAAACTAAGTCACAGTGCTTACAGATAAAGCCAGGCCTGGAGATAAAGTGCTCATAACTCCTCTGGGAAATAAGATATTCATAGGGTCTCTTCTACCTTCCCACAAATGTCTGAGAGTGGCTCTCTTCTGAGCTAGGACATTGGATTCGATAGAGCCCATACCCCATCCATGGCATCTCCTGGGCAGGTGTCCCATCCCAGGATCTTCCCAGGTATCAGAGTGAAGCAGAAGGAGACTCACAGCTGACTGGCTGTGCCTGAGTCAGACGGACCCAATGGGATGCACAGAGATGCAATCATGCCATCCCCTGTTGTGCTGCAGGCCAGTCTGGAGCACTCAGGGCCTCCAGGGGAAGAGAGGGATGTTGCAGTGGTTGAGTCAGTGCCTCTGAGCTCAGACTCTCATAAAAAACCTGCAGACCACAGTGGCTGGAAAGGCTGGGGATGTGATGTGCAATACAGCAGTGGTTTCTCCGTCTCTGTTTTCTGTGACCTCTTTGCGAGGCAGCTTTTGGCACTGAGGTTCACATCCTCTCTGGATCTGCTGCCTACGTCAAAACAAAATTTGCTTTACAAAAACTCCCCAGCTCCACATGCACTTCACTGCTGAGGAGCCAGAGAGGTCTAAAATCCCGGTGTGCTGGTCATTTGCAGGGCAGATACCTGTCAGTGAGGCAAACCTCAGCTTGGGGATGCTCAGGATTCCTCCAGCTCACACAGCTCCCCTCTTCCAGCTCAGCTCCCCTTCAGGATGTGTGCTGCTTTGGCTGGGGAATGCTAGTTCTTTAGCAACTCGACGTCCAGAAAAACCTGCAGTCATGCAACTATATATAGCCCAAGAGAGGCTGTGAATATGGTGACGCAATCTGGAAGTGGTTCCTGGCTGTTCTCCAGCTGGGAGCAAGGCACATGGCTTTTGCTTTCTAGGGGCAGTGGTGTGCAGGGGAGGTGGGGACCAGGGAGTTGGCAGCATGAGGGGCCCAAGAGGGGACTTCATCCTCATGTGGCTCCGAGTGCAGGCTGGTGGGGTGAGCCAGCAGATGTGATGCCACTCGTGGTGTTTGGGGCTTGGAAGGGGTTTCAGTGGTATAGCGACCTGGTCCAGGACTTCATTCAGCTGAAGCTTCCTGGTAGATGGGACTTCGAGAAGTCCTGATATGGAGACTCATGACATTTCATAGTATGTGGCTGGGGACCCCCTTTAGCCCCAAAACAGGGGTGAAGACTCTCAGTGCTGGGACTCCTGGGAGGCTCTGATCTTACCCCCTGGTTTCCTCTGGTCTGAGGACCATAGGGTCTCCTGGGCTGTGAGACCTCATCTGAAGGGATGTAGAAGCCATCACCACCAATCATGGCTCCAGCAGGGCCAAACCAGCAGGACCAGAGTCCAGCAACAAGCCAGCTAGCCCCAGTCCCCCCTGCTCCCCCATCCTACACATCGCTCTGAGGGCAGCTAACAAAGTGGTGGAGACCTTGGGCTGGACACCACGCTCAGTGGGTGTCTCCCTCCTGCACAGGGAGGCAAAGCTGGCTGTGACCAGGTGGTGGGATGGAGTCGGGGGTTCTGACACCTTGCTGGGTGCCACGCTTATGCTGAAATGCAGGGGTGTTCAGGCTCGGCTACCTCTGCCTTGCTGCAGAGCTGGCAGCTGCTGGGAACATTCCCAGGCAGGAGCCACAGCACTGCACACCCTTCCTCTTATCCCCATGGCAATAAGAGCTTTCCAAAGAGGAGACGGGGCACAGGAAGGGCTGTCTCCAATCTGGCCCCCCAACTGGCCCTCGCCACCTCCCTGCTCTGGGGGCTGGACCCCACGCTGGAGAGGATCTCTGTGCCGGCAGCTCTGGCATCGCCTTCCTTCCTTGCTCAGCCAGCTGCCTCTGCCATGAGTCCTCTGCTGCCCCCAGAGCCTGGGGACCCCCCAGGGCTAGGCACGGCATACAGGTGGGATGGGGTGGTCTGCTGGCCGGTGAGAGCTACAGGGCTTCAGCCAGGACATGCTTTGGCCCTGCTCATGATCCAGAGCCACACCTGGTGCCTGGCTGCTGAGTGGGAACATCTGGGGCCCTTTCCAGGCCAAATCGTAGGTTGGCTTGACAGGATTCGGCCTGCCAAATCTCTGTCTGCTACTTAAAGCCTTTGGGGATATAGCTGAGGGTATTCACCCCCTGCATCAGCCCAGGTTGCTCACCCTGGTCAGGCCCTTGGTGTGCACCCCAAAGGGGGAAATCTGGCCTTGACCCCTGCTGCAACCCATCAGCATGGAGGGGCTCCTGCAGAGACCAAGCTTGTTGCGCCTGCCTGTGCCAAGGGAAAGGCAGGAGATTGTCAGAGCAGCCCCCCGCCTCTGGGGTGTGCTGGGAACTACCATCAGCACCCCTCCATGTCTGGACGTGCAGACCTTGTCTACAGGTTGCTTTTCAAGGGACAGATCCCCTTTGCCATGATAACAACTTGATTGTTAACACTGGAACCTACTGATGGGAATCAGAATCAGGTTCTGGTCTGCTTTACTATTGCTCTGAATGATTCTCATGCCCAAAGATCCTGAACAAGGCTGGGAAGGGCAGCAATAGACCTGGCATGCTGTCCTGGGTGGTTCATCATGTGGACAGCTGTGGTACGCAACGAGTGCCCTGGAAAGCAAGGCACGGGACTGGGTTTAAGGCACCTCATAGTGCTTGCCACATCCTGTTCACTGACTGCAGGAGCAGTCCCAGTCCTCCTTACTGATGTTTGGATGTTTATGGTCAATGTTATGGGAAAAAGCATGGGATAGGTGGGTGACTAGCACCCGGCTAGAGCAACAGGACTACGCACCCTGTCCTGCACTCTGTCCCCACGCATCTTGCCCTCTCTGCTCCAGCAGTGGCAACTCTGGATTCAGGCTTACCTCTTCCCTGCCCATACTGAGATGCAGAGCAGTCTCCTGTACATTGAAATATTAATCTGTAGGTTTTACAGTGCTGAAGGAGCAGAGAGTGCCACAGCATGAGCACTTGGAAGCAGACAGTGCTGCTGCATGGAAATCTATGCCCAAATGCTCCATATCATATCGTACAGCATATGTCTAGAGACAGGCCAACAAATTTAGACCTGAAAATGTGTATAATTGCCAGGCAGGACTTTGAGGCTGGAAGAGCTTCAAAGAAAACAGAACTCGTATGCCTTGACAGCAGTGTGATGGTACTCTTTGCATTAAGTTTAGTGGGACAAACTCTACCTTTGCATGTTACTTTGTCCTAGCATGCCTGAAGGTCAAATCTGGCTCACTCAGGAGTCTGCTTCAGCTGAGGAACTTGCACAACTTAAATATTTGTTGGTTTGGCTCAAAAATAGAGCTTGCTGGGTTTAGCACAATACACAATATTCCTATATAGCTCTTTTTCTATCTTCCTACTATCTCTGCAGCTTAGTTTTTTCAGTGCATTGCCTAGAAACTGCACTGCAAAAGTGGAAAATGCTGTCACTGGCAGAGATGTCATTTGGTCAATGACATGTGGCTGGGAGCAGCATGCAGGACTGGTTGTGGAGACTGGTTCTCCTGGAGAGCCAGCCACTCTGCCTCTCCTGGTCCCCAGCATGGGTCCTCATGCTTCCTCTGCTTCAAGGCATCCTTTTCCCTGTGGTGTGAACCACCTCGAGGGCAACCAAGCCTGCAGGAGAAGCAGGGCATCTGCAGGTCTGTCCCCAGCTGTGCTGCCCTGCTGTGGCAAGCAGCTTGGGGGTGGTGTTAGGTGGCCTGAATGGCTTGCACTGGCTGCAGGGTGGCCTCAGAAGTGACCTGGATTGCGGTGTGACCTACCCCAGGGGGTATCGGGCTGTGTGCTGTCCCTCCCAGTAACAAGGTGCTGTCAGAGAGCTCCTGCTAGCTCCTGGGGTTGCACCACTAGCAGATCAATGCCTGGGCATGTCCCAGGTCTGGGAGTCATGTGAGTCTGTGGAAAGGTTGGTCTTGTCAGCCCTTGCAGTGGGAGCGGGGAACTTCATCCCAGCTTCCCTCCGCACCTCCCATCACCATTGCTCTGCGGGATCTCCTCCCACGTCCTCTGCACACCCCAAGCCCTCCCTGGCAGTATCACCAGCTGCAACCCTGAAGCCTCCTCCCTGCAGCATCACCTCCCCAGTTTCCTGGTCCTCACTGCCAGTGCAGTGGTGAGCGTTTGGGTTCTCCCTAGCCCTTATTTTCTTTCAGAAACCAGGTGAAACCCAGTAGTTTTTAGGATCTGTGTTGGCAGAGAAGAGTGAGCAGATGGTGCCCTAAAATCCTTGCGCCCCGAAGAGTGAGCTTGTGATCATTTTTTAAGCTCTCGAGATTTTTTTTTTCCAGATCCTGCTGAGTCTGGGGAGGACTGTAATTGCAGCTTGGACTGGCTGGAGAAGGCAATACTTGGATGGGCTCCCTGCTTTTCGGGCTGTAATTGGGCCCTGGTGATACAAAGCACAAAGCTCTTTCCTTCCTGTTTGCTGTGCTCCCTCCGTGAAACTTCCCCTGCCTGTGCTGTGCATGCTGGAAAATATGTAAATACCAGGGCACAGGAGAATTAATCCCTCATGCCTGCACCACATCTGAAATGCCCATTAAAAATATATGTTCCAAAAAGAGCACCTCTGCACTGAAGCACAAACTCTCCTGGCAGTGGGGGGCTGTTGGAAGGGAGTGAGAGGGAGTGGATCAAAGGGTTTTGCCACACATGTCGTTGGGAGAAGGGACGACGTGGCCATCCCAGCTAAATTAGCAGCAGGAACAGGGATTTTGGAGGCTACGCAAAATCAATAGGACTATCTGGAAATGCCTGCCACTCACACAGGAGATCGTAATTCAGCAGCGGGGCCTGCAGTGCTGTGCTGCAGCTTGGACAGCCATGCTAAGCCCGGAGAGGGATGCAGCCTCCAGGGCTGTACCGAGCCAGAGAAGGGGGATGAGAGGACGCAGCAGGTGGGGGAAAGGGGCTGCTGGGGCACAGGCTCATGAAGCAATAAGCAGGTCTACCGAGGAGCCTTGAGGACATTCGTCTCCCCCAGCCTGGCTATGTCAGCCCAGCACTGGTAGGATAGGGGTCCGGTGGCATCACCTCCCTGCCCCCTGTCCGTGAGGTCCTGTCCCAGCTCAGGATATGGCATGACAGTTTGGTGGGGAGAGCACGGAGCCCAGTGTCACATGCATCCTCCTGGCCCCTTCCCTGCCTCATGGCCTTGGGCAACTGGGGGGCTAATTACACATAAATTTGCTGCAAAATCTCCCCTTCAGCTTGGCAGGGGACAATAAATTGTCCCAAAGATCCCAAGTGATGTAGGAGAACAACCTGTGTTTTCTGGGAAACCTGACAGCAGGCTTGGAGGGTCTGGGACATGAGGGCTGGTGATGCCTCCAGTCCTGGTCTCCTTCAGAAACACCCTTGGGGAAGCGCCTGGGGCTTGGGGGAGCTGCTGGGCAGTGGCTCCCCTTTCCAGGCTGGGCACTGGGATCTCTCACAGCTCCAGCCAGTGAGAAAGGGCAACCCACAGAGATATTTTCTTCTTCTTCAAAGGAATTCAGTGTTTGGCTGGAGCTTTCAAAGGAGATTTAAAAAGAGAAGATAAAAAAGAAAGTTAAAAGCTGCCCAGTGAGGGGTGGAAATGGGAATGTAGGGAGAGATCAGGGGCAGCGCCGGCAGCAAAGCAATGGCAGAACACCAACCAGCACTGGCGAGTGGTGGGGAGAGGATGAGGAGAGTCTTCAACATGCGGCTGTCCAGCCAGGGCATCTATTCCCATCCTCCAGCATCTGCGTCTGTCATGGCCATCTGCAAGCTGAGTCTCTGCATCTCCAGAGCCCCTGAGAGCCCCAACATGGCAAGAGGAGAGGGGCTGGAGGCCAGCTGCGGTGGGCAACCACAATGGGAACCGGGGAGCCATGCCCAGGCAAGTGGGACCAGCAGCACGGGAAGGGTGGGATGCAACGGGGATGCAGAGTGAGACACCGGGAGGGAAAATGTTAATCAACTGCAGTGCCTCCCTGAAAGGAGCCAAATGTAAATGAGATAATTAAGCTATTATTTAAAGCCGGGAGACAGTGGGGACAGGCCTGGGGTGGCCGGACTGCATTTTAATCAGCTGCCTGGCTGGGGCTGGTGAGCTGGTGCTTGCATCCCTGCCTCTGCATCCCTGCCTCTGCTGCCAGGCTCCCCGGGTACCGTGCAGCTGCTCCACAAGCCGTGGGGCTGTGGCCACACTGTGCCCCCTCTGCCTAGCTGCTGCCATCCTCCTTCCCCAGGTATCTGGCCAGGCTGGGGGTGAAGGGTCCGGGTGTGGGTGTACCTACACCTGTGTTACCACCCTTCTGTGGGATTTGGTTAGGCTGTAGGAGGCCCTCTGGTGCCTCAGTTTACTTGCTCTCGCTATTTCAGATGCTAAAATCTAATAATGAGAATAAGCAATAGTGGTGAGGATAAATCCACCCAAGAAAAAGTAGAACATAAAAGCTCCAGCGATGTTAGCTGGACTGACCTCCAAAGGCAATGACTGGGCTTTGGGAGCCTTTTTTTACCTTCTCATGTGGAGTTACAAGTTGACCAGAAGAAATGTAAGTAATTGCCCTGTGGCTCAGTTTCCCCACCTCTGGAAGCAGTGTTGAGCTTCGGAGAAGCTCTCAGCACAGTAGGGAGCTCCAAGGTCACTTGTGAACTGCGGTGAGCCAGCAAATGTGACAGGACAGGATTTTCTTCCTGCATTTCTTTGTTTTGGTCAGGAATGGAGAAGAAAACCATGTCCAAAGCTATCCACAACAAGGGGCATGAACTCCTTTCGTTCCCTGTCATCAGGACCATCCTTCCCTGTGGTGGAAGATCTGGTTCCTGGAAGCAGAGACCTCTGAACAGCAGGGAGAAAATGGATGGTTGTTCACTGCTGCTTCTCACATATGAACTGGGATCTAGGTGAAATGAAGTTAGTAGGGGCCAGGTTCAAAGGAAACCTGAGGAGATGTTTGTTCTGTGGAGCATCCTTAAGGGGAGCTCCTTGCTGCAGGGGAAGCGGGTGCTCCCACTTTGCATCGGAGGTATGAGAGTTGAAAGACAGAAGGAAAAAGCCCACGGAGAGCTCTTAAGCAGAAAAGCAGCACCTCTCTAGCTCAGAAAACCCTGCTCCATGAATGTCTGGAGATCAGGAGAGCAAGGAAGCATTACACATGCCAGCCACAGTTTGTAATCTCTTCCCCAGGCACCTGGCATTGGCCCCGATGGAAACGGAGGACCAGGTTAGAGGAACATCTACTGTGTGCCTATAATACAGCCCTTATCTTTAAGAGGCTTTCTTACTGTATGGTTAAAGAGTAAATTAAAAGCCTGATCCAGAGTGGCTTTCACATGCCTTACTCTTATTTAGGTACCTAATTCCTGCAATTTCCATTCCTTTGCAGAGCTGGGCCCTTAAATCCTGAAGACACTTCAGAAAATGTTATCCAGCATCTCCTCTCAGCAAAAGATTACCCCAGTGCCCTTCCACTGCCAGTCCACGGACCCCCGAGCATCCAGCCAGTGACAGTGGCTGACCCCTGGCCATGCACGGACTGGTCCTGCTCTGTGTCCCTTCCAGGGGGCTGCCAGTGTCAGCGGGCTGGCTGCCGAGGTGGCTGGTACTTCCAAAGCACGCTTCTGGGGAGCACCACGCTAACCCACCCAAGCATGAATCCAGCCTCTCCCTGCTTTATTTGCCCAAAGCAGCAGTTTTTTCCTTCTCTCCACCCACCCAGCCAGGCTGCAGCTGCCTCCCCTCTCCCAGGCCTGGGGAGGGACTTCAGGTGCAACTGAGCTATAAATAATTTGCACCAACAACACCGCAGTTGTGTTGCATTTTTATTTGTACACTCAGCGTGTGCATGGGCAAGTATTGCTTTTACACTTTCCAGATTAGGAAATGGGTTTGTGTCATTGCCCTCTCCCTTTTTCCCCTCCTCAGCTCTTGGGGCGAGGTGGGTGCCATCATCCACACTGGTGAGGTCGTTTTGGCTATGGTCACGGACTGTATCCAGGGCTCAGATCTCAGTGGCCTGGGGCAAGATCACACAGGTTTAGCTTGGCAGCTATGCTGCATGCTTTATAGCTCGGAAACCATTCAAGGAATGAAGAAAGCAAATCCCATGTGATTTACATAGCCAATCCCATAGTGATGAGGAGGTGATGCTAAGTTTGGAGTCATACATGGCGCAGGGTTGCAATGCCTCGGTCCCAACTGGCCATCAGGTGATTTAAAACAGGGAATATAGGAGGTAAAATGGGTGGCTCTTGGTGGTTTATTTGCCATAGGAAGCAATTTGCATTTCTTTTTTTTCTGCCTGATATTCACAGGCAAGTCAAAATTAGCCAAACAACCTTTCTTTGAGCTCTGAGTTTTACCACAGTGTGACTCAGTTTCCCTAACTGTGATCTAGGGATAACAACCCTTTCTTCCCAGACAGCAGTGTGGGAAGGCTTGTGCACCTCTTCCTTGAGGCAAAGCTCTGTCCAGAGCATCCAGATGGGAAGAAATTCTGCACCTGCATGTCTTCAATCCCAATTCCAGGACCGAGTGTTTTCCAACCTGTTGGTAAGAGTGTTATAGGACCATACAGTTGCATGTGCTGGAGATAAGAGGAGATGCTGACTGGGCAGCTGCTGTGGAGAGCACAAACCCAGCCTGGTGCCTTCATCCCCTGGGGCCAGCAAGGCCCCAAGCAGTGCACTCCAGGGTACAATCCATTTTGGTCTGAAGGAGATGCTGCAAGAGCTTAGAGGAAGCCTCGCAGTGCCTTGGTCTCTCTGCCTGTGAAGGAGCTATCCAGGGTGGGCAACCTTCATTTCTAGAGGTCTACTTGCAGATATCTTGAGGTGGCAGAGGTCACTCCTAGCCTTGTTGTTTCTGTATTGAGCAGAGGAGGGAGGTCACCTGCCCTGAAGCTTGACACTATCCTGAAGAGCTTTTTCACACCATCCCCTTTGGGGTGGAAGTGTGGCTGTGAGGTGGTCAGGGCTGGGGCAGGGCTGTGGACCACGCTGAGTGGGACCTCGTGACATTGCAAGGCTGGACCTGTGCCTGGAGGGGGAAAGCTTGGTGCCACAGCCTGCAGCACTGGCACAGCTTAGCAGGCTTCCAACAATGCTACTGGCACAAGTGGTCCCTGGTCTGCTGATGCTAGGTGGTGGGTGGGGGGGTTGGGGGGGAGTCTTTTACAGCCTGCACAGTGATTCTAGGCAAATCCATCTCAGGATCAGATGAAACTAAATAAAAAAACGACTCAGTGCCCCAAGCACGTGTAAAGTTGTTTTCTCAAGGATTTGTCCAAATGCCGAAGTTCCCATTCTCCCAGCAGGAAGAGGAGAGAAAAAAATCCAGGCACAAAAACCTTAGGAGCAGGCGCTGGCTGGCGAGGGTGGGAAGGGGGCCAGGGCTGGGCGCCATGCGGTGGCAGTAATTTTCCACACGCGATGGATTAGGTGAGGTGCTCAGTCAGGATTGAATTCTATGGGTTGTTTTTTTTTTCCCCTCTTCCCCACCTCCAGAGACCAGTGTTGGATGGGAGCCCGGGAGAGGCAAGATAAAGGACTTCTCTATCAGACAGCTGTTGAAAGATCTCAAATAAAGAGGCAGGCATCACTCAGAAAGCGTTAGAGGCAGCAAATGTGAAGGGTAAATTGCAGGACAGGTACTGTTTGTCACCTTGAGAGGCCTTTGAAGATACCTCCTCTCCTGGCTGGGCAGCTCACCTGACCTCCAGCTGCATGGGGCTCTCTGGGGTTTGGTGAGCTGCTGCCCTGGTAGGATGGGCAAGCTGTGATTGCCCAAAGCATGGCAGCTGCCTTGCCAGCCAGAGGTGGGAGAGCATCGTTTTGCATCTGGTGGGAAGCAGGGATGGGGTAACCATCCACTGGGGTGGGGTAACCTTAGACCTTCTCTCCATCCATCCCGTAGCCCCCAGGGCTGGTGGTTGCCCTGGGGGTGTGTGCAGCCAGCTGAGCCAAGCTCATCGCCTGGGCATACTGCATCCAGCCCTGACCCCGTCCTTGCCACCCCTCATGTCTCAGCCAGGACATGTCCCAAAGCATGCCCGACTGCCCCCTCCCCAAGCCGTTCCTGCCCCTCCTGCCATGCATCAGCCCCCAAAGCCCCGGGAGGACACATGGGTTGGGCAGGGGGCACGCACTGTGGGCCTGGCCATCGCATTGTTGCCATGCTGCAGTGTGTCACAAATCTAATCAGATCTCATGCTCCAGGGAGCAATTCGCTTCCCCATGAGAAAGTGTGAGATGCTTGCGCTGGGCCTCACACGTGGCCCCCCCCTGTGGCATGGTGCCCAGTGGGGCATGGAGGGCAGGCCAGTGGGGCCGGCAGGGATTGCTGGGGCTGCTGGGCAAGGGTGGTGTGTTGGGCTCTGCCCCAAGACAGGAGGTGCTGGCTGGGCCATCCCAGTATGGCCACAGGGAGGTGGCTCCCAGAAGGACTTTTTGTCCCCTCCATCCCATCCATCCAGTCACTGCTTCATCCTCTCCTGTCCATCCCATCCCATCCCATCCCACCCATCTTATCCTTTCCCATCCCCTCTGTTTCATCCCATCCCATTCCAACCCAGCCCATTCCCTCCGATCCCCTGTTTTATCCCATCCCATTCCCTGTTTCATCCCATCCCATCCCATCCCATCCCATCCCGTTTTATCCCATCCCATCCTATCCCCTGTTTTATCCTGTCTCATCCCATCCCATCCCCTCTGTTTTATCCCTTCCCATGCCAAGCCATGCCATGCCATGCCATGCCATCCCCTCTGTTTTATACCATCCCATCCCACCCCACCCTACCCCATCCCATCTCATCCCATCCCATCCCATCCCCTCTGTTTTACCCTGTCTCATCCTGTTCTGTCCCACTGGTTGTCTCCCATGCCAGCCCAAGCCATCCCATTCCATTATCTCTGCCTGTCTCATCCCGCTCTGTCCTGTCCCATCCTATCCTCCCCCCAGCAACAGCTGTGTCACTGTCTGCGTCTTCTGGTGACCAATCTTGTGCAAGCCTCTGGTCCCGATCAGTCCCCAACAGCCACCCGTTTCTCTTCCATCCCAGCCCTGTTCCCGCTGGGTGCATGTCCTGCAGTGTGGGCCGTGCCACAGGTAGGAGGTGGGGCAGTGGAGCAGAGCCAGGACACTCTCCCTTGGCTGTCACAACATACACACACTTTCACGCCAGGACCAGAGGCTTCCAGGAGGACAGGCAGCAAATGAGCTCAGGGCAAGCCACTCCCAGGGCATCCCTCTGGCATGAATTTCCCCCCAACACTCTTTTTCTACAGCTCCTGTCCAATGTGTCTACCTCCTCCTTGCGCAATTTCACATGTATCCAGCACTGAGTCATGGACAAATGTCAAGCAGGGGTTGATTTACTCTGAATTAAGTGGTTAGGGTCGATTCTGTGGCATGCAGAAAGGACTGGTTACAGTGGGGTCCTAGCCCTGGGGAAGGCAGGGACCAGGCTTTCACCAGGTGTCGGGGTACAGCTGCCTTTGTGATTTTTGCAGTTACTGAGGGAAATGATATAGACCTGCCCTTGACAGCCATTTTATAGCATCTCTTGAGCTCAGTGAAGCTGGTGCTAAACCTCGGTCACTTTGATGATGACAAATAGGAGCTGGGAAGCCAAATTCAATGCAAAGTCACTGGCTACCTGTGAAGCTGCTGCTTTTTCAGGTTTTAGTTGTCTAACTGGTGCACAGCTGGTGACTCTACCACCCACACTGCTGGGGCCAGCCAGGGTGGCAGGGATGGTGCCATCTGAGCTCGTGCTCTGTGAATCCGGAGGAGCCTTGGGATGCTGGTGGGACTGGTCCTGCCCATGTCTGCTCTCACGTCTGCAGGAGAAGCTGGCCTGGAATGGTGTCTTGGACCTCAGCTGCATTGGCATCTTTGGCTGATGGCAGAGCTTGTGCTTTTGACTCATTGATCATGTCTTCCCGGGCAGGAAGGTACCCTGGGGTAGGCAGCTGGGGGGTCACAGGGTTGCAGTCCTGGTTATCCAGGGCCTCTCCAGGCATCACTGTGAGGTCCGTGAGTCTTCTGGAGATACGGACAAGCTGGGATGTCTTACTAGGGGGTGCTAGTAGCGCTGGGACTGTATGCGCCCTGTCCCCGCTGCGCTGGCACAGCTGCATCCCCAAATGGACACCCTCAGAGGGACAGCAGGTCCCCTGAGCCCCTGCTGGGCTGTGGCGTGGGGCTTGCATCCATCCCCATGTGCACACGCGGAGAGGGGTGTCATGAGCAGGCGGTGGGATGCGGGGCGGGGGGGTAGGGAGCCATCTGCTCCCTGCTCCCACTGTGCCTTGCTCTACTTGCTGTGGTCCCCAAGCTCCCTTCCCTTCCCCTCTGCTGCCTTTTATGCAGCTCACCCAAGGCTCCAGGGCCTGGGGATCTTTCCAGGCATCCCCAGCTGGGGTTTAGCAGCTCTAATTTTAGGCACTTCTCAGTTTTGCTTTCTCACCACTCAGCTGAGGAAAAGCACTTGTGCAGGGAGGTGAGCCTGGCCCTTCCCCACCACTGCTGGCTTTCTCTTTGTCTCTCCCCTGCATCCTCCTGCCTGGTGCCTGCTGCACCAAGATGCTGGTGGACATTAATAAGCCCCTTTTTAAAGCTGGTGCTCTTGCAGGGGTGCAGTGTGGGGATGTACCTGGAGCCAGGGCCCACCCAGACCTTCTGTTGCCTCACAATGATGCTCACTAGACCATGGCGTGACACTCCAAGCCCCCCTGAAAACACTCGGAGGGCTCAAGTCCAGACTGAGGGGCTGCAGGCTCAGAGGAAAGCCCAGCCAAGGACATCAGACTGGCCATGTTTTAACCACAGTGACCCAACCCCTTTCAAGCTGGCTGAGTCTCTGGGAAGAAGCTGGGGAACACCTTGCTGCAGGAAACCCAAAAGCTAAATGTGGATCAAAAAAAGTGATCAGACCAATCCATTCACAGAAAACCCAGCAAGAGCTAATTCAGCCCTTAGGTCCTCTCTTGCACCCTGTTAGAGCTGCTGCAAGATGTGATCCTGGACCAGGTCAGCCTTGGGGCTGAGCCAGTACAGACAGTGAGTTTTAATTCAAAAGTCCAAGCTAAGGAAAGCCCTGGGCGTGTGACAGGATATTTTGCCCAAAGTCCTTGCTATGCAATTTGGACACAAAAGTGGAGTGTAATCTCCCTCCTCACACCCTGAGGCAAAGTATCTTCTGGGGAAGAGAAGGAAAATTTTTTCCTCAAGGAGGAAAATATCAGGTGAGGAGGACAGAGGAAGTGGCGGCAGCTGGGACAGCAGGCTGCACTAGCTGGGCTGGATCCCGCCCGCAGGGCACTTCTGCTTGCATGCGAGAGGCACATTGGGTTTTGTCCAGTGTATCTGACAGTCTTTCATCTTCCAGCAGGGAATGGCTGGATCTGGAGCTGTCTAACTGGATTGCGAGCTGCCTGCTCCTGAAAGGGCTCTGCATCCCATTATCCATAAACCTGTTCATGGCACACAGCTAATTCAGGCAATTTGTGACACGTTTATGCTGTCAATATAATAACCAACCCATCGGCCTTAGCCAGGCTGGAGCACCGTGCCATGAACAGCAATCTGCAAATCAGGCTCTTAATGTGGGCCTTGCTGTCCCTGCAGCTGGGGTGCGCAGCCAGGGCTGTGGGACCGGCAGCAGGACCCATGCCATGCTCTGGTGGAGGGCATGCCAGCACAGGCTCTGGGATGCACGTGCACCCTCCCTGGCTTTGGAGCCTCTCTGCTGCCAGCAGGGAGGTGGGCTGGCAGGGTCCCCAAGGAAGCGCTGCCCTGCAGGTGATAGGAAGCTTAACTTCTCCCCCTGTGTTGGCACCCCTCTTGTCACAGATTTGCAGGACCCAAATCTAGTGTTATCAGAGGGGCACAGCGGCAGAGAGGGGCCCAGCTGGCTGCTCTTGCCCTTTCCATTCCCCATTGCTCACGTGGAGAGGTGGGTAGACATGGCTCTGGCTCTGCTTTGCTGCCAGATTATTTCCGGGCATCGCCACAGATGGACGCTGCAGGCAGCGCGCAGGCTGCAGAGCAGGGCTGTGCTGGGAGCCGTGCTGGGGGGCGCAGCAGGGTCACGGCCGTGCTGGCAGCTGGGGGACGGGACCCTTCCCGCTGTGCTCGCAGTGCCTGCCTGCCTGCCTGCCTTCCTGGCAGCCTCTCCCCATCGCTGGCCCCGCTGCTGCCCGGTGGCCGCGGCGTGGGTAGGCTGCCCGCTGACACCATCATCCTCCCCCTCCTCCCCACCAGCTGTGAGCGCAGTGTGTCATCCGGTGCTCGGCTAATTTGGGGCAACGATTTTGCGCCTGCGATGGATCATGCCATGCGCTGCACCAGGGCCCCCATGCTCCCTGGCCCAGATGCCCCCCTCCCGCCTGGAAAGCTTCCCTCTGCCTCCTGTAACCAAGGAGAGAAATTAGCAGTGGGGGAGAGCGGTGCTTTCTGACGCAGGGCTCACACTGCTAATCACCCAGCACCAGGAGCTGCTCCAGGCCCCCCTCATCTCCGCCGTTACAGCCGCCCTGACCCTGTGCGTAGAGAGGGTCAGGGACCCGGGGCTGATTTGGGTCTGAGTGCGGCTGTCATGCTCCCTCTGCAGACATGGTGCAGCTGCCGTTTGCTGGGCGCTGTGGGGGGGTTGCTTCATGGTGGCCACATTCACCCCAGGGGTGAAGCTGCTCTTCAGACACCCCCGTGCAGGTGGGCTCCTTGGGGTGATGGCTGCAAAGCACAGCAAAGGGATTTGTCCCCGGGGGAGAGGCATGAAGGGCCGTGCTTGCTCCAGTGTCTCTTCTCTGGGTCCTGCACAGGGGCTGAGGAGCATCTGCAGAGATGAACCACGTGCCCAGCAGGATGGAGAGGGATCATTGTGCTCAGCTGAGCTGCATGCACAGCGGGGGTGAGGTGGGTGCCCACCAAGAGCTGGCTGCGTGGCAGATCTGTGGGATGCCCAGGATGGGGTCACATGGCCTTTTGAGAAGATGCCTGTGTGGGAGTTTGCCTCGGGGAGAGTTGTTCAAGCAGAGCTTTTCCTCCTTGCAGCCTCCACACTCTGCACTCCTGACATGGCTCGTGAGCTGTTGGTGCTGGCAGAGCCATCACAAGGGTAGCGGCGGCGGGAGCATCATCCCCAGGTGCCTGTGGGTGCAGCTGGCCAGCAGCCAGGCTGCGTGTCCCTGGGCTTTCCGTGCAAGGCTGTGCCAAGCACTGGGGCTCATGCACACACTCACACAGTGCTGCATCTGAATCTCACCAGGTCGCCTTGAAGCTGGAGTTGATATTCATAAACCTTCCCAGACTCAGCCTCAGAGGGATTTGGTGTTTTCCTGCATGGATGGACATAGGAAAGCCAGCTCGCGTGGACGGCAGTGCTTTGTAGGGTTACATATCTTCATTCTCACCTCCAGGTGAGAGCAGGATTGCAGGGGAGAGAAGGGGAGGAGGTGGCTCGGAGACATTCATAGCCCTGGTGGGACCTCAATAAACATCCCTAAAGTGCACACAGTCCCTGAGGATGTGCATGGGGGTGTTGCACAGCCCCCTGCTCCAACACAACGGGGATGCAGCACATTCTCCGCTGCGTAAAATGGAACAGGATGTGGAGGGAAGAATGGCTTTGAACAGTCAATTTCCATCGCTGAAAGCTGACAAGTTTAAAACAGCTAATGTGCCCCGCAAGATGAGGCCTTCAGAGATTTACAGCTCTCCTCGGCTGACTGCTCCCATACGGTGTGCATGTCAGCCAGGGAGTCTTTTAAAGAACCAAGATAAAGCTGCAGCGAGGCCGCATTGCCCACCAAATGGATGGCAGAGAGAGAAGAAAGGAAGAAGAGAGGTTGCTGTGTGTGTCTTTTTCCCATCAGGCAGGCTGCTGAGCTCATGTCCCCTCCTGCAGCCACCATCACAGAGTTACTCCAGCTCAAGGTCGAAGCAGCCCTTGTGGAGCAAAGTTTTCCTAAGCTGCCACAGGAGGAGGTTTGCAAAATGCTGCAGGAGCCATCAGGTGCCTGCTAGGGTGGGCTGGGGCAGATGTCGGCGGGACGTGTGGGTGGCACCAGCTGGCAGGGTTCATCATATGGTGAGGAAGCCCTGGGGATGGGCAAGAACCAGCCTGAGCCCTCCAGTGCAGGCTGGTAGGCTGGCACTGGAGTGGGTGGGATGATGGGGAGCAGGCTCCTGAGTGGGGTGGAGTGAGAGCGTCGGGTCTCAGCAGGACCCCAGCCGGGGTCAGCATCCCCAGGAGGGCTCACACAAAATTTAAGAGCTAATGCTGAGCTCCTCAGTGCTGCTGCCTACCTGCTTTCTGTGCCATGTCAAGGCCAGGCTGGGGTGTCATGGGTGTTCCCCAGGGCAGCTGGATTCTCAATTCAACCTCTCTGTTCCGCTGAGTCCTCTGCTGCAGCCAGGAGCATCATGTGCTTGAGCAAACCCGTGACCAGCACCGAGCTTTGTGGCATGCATTGGGGCATCAGCTGGTCGGGACTGTGGCTGGGGAACCTTGGGCACATGGGGTGTCACGGGACCTGCCTGCCAGGCCTCAGCATACTTGTGGTGTCTGCAGCATGGGAGCTGTGTCTGCTGTCACCCTCCATTCCTGCTCTGCCTGGTGGAGACATCATCAGTGGATGCCAGGAGGCAATTCACCTTCCCCAAGGTCACCAGAAGAAATGGGCTGAATGCACCATGTCCTGAGAGCACCTCTGCCTCACCACCGGAGTGAAGGCACTGGCTGGGATGGAGGTGTTTGCAGAGTATAGCAATGGTCCCTGTTTCCATGACCATGCAGGCTGCTGGTCTGGGACACCCATGTCTGCTGGACTAACAGTGCTCACATTGGTACTTCTCCTCTCCTCGGCCTGGCTCAGACTCTCCTGTGTAGAGCAAAGCCACAATCACATCAGCAGGCTGCTACTGCATCTGAAGAAGATGAAGCTGGGGCAACAGGCAGGGCCAGGAATCCTCCTTCCTAGGCAGGCCACTAAACCCTGATGAAACAATCCAGGAAGACCTTTTGTGCCTTCATGTGTCACTCCATCAGCCAGAAGGTCAGTCCCACTGAGCTCCACTGTGCCAGCAGCCCAGGGGTGAGCTGCCTCGGAAGATGGGGCAACTGGCAGGTTTGCCCTTGCATGATGTCCACAAAGAGCTGAGCTACCTGGAGACACCCTTTGGCTGTGGGTACCCAGGAGAGCTGCTGGGGCTGGAGGTTTGGATAAGGAGGCCTTTTCAGGGCCTTGGGATAATTTTTCTATATTCCCAACCCCTCAAATCAGAACTTGCTTCCCTGCCTCAGCTGGACTGTGGACAAAGGTCCAGTGTAAGCTGGCCCTCTGGAGGGCTGGAGAAAGCCCTCCAGGCTGGTTTTGGGCTCAGTAGCAGCAGCAGGGGCTGCCAGCCATGACACTCGGACGCTGGAGTGGCAGAGCAGCCCTGGCTCCCCTGGGGTGGGAGAAGCCAGCCAAGCCAAGGGAAGCACCACTCTGCGATGCCTGTCAGCCACCTCATCCCACCGAGGAGAAACAGGACAGGGCAGAGGAGCCACATGTGGGATGTTTAGCAGTGGTGTGTTTGGAGATACTCTCCATTGTTTCTGCCTGTCCTGCTGCCTGGCCCTGCCACCCCAGAGGCCAGGAGACCCCAACTCCTCCATCCAGCCCGGGTTGGGAGGGACTTTCCAACCCAGCACCTAACTGCTGCTGCTCCTGGCAGCAGGGCTGGGATGTGAGGGTTGGAGGCAGCATCCTGCACCCTCGGTGCGGTGGTGCTGCCTGGCCCCAGTGCACCAGGAGCTGGAGAAGCAGCCTGCACCCTGGCACTAGCACATCTCTGGTGCAGAGGAGCAGGATGGGGTGAACTGAGCAGGAGAGGGCAGAGCCACCGGCTTCCCTCTGCTCCCCTCCATCACAGGACTGACCATGGTGGCAGGTGCACGTGTGCTCTGAACAACACCCAGAGCAGTCACCCGCCCTGACATTGGGGAGGGGGGAATATAATTACTGTCCCAAGCCAGCTGTTGGATTGAGCATGTCTCCTCTGAAACCTCTGCCCTCCTGGGAGCAAAGAGCCCCTTGCCCACTCAGTAGAGACCCACTCTCTGGGTCCTCACTGGTTCCTGTGCTGGGCATTGGCAGCAGACTCTGTGCAGTACTGGGGATGGGGCTACCTGTGATGTCAGCGCCATGGGTTGCCCTGGCAGAGGGGCTTGGGGCACACATCTCATCCCCTGGCTGGACCACGGACAGGTCAGATGGCTCCGTTCACCCCAAGATTCACATTGGTACCCATTCTTCTCACAAGGTGCCCAGCCATGGCTGGACTTCGGGGGCAGTGGGGAAGAAGCATCCCCTTGTCTCTTTTCTCTTTGTGCAAACATGAGCTCTCTTGGAGCCGTCTTGTGATGCTGCCAGCCAGAAAGCCGCAAAGGCGGGGAGGTTGCCCAGCTTCTGTCTCCTTCCCAGCAGGTGTGGCTGGCCCTGCCAGGCAGATGGCTCAGCGCCTGGCAGAGATGAGCGCCAGCGCCAGGAGCAGCTGGCTCCATCCGTACGCGGGCCAAGAGCAGAGATGCTGAGCAGCGTGGGGAGCTCACGGCAGGCAAATGAGGCAGTGACCTCCCCTGCCAGGCTCAGGTTGTGCTGGGCACCTCTGGGCTCTTGCACACATGTGGGGTGTGCTGCCAGCTCCTGCTTCTGCCTGTGGGGACCTTGCGGCGGGGCCTCAGGGAGGGTGTTGGCAGGGACCAGCGTTGCCGCAGAGGAGACAGGCATCTCTTGGGGACAGCCCCAAAGCCCAGCTCTAATGCAGGAACCTCCAGGTCACATTTGCTCCAGTGAGACCTGGATGTCAGTCATGCAGAGGGGCCTCTCCCTGCATCCTGGAGCAGCTGGGGCACAGAGATGAAGAACCACAGGGTGGCACCTGCTCTGAGCCATCATCTCCCATCCCAGGTTTGCTCCTTGTGGCCTGGCCTAATGAACTGCTGGGCAATCAACAGACCAATGAACCTAATGAACTGCTGGGTGATCAACAGATCAACAGGCCCTGTCAGAACCAGGGCAGGCACTATCTTGTTATTTCTAACCAGAGAAGTGGGGAAAACAGACCTTTTTCATCCACTGGCAGTCACTCTGTGCTTTTGTGTAGCTCCTAGCACAGCAGGGCAGGGCTGAACCAACCCTCAAAAATCAGAATGGAGACAGTCTGTGGGGAGGGGAGGCTGTTACTCTAATTGGGAAGGGGAGCAGCAGATGGGCTTTTCTCCCATGCAAAACTTCTAGTGTGCAGGTCATGATGACCGCAATGGGGGTGCTGCGAAAGCTCTTGTGCTGTGATGGCCAGCCATGTTCATAAGGGGTAAGCACAGCAGCCTCACACTGCACAGTGCAGTCTTGTTTTCTGTGCAGTTATTAATACATCTATTTGCCTGTCTCTGAGTGGAGGCAGAGAGCAAAAGGACATGAACAGCACCAGGACTGACAGCCTAGGAGCTTAGTGCAACCACCTCTTGAGTCTGACATTAAGGGCTAAGAGTGGCTGTTCCTGGGGACCTGGCTTTCCAGGGGGCGGAGGAGAGATGGAGGGGGTCTGGTCCACAGGAGAAAAGTCTCTGGGCAGGCTGCTCTGACGCACAGGGTCCTCCATCCTCATCTTGTAGCCGGCGCTGGAAGTGGAAGTTTTGAAGTCATACACAGAGCTGATTGCTTGGTATTTCCTGCCCCCAAGAACAGGAAGCAGCAGCGAAGCCCAGGAGGGAGCTGCTCTTGGGAGATTTCCAGCCTGACACATTTTGATCTCTGCCTATGGGAAAGGGGGAAAGATCCATGCTCTTTCCCTCATCCCCATGCCCAGTGCTGGGAGCTAATGGGCCAGATTCAGGCTGACTTGGGCCTGGGGAGGTGGATTGCACAGAAATGTGGCAGTTTGAATGATTTTCCATTTCACTCTCCCTTGTACCACTCTGACCTGGACCTTCTCAGGCTCTAGGACAAGCACGGAGATGCTGGCTCACAAGCTGCAGTGTGAGAAACAGCTAGTGGTGATGGATACATGTCCACCCAGGCTGTCCTACTGATGTCCTGCTCTCCAGGTACTGTCCTCTTGGCCCCATTAGCTGCAGGTCCAGTCCTGCCCCCTAACAACCCTACCCTGACAGGTCTGGATCAGCGTCTCATCACAGCCCGCAGAGCTCCCTCCTGCTTTCAAGGTCTGGGTCCATGCTGGGAACCACCAGCCCTACACACAAGGCTCCTTCAACCCACCAGGGCTTGGGTGCAAAACCTGTGCTTGTCCTGTGCCCTGGTGCACATCCAGATCTCCTTGGTGCCACCTGGACCACTGGGGTCCCTGCCACAGGACTGTGCTACCCTCCCTAGTACTGATGGTCATGATAGGACAAGGCCAGGGGAAGGGCAGGTTGGGCTCATGTCTGGTGCCAGGCAAAGGCTCTGTCATGGCAGGAGTTACTCCCCATCAGGACTGCCAGCATCTGTTACTGGCAGACCATGGCAGCAGTCTCCAAGGAATGTGAAAGCACATTATTAACAATCTTTTAAAGAGCTGCCAGTGTGTCCTGGGTCCCTGTTTATTTCTGCATACGGCCTGTGCACCATTGAATGCAGCATTCACAAGAGATGTCATCTCAGCTTAAGGTGGTCTATTGATGGACTGGTTGACCCCAGTCAAACTCCTGCAGTAGGTGATTCCTCCTCTGGGCAATGACAAAGTCCCACAGAAGGAGGGGGTTTATTCTCCTTTTAAATCATCCCTGCTTTTGTTTTTCTTCTCCTGAGGGCTATGTTTGTGCAAAACGGATGTTGGATCAAGGGTGTCCAAGCTGGAACACGGTGGTCTCTGGATCTGCTCCCAAATCACTATGTGCATGGATGCTGGGGCTGTTTCTGTGGCTATGCCCTGAGCACACCCTGCAATGGAGAAATCTGGGGATGCGTTGGCTGGAGGTCACATGGCTGGGAAGCAGGGATATGCCCAGAGACAGGTGCCAATTTAGGGCTAGGGTGGCCGACAAAGAGGGGACAGGTGAAGCTGCCATCCACAGCTTTTGTACCAGGTCCACTCTGGTGGCTCCAGCTCATCTGCAAGGGCACTCCAGACACTGGCCTGAAGCATGGTGAGCTCACCGTGCAAAAAGCAGTTATTCCATTTTATGGTCACAGAGGCACCAGGTGGGACCCAAACCAAGAGCTCAGGGGCTCCTGGCCTTTTTCACGCAGCAATGGGACAAAGCAGCACAGAGCCCCTCACCCTGCTAGCCTTAGCAAGAGCAGGTTGCAGGGGGCATATTTTTGCCAGAGCTTCCCTGACTGGCTCCTGTGGGAACATGGTCTATTTTGAAGGTGCTGGAGTCCCCCACTCCAAAGGTGCTCAGGTTCCACTGAGCAGGCAGTGGACCGGACACAACAAGGTTGTCTCTTTGGGGAGACATGAGCCAGCTGCTCTTTGGGGCCATTCACCTGCCTGATACTGCACTGTGTCTGGGCACAGACAACCAGGTAATGTGTGACAGACTGGGGATAGGATGTTGGGAGAGCCAGCACCTGGAACACCTCTTTGGAGGATGCCCCCTTGGATTTTCACAGGACCCAGGGAGATCCTGAATCCTTCCACTACTGCTGCTCACCTGGGGTCTCTGCCCATGTCTTTTCCTGCTCACTTGGCATCGCTGCAGCAGCCCATGGCACAACCAGCTGAGAACAGCAGACCGTCCAGCTCTGGGTCCACCTGGAAAAACATGTCCTAGGTGAAGGAAAGACCAACACCAAAAGCAATAAAGAGTCACTGCTGTCATTGCCAAGATGCTGACTGCACTGCGCTGGCGTGGGCAGCATTTGTACAGCACTCGGCACAACACCCAGGCACAGTGGCAATGGAGACAGCAGCACACAATAATGCTGATCAAACCATGGGAGGGGTGTTCATGATTGAACCTGATTTTCTTTGGAAGCGGCAGATCTGGGTCTGGATTCTGGGCACCTGCAAAGGACAGGACCTTGGTCTGTGTAAGCGGTGGCAGGCACTGGGGTCACTCTCAGTGGTGTGCATGCAGAGGGTTTGCTGCAGAGCAGTACCATCCTCTCCAGGAGTGAGCAGGGGGTGAGGACTTGCTGGGACAAGCAGCCAGAGCCTCTCCGGCCATGCGTGCTTTTCCATAAGCAGTCGCCTGGGCAACTGTGAGCACAGAGCCAGACAAGCTATCAGGATGAGGAGCCATTGTGCTCATTCAGGGAATGATTCCCAGCCCTTTCCCCCAGTCAGGGGGCTCCGTAGGTCACCCCATTTTGCCAGCCCAGAGATGGGCAGCAAATGGCCCTGCCTGGGGCTCCCTGGCAGGCTGGAGTGGGTTATCTCAAATCCCTGCTTCCCCCACGGCGGGGTGGGATGATGGGGGAGGGAGACCGCAAGCCCACTGCAAGGAAAAGCTGTCAAATGCGTGTGAATTGAGACGGAAGGGGGTGGTCCAAACCAGCACCAAGCACAGGGATGAGCCCGATTCCCAAACCCTTGCATTTCACCCTACGCAGAGAGAGGGCGAGGTTTCTCTCTGCCTTATTACTTGTAGTAAGGGTGCACATGCGTGTGCATGGCCGGAGCAGCTAACGCTGAGAGAAGGGGCTCCCCATCTAGCTGCATTTCTGCCTCAGCCAGACTGTCTCTGTTTTGCTGTTGTTGCTGCCTGCTTGGCACCTGCTTGCCCTGGACGAGCCTGCTGCTTTGCTAATGAGCTGCAGCGTCTCGCTCAGGGTCCTGCTCACCGTCGGAGTGCAGGGACTCTCCAGGCTCACGTGCTTAGCTCAGCCCCACATTTTAAATCCCTGCCAAGAGAAATGGAAGAATCTGGTGCAGCCAGACCTGGAAAAAACAGCAAGGACAGTCTCCGATTAACCCTTCCCTTGCCTGTCCCCACTGCTCCCCTCTCCTCCCTTCCCACGCACAGACAACCAGCAGGCTTCACAACCCTCCTTCCCACACTCCGGTTCATGCGCGTTTCTCTACCTCTGGGGAAAAAGCAGCTTTTCTCATGAGATTGCCCAGAATACCCAAGGACTGAGTATTCCCACGGCACTTGAATGCGTGCCCCCTTTGATTGCAGAAGGGCAAAGGGCAGAGATGTGGGAAAAGAAAATCATTTGAAAAAAAGAAGAGACACAGAGGAAAAAAAAAACCCACAACAATTCAGGCAGGAGCTTCCCTCAACCTCTATAAAATACAGTTCACGTTTCCTGTGAGCCTAGGGCTCAGATCACATTTGATGTGAGGTGCTTTACCCAACCCCGGTGTAAATTCTGGAGCCTTGCGTTTGCATGGCGTGATGGGAAAAAGCTTAAGAGAGGCCTGGGGAGCTGCAGGGGAGGCGACTGTGCTATCTGGCTACTGCAGGGGCTGTTGATGCACAGACATTTCCAAGGCTATTTGTGAAGGTGAAATGGTCTGTAAAGATTCCAGGACACCATGTGGCAGGACGGTTAGTAGGACTTCTCCTTCAGTGTTTGCACAGAGCTGCCGGGCTGGAGAGAGGCTGTGTGCGCAGAATGCTTTGTGGTGATTACAGCATCTGCAAATTTCAGCTTAATACATGGCACAATGAGACACGGAATATTATTAGCCTGCAGCCATCCCCCCGCCCCAGCGGCGATCTCTGCAGCTTGAGTTGGTTTCACCTTCTCAGTGCTGTGCTGCAAGAGTCCTGGTGAGAGATGCTTGCCCCGCTGGCAGGGCAGGCAGCCTGCAGGCAGCTCTGTGGCCATGCAGGACCGAGCTCGCACAGCAGGCAGAGTGGCTTTGCTCTCTGGCTTATATGAAATAAGGTTTTGTTGTCCTACACGCTGGCTGTGCACACCAGACCCATACCCTGCTGGCCTTTCCTGCAGTGCCCCAAGCCACAGCCTGCCCCCGCCAGCAGCCATGGGGACAGGACTACTCTCCCAGCTCACGGAGAGTAACTTCCAACTTCCCATCCCAAAGCTGTATCGACCGTGGCTCACCTCCCCAGGTCATGAGGACCGATCCTATGCGTGCTGCCCGTGAAGGCAGGAGGTGCTGGGAGGCTCAGGCAGTGCAGAGGCTGCACATGGAGCCGTGGCAGTGCTGGGAACCAAGAGCATGGCTTTGTTTTCCACGGAGCAACACAAGCGTGGGGTGGCTCTTCATGAAGAGGAGTATGTTGGGATGCTGTACCCACTGGCAGTGTCCAGCCACATGTGCACAGATCTGCACCAGCTCCAAGCTCCCCTCTCCTGCAGTCTGTGCTCCTCCATCCCACCACCCAGCAGGATCCTGCAGCCCCAGATCACGCAGGTCCTGCTGCACTGCTTTATTGCCTCTCGGTTTTGGGCAGACAGGAATGTCCCAAAGTGTAGGCCCCCCTGAGATGGAAAGAACTGCTGGGTGGTGGCACGAGGTGGTTCTGGCTGGTGCAGTGGGGGCTGGCATGAGGAGGCTAGTGGGGTCCTGTGCTTGGTGCAAGGCTCTGGGAAATCCCTGGTGCAGGTCTGGGTTCAGCCAGGAGCAGCCAAGCAGCTCAGTGACTGCCTAGGTTCTTGGGGCATCACTAGCCCTTGCCCAGGGTGAAGGTGAGGAGTGTGGGGCCATGGCTCCTGCAGAGCAGCCATGGGAGGTGTGCAGGGGAGCACTGAGTGGGCAGCCCGTGTACCTGGGAGAGTGTGCATCTGTTGGCATGTACAAGCATGTGTGTGTTCACATGTATAAAGGTATACTTGGACGTGTGTGCGTGTGTGTGCATGTATGTAAATGTGTGTGCACGTGTGTGGATGTGTGTAAGTATGAGGGACAAAGGGTGTGTGTCCGTGTGTAAGGTATATGCAGATACACATGCACCCTGGGATATACACTGTGTGTATGTGTGAGGGTGTGCACAGTCTGTGTGCAGGGACAGCTTGTGTACGTATAAGTGCATGTACCTGAGCATACATGGGGGGTGTGTGTGTGTGTGCAGGGTGTGTGGGTGTGAGGTGTGTGCTGAGGCTGTCTTAGCACGTGCCTTGGTAGCTGTTTGACCCCTGCTCCACGGACTTGATGGCATGATGTTTCGAAGGACATGAGCGAGGCGTGGTGTGGGTTGGAGGTCACGGTCCCTGGAACTGCTGCCTTCTGCCTGGCAGCGACAGCACAGGACAGCGCTAGCTCCACTGGCTGTGGGACGGTCTCTCACCCAGGCACAGCCCCTGCGCAGCCTCTCCTCCATCTTGTGCTGACACACGTGTTTGCATGACCTTGTCGCTGCCACCAAGCGGAACCTTCCCTTGTTTTGCCTGGGGTATTTTTCAGCGAGATCAGCTCCCCTGCCTGGTTCAAAGCTGGCATTTGCTGCCACAGGTTTGACAGTGACATCTGCAGCCAGGGGCACCCCCCTCAGAGATGCTTGGAGCTGCCTGAATCACTGTCCCTCACGCTCGCCATTTACCATGCTATTGGTATATTTTAAAAAAGCAAAAGCAAAGTCCAGAGAAGGTATCACCAAAGTAAAAGCTGTTTTGAATGCTGTTAAACTAACACTAACTGCCACTGCTGTTCATCTGTATCAAGGTCAAATTCACAAATTGGCAGGTTAGTTTCAGTTCCAGCCTGAAATTAGATCATCAGTTAGTTAAATCATCACTTTGATACAGAAAGAAAACTGGAGTGGACCCAGTCCTCATAAATCCTGCAGAAGGGTCTGAGAAGGTTGCTCTGCATTTTACTGGAAAGAATTTGACCAAAGCAATTCACATCTGTAGTGTGGAGCCAGCTACATGTTTTAATAGTGAAAACAACTTATCACCCACTGCCCAAGCCATAACCTCCAAGCTGATTTGGACAATGCCATCTCAGACATGTTCCCCTGTCCAGCAGATGTTACAGCACAATGTTAACCTCTGCTTCAATAAGCTGAGGTTTGAGGCTTCCCATATACCAGAATTGACTGATGACTATTTCAAGTTTCTCAGGACTTTGAAACCCAAAACTCACTTTAATTTTATGAGTAATTTTATGGGACAATCTTTAGGGCTGTGAAAACTGGAAGCTTTTCCTTCAGGTGCCTTGACCTTATAGCTGCTCATCTATCCACGCAGGAGCCCTGCTACACTTTCATCTGATCACCCTCAAATTCAGAGCTATAGAAAGGATGGGATGTCTCCCAGCTAATAAAAATAGGAAAAAAGGGAGAAGCAAAGCTGAAGATAAAGGTGTCGTTGAGTCCTCCCTTCCTGCAGCCTTTGGAACGTCATGGAGCGGGGGCTGGCATCTGAATCAGCAACCAGATGGTGAAGTCCTTCAGTCTCGGTGCTGCTCACTGCTGGCTGCCCGCCATGCCCAGGAGGGCAGCCGTAGCTGGGAGCGAGCTGCTTGCTGAGGTCCGGGGCCACTAGCCTCAGACAGCCTGCCTGGTCACTTCGACATGGGATGGGACGCAGAGCTTGCAGGATGGGTGGCACAGGCCTCCTGGGTCAGAGGGGCAGCTTGGTAGGGTCTCAATCACTGTGAGCTATGTGTGGGCTAAAGGAAGACCTGGCTCCTGGCATGAGCGGCTCCTGAACTCCCACGCTCCAACTCTGCTGGGGTTCCTGGGGCTCCCTCCCATGCAGTTAAGTGTGGGTGCACACATGCATGGGTGAGTGCTTCTCCATGTGCCTATGTGGAGAGGACGCTGAATTAGGAGAAAATGCAGATATGCCGCAAATGGAAGTACGGCAGATCTTGGCTACAGCCACAAGGGAGGATTAATCTGTTCTCCATCTTATTAGGCCCAGTGTCCACACATTAAGGTCACTAAATTCAGTGTCAGGAGCAGGGGATGCAGGGCAGCATTACAGGCTGGGGACTTGTCCCCTTCTGGCAGGCATCAGGACCTGGGACAGACACCTCTTGGGCCTCACTTGCTCCCAGAGTATCAGATCTAGTGTCATTTCACAAGCTCTGGCATCTACAAGCAAGCACACCCCTATCTCTCAGCCTTGCATCTCAATCTTTGCTCATCCTTTTCAGTCGACTCTGGCATTACATCTACTGACAACTACCATCTACTGATAACTTTTCCTCCACCTGCTCAAGAAGGAACCTAAAAATGCAAATACTTCCTTCCCCCAAAGCCTTCTTTCCATGGAGGGGCCCAATAACATCTCTGACAACAAACAGGAACATGTCATTTGTTTTTATTACTCTAGGAGGGCAAGCTGCTGTGCGTGACCAAGGAAACCGAGAGCTGGCTGCCCTTGTGAACTTGCTGAGTGCCTGATGGAGAACGGGAGGAGAAGAGAGCTGGGGGAGTAGGAAAAAACATTACTTCTCTCCTGCTTATTGGCCGAGGCAAGATTGATTGACTGTACTTGCAATAGCATAGCATGCATCAAGGTAGGCACAAAATTGTGGTTAGCACTAGAAAACCGTGTGTCCATGTGGAGGAACTTAATGTGAGAAAAGACATATGGGGTAGATGCAGATTTTGCATTGAGCTGGGGAGCGGCACAGCTCCTTGGGGTAGGGAGAGCAGGGGAGGTGAGTCCGACATGGAGCACAAAGGTGTGTGATGGCACTGGCTGGTCACTTGATAGAGCAGGGCTGGACTCATCCTGTCTACCTTTTGAT
Organism: Mycteria americana; assembly: GCF_035582795.1. NCBI lineage: Eukaryota > Metazoa > Chordata > Aves > Ciconiiformes > Ciconiidae > Mycteria > Mycteria americana. The sequence goes on from NC_134372.1 coordinate 22,423,853, forward strand.
GTCTCCAGTGTTTTTAGCCACTGCTAGAGAGAAATGGACACTTCTAGGATGTAGTTCTCCTCCTCAGATCAGCCACGAGGTGTGCCCAGAGGTTTACTTCACAGGTGGTGCCTTCCCCGCTTTCCAGTTGAAGCCCTGCCTAGCAGATGAGATGCTACCGGGGTGCTTTCCTTCTGGCAAAGGGCAGGCTTAAGAAAGGGCTTGAAGAACAGGGGGGCAGCTGGGGGCCACGTCAGGGATGGTGATGGGAAATGAGAAAACGCCACAGTACTGGCTTGAAGCCTAAGCAAGTGGCTGGGGGTGGCCATCATCATATGGTGCCGTGCACATGCCAGCTGGAGGGATGGCAGAAGAAGAATCAAGGTAAGAGCTTGTGAAGAGAAAAGCAGGTGGAGGTGTTTTATCAGGACAGGGCTTTTGGTGACATAAAGTCAGTTTGATACAAACAGTTCAGTTTTGGATGATGTTAATGGCTCCAGTACTATTTCCCATTGCAACAGACACTCAAACCAGAATAATTTCCATAAAGGACATGGAAATGATTTTTCGGCCAATTTTTGGTTTAGAAAGCCTCAAAATTCTGCCTTGCAATTCACCTGATTTTGATGCTCTCAGCCTTCAGTTTCCCAAAACAGAGGGGGAAAAAATTCAGTTTCAGGGAGAACTTTGATAAAGCAGCATTTCCCTGCTGCTGACCTCCACTGTTTGGATTTCACCATGTTGAGACTGAGTCCACAGCAAGGCAGTGGCAGAGGAAGAAGCTGAGATGTTAAGGAGGCCAAGGGCATCTGGGTGGTTGGAAGCTGGTCTGGGAGCTCCCTGCCGGGGCAAGGGGTGGTGTGAGCAGGGCCAGGGACCCGCAAGGAACAGCCGGTCCCTCCGCCTGCACGTTGCTGGCCCTGCAGCTTCCTCTGGCAACGCCTTATGCAGGCTATTTTTATGCTGTGTGAAAAAGCGTGTCTTTCTGCAAGTGGAGGAAAGGCAGCGTGGAGAGGGAAAGTGAATTAGTGAAGGTCACAGGCATAATGTCGCTCTGTGTGCTGCTGGGGCAGTGTGAAGAGCTAAAGTGAATGGCATGGGGATCTGGGTGGCAGGCTTGTCTGGGGTGCAAAACGGTCGTGGAGGAGCTCCGTGCTCCACCTCTGCCTTCCCGGGGAACAACTAGACACTGTGGCCCTGCTAGCATGGGGGAGCAAGCTGGCAGTATGCACTACTTCTGCACTGCTCGCTCGCTGCTGCCGCTGACTGTTTATAGAGCATCAGCCGCTATACGGACTGTAACTGGGTTTTTACATAAAGCATAAAAAGTAATTATCACTCTCTCCCACTAAATCACATGCAGTCAAATTGTAATATGGAGTCACTCCTGTCCGCAGCGGCAAAACGTTCGTACCCAGGAGAGCCCGAATAGCTCCTGAAGATGAGAAACACCCTTTTTTTCCCCATTGAAATCAGTTAGGGGAGCAGTGCCCAGCACCACGCCCCCAGGATCCGGTGAAAAAACGCAGTTATTTCTGCGGCATCCCTTTCCCCACACTTTCCCCTCTTCCTTTAAAGCAACGGCTTTCCTGAGAACAACAGGGAAAGATGGAAGCAGAAGATGCCCTGCCTGCACATCACTGCTTGCAAATGGAATTTGGGATCTGGACCACGCTTGGGCTTTCCTCACTTGGGTGAGCTGAGTGAAAAGTTGGCCAGGGTGCTCCTCCCTTCTGTGCAGGGTTTGGGAGCTGAGGATGTGAGCCCGGGCAAGGGGAAGAGAATCCTGCTGCTGTGCTGCGAGTGGCTCCGTCCCGCAGCGCATTGCCGGCAGGGTACTGCGGGGAGCCTGCCCGCTCTCGGCAGCCTCCTGCTTCTGGGGGATGCTGGAGGCAGAGTTCCCATCACTTTCCCATCTCGGAGCAGATTTATGAGCCTCCCAAAAGCTCTCCTGCAGCCCTCCAGGAAAGCTGGGGCTGGGGGCTGGCGGGGGGGCTATTTGCAGGGAATTGTGAATCTACTTTCTTACATGGCTGTGTACCACTATGCAACGGTAATCCCCTGAGCAGGGTGAAACGGAGGCCTAGCTACCATGACCTCCTCTGTAGGTTTCCATGGATACCATGTACTATAAATAAAAAAAGGAATTTCAAACCAGTTTTCAATCCTGCTTAGTGGGAATAGGAAACCTCTTTTGAATTTAGTTTCCTATCTCACCTTACAGGGGTTATTTTGCAGCCTGTTTGAAACAAATAATTACCCCTTCAGCCAGGAAATTACCACCAATCATACCTATTTACTTCCAAACACTCAGCTAATTAGCACATTGGGGAGAGCTGCCTATTTGCACGCTGGAGATGGGAGGCTTAGCGTCTTTATTTTGGTGGTGCTGGGAGAAAGGATGTGGGGCCAAGGGTCAGTGAGGGGCGTCAGAGCCCTCCGAAAAAAAATAATAAAGAGAGAAGGAGAGCTGTAAAACTCGAAACGCTGAGATGCCGTGTGAATTAGTGTGCGAGAAGCCCCAGCAAAAAAGGGAATATTACATCTGCATCCTTTTGCAATGAATCAGAGTCATGCTGCAGATTTTGTCTGGCATACTGGGTCTCTGGAGGATAGAAAATAATTTGGTCGCAGCAGTGGGAGGTGTGTGTGCGTGGAGAAGGGAGTTGCTTTCCAACAGCCTGCTGTGGTGAGAACATGCCTGACACTTCATTCCTTTCCAGTTAATGCAGCGAGGCCGGGAGGAAACTTAACCCTCTAATTGCTAAAGTGTACCGGGGACTTGGGAAAGTCCTTGGAAACCAAACCGGGCTCCCAGGCTGGTCTCGTCTCGCCCTGGCACTGCTGGCAGACAGCTGAGGGGATTTGCCCAAATGGCTGGACATGGGGGCAGGGGAAATGCTAATTTGAAACAGGCGCTGGCAAGCAGGACAGGAGGACAGGGAGGTTGTGTTTTTCAGACCTCTGGGCTGGCAATGGGCCTGCGAAGTCCAGTCCATCACAATGCTGGGTCTGAGCCAGCTGGACACGTGGTGGGTTGCGGAGGGGTCTCATGGTCTGGCGTTCCCAAACAGCTCTGCAGCCCAAGCTCAGCTTTGTTGGTGCACACTCCTGGATCACTGTAACTGACAATCCCAGGTGCTTTCCATCACTACGCTGGTACTATGTGCCCCCACCTCCCCGAACTGCTCCTGCTGCCATAGCCACACAGCACAGACCTCATCGCGTGGTCCTCGCAGGGGTGGCCTGCACCTTCTGCCAGACAAGGGAGGGTAGGTGAAGGATGCATGAGCACAGGATGGGCATGCAAATGGGGGGCCACAGCCCCTCCATCCCTCTACAGCTGGGGGTATGCTTACAAGGGGAAGAGCTTTCTTCCCACTGCCGTCCTTTGGTGGTCTTTGGGAGGCTACTCCCAGCATGCATGGCTCCATGCGTGAACCAGCTATCAGGTGTGCACTGTCTCTTCACCTTGCTCACCCTGGTAAAGGTCTCCCAGACAATGCAGCATCAGGACTGGCAAGCATAAGCTCTCCACAGCTGGGGAAGAGGAGGAACAGAAGGAAGAGGAGGCAGCTCCATCAGTACCAGGGATGCACAAAGCACCAGGGGCTCAACCAGAGCCTTGTGCACAATATGGGTAAGCTCTGCTCGAAGCTAGTCCACAATGTTTAATAGCACAGGATGATCACGGGCATCTGACTTGGAGCCTGTTCACTGCTGCCCTCCTAAAGCTTCTTATTAGCATTTCCAGGACATTGATGTTGTGTTCAGATATACGGGAAGGCACTCATGAGTTACAGAGCAGCAATATATCAACGTTAGAGAAGGGCCCATTTAAGCTTAATATCAGAGGCTGGGTTTTTCTGGAGTCAGGTATCTTGTTCCCATTGAAATTCAACAGGAGTTGGAGTCTGCTCCCAGGGCTTCTTTGAAAGTCCCAGACTTAATTAGTATTTATCTTAATTAGGGGGACCTTACCTGCTCTGGGAACCTCACGCTATCGGCTGTATTCATCCCCACAGCACCCTGGGAAAGGGCTCCCAGCCCTTTTTGCAGTGGGGGACTGAGGCACATGGTGGCTCATGCTGCAAGCCTGCAGCTCAGCAGGGAACAGAAAATGTTATTCCAGGGGCTGAAAGGGCCATGGCATTGCCCTCCATCCCTGGGTTGTGTCCTCTTGGGAGGCCAGCGTAGACAATGCAGGAGACTGTGGGGATGTTGCTTGACCTGGTGCGGCAGGATGATGCTGAGCCCCTCCTCACTGCCTTCCTGGGCCCGTGGGTGTTTTAGGGGGGACCTGGGCAGACACAGAGGTGGCTCAGGCCCAGCTGCACTCCAGAGCACTGTTGCTTGTTCACCATCTTCAGGCCAGGCCACAAATCGCAGGGTGGAAGATGGGAGGGTGAGGAAAGAGGAGAAAATCAGTGCTCTTTTTTTTAAAAAACAAGGTTACTGACTTGGTAAGAGATTAGAAACCTGATCTGGTCCAAGCCATAAACAGCCGAAAAGGACAAGCCACCAGGCTGTCTTGTGAGGAGGGTCTCACCCACACCTTCCTGCAGAGGCAGGGAGAGGCAGATGAGTTCAAACGGCTCCTCGGTTGTCTCCACATGGGCTCACCCAAGGGCAGATAAACCAAAATCTGAGACCCCATTGCATGCCCTCAGACACTGCTGCTCTGCAGTGCTGGGAGGGATGGGGTTCCCCACCATGGTACCCCTGCCTTCACCCGCCGTGTGGCTTGAAGGGATGGACTTAGGTTCCCAGCCAGGCTGGAAGCTTGCAGGGAAGGGGTTTGTAACAAGAACAAGCAAGCTGTCCCCAGGTAGAGAGATCAAAATGTTGTGATCTCCCCTGCGGTGCTCCCGTGGGTGGGATGCAAGGCCTTAGGGGCTGGCAGTGGCAGTGCGGTGTGTACCTCTGGGGATGGTGCAGGGGATGCTCGGGGGATGCAGATGCAGCACGACTCAGGGATGAGGGCAGGGGGTGCTGACATGAGGAAGGAAAGGACTAGCATCTCCTTCCCCCTCTGTCCTCCAGGGAAACCTGCCTCCAGGGAGAGCTTTGAGTTCAGGCAGGATGTGCTGACAGATTTCTCCAGAGGGTCAGCCTTGCCTGCAGGGCTTTGGGCCAAGGGTTTTGCGGGGGGAGACGGTGAAAGGCAGCAGGTGCTGGAGCATGCTCAATGCTGGCCCTTGAAGCACACCGAGGACAGCACAGGCAGTGCTGGTGCTGGTGTCCAGACAGAGGTGGGAGAAGAGGGACTCCAGGTGGGCTGGGAAGGGCAGGGGTGGGATGAGCCATCTGCAAACATCCGCCACCAGTGGGATGAGGAGTGGGGAGCAGGGACAAGGAGTGAGGAGCAGGTCTACTGGGAGCAGAGACCATGGGATGCTGGGGGCCCTTTGCTGCCAGGTCATGGGAACCAGCCAGGTGGGTCAGCTACAGACGACCTTAGGGGCATTTTTGGTGGCCTGACAGGGGATTCTATCCATGAGGCAGGGAGACGTCTATGAGCTGGATCTGGCTGCCATGATGCCAAGCACTTCAAGAAGTCCTGCAAGCGCTGGCAGGGGGCTTGCTGCCTCCCTGTCCTGCTGGGCAGCAAGACTCTGCCCCAGGGTCACAAGACCTGGCTGTTGCCCACCAGCAATGGCCAAGGCTGGGTCCAAGGGGTACAGGGCAATGGCTTGCCCAGGAGATCCTGAGTGAAATCCTCGACACCCTGCTGACAGCTCGCTGGGACACTGCCTGGGAGAAGGCTGAGAGCCTTCATCACTCAGCCACTTGGCAGGAGCCTGGGAAGGGGACAGGAGGGGAGAGGGCATCTCTTGCCAGACTGGACCTGGGGCCAGGTCCATCAACTGTGCTTCCTGAAGGAGAGCAGGGATGTTTTTCCAGATTTGCTTGTGGACTGTTGGCCCAGAGCTTGAAAAAGGGGTGAGATGGAAAGTGGTTTTGAAGGGAACAAATGTGGCTTCATAAGGAAGAGAAAGGAGGAATTAGTCACCGGGGGTGAATAGTCCCAAAATGCAAAATGTTGCAGAAATTGGTTCATGAAGATCCTGAACACTCTTACCTCCCCTCTGATTGTTCACTAGTGCTGGGAGAAGAATAGCAAAAGTTTCGTAAGAGAAGGGATACTCCCAGAAACCAAGGGTTTGTGTTGAATGGCCTGTTGAAAATTCCTGGAAATGTTAACATAGCAGAGCTGCAATTAGGAGCCGTATCCTCGCAAATAGCAACGAAAGCTGTGAGAAAAGCATTCCTTCCAGGTCCTCGTGACACAGGAATAAAACAGGTGGCACTGAATTAAATAAAATTTTTATTCAGCCAAGAAAAATGTGGTAGCTGGAAAGATGGACGACTCCATCATTTCATTCTGCTTCATGCAAAGCTACCATTACCTTGCTAGATATTTTATGGAAGGTTTGCTGGTCTCAGCTTGTAGGCTTCGAGATCGTAGACAGTGTGCTAATGTAAAGTTGCTTGAGCTTATGGAAGATTTCAAAGGCCTGGTTTCCATGTGTTGAGACTGGCACCATATCAGAGGAACAGCTGAGTATATGGAGCAGGGAAGCTACATGTAAGTTATCCAGTGAGGAGAGAATCTGCCTGGGGCTGCAGTCCTGGGCGCTGTAATGTGGAGGGGAGGCAGGGGTCCTGGCCGGTCCTTCCCCACCACGCAGGCAGGCTGGTGTCTTGCTTCACAAGCACAATGCATGAGCTTATAATGTGTTATTGGCCTGGGCTGCTTTGCCTGGTTTACTCACAGGCTCTGGTGCATCCTTTGTTGCAGACCAGGCAGGTGATGCAGAGCTGGGGCTGTGTGGAGGCCAAGATGGGATGAAGAAACATGGGGCTTCCCTTCACTGTGGGACAGTGTGTCAGCTGCCATGGAAAGCGTTGAGCCTGGGAAGTGCTTCTGGGGCCACAGGATGAGGACAGGATACTTAGAAAATCTAATTTTAGCTTGGTGAGGCACTTCCACTCTGAAGGAGGTCAGCTCTTCTTTAGGGCAACTAGGAGGGAGAAGCTGCTTCAGCTGCTCTGAAGTGCCACCCGGAGGAGGTGACTGCCCTGCTTGGAGGGAAGGAGACCGACCAGATGCTGTTCAGCCATCACCTAGGAACCCCTCAGGGACAGTGCTAAAGGGAAGACCATTTCCTCATAGATTTCCAAGCTGCTCTAACAAAGGTCCCAGAAGCAGCAGAGATACCCAAGTCCGCAGCAAGGCCCTGCCCCACCGCCAGAGATTTCATTCACCCAGGTAGAGCAGAGATAATTGTCCTCCAGCTACCTGACTGCCCTGCTTCTTGCCAACAGCATATTGCAACGGAGAACCACTGCCCGTCCTGCTGCAGGAGGCACTAAAGTAGAAACAGCCAAGGCAGAGCCCAGAATATCTGGATGAAGCTTGGTGTGGTGTCTGGAAGAGTTGGAGCAATCCAGCCTCACCTCATCTGTGGTCCTGGCTCATCAGGACAGGCAAGGAGCTTGCCACCTCTGGAACCATGTATGAAGTACTGGTGGCTGGAGGGTGCCTGAGAAGGGAGCAGTGAATCAGCAGGCAGGTGGAAAAGCTTTTGCGACAACCAGCTTTGAACTCTTGCAAACACCACAAGCCCCACCTGAACTGGTTTTCCTAGGAACTGCCATACTGCAGAGTGGCATCCTGGCACCATGACCAGCATGACGCTGCTGCTGGGGACAAGCTGGTGCCTTTGTCTTTCCTGGTTCAGTGAACAAGCCAAAGGCTCTAGGTACACCCACCAGCATCCTTCCTTCCGGAACAGGACACCCTAGTCACAAAGCCAGGCTGCTCCTACCCCAGAGCAGTTTATGGAATAAATTTTTACACCATCCTAATGTAATTGGGCTAAATGATCTGCCACACTAATCCTAGCTCTTTGGAGAAGATCTTGGGGTGGGTCTTTTGCTGTCCTTAGTAAGGGGCCACCAGGATGTGTGAGTGGAGGTGAGAAAGGGGATTCCCTGGGAATAATCCTCCTGCATGAAACTCAGCGGCATCTGGGGAAAGTCTTGTGTGCACCAAGATGATGCACATGAGAGAGCATGGAGAGCAGTCTGGACCAAGACCATGTCCTGTTAATTTGCTCAAAACTTGTGAGGGTCAGGCTTGGTGGGGTGGTCAGGCTGAGTAGAGGGAGAGGTGCTGTGGACCTTGCTTAGGCAGCTGAACTCAGCTCCGTATGGAGACAGCTGATGATATGCCATACAAAATACGCAGACCTGTGTAAATTGGTGTAAAAAGGGAGACCGAGTCATCCTGAGCCTCTTGTCAAGCCACTCTGCTGAGGGCTTCTGGATTGGCTGTAACCTGCTAGGAATGGGGTTATTTTGTGACAACTGAATGAGGACCTCTGCTCAAGAGCCCAGCAGTGACCAAAAAGGTGAATAAAAATGAGAGACTTCACGGAGGAGACTGTAGAGAAGGATGTAAGGAGTTTCACAAAGGCGTTGGACAAGTGGGTGATGTCATGATGACCTTGCATTGAGTGCTGTGGGCAGGTCTACACATCCCACCTCACAAATGACAGTCACAGGCAAGGATCTGGAGAAGGGCTGGGAAAATAGCTCCACGACTGGCATACCCTGGGGCTTTTATATGCACAAGCTGGGGCCCATTGACTTGCAAAGCTCTGGGACTCCTAACTCCTGCTGATTGCTTCTTGGGTGACTGGAGCCAAAGGCTTGCTCCAGTGTTTGGTGAAGTCAACTGGACTTTTTCTGTTTGAATCCTCTGACCCGCAGTGATATGAGCTGGCTAAAACCTGACAAAGGATGCTCTGAAGTAGAAACCTCCTATCTAGATCAGACCAAGAAGGTGTTTCCAGCTCCATGCTGTGGGTCAGCATAGTGCTGTCTGTATTTCCTTAAGGCATCTGTTAACAAGCCACTGCTAAACAGTCGTAATCCTCCTGCTGCAAGCCTGGGTCTGAGGGTGGTTTGCTACAACAGGATAATGTCCCTAGCTAGAGTGTGTGTTTGGAGCCTGCGCAATGGCCCACTTAAATACACATGAGACTTGAGGGGTCTTGGCAAAGGAGCAACCTGAATCAAATTAGGAAGACAAGGGGATGTTCCCATGGGCCACTGCCTTGGAGTGAGCCCACAGGACTTGAAACAATGAGGTTTCTTTTGCCACAGAACAGTAGAAATAGGTAATTCAGATTAGTTGCTAAGTGCCTCCAGGAGGTAGGATTAGTAAAAGGAAGAGTCTGCAATAGTCAGCTGGCAGTATCTCACTGGGAAAAAAGTATAGCCATAATGGTGCCTTTGCAAGCTCCTGTCCAATCTTACAGGGTAAATAATGGGAATGATTATGACAAACCCTCCAAAGGCCACAGAAGCACTGTTTATGTGTATAGGAGATGTATACGAGTCTACTGTATCACCTTGCCTCTTGCACCAAACATCATGATCAAAGTAGTGAGCTTGCAGTTTTTGCTGGTGTTTTGGCATAAACCATTTGCTGGGTCAGTTGATGTTTTAATTCACACAGACAACATCAGCAATAGTATTGTATTTCATATGTCAGGATTGTTTTCCCTTTAGAGAACTGGTCAGTAAAGGAAATTGTTTCATTCAAAACAAAGGAAGAATTTTGTTTGAAGAAGTTTAACTTCCCAGTTATCTGGGTCCGACATCCATCAGAAATTTTGATGAACTTTCAGAGAGAAAGCATCATCTGTCCCATGCCATTCATGGGAGTAGATCAGTTCTGCACACGAACAGTGGTCAGCAGCTCAGGGCACCTGTTTTGACTCCATTCTTGGTTTGGCATGCTATCTAACCATACCTTGTTCCTCTTCCCTCCTTGGGCTTCTTCCCCATCTGCTCATTTGGCGAGTTCATCAAGGCTGGGTGATGCTAGACCAACAGAAAGTGAATCTGTACAGCACTTAGCCCCTCATGTCAGGGTGAACGTAGCATCCTAATGCAGATAACAAACCTCCCTGACACTGGGAGGAGAAGAGCTGCATTACTTTCTCAGAAAACATAAAGCTCTGGGTCATTGATGTACTTGTAACCGAGATCATTGTTTCTTCTGAAGCAGTGCTACTGGAGGCAACATTTGTGCCTCCAGGGCCTCCAAAAACTAAAGGAGGCAGCAAAAAATCAATGGGGGTTTGGTGGAGGAGGTTTCCTACCTGTCTTTCACAGTGCCAGCTGGCTCTTGGGTGTTGATATGCATGTTTGAGGTGCAACATAGCCTGGTGAGGTGTGTGGACTTTGCCTCCATGGAAGGTGGTGCTGCCACCCCTGTGAGAAACACCATCTGCAATACGGGGCTGGGCTGGCAGTAATAGAGGACCCAAGGTGTTAGGGTCAGTTTTCCCCTCCAGGAAGAAGATGAAGATGCAAGTCTGACTTTCAATTCTTTTAGGCTGAATAATCAAAAGGAGGGGGTGTCCCCGTAGCTCAGCAGTGTTTCAATGGGAGCTGTGCATGCATTGGGGAAACCCCTCTCCTGAGCACAGAGCAAATGTGGGAAGCTCAAAATCAGGTGTCTTTTTTTTGAAGATGCAGGTGTTTGAGCCACACACCTACCCAGTGCTGCATAGAGATCACAAATGTCCCTCCCTGTTGGCATCAAGTGGTCAGGGCTTGCAAAACGCTAGACTAGCCCTGCCCAGAGGGATGAGCTGCTGCATGATCCACTCTGATATGTGCCTGTCCCTTCCCTCCAGGCACAGCAGAGCAGTGAAGCCCCCAGAGCCTGATGGAGAACCAGAGCCTGGTTGAGTCAGTGCAAATCTGCTCTGTGTCCTTCCCAGCTGGTGTGGTTTGGGCTGGGGAGCTAACCCCACCCACCATCTCTGCCTGGGATAAAGGGAGTTTGTTTCTGCTTTAGCTCATTGCAATATCTCCTGCTGGCAGACTTTCCAATTAGGGAGCCAAGTGGGAGTCAGGAGAGACCCCAGGGTGGATTTCACACCCGCTCTTTATTTATATGTAAACCTGGATGCAGGGCTGAGCTGCTGAGCGAGTGAGAGAAGTAGTACCGAGGGAGGGGCAGGCCAGCCAAAAGAAGAGAGGTCTTTGCAGCTCTCATTTGAAGTGTGTGTGGGGAACAGGGCTGAGAGAGAGGGAAAGTCTGGCTTGTCTCTCCCACCTGCTTCAGCTTCTGGGAGGATGCCTGGCTCACATGCATCCCAGTACCTGCTTGTGCCTCCCAGAATGGCACTTGAGCATCTCTGAACGCCAGGGACGGCAAGTTCTCTCCTGGTGACAGAGATGAGCATCTCCATGTGCCCCAGTGTCCACCTGGACTGCACACAGCATGGAGGTGCGTGGCCTGGCTCAGGTGGGTTACGGGGTCTGGCCCCACACTCTCCCACTCCTGCCCTCGGCTGGCTTCCTGGTTCCTGCTGGTGCCCCAGAGCCGAGTGCTGAGTCTTTCTGCTGTACCCCATCATTGATGGTGCTTCTGGCCCTACAGAGGGGTCAGGTGGAGGAAGCCCAGTAAGGGAAATGTGAACAGAGGAAGATGTCACAGCTGGAGGGTACATGGACCACAGCCATGTGACAGGGAGCAGCGGATGTCCCAGGCAGGGCTGTGACACCTTCCCTCTTGGCCTTCCTCCATCCTCTGCTCTCTTCCATTTCCATTGGGTGGGACCTTTTCAAACTGCCAAACACAACAAGCCTTCCTCTCCTTTTAAAAAAATATTTAATAAATGCAAACAGATGTACAGTTAAAACCTGGAGGGAGCAGTTCTTCCATGGACAAACAGGATCAAAGCATTGCCCCTGTAGGCAGCCAGTGTGTGAGCACACGTTCAGGGGAGTGAGTCCTCCAGCAAAGGCAGCTTTGCTTTGAGCAGTCCTGGTCACCAGGGCCTGTTTGCCAGGCTAGCACAAGGGCTGTTTTCCAGGTGCTTTTGCCTTGCTTTATGGTGTGATTACGGCTGCACAAATAGTTCCACTGGCTCAGCTGCTCTCCTGCCTCCCTCCCCTCCTTCCCTCTGTGAAATGTGACTTCTCTCCAGCTAGCTTTTTGCAGGCATCTGAGCCAGATGACAACCCCAGGTGATGCTCACAGCCACCATTCAAATTGCAGCATCAGTGGGTCAGTTGCTGTAATGACAAGACAGTTCTTGGTCAGCTGGTTGGGTGAGCTTAGCAAAGCACCTCTTGTATGGAAACAAGGAGGTGTAGGCTCTGTCCCTGGTTTTTAACCACTTGTTTTGTGACAGGGGAGTGTTTGATACCTGGCCGTGCTGTGCCTCATTAGAATAAGGGTAACAGGATTTCTCAGCTTGGCAGGTGTGCCGGAAAGATAAATTCAGCAATATTTGGAGGGTGTCGCAAGACTACAGCTTTACTCAGGTGACTATGCAGGCCACAGCATTTCTCACCCATACAACTGAACTGCATCTGCCTCTCATGAACAGTCAGAGAAGGAAGAGACACCTGAGGGGTAGCTGAGAGATCCAGAAAAAGATGAGCAGCACAGGGAAGGTGAACAGGGATTGCTCATTCTCACTCCCAGTTGAGAAGCAGGGGCATGAAGTGAAGTCAATAAGTTGAAGCATATGGAAGGAAGCAATTTTTCAAGCAATGTGTTGTGCTGTGGAACTCCTTGAGAAAGGGCATCATAGCATTAATGTCGACACAAGATCATGGAAGAGAAACTCACTGAAAAGTATGTACTCTGCAGATGACATCTGGCTCAGGAAGACCAGCTAGGGGCAGGGCAAGTGCTGGGGGAAGTACTATGCGTTTATCTTCTTCTTATATCCTTCCCTAAGTGTCAACTGCTGTTGGAGACAGGACCTAGGCAAGATGGGCCTTTGGGCTGACAATACCGCCATTCTCATGTAAGGTAAATTTCAGACCCTGAGGTGCAATACAACACAGGAAGAAGTAGAAGCCCATGTATCACCATCAACCTGCGTCCTGTAGGGTGATACCTGCTCCAGGAAGGACTGTTAGTGTTCACTGCATGGGCAGGTCTGGAAGGCAAAGCTGCAGGGTGCTCATCATGCTTTCACCCATGTCTCTGCCTTCATTTCATGGTGTTGCAGGTCAACAGCTCAAGGGAGGCCCAGGAACAAGCTACTCACATGGGTCCCTGCCATGTTCAGGTAAGTGGGGCAGCTTTGGGGGTGGACAACACCTCAATGGGATGCTACCTGGAGTTGTAGGATGAGATAAATAAAGCTCCATGGTCAGTATAGGGTGCACGTACATTTGGGTGCAGGCCAGTCCCTTAAATCCCTGTCTGTACCTAAAATGGCCTCAAAGGAGCGAGTATCTGCGAGCCTCTTGCTGACTCTCAGAGCCAAATAAATATCCCAGGAAGGCAGCAGGCATCCAGAAACCAAGCTGAGTCAGAGAGCACCTTTGGAGCCAAAATCCCAGGACGAGAACAGAGACGGTCCCATCTCCTACAGCCTGAAGTGGCCCCCAGCTGAGCCACTCTGTCCCCTCCCAAGCACCAGGAGAGCCAGCAGGTAGCCCCTTCAGCACATGGCCACTGTATTATTTAAGGACCCCAATGCAATTAGCGAGGCATTAGAGAGCAGCCAGCACGGGCTGCAGGTGTTAGTGCCTCTCCAGGGCATGGACACTGGAACAGCTGGGCTCCACCTTCCTGGCTTGCAACTCTCAAGGGCAGTCCCAAAAATAGGCTGCTGCAATCACCTTGGCCAGAGACCCTGCTGACACAAATCACCCTGGCAGAATGGCGGGAGGAAGAAAACATTGTGATTTGCACAGAGATGAGCACAGAGACGACAGAAGGGTGATGATCAAGACAACTTGCCTCTCTGAAAACCCAATCCATCTGAAGGGGGTAGACCCAGACCAGCAGGACCACAAGTGCATCACGGATACACTCATCCAGCTTCCACCCCACTGGTTTGCCTTCTTCCTTTGTTGTAAGACCAGCTGTTTCACCACCGCTCCTAATGAATCCTGTTTTGAATCCTGGCCCTAATGAATCCTGTTTTGCTGCCCTGTCTCACCACCAACCAAACCTGGTTTGCCATATAGCCCCTGGCAGAAGTACCTAACTGCCCGCAGGTGCTGAATGTTGCTTTACCACTGTAATTAGCAGGTTAGGCTCCTCTCCTAGTCTCTCTGATCTCTGTTTTCGTTGTTCTCTGCTACTCACGGGAAATCTGATAGGAGTATCTAGGGTCTCATGTCAGCCGCAGTCATTGCTAGGCTGAGCACCTTAGCAACAGGGCAATGGTAGGATGGGAATACTGTAGGCAGAGGTATATAAGATACCTCTGGGTGGGCACCTCACTGAAAGGGCACCTTGGTTCTAGCTGCTGCAGGAGTTTCTAAGAGCCTTAATGACTTTATGGAAGAAAGGGAAGTGTGTTCAGGATGCCCTTGCGGGACTCAGTGGCTCTATCTGTGGTAGGCAGTTCTCAAAGACCAGACTAGTGAGGCTGGCTCAGGTGAGTCTGCCTCCTCCACAGCCACTAAAACTGTCCCACAAGACTCTGCATCACTGTTTTTCTGCAGCAGGCACAGCCTGACTCATCTTTGGGAGGCATCCTCCAAAATGTCACTGTGAACAAACCTGCTTGGTTTATGTCACTTACCTGCCGGGGACTCAGCAGAGGGAAGAGGAAGAAAGGCTGTGGGGCACTCTTCCAGGCTAGCTCTTCCCCACTGCTCTCCCAGGGTGTCCCTAAATGCCTTCAGGAAGCTCGTTGCCTTCTCTTTCCGCATGACCTCTTGTTTTCCTGTGTGTGCCCAAAGCCTCTCCTGTGTCTTGAAGGGGTATTCTTTAGCTCTGATCAAAAATCACTTGAACTTACCATGCCTGCAGGTCTGGTGGGGATGGAGGACAACCTTCTTGGTGCTTCAAGTGGGGGATTTTGAAGCTGAGGACCTTCATGCAAACACTGAGGCAGGAGAAAAGACATATCATTGAAAAATGCTTTGTCCTCACAAAAGCTCAAAATTGTCACAGGATTTGGGCAGGTCCCCATAGGTACCCTTTGGGTCTAGGACTTAGTGCTCTTTAGCACCCCAGAAGCATCAAGATCTCTGTAAGAGTGAGGTACTCGGAAAGTGAGCAGCCAGCTGAGGCTGCCCGAGTTGAATGCTGAGAAAGGCAGGCAATGTCGAAGCACCCTCTTGAGCTGAGCAGACTGTGTCCACATGCAGACAGTTTGGCTAAGGTGATTGAGGACCTGTCTCCAGGCTGGCCTTCAGACAAGGAGTGAAGGGTGGCAGCCCCAGGCACCACGAGGGATCTCTTCCCATCTTCCCTTAAAGACACCCCCACCAGGACACCCTTTCTCAGGTCCATTGGCATGTCTCTTGTGCCCACTGCCCACTGCTACTCAGTAAATGCCTTCAAAACTCAGGATGCATCCATGGGGGGAAAGGCTTTGGATTTTGTCCCCAAACAGGTCAGAGAACGTCTTTTCACAGCTAGAGTCTGCAGTAAATGCAATGAATGCTCAGTTCCTATCTGAATACCACACAAGCCAGGAGAGAGGCAACCCCCCAACCCCTCTTAGGACCAAGAACGTATCTCGAGGGTATCTGGCTGCCTAGAGCCATGCATTTGCAAGAGACGTGCCGTACACACTGTGCTTCCAAATGATGACAAGTTTAAGGGGTCACTGGACAGAATAGCTTAGGGCTGGAGGCAGTAACAATACACAGGAGAGAGCCTTGCTCCCTGTCTGAGAAAAGGGAAGGAGAGACAAACTGGGTCCAGAGGAGGATGGGGAGGATGCTACAGGAGCACTGGGCATGAATCCCCAAGCAGGAGTGGCTGGACATCCAGGCGGCTCAGCAGCACCCTGTAGGAACCAATGGCCCTGTCCAGTGGTCCACACCCTGGCATGCAATGTTGGCTACTGGGTGGACAGAGCCATTTTGTGGTGAGAGCCCTGCCTTCCTCAGCTTCCTCTTAAGACGTCACTTCTACCCCCAAGCCAGACCCCTCACCACAAAGAAGTTGTCCCCCCCAGCCCACCTCACCCACATGGGGATGGCCACGCACACACGTGTGACACAGGAGGAGCCCATGGGAAGGCTGGCCAGTGCATGGTGGTCTGGGGAGCAAGCAGAGCATGGCTGGAGAGTTGGGTGACCCAGCCAACCTGCTCCAAATGCTTCATAACAGCAAAGATCTGAGCTGTGCTTAGAGCCCAGGCTGGTGAGCATCTGGCTGGAAGCAGGTCAGCTCTGCCTAAGCCAGCTGACAGGCTTGCAGGGCAGGTCCCAGGCTGGGCTGGGGAGCCATAAGCAGAGAGACAGGCATGAGCTGGGTGTTTGGCACATGGTGACAAAAGCATGTTCCTGCATGGCTGTGCTTTGCCATGTCTCTGTCCAGCCTCTGTCTTCACCCACTGGGCACTTCCAGGGAGCAAAGTCCCTCAGATCCCCAGCCTAAGGGATGCTGAACAAGACCAGGGAGGCAGTCCCTAAATGCCTGGGTCTTCACAGGGACCCAGAAACAGTGTCTTGTGTGTGATGATCCTCCACAAGCACTCAGCCCTCCTCTGCTGAGATTCACTGGGGCGGGGGGGGGGTGTGTGGTGGTGGTGGACCAGGAGGAGGAATTTGCTGGGTGTGAGGAAGTGACTTGAGCAGTGGCACAAAAACTCTCTGGGTGGGTGTCATGAGCACACGCTGGGGAGTATCCCGTGGGCCCGAGCTCAGAGCTGCATATGCTGCTCCTCTGCCAGCACCAAACATGGCACCTGGCATCTGCTCATCTCAGACCCCATTGGTACATTGAGGTGGTAGGTGGAAAGTCCAAGCCCACAACACACCCCATAAAGGTCATGTTTTATTCTGGCTGATCTACTTCGCTTGCCTCATCTCCTGGAGGAAAATGAAGTGATAAACAGCCAGCAGCACAGTTTTGTTAAAAACAAATCAGGGCAAACAAACAGGGGATAATTCTCTCTCTGGCTGGTGTGGGGAATTATGCTGAGCCGAGAGCGATACTCTGGGTACAGCCGTCACTCCAAGCCTCCAGGTCCTGCACGGCCAGCAGACAGTGGCCAGCTTCTTGCTGGGACAGGATGGCTGGGGTCAGGGTCTTGCTTCCTGGCTGACATCCTAGGGAATCTAAACGTTTTTTTCTCCTTGTGCAGGATTCATACTCCTGCGTTTTCCAGCCTCCCAGTGAGTGGTCCCCACTCCCACGCTCCGCTGAGCCTGATTACAGTCTGTGCCCACAGCAAGGGGCTCTCCCCAGATGAAAAATCTTAGGGACACAAAGAGGGAATCAGGGACAACCACCTTGTCTGGCTGAGCCCTTGCACAGAGCAGAGCAGGCAGGGAAGCAGAGGAGGGAAGCCTGGCCGAAGCAGGGATGGCTGCAGCATATCTGGGCCTTGGAGAAAAGGAAAGCAGGACAGGGAGAGCATACAGAGAGGTCCTGGGAGATGAGGACATGCAAAGTGATCACATGCACATGACAGCGTGCAAAGAGGAGGGGAATGGACAGTGCTGGTGATAGAGGGGTCTGGGAGCCAGTTGTTCTTATTGTTTTAATTCTTACCTTCCTCCTTGGAGCGCCAGGATCTCCAAGTTTCTTACAGGGCATTATGATCCCAGAACCTGGCAAACTGAGGCACTGCGAAGTTAAGCGAGGCCACCAGAGAAGATGAGAAGGGATTGTGTTTCTCTTTTTTCCCCCTGAAACAAAGCAGAGCTGTCAGTTGACACTTCCCGTGCTGCCCCAGCTCTGGAGGGTTGCTGGGGTTGCTTCCAGCAGACAAGAGACATCACGGAAGAGACAAGAGACGTGAGGTGAGGCGTGGGATTCCTGCAGCGTGGGGTCCTGTGCAAAGCGGTGCCTGGAGTTGGTGTCCTCCCACCGGAGAAGGGAAGGGCAGTTTGGCTGCCTGCTGCCTCCCACAAGCACGGGGCTGGGAAGCTGTAAGCCCTGGCAGCCTGGAGGCATCCTGGGAACCTGGGTTTTGAGGCTGTCTGCTAGGCAAAGGGTTAGGAAATCGGGCAGGCTGCCACCAAAAGTCTGCCCAAATGATACAGCTCTATGAAACATTTCAGCTTTTACAAATGTGTTGGTGTTTTTTATTTTTTTTCTAAATGAAAAAAACAACTCTGTTGCATAGAAAACTTGCCTGACTGGTCTGAGGATGGTTCAGCCAGCCCGTAGGAGAGCCGAGGCAGCAGGCCCATCTCCTTGTGCACAGGCTGCCTGTTGTTCTCCGTGCAGAGCAGGAGGATGACTTGCATTAAACCAGAGGATTGGATGGGACCACCTGGGTCATCAAGGCTGGTCCCCCACCCACATGGGCAGACTCCTACTCTGTATCTGCTGAGCATGGGTCTGGGCAGCATCTACGCCTTGGGCATGCAGGATGGCTTCCCAAGCCCTGGAACAGACTGAGACAGGCTGGAAAAAGCTAAAATTCACCCACATTACCCAGCCCAGCCTGGCTGGCACTGCAGCACCAGCAGGATTTTGCTGTCCCATACCCGTCCTTTCCACCTTCCTCTCTCCGGCTCAGCACTGGGGACTGGCCCTGTGGTCCAACACCAAGGGATGCTTGAACCCTGTTTGCTGGAGGCCACCTATGGTTTTTAATGGCTCTAGTCACCAAACCCAGTATGACAGGCAAGGGGTGAGGGGAGCTGGCAACGTCTCGGTACAAATCCCATTGCTGAGTACTGTATCCAGCCTCACAGTCGCCACTACTGTCACCTTGGCTGCACCAGGCTCCTCCAGCCCCTCTGCTGTCCTCTGCTGCTTCTCTTCTGCTTGTTATTCATGGCAGGGGGCAAGAAACTCTCCCCCCCCCCCCCCCCCCCCTTCAATGTGCGAACGATCACCATAGCCCCAGAAGGTTGAATTTAATGCTAGGGGGATTTGCAAGTCAAGAATTCCTGTGCCCACACAATGTGCAGCTGGGCTTTGAAAAGGCGTCAGGATTAAAATGCAACTGCAAACTTGACAAACCGGCGCAACGGCCCGCAGACAATGGGCTGCAGCTCCCTGTTATCATTCATGGCGTGTGAAGGACCAGCGGCCGGCTCGGCCGGTTACAAGTCATGCGGTAGAGATGCTGCTGGCCTGGACACCAGTGGGGAGGGCTCCTTTGTGCTGCTCTCAAAGTGGGGAGCAACCCGAAACCCAGCCTGAATGGAGGGACATCTCTGCTTGCAGCCAGGGGTAAGGAGGGCGGGATGCCAGGGACCCACTGCCACCATGGGCAGGCTCTGAGCTCCTGCCTGGTTGGGATTTGTCCATCCCGGGGGTCTCCAGATTCACCGGTCTTTGCTGGATGAAAATTAAGGAGCTTTTCTTTGATTCTGTCCTGAAACTGTAGCTTGGTTTATGCAGGAGTAGTAAAGCAAGGGGCACACAGAGGCTCGGGGGATTCTGCGTGAACAGGGATGCCAGAATGGGGAAAAGGGTTTCAGATGATGACGGATTAGATACAGGTCAACCATGTAATAGTAAGGGACAATGCCACCTGGGGCTGCAATAATTAACACTCTAGAGATAAAGCCAGCAGAACAACCAGCTGGATCTCCCCGTGGGCAGGAGCTAGACACCTTCCCCAAGCCCCCTGAGCCAACTGAGCCTGCTGATCTTGGGGCATGCTGCTTGGGGCACTGCTCTGTTGCGGCCCCGGGAGGTTGCAGGGCAAGGGAAGGTCTGGCAAAAAAACACTTGGGTCTGGCCAGAGCGATGGGAAGGAAGGAGTCACTGAAGAAGCAATGTGACAAGCACGTGGTCCTTGTGTGACTGTCATGGCTGGGATCAATTATTTTAATGAGCCCATGGACAAAGGTCAGGGAGGACTGTGACTCAGTTGGTATAATGTTAGTCAGGTGTCTGTACTGGGTATAGTGGAGCACGCTTGCCAGCGTGACCGGGCAAGCTGTTGCGTTCCCATTCAGAGGCAGCAGCTGTCCAAACCTCCCTGTCCGGAGGACATAGGACTGAGTCTTCATGGGTCCAGCACTCTGGTGTAAAATCGGCTTGGGTGATCGGCCCCTTCCCAGCTGCCTTCCCACCATCTTCCTTGATGCACTTTCTGCACAGGAGCATGCGCCAGTTTCTCTCTCAGTACATCGGAACTTGGGAACATTAGAGGCTGTGCTTAGCAGCAAAAAGGGCTCTCCTCTCTCCTTGGAGGACTCCAGGCAAAGACGGGTGTGGGGGGAACTGTTCCTCCTCTCAACAGATATGAGGTCTGGTGAGCAAACTCCAGCCCAGGAGATGGGACTGTGCCTGCAGCTACACCAACCTCCCGGCACCTTTCCTAGCAGCAAGGAAAAGAGCTGTCTCCATGCTGTGGGCCAGGTCTGGAGGGATCGAAAAAGCCCTGCTGATGTGCACGGTGGAAGCCAGAGCAGTCCTCAATACCAAACAGCACCATGCCATTTTTGTTAGGCTGTGCAGGAGGGTTTGCTTTTTTTTTTCTTTACACAAAAAAGCTTGTTCCTTCACTCAGAAAGGGGCCTTTCAAAAACAATGCAAACCTGACACTGTTAGAACTTCAGGGAGTTTGTTGGGAAACAAGAAGCTGTAAAATTATTATTGAAAAAAGGATTGACATTTTTCCTATACTGAAGGGGAGTTTTGTAGCCATTTTGATGCTAGTTTAGATAGGTGTGCTGAAGAGCAGAGCACGTCTGGTTTTTGAGCTTATACAGCTACTTCAGAGAGATGCAGGGAGAATGAGGGTTTTACCTGACTTTGCCCAAATCTTACACAATGCCAGAACATGAGGTTTAGCAAACTGGCCTTGACCTGACAAAGAAATCAGAGCTGTGGCACGAGATGTGTCTTAGCGTAGCTCTCTGTGTCACACAGACTCATCTTTCTAACTGCCAGCCCTTAAAAAAACAAGAAAAAAGCTCATAAGCAAATTTTTCTTGCACCTACTCCCTGGGCCAGCACCAGCAGCTTTTCCCAGGCAGTGACTCTGTGCCCGGGTCTGACTCTGATTAGAAAAATTACATTAATGACCAAACACCCTTGCTGCCTGCAACTGTGCCCTGCAAAGGGTTTCTTGCTGAGCTTGCAATCTGGTCTCTGTCCCATGGAGGGATGGGCCATGGGTGCTGGTGTCCACTGGTGATGGCCGCAGCAGAGCTAAGGTCAGTCCAGCATCACAGGCAGAGACTGCCCTGGGCTGTCAGAAGCTGCTGAAAGTAGACAGGCAGTAGCTCATGGGGCTAAAAGACAACTTAAGGAAATGATGCTGGGATGCCAGGGAGCCGGGGGAGCAGAGTGCATGTCTGGACCTGGCTGGAGAATCCTCCCAGCCCACAGCAGGCTGGGCACCCACCCAGGCTCTCTCCGGGGATGCATTTTTAAATTAAAACAACAACAGAGCAGCAAGAACTAAAACTAAAAAAGTCCCCTGGCCCTTATAATCGTAGGCAGCGTCTGGTCCCCCAGTAACCAGGTCCCAAGGGGCTACTTCTCTGCGAGAGCCAGTGCATCTGCTCCATCCCCCTACCTGGCATGGCCAAAGTGGCACCCACACGGCCCTTCCCAAGGGACAGATGCCATGGGGCCACCTTCCTCCTGCCTGGCCCTGGTGTGCCTATGTACTGCACAGCTGCCAGCTTGCCTTCCCTCGCTGCACCAAGGTGCTGCGGGGTGGGAGGTGTGCCCCACGGAGAATTTGGGTGGGTGCCCCGTGGTACCCACCCTGGAGCAGGATCCATCCTCCTCCTGCCCTGCTAGGCCTCCCGGGGAAGTTCAGCTCCTGCGCCAGTGGGGAGGGCGTCAGCCTATATTAAGCCGAGCCTGCCGGGGAAGACGTGTTTGGGATACCTGCAGCGCTTGGTGGGCAGATGCACGGTAGGAGCTATATTTGGAAGGTGCCATTTGGTTTTCTCCCTGGACGCTGCAGCAAGCTGTCTGCAGTGCCGGCCGAGCGGCCGTGACGCCAAGCTTGCAGCTCCCCAGCCCAGGCGCACCAGCATCCCCCCCTCCCCGGCCTCACACCACCCTCTGTTCCTCCCCCCCCCCCGCTTTTCTTTCCTGTGGGCTGTGAAAAGGTGCAGTCTGCCTGTGACCGTTTCTCCTCCCTCCCTTCCCCCTTCCTGCTGGTCAAAACCGCCATCCTGTAACAGCCCGGTGGATTAGTGAAGGGATACCTTTGAAACCGATGCCAGGAAAGCTCCATGGATCAGTTAACAGGAGAGTATAAAAAGCCATGCCTGTATCCCCCCACGCTCCCCCCATCTCTCTTCCTCCATGTCACTGGCCCTGGCTGCCGGCTCGCCCCTGGCTGGGGGCCTGCGATCCCAAACGTGCTCTCCAGGCTGGCTTGCCTCATTAATTAAAGAAGACAGATTTTTAGCTTCTCTTTCCCTCCCTCCCTCTCTCTTCCTTTTTTTTTCCTTGGGCTCCTGCTGGGGAAAGTGGAGCCAGTCTTGTGGGGGCAGGGGGAGGATGAGGAAGGGTGCCAGGGATTACAGGCAGCTGATGTGCTCTGCTCCCAGAGTGCAGAACTCCGCAAGGCTGCACGGCGCTGTCCCCCACTCCTTGCAGGCAGCCTCCCCGGGACACAGGAAGAGGGGACTCAGCTCCCCAAGTCCACAGTCCTGGGACTGACAGCAGCGTTCGCAGCCCCCCTGGGGATGTTCCCTCACGACTGACTGGCACGAGCATCCTGCCTGCCAGCAGCACCTCCCCGCTGACTCTTGCACCTCTGGTCCTGCTGGATTGGAGCAGAGAGCCTGTCCCCTTCCCTGGCACAGAAGGGACGGTGGATACAGACGTTTGTGGTGTCGGGCGCATGGTGCAGAATGCATGGTACACCAATGTGTGGAGCAGTGCGTATGGTGCAGTGTTCATGGCACAGTCATATGTGACCCAGGGTGCATGGCCCAGTGTGCGTGGTGCAATGTGTGTGGTACAGCCATGTGTGCTGCCAAGTGCACGTTACAGCTCGGCTAGTGCGGTCTGCATGGTGCAGTGTGCATGGTACAGCCGTGTGTGGTGCAGCTACGTGTGGTGCAGTGTGCATGGTGCATTGCACATGGTACATCCATGCATTGTGCAGTCTCCATGGTGCAGTGTGCGTGGTACAGCCGTCTGTGGTGCAATCTGTGTGACACAGCCATGTGTGGTGCAACTACATGTGGTGCAGTGTGCGTGGTGCATTGCATGTGGTACATCCATGCATTGTGCAGTCTCCATGGTGCAGTGTGCGTAGTACAGCTGTGTGTGGTACAGCCATATGTGGTGCAGCCGTGCGTAGTGCAGTGTGTGCTCAGGCTCCGGGGATGGCTCACACTGGTAGAGCACTGTTGCAATTCACTCCACCTGCATTTGTGTTGGGGTAGCACAGCTCCTCGCCCATCCTCAGCACAGGCACAACCCTTTACATGGCTCAATTTACACGGCACACGCCTTTACATGGCACACGGTGCAAGGGGGAGCTGGCCTGAGTGAGGACAGGAGGGCAAAGTGGGGAAAACAGGAACTCCAGGAGGGACCAGAGGTTTGTGCTGTGCTAGGAGCTGGCTGTGTCTGATCCTCCCTGAAGAGAAGGCCTGGCTAGTTCTGCTGGCTGAGTCATCCCCAGGTCTGTCAGCCTGGCTGCAAAATTAAATTCAAAGCTCGTCTTTTTAACACGAAGATCACTTACATCCAGCTGCACGAGCCGTGGCCCCTTTAGGATTTAATAATAAAATGAATGCCCATGACCTGACTGTTTGCTCACGCCTGGATCTTCCTTGATGGATGAACAGAAATTGCTCCCTGGCTCGGGTCATCTGCAGTAAAAATCGCCAGTCGATTGCTGGACCCTCCCTCAGCTCCTCTGCGTTCAGGACTCGCTGGCTTCGTTTGGGACCTGGCTTGAAACGGATAATCAATAATAATCAGGCTCGATGCTGTGACGGCACCTTTGATCCGAGGATCTTGGAGCACTTTGCAGCGGATAATGAACAGAGCCCCTCTGTGAGGCAGGCAGGAGTGTCTGCATTTTATGGGGGGGGAGCGGAGCCCAAGGACGGGCTGACCCCACTGCTAGCTGGCTCTATCCTGCTCGGCATCCCACGTGCAGACGACTCAACCGCTTTAGTGTGACCCTGGAGAGTTGCATGAAGAGGGGATGGTGCCAAATGTCTGTGGGGCTTATTCCCCAATAGCTTGTGGGTCTGGTTCCTTCCTGAGACAGCCTGAGCTGCCCTGTTGACAAATCTATTTTGGGAAAAGCAGCACAGGTTTGGGGCTCAGCTTGGCAGGGAGTAGAGCAGCCCTGGGACAGCAGCAGCAGCACGTTCCCCCAGGGACAAGCAGTCTTGGGGCTCCTCCGGCCCCAAACTGTGGCTGGGGGCTGGCTCCCTGTGATGGGCTGCAGCACTTTTGCGGCAGCATACAGGGTCCAGAGCTGGCGCTGAGGATGGGGAGTATTGCTCCCAGGGGCTTTTAAGCTAGCACTGTTCCCAGGCCTGGGGAAAGAGGCTGGCAGCAAGCAGCAGAGCTACTGGGTCCCATCTCCAGCCATCCCGGAGAGTGCAGCTGAAGCCTGGGCTCGGTTTGCTTTCAGGGGTGACTTGCACTGCCTGAGCCACAGCAATGCCAGCCCCACTGTTGCATGCTGGTCCCACAGCTGAGGGATCTGCAGGCCTCACGTTTCCCCCAGGATGGCAGCCTGTGGGCTGGTGGCGAGGACCACCCACATGGCAAGGTGTGCAGGGCTGGTGGTGTGGACCTTGGCTGGGGTGGTGAGCTCTGCCCGAGGGAGGGCTGCATCCCTCATGGCCAGGCAGTGGGGGACAGGGGACGCAGCTCTGGGAATGCCACCCCCATGTCCCAGCCTGCATCCCTCAGCCAGGGTGATGTCCTGCTGTTGGAAGGGCTGCATCCCCCACGGCCAGGCAATGGGGTGAGAGGGCACACAACTCTGGGGATGCCACCCCTGTGTCCCCAGCCTGCACCCCTTGGCCAAGATAGCATCCTGCCCTTAGAAAAGATGTGCCACCCCGTGGCCAGCCAGTGGAGGGCGGGGTAGGGGGCGGCTTTGGGGATGCCACCCCAGTGTCCCCAGCCTGCACCCCACCAGGACAGGCTGCTCTGCTGATGTCGCAGCGCCACCCCTTGCCTCCCGGGGAAAGTGCCCGTTAGCTTCGTCTGCACTCTCCAGCAATTAAGGGACTAATATATTAATTGTTTCTAATCTGCGTATCTCCAAGGTCACCTGTAAGACTGAGCAAGGGAAGCAAACGTCCCCCCAGGCGGTCCCTGTCACCCGCCCCAAGGGAGGAGGCTGCAGCCCAGGGATTGCCCTATGGACCCCGAGCCCTGCAGCCCCCAAACCCTATCTGGGAGCGTGGCCATGGGGAGCAGCCCCCCGCAGGGAACGACGGAGGCGGGGATGCTCGATGGGGGGTTGCGAGCCTGGTGCTGTCTTCGAGCGGGAAATACCCTTTGCTGGCGATGAACAGAAAATAAGAGTAACCAGGTTGCCTGTCCAGGCAGCCCATGCCTTCTCGCAGCCTGCCTGCAGCCGCGCCACCCTGCCTTTGTCTCGCGCGCTCAGCCACGCTTCCAGTCTTCAAAGTGTTAAAACTTTTCAGTGTGTGCTGCAGATCCCTTGCCTGCAGCCTCCTGCCCTGAGTCAAATTAATCATGTACTGGGAAACACAGCAGGCATGTACTAGCCCTGGGCATGGTGTATCACGTACTTTCTGGAATCTGTCACATGGGGAGCTTTCTGTTTTAGGCTCAATTGATCCTTTCTCGGTTTGATACTGTGTTTAATTGTGAGATGGGGCTGTGTGTTTTTGCTTCAGCCGAACTTAAAGGGCCGCTCTTCCCAGCCTTGTTTTCAGATGTCCACAAGAACAGACTGCTGCTGTCTCCTCACCCAAACAAAAAGCCTTTCTCTCCCCACACACAATATCCCCTCTGTATTGTCCACAACAAAGAGCAGGGCTAAATTAATTTTAGGTCTGGCTCTTTTAATGTAGGACTGGGGAGGGGAGGTGCTTTTATTGCTGCAGCTGACGGCTCAAACAAGATAGGCGAGAGGTGGCCCGGGCCACCGGGCGCTCCCTGGGCGGTGGGGATGGGGAGGGGGGATGTGCCTGGCCCCCAGGACCCCTCTTGAATCGCCTCAGCTGCAGCGCCCGGTGTGAGGTGAGGTGAGCTGAGCTGGAGCAGAGCCCATCCCTGCTCCTTGCTACAGCATCGCCCCAGGGTGGGTCTGAGCCCGCCTGAGCTTTCTGTCCACCCCGGGAGAGGGCTTTCCACCTGTCCTCCCCCAGAAAGAGCAGTGCAAGGAGGCTGGGTGGGACAGAAGGTGCCTGCACCCCGAAAGTGACATCCCCCAGGGGCTGGCATATCCCTCTGGACCACCAGATAGCCATAGCACGGTGATTTTTCATTCTGTCTCCACACAAAAGATTTCACGAGCCAAGCAATAACCAGAACATCCCTTTGAAACGGGGTAAAAAGGGAAAATGAACATATTTTCTGTGCACTTTTCTTCCAGAAAAAGGCTTATCTGGAGCAGTCAGAGCAGGCCACTGTGCGCAGCAGTGTGAAACAGAGCCTGCTGGGCCTGGGAGAGGGTCTCCGCAGGGTCTCCTCGCTGCCCTGATGGGCACAGTCCTCTGGCATGATGTGCCACCCGTGTGCACCAGTGGTTTGCATGGCTTGCCTGGCGCTGCGGAATGCTGTGGGCTTGTGGCAGGAGGAGGGAATGGGCCATACGGCCACTGGGTCCTGATAGCATCTCCATGATGTCAGAAAGAGAGGAAGGAGCCATGGGAAATAGTTGAAACTGAGGCAAGGAGCAGGGGAGACCAGGGTTTGGGGAAGGGAGATGTCTGGTCCGGGAGGTGGGAAAGAAAAGGGATGCTGAGGGGAGCAGAGGAGGGGGACAAGACATCTCAGGTAGGAAAGTCAGGCATTGGGAAGGAGTGTGGCAGCACAGGGATGTTGGGAGGGGAGATGGCAGAGGGGAGGGCGGTGGGTTGATGTGAGCTTGTGTGGTTTTCCACAAATTTAGGCAGAGATGTAGGATTGAAAGGGGAGGGAGAGGTGGTGTGGACAGCTCAGGTCTGGTTCCTCCTTGTCTGCATCTTCTTCCGTTTCCCAAGTGTGCAGACAGGGCAGGTCCCACTGCCCTGTGTATGGGAAGGGTCCTGGCCAGCCCCCGGTGGCGAGACAGAGGCCAGGTTTCTGCTCTCTCCCCTGCAGCCCCCAGTTTCTCGGTAGATGGGTAGGAACTTGCTCCTGGTTTATAAATATTCAGCACCAGCAAAACCCATTAATGTTGCATTAAGGCTGTGAATCGGAAAGCCCCAAAGCCAGGCAGCTCAGTGCTGCAGCTGCAGTGCGATCCGGGTCCCACCGTACATGCGCAGCTGCCTATCCCACTCCCAGCGGACACTCCTCCGCCTGCTTGGATACCACAAGGCTGCAGCAACGTGCTGTTGAAGAGCATTGCTTCAACCGCCTCACTCCAGCACCCCTGGCCCCAGGTATCATGGACTGGCAAAAGCAAAAGAAAAGGAGGACATGGTGTCTAACTCGTAGTCCCAAAACCTCCCAATCCCATGAAATGCAATGGTTGTAGGCTGTGGGCTGGGTATTTTTTTTTTCAGTAGGATATGCCTGGAGCCAGGCATGACACCCTGGGGCAGAACATCTCCGGATTTGGCCAACTTTTTGGGAGAACAATGGGAAGCCCAATGGGAAGCCCCTTGGCTGCAGAGCCAAGTTGACTTGGTGTCATGGGCCGCTCCCTCCATTCGGCGGTATGCGCTGAATTGCATCTCCAGGAATAGGCAGCAATGCATGTATTAAAACAGAAGCTGGAGAAAGGAGTTACATCTGTGCAAAGCAGCAATCCAAGTGTTACTATCGGGACCAAATTTTCTCACTTCCAGGAGAGCAGCTCTGAGTGTGACAGTCTGTAGACTTGTGCATTGGTTTCAGCCGCTTCCTCATCTCACTGTATTTTGCAGATCCACCTAGCAGCCTTGTCCCCTCCACTCCAGCAGCATGTCGTTGAGCTTGAGGTGACGGAAAAAGCAGGAGCTGGCTGGGAAAGGGGACACACAGAGGGAAGAGAGGGGGCAATGCTTTGGGGAGCCAGTGGGGAACAGGCAAGGTGGAGAGAGGGGCTGGTGAGGCTGGGAGGTGGTCAGGGAATCACTTGTAGGCACTGAAATGGAAGGCATGATGGACCACTGGAGGTTCAGCTCTTGGGAATGAAAGGCCCCTACTATGTCCCATACAATGCCTAAAGACATGTTCTCCTCGATAGCTTGTGTGTGCAGGGTTGGCTTCTGAAACCTCTGGGATGAACTGAAGGGGGTGGTCAGGTCTGAAAGCTGATGGCTTCTGCCAGGGCTGCTCTGGAGGCAGCTCTGTGGGCTCAGACAAGCCAGCTGCTAAAGTCACTACTTGATCCTGGCCGGTGTGGTAAAACCCTCCTCCCTTACTTCTTGCTGCTGCTGTGCCTCTTGCCCCACAAACTGTCCCTGCCTCTCCCTCCAGAGCTGCCAGAGAGTCACAGGGGAGCACACCCCTGCCTGGCATACAGAGAGCCTGAGGTCAGGATACATATGCAAAGGATGTCAAGGTCTGGAAGACAGGAGAGGAGGGCCGAGTCCCTCTGGGCTGGAGCAAGGTTCAGTGGCTTTTAAGGATGCCTGCAGCTTCCCTTCCCAGAGGGCTGGGCAGTGCATGAAGTAGTATTTGAGCTCCTAGAGGAGAAAAGTACTGAGACAAGAAACTGCAGAAGTTAATTTCTGCAGCTCACCTGAAATAGTAAAAAACTGGATGAGAAAAGGGGAGGTGTATTTCATCAGAGATAAGAAATCCATTTTATATCAACAAATGTTAGAGACATTGAAAAGAAGTTGCCTGTCCTGCATAGCTTAGATAGGGGATCATGACAAGATAGGGAAAGGTCATTTAGAAAGGCAGCAAAGAATAGAGGATTTGCTTATTGAAGAATAAATGCTAGGAGAAGTATGTTTCCCAGATTTAGGGACAGGGAAAAACTGAGGATCCTGGGAACGGATCATCTGTAGCTAGGCAGTGGGAACCACTGGCTGTTGGTGCTGCACAGTTACATAGCCAAACAACTAACTTTAAGGGGATGTAACTGAACTGCCAATCTTTAGGAAAAACTTTAAGAACAGAAAAATAGCAAGAAAATTTCAAGAAAAATGGAAGTCCAAAGCTCTCGTTACCCCAGCTGAGCTGGGGCAGCATGTTGGGGTAAGTCACACTGGAATCTGGCTTGGTGACTGCTGCCCCAGTCAGAAAAAACGGGTTTAAAGTATCCCAAGGTCCATCCCCGCTCTCTGTGAACAATCATGTCTTGTGACTGGAAATAATGAGGTACATGACTGATGTGTTCTGTACATGGTGGGCTTTGGTGCCTCTGGTACCAAATTCAATACAACTTCGGCCAAAGGGTGCCACACCTTCTTCCTGTAACTCCTGGTCAAAATCAAGGATGGAGAGATACCCATCAGCACAGCGGGTGTCAGAGGCATTTCCTTGAGTTGAGAACCCAGAGTTAACTCTGCTCTACCTGGTTCTGTGGCATCTCCTAGACCTGACCCTCTAGAGGTTTTCTAGAGCTGCCCTTTTCTGGGGTGAACCTCTTCTGGGGCAGAGAGGCTGTGAGCACCCCACCTGCCAGCCCTCTCCTCTCTGATCATCTCTCCATGCAGATGTCTCCTCGGGTTTGGGTGTTCCCTCCTGGAGGACTGTGCTTCTCCATCTTCATTTGGTGTCTGCTGAGCAGAAATGAGGATCCCAGCTGCAGAAGAAAAACTTTTGGGGAGGAAAGCCCTTCTCTCACTGAAGAAATTCAACAGCCCCGCAGATGTCTGCTGGGGTTTCCTTTGCTGGGTGGGCCTAGAGAGGTTATTAATGGTGAGTAATATCAATGATTGCATATCCCCTCCTACAAAGCCTTCGCTGGCATTAACAGGCCCTTTGATGCCACAGCAGTCTTGTAGGGATCTGGAAAAGTGTTGAGCATCTTTTAGTTGTGACCTTCACCAACAGAAGAACATGATCAGTTGGTAACAGGGCCAGCTTGAGACCTGTCATTGTCAGGGATGTTCTCTACTTTCCCATCTTTTTAAATTGACATTTTATTTATCAGAAAATGGCTTTATGATGAAAGGGAGGGAGGGAGGGGAGAGGGGAATCACTTTTGGGAAGTGATTCCATAAAGCAAAAAACCAATGAAAATTTTTGGGGTTTTCACAAAACCAAACCCCTCTCCACCCCCAAGTTCAATACATAATGAACATGTCAAGCCTTTTGAGAGTCTTCCACCAGGAATGTTTCTCACCATCTTTTCACAGCCTCCCATTGCCATCAAGCTTGAAGTGCTGCTGTGCAAGAATCTGTGGCATAACAGCTCCTCACTCAGCAGCTCTGCTGTCCCGGTCCATTAGCACAGAGGAGCTCACATAGCAGCATGTGTGCCACTGGTGACGTGGCAAGTCCTTCCCTGTGGGACCCAGCAGCAGCAGCTACCAACTCTGGGTTCAGAGGCTCCTGCCTGATCTGTGCAGCAGGCAGCATCCAGGAATTTGGGGTCTGTGTTTGTGGGTGGGGAGGATCTTCTCAGAGGCAGAGAGACATCCTGCCTCTTCCTATATATGTCTGCGCATGCCAGCCTGGAGCTGCTCTTGTAGCTGATGTGGAGTGGAGACTTGAACCCCTGTTACAGTCCCCACTGCTGAGCATGAATGAAGGAGACAAGCTCCCCCAGTTTTCTTATTTCTTCAGGATGCTGAAGGCAGCCCAGGACGTGGGTGGAAGACGGCGTCTTCTGCTTCTGCACTGAGAGAGGAGCAGCGAGAGGGCCTGGGAAAAGGCACGGGCAGAGCAACATGTGGGCTCACCAGGGTCATGCAGAGCAAGGTGGGATGCTGCTGGACTCTCGGACATGAGGCCAAGGTGGGGTGAGGGCCCCACTCAGGAGGTCCCTGCATGCTGTACGGTTCAAGACAGGATTGGTCAGGTTGCATTCAAGACAAACGTTCACCTTTTTAGCAGTAAGCATCCATGCATGAGGGACTGGGACTTTGGAGAAGTTAGTTTAACCTGTGGAAATAACATGTGTTTGATCTGGACTTATGGAGGCTGTATCTGTGTGGATATTGTGAGCTGCGTCCCGTTGCGTGCAACCAGCCTGCATGAAGTGAATCCAACTCTACCACATGCATCCCCTGAACAAAGCTGCCCCCTCATTTTTCATGGGCAGGACAAAGATGTATCCCCAGCACTCCCAGAGCCTTTCTGAGACCTTTTCTGTGGCTGTCTCATTTTCTCTTACAGATGGGAGAAGCAGTGGGGCAAAGAAGCAAAGATGGCCATGGCAATGGGCGTTATTGCTAGTCTTGCCCTGGAGACGTTCAAGCCTGAGCAGATCATCAACTGGTGTGGGAAGAAGCAAGGCTGGGAGGCAGGAGCGAGGCAGGCAGAGCTCAGACAGCAGAAGCGCTGTGAGACAGACACCCTGCAGCATAGGTGGAGGGTGATCCTAGGGGTCGGCTGGCCTTGAGTATCTGTGCAGTAGAGTGTGAGAAGCAGGGAAGCTGGAAGCCAGCCCTGCCACTTTGCTAGCTGCCTTGCAAAATCAAGGGGGCTGCAGCCAGTCCATGGGGAAGGGGAGATGAGCTGGGCATAGCAGGCAGAGACCTGGCTGCTGGGAACATGTTCCTGGGGAGGAGGATGCCTCTGGCTCTCTGTTGTGATGCTTCACCCTGAGGGAAAAGCAAAAAACTCACCATGGCTGTAGTAAGTCTATAAACTAATTAACTGTGGGGCAGTGAGAGATATGCTGTGCAGGGGACAGGTGGTTTTTTTACTGCATGTTTAGGCACAGATAGACAAAGGGTACCTTTGTGATGGGAACACCGGGCAGCTTCTTGGAGGCTATGCAAGGCTTTGAAATACTGATTATTAATGAGTATTAATTATATTATTAATTTGTTGCTGAACTGTAAGAGATTTAAGAAAATGAGGTGTAGACTTGCTTGGAGGGCCAGGAGAAGAGAGGCCAGAGGAAGATGGCATGGGTGATGCAGATTTTCCTAGGCCTGTGACCCACGTACAGAAGAGGACAGAGCAGGCTGGTGCCTGGCAGCACTGACCCTTCGCATGAGGACAATGACTGCAAAGGGGCAGAGGAGGAAAGCACTGGTGCAGAAGACCCGTGTGCTGGCCACAGAGCATCATGCTGCTGGCACCAGGAACATGCTGCCTGGGGCGGGGGAGACCTGACTGCTGCCTGGGATTGACTGTGACCAGGTGCCCTATGGCACAATGTCTGTCTGAGCAGCAAGCAGGGTGCCAGGAAGAGCAGATCCCAACCAAACACCGCCTCTACTTCCCTCTGCTGAGACCTGCCCTCGCAAATGACCGAAACTCTCATTTTGGTTATTTCTTTCAGTGCAGCCCTGGGCCATCAGCTTAGCCCTGAAACCCATCACCAAACTGCTCCCTCCTTGATCTCTTGTGTAGAGACCCATCACCAAACTGCTCCCTCCTTGATCTCTTGTGTAGAGTTCAAGATGGTTGCTAAGGGACCTTCACACAATGTTCCCATCCTGGGACACAGGCTCTGCATGGGAGACAAGATGCAGGCAGCAGTGCAACCCAAGGGAAAGGAGGTTTCCAGAGGCTGAAGGAAACTACCCCCAAACTCCAAGAAAACCCCTTGTGCTTCAGGGCATAAGCTGATCATCTGCGGGGGCTGGGAAGGAATTTGTCACCATCTGCCTCTTGTCTCTCTGCTGTGGGGAGTAATAAGCAAGTGAGGAGGGGAGGATTCAGCAGTGTTATTAGTTGGAGAACGGCATTATTTCCCCTGTCTGCACCATATAAATGACTGTGTATTTTTCATAATGGGGGAATACATGCAGGGAGAGAGAAAAAATGTTTTAGAAAAGAAAGAAGGAAAGGGGGGAGGGGGGAAATGAATCGATATAATAGAAGCATTAGGGCACTCAGGGGAGTGTTTTACTGGGGCCATTAATATACTTCTCAGGTGGTAAAAGCCACTTAGCCTTTAAAAATGATAATGAAATGTTAACTACCCAAAGCATTATTGCTGAGTCACGGAGAGCCAGGCAGCCCTTTAGCTCCCATCTGATCGAGGGGTGCTGGTGGGGCTATCGCCAGCCCCAGCCAGCATGTGGAGCGATGATCCGGCACGTCTCGCCTCCTGCACACGGGAACCGAACACCTGGCAGCCCCTGCCATGCTGCGGTGGCTGCTCTGGCATGGGCACCCCCTACCAGCCATGCTCACTGCCCCAGCTGTTCACTACCCGCTGCAGCACCTGCCCAGCGCTGGATCTGCCATCCAGCCCCGGTCGCTCCTGGCAGAAGCAGCCCCCGATTGCACATGTGGAGGAGGCACATTCCCTGTGCTGTAGCTCCTCTTCTGCTGCCGTGCAGGGACTCAGCCCTTGGGAGGGCAGACAGGTGTGGGGCCAGACAGGATCGGACCCATGACCACGCAAATGGTACAGCCACGTTGCTTCCAAACCTCAGGGAGCAAGTGGGGGTTAGGAGGGTGACCACTGTTTCTGGAGGTCCACTGGTAAGGATATTTTGAAGTGGAAAGCTGCAGGCAGCGTGGCCTCACCTGGCTGCAGAGGATCCCATGGTGGGGGATGCTCAGCTCCGCCATGGGGAGCAGGGACGACCCTGACTGTTCAGATGCCAAGCCAACACAGGGATGTGATGCACAAGGGAGTAAGATCCCCTCTTGGCTCCCAGGAGATGGCGCAAAGCAACGGTGGAGGCCTCATGCATTTCTAGTCTACATTTCACAAACCATTGGTGATTGCAGGTACCTGGCTTGTAGCACCCTAAAACACTTGGCCAGCATCAGCTTCTGGACACCCCCATGTTGATGAATGTGCTGATCTTTGGAGGCACTGGGACCCAGTTTACTGACCAGCTCTGAAAACCATGGGGGTCAAATTCTGGCTGTGTTCTTGTCAACGGGGGCTTTTTCACCCTGCAAGGGAGCAGGGATTCTTATTTCTCATCTTTTATGTATCTCTGACTCTTATTTGATTGTGAAAGGCCCAAACGGCCCCCTGCAGTGTCACACGAGGAAATTCAACAGGCCTGCACGGTCCAGCGAGCTGAAGTGTGAGATGAAGGTCTTCTCCTAGGACGATTCAGTGCCCAAGCAGAAAATTAATTTCCTTCCAGCCATCTGTATATGACCCAAAACCTTCCCTAGTCATGGAGATTATGAAGTTTTTTCACGAATGTGGATTGAAAGTCACAGGTAGCTGTGAAGGATGCTGGAGGAGGACTGGAGGGGCAGGGAGCAGCTTGGCTTCTGGAGGCGCACCATCACTCTCATCCTCAGCACCTGTTTCAGGCACTACTGAGAGACTTGTTTCTAGGGAATTTTTTCACTTGAGTGAGTTTTCACCTCTGTTACTGAGGGGTCTGAAAACACCTGAAGCAACCAAATGCCTTTCTTTACCTCGACGCCCTATGCAGAAGTCACTGCATGTGGAGCAGTGTGCTGCATTTGGGAATGCTGGCTATGGTGCAAATCCTGATAACTGCAGTGTATAAGGCAGAGTTGAGGATATCATAAGATATTATAAGAGTATGTCTGGGACTCCTGCACACCACTGAGCAAGTTGTGAGTGTCCCCAGCCATGTCTGAAGGCCATCCTGGCTCATACGAGGCTGCACTGCCCCAATAGCTTGTGGGGAGGGGTCCCATTCTCCAGCATCTGTCTGGGAATGCAGCCCCGAGGTTAATCTGCCCAGAGCAAGCCTGGCAGTGGGGTGCACATTGTGCCAGCCCTCTCAGAGCCCAGGGAAGGGCAGTGCAGCCCTAGCTGAAGCTGCATGCCCAGCTCTGCAGCTGGGACAGGGTGATGGAGGAATAGGAACTCTTCCCATCTCCCTTCTCCCTTCCCTGCCTCACCTCCATGCTTTGTCCTTTTCCTGGGAGAGGTTAGCAGGAGGCGGCTCTGATCTCTGCTGGACCTGGAGATCCTGCTGGGACCCAAACTGGTAAAGCCTAGGTATGCATGATGGAGGCAGGACCATCCCCATCGAGCCTGCAGCTGCTGCCCAGCACGCAGAAGGCAGATGTGCAATCCTGCACTCCTGCCCTGGAGCTGGGGGCTGTGCCCCTACCCCTAAACCAGAGAGGACTGAGTTTCCCTCATGCTCTGCATAGGCAACACTGTAGAGTCTGCAGGTACATCAGAGAGGGCATGCAAACGGTATCTTCTTCCAGAGTGGCATTCTTGATATTAAAGGACACAGAAAGCTTTTGCATCTGCTGAGAGAAGCGGTTCTCAAACTGCAGGTCATGACATGCCTGAAGTCATCTGGGGAACTGCTAAATGGGTCACGCCACTCCGTAGACTTCA
The DNA here is from genome assembly GCF_035582795.1 of Mycteria americana. Lineage (NCBI taxonomy): Eukaryota > Metazoa > Chordata > Aves > Ciconiiformes > Ciconiidae > Mycteria > Mycteria americana. Next base: position 22,459,216 of record NC_134372.1, read on the forward strand.
GCTGTACATGGCCATGGGGCCTGGACGGACCGGCCCTCCTCCCTCCCTAGCTCCGCTTTCCTGAAGGCAGCCCGATGACCAGCCACTTGCCCAACTGGCACCAGCAGCCCCACTATTAAGAATAACACAGCCGCCTTGCACTGAAGCGCTTTATCCCCAGCACCTGCTGTGAACAAAATTGCCTAGGATCAGGTGGTGCTAGCCAATTTTTCTCACAGCAGGGGCTGCAGGTAAAGCACCTCGGTGGAGAGGAGCTGCGCAGCTCTGAACTTTTCTGTTGCCCGCCTGAACTCAGGGAAGAGGAGAAGGGATATTGTGTGCACTCAAGCAGAAGTGGAGAAGTTGCCAAGAGAGCAGAGAAGCAGATGGAAAAGACACAGAAAGCTCAAGATGAGGAGAGAGCAGGAAGGAAGGAGCAGAGGAAGGATAAAAGCAAGAGGGTGGTGAGAAAAGAGCTGGAGCTGGGATGCCACAAAGCAGTGGCCAAGGCAGCAAGAGAACTGCATCTTCTCTTTCTTGTCCTACAAACGAGACACAGACGTGGCAGCAGCTAATCTTCCTGGCTTGTGAACAAAAGGATTCTTTTCATGCCAGTAATCCAAGAGCTGCCATGCCACGGCTCTCCCAGCTCATCTGCTGTGAATGCACTTATGTAGCATCCAGCTGAATGGCTTAGCAAAATAAAGACAGATGGCAATGGATTAGCTCTAACACTTCTGTATCACAATGCAATCACTGCAGTCTTCTCCACTGCCTCCTCTCGGGACAGTTTTCTTGCACTGCAGCTGTGCAGCCGCCCCCACTTATGCACCAGTGGCCCAGCTCCAGAGCCACAACTTAGCACCATGCAAGTAAGAAAGATTCACCATGGTTTTTTGTTTGTTTCTTGGAAAACACATATTAGGGAGAAGCTGTGGTCAGTGAAGGGTGATCACACAGCCACCTCTCTGCTGAAATGGGGCTTCCTTGTTACAAAGCACTCTTGGTCACACACCTTTAGCACGAGTGGATTCAGGGCAGACTCTAAGGCCCATGTGAATGAAGTAGATGCATTGCTGAGCAGCATTTTTAACGTCTAGACCTATCATCCCCAAGAATGGAGCTATGTCATGCAGTCCATTAAATGTTAAGGCAGATACATCAAGAAACAAAGATGGGAGCTTGATCCCACCTCTTCACAAGTCCACAAGAAGAGTAGTCTCTTCTTCATGATTAAGTATACTTTGCCGAAGTCAAGCCAGCTGCAGAAGTAGAGCTTACAGTCAACCCAGTGCCAGCTGATGCAACATGAACATGCATTTCTGCTGGACAGAAAGTGTGCTGGTGACAGACTGGGCTTTGTTTAAACTGGGACATTTTCCTATTGTTTCCCAGGCAGAAATTATGTGGGAATTCTAGCATCGAGTCCTGTAAAGAGCTGGTCTTTACTACTTTGTTAGTAAATATCCTTCCCAATTGCACAGCTTGTTTGTGCTGAACTGTCTCCTCCTGCAAAGTAAACTTCATCCTAACGTCCAGGTGGAGTCTGTCTAATCTCAGTTTTACTAGGTTGTCAGCTCTAGTGCTACTGGTAACTTCAGGGATATTCAGGTTCTTCAGGGTGGCAACGTTTCTGCCCTGCTGAAGCAGTCTCCTGATCTCATTCAGGCAGTTAATGGGACATCTTCACCTCTGACCCTGTTATTTTGGAAACTATGCCTTCTGACTCCTCATCCAAGATCACCACACGACTAAGCAGTTCCATTTTGTCAGGAAGATGCATTTCCCCATCAAACTGGGTATCTCTTAGAAGACCTGCCAGGTACAATTCAACCAATTTTTCTGTCACTGGTCACCTAGAGCTGATATAAAAAAGAAAAAGACCAAGAAACTTCAGATTCTTGCTCCCTGAAAAACACCAAGACTTAGTCAATGTTTTTGACAAGGAGATACCTTGCCTCTCTATTGGCTTTGCAATTGACCAGTTTATTTATAACCTATAAGGAAGATAAGGCTCCAAGCAACCTGATTTAGCCTTTAAATTAGTGCTGCTTTGAGCAAGAGGATGGAGCAGATGACTGCTCAAGATCTCTTTCAACATATTGTCTGTAAGTTGAAGATGCCACTGGGATGCTCTAACCTTGCAGCTGAGTCCAACAGCTCTTGGAGCTGTACCTGCCTGATGGATGTTCTGAGTGTCCAGTCTTACCTGCAAGTGCTGTTTCACCAAGCTATGTTCCTCTGCTTAGCCAGTGATATCTTTAGGGATGTCCTTTGCTATTTTTTGTGGATATTTGATCAGGAGTATTCCTGATAATCCTGCTTATGTCTAAAAATCACAGAATCACAGAATCACAGAATCATATAGGTTGGAAAAGACCTTTAAGATCATCGAGTCCAACCATAAACCTAACACTGCCAAAACCACCACTACACCATGTCTCTAAGCACCTCATCCAAACGTCCTTTAAATACCTCCAGGGATGGCGACTCAACCACTTCCCTGGGCAGCCTGTTCCAATGCTTGATAACCCTCTCGGTGAAGGAAAATTTCCTAATATCCAGTCTAAACCTCCCCTGGCGCAACTTGAGGCCATTTCCTCTTGTCCTATCACTTGTTACTTGGGAGAAGAGACCGACCCCCACCTCTCTACAACCTCCTTTCAGGTAGTTGAAGAGAGCGATAAGGTCTCCCCTCAGCCTCCTTTTCTCCAGGCTAAACAGTCCCAGCTCCCTCAGCCGCTCCTCATAAGACTTCTGCTCCAGACCCTTCACCAGCTTCGTTGCCCTTCTCTGCACACGCTCCAGTACCTCAATATCCCTCTTGTAGTGGGGGGCCCAAAACTGAACACAGTATTCGAGGTGCGGCCTCACCAGTGCCGAGTACAGGGGCACAATCACTTCCCTAGTCCTGCTGGCCACACTATTTTTGATACAAGCCAGGATGCCATTGGCCTTCTTGGCCGCCTGGGCACACTGCTGGCTCATATTCAGGCGGCTGTCAACCAACACCCCCAGGTCCTTCTCTGCCAGGCAGCGTTCCAGCCACTCTTCCCCAAGCCTGTAGCGTTGCATGGGGTTGCTGTGGCCCAAGTGCAGGACCTTGCACTTGGCCTTGTTAAACCTCATACAGTTGACCTCGGCCCATCCATCCAGCCTGTCCAGGTCCCTCTGCAGAGCCTGCCTACCCTCCAGCAGATCAACACTCCCACACAACTTGGTGTCGTCTGCAAACTTACTGAGAGTACACTCGGTCCCTTCGTCCAGATCATTGATAAAGATGTTAAACAGAACTGGCCCCAACACCGAGCGCTGGGGAACACCACTTGTGACCGGCCGCCAACTGGAGTAAACTCCATTCACCACCACTCTTTGGGCCCGGCCGTCCAGCCAGTTCTTTACCCAGCGAAGAGTACACCCGTCCAAGCCATGAGCAGCCAGTTTCTCCAGGAGAATGCTGTGGGAAACAATGTCAAAGGCTTTACTGAAGTCTAGATAGACAACATCCACAACCTTTCCCTCATCCACTAGGCGGGTCACCTTGTCATAGAAGGAGATCAGGTTGGTCAAGCAGGACCTGCCTTTCCTGAACCCATGCTGGCTGGGCTTGATCCCTTGGTTATTCTCTACATGCCGTGTGATAGCACTCAGGATGATCTGCTCCATCAGCTTCCCCGGCACCGAGGTCAGGCTGACAGGCCTGTAGTTCCCCGGGTCCTCCTTCTGGCCCTTCTTGAAGATGGGTGTCACATTCGCTAATCTCCAGTCAGCAGGGACTTCCCCAGTTAGCCAGGACTGCTGGTAAATGATGGAAAGGGGCTTGGTGAACACATCTGCCAGTTCCCTCAGTACTCTCGGGTGGATCTCATCAGGCCCCATAGACTTGTGAGTGTCTAAGTGGTGCAGCAGGTCACTCACCATTTCCCCCTGGATTATGGGGGCTCCATTCTGGTCCCCGTCCCTATCTTCCAACTCCAGGGGCTGGGCACCCATAGAACAGTCGGCCCTGCTAATAAAGACTGAGGCAAAGAAGGCATTAAGTACCTCAGCCTTTTCCTCATCCTTGGTCACTGTGTTTCCTCCCCCATCTACTAGGGGCTGGAGATTCTCCTTAGCTCTCCTTTTGCTGCTAATGTATTTGAAGAAGTGTTTTTTGTTGTCTTTTATAGCAGCAGCCAGACTGAGCTCTAACTCAGCTTTGGCCCTTCTAATTTTCTCCCTGCACAGCCTCGCTACACCTTTGTAGTCCTCCTGAGTTGCCCGCCCCTTCTTCCAGAGGTCATAGACTCTCCTCTTTCTCCTCAGTTCGAGCCAGAGCTGTCTAGTCAGCCAGGCCGGTCTTCTTCCCTGCCGGCTCGTCTTTCGACACCTGGGGACAGCCTGCTCCTGTGCCTTTAGGACTTCCTCCTTAAAGAATGTCCAGCCTTCCTGGACCCCTTTGCCCATAAGGGCTGCCTCCCAGGGGACTCTCTCGACCAGTCTCCTAAACAGGCCGAAGTCCGCCCTCCGGAAGTCTAAGGTGGCAGTTTTGCTGACCCCCCTCGCCGCTTCTCCACGTATCAAAAACTCTATCATTTCATGATCGCTCTGCCCAAGACAGCCTCCAACCATCACATCGCTCACAAGTCCTTCTCTGTTGGTGAACAAGAGGTCCAGCGGGGCACCTTCCCTCGTTGGCTCACTCACCAGCTGCGTCAGGAAGTTATCTGCCACACGCTCCAGGAACCTCCTGGACTGTTTCCTCTCTGCTGTATTGTATTTCCAGCAGACATCTGGCAGGTTGAAGTCCCCCACAAGAACAAGGGCTAGCGAACGTGAGGCTTCTCCCAGCTGCTTATAGAATAGTTCATCTGTCTCCTCATCCTGGTTGGGGGGTCTGTAACAGACTCCCACCACAATATCTGCCTTGTTGGCCTTCCCCCTGATTCTGACCCATAAACACTCCACCCTATCATCACCATCATCGAGCTCTAAACTATCCAGACAAATGTCAAGTTTGTTCCAATGCAGGAAGCCCAGTCTGCCTTTGATCAGTTCAAACAGGTGTTTATATCAGTGCATGTCCAGGCACTGCAAAATCTTTCACTGTTTAGATTGATGCATTCAGCCATGTGATCAGAGCTGCATCCTTGCAACATTAGGTGCCCTAAAATGAACTTGGACTATGTGCATTGAAATCCTGTAAGCTTCCACAATAACAGCAGAATTTTAAGATCAGCCTTAAGAAACTTATGGTCATCAAATATGCCCTCCAACAATGGCACTATCATCTATAAGACACATGTCTAGCCTAGGTATTCCTGAATCAGAATAAACTTTTATTTAGAAGGTGAAAGAATTCACCTTCTATGGAGTCTTTGAATCAGCCCCAGATTTGAGTGGTTCTTCCTTTTTCTCTGGATTCACCTTTGCTATAATGCACCATCCTAACTTTTAGAAAACAACCCTGATGCATTATTCTGTAATGGTAAATATCTTGACCCTGAATTGATAAGAATACCACAATAAGAAACGTACTGAGGTCTCCAGTTGGTAATGATGCTTGCAGAAAGCTTGTGACATTTGAAAAATTTAACTTACCTATAATAGACTGCAATGAAGGGATACAGGCTCTTTAGGAAGGACAGGTCAAGAAGACGAGGAAGGGGAGTTGCCCTTTAGGTGAGTGAGCAGTTGGAGGGCATGGAGCTCTGCCTGGGGATGGATATGGAGCCAACTGAGAGCTTCTGGGTAAGGATTAAAGAGCAGACCAGTATGGGTGACATTGTAGTGGGTGTCTGCTATAGGCTGGCTGACCAGGAAGTGGACAAGAGGATGAGGTCCTCTACAGACAGCTAGAAGCATCCTCACATTTGCAGGCCCTGGTCCTTATGGGGGGCTTCAACCACCCCACTAACTGCTGCAGGGACAACACAGCAGGACATAAACAATCCAGGATGCTCCTGGAGAACATTAATGTGAACTTCCTCCTCCAAGTGATAGAGGGGTCAATGAGGAAAGGTGCTGTGCTGGACCTCATACTTAAAAACAGGGAGTAGCTTGTTGGAGATGGGAAGGTCAAAGGCAGCCTTGGCTGCAGTGACCATCAGATGGTGGAGTTCAGGATCCTGAGGGGAGGGAGGCAGGCAAAAAGCTAGAGCACAATGCTGGATTTCAGGAGAGCAGACTTTGGCCTCTTCATAGATCTGCTTGGAAGAGTCCCATGGGATAAGGCCATGGAGGGAAGAGTTGCCCAAGAAAGCTGGTTGATATTCAAGGATCACCTCCTCCAAGCTCAAGAGCAGTCCATCCTGACAAACACAAAGTTAGGCAAAAATGTCAGGAGGCCTGCATGGATGAACAAGAAGCACCTGGCCAAACTCAAACACAAAAAGGAAACATACAGAAAGTGGAAACAAGGATGGGTAACCTGGGAGGAATACAGAGACACTGTACAAGCATGGAATGAGGTTAGGCAAGCTAAAGCCCAACTGGAACTGAATTTGGTAAGGGATGTCAAAGGTGGCAAGAAGGGCTTCTGTAAGTACATAGGTGATGAAAGGAAGACTGGGGAAAATACAGGCCCACTGCTGAAGGATACGGGGGACCTGGTTACACAGGAAAGGCTGAATTACTGAATGCCTTCTTTGCCTCAGTCTTTACTAGCATGACTGGCCTTCAGGAATCCCAGGTCCCAGAGAGCAAGGGAAAAATCTAGAGCAAGGCAGACATACCCTTGGTGGAAGACCATCAGGTCAGGGAATACTTGAGCAAACTGGACTTACAAAAGTCCATGGGCCCTGATGGGATGCACCCATGAGTGCTGAGAGAGCTGGCAGATGTTATTGCAAGGCCACTCTTGATAATCTTGGATCAGTCATGGCAACTGGGAGAAATTCAGGAAAGAAAATGTCAGGGAACTATGGGCCAGTCAGCCTCACCTCCATCCCTGGGAAGGTGATGGAGCAGCTAATCCTGGAAACCATTTCCAGGCACACAAACAATGAAAAAAACAATCAATCAAGAGTAGTCAGCACGTATTCACCAAGGGGAAGTCATGCTTGACCAACTTGGTAAACTTCTATGATGAAATGGCTGACCTGGAAGACATGGGGAGAGCAGTGGATATTGTCTACCTAGACTTCAGAAAGGCCTTTGACACTGTCTCCCATAAGATCCTCACAGGCAAACTGTTGATGTATGGTCTGGATGAACAGACAGTGAGGTGGATTGAAAACTCACTGAACAGCTGGGCCCAAAAGGTGGAGATCAGTGGAACAAAGTCTAGCTGGAGGCCGGTTACTAGCAGTGTATCCCAGCGGTCAATACTGGGTCCAGTCCTGTTTAACATCTTCATTAACTATCTGGATGATAGGGCAGAGTTTGCAGCTGACACCAAACTGGAACAAGTGGCTGATATGCAGAAAGTAGTGCTGCCATCCAGAGGGATCTCATCAGGCTGGAGAAATGGGCTTCACTTTCAACAAGGTGAAGTGCAAAGTCCTCCACCTGGGAAGGAACATCCCATGCACCAGTATATGCTGGGGGCCACCCAGCTGGAAAGCAGTTTGACAGAAAAGGACCTGGGTGTCCTTGTGGACACCAAGAGACCAAGTTGACCATGAGCCAGCAATGTGCCCTTGAGGCAGAGAAGGCCAACGGTATCCAGGTCTGCATTAGGCAAAGTATTGCCAGCAGGTTGAAGGAGGCTATCCTTCCCCTCCGTTCAGCACTGGTGAAGCCACAGTTGGAGTACTGTGTCCATTGCTGGGCTTCCCAGTACAAGAGAGACAGGGACATACTGGAGAGAGTCCAGTGAAGAGCCGTAGAGATGGTAAAGAAACTGGAGCATCTCTTATGAGGAAAGGCTAAGAGAGCTGGGACTGTTCAGCCTGGAGAAGAGAAGGCTAAGGCGGGATTTTATTGAGGTATATACCAGGAGGGGAGGTGAAAAGAAGATGGAGCCAGGCTCTTTTCAGTGGTTCCCAGCAACAGGACAAGAGGCAACGGGCACAAACTGAAACACAGGAGGGTCCCTCTGAACATCAGGAAACACTTTTTTACTGTGAGGGTGACTGACCACTGGCACAGATTGCCGAGGGAAGTTGTGGAGTCTCCATCCTTGGAGATATTAAAAAGCAGCCTGGACACGGTCCTGGACAATGGGTCTAGGTGGCCCTATTTGAGACTATTTGGTTGGATCAGATGACCTTCAGAGGTGTCTTCCAACCTCAACCAGTCTTTAGTTCTGTGATTGTATGACTGCATCCTCAACAGTGTGGATTTTCAGACAGGGAAAGGAGAGCAACATATTTATACTCATTAGCTGTAAGCAGGATGACTGGCTTTCTGTCTTGGACAGGTCAAATATGATATGTGACTGACTAAGATGAGGCAGTGATAGATAACACAGGACTAAGGTTGGTGCAGGTAAAGTATATGGAAAAGGAGTCAACGTATGGCTGAATGTAGAGTAAGGCCCTGAGCCATCAGGAGTTCCTGGATAAACAGTTGAGTCGAGCCAACAGTGATCAGCAAAGTGCGACATCAGTTCATAACATCAGGTCATAATAGCTGGGCTGGAGTAGAGCAAAAAAATACAAGTCTAATTTTGATCTTGAATTTCAAATCAGCTCCTCAGTGTTCAATCAGAAGAGTTGACTGTGATGGTGAGAAAATCCTGGATTATGCTAGATTTGTGGCAAGCTATGAACTTGCCACACAAGGCAGCCTTGGCAAAATGACAGAGCTGCAAACTTTCAACAGCTCAAGTCGGTGTCCACGTGCTCAAGTGGTCTAATAATCATGAGCACATGTCTACCAAACAGCTCATTTTATACCAGTTACAGTTTTCACCTGAGGTTCCATACCATTTTACAAAAGCTTTCTCTGGATATTGCGACTGAGGATTAAGTTTGGTTATCAGTCGGAAAAACAAATTCAGATCAAACTTGAATTGGAGTCAGAATCCTGGGACTTCAGTTACCAACATCTAAGACCATTTTAGATTTTTCAGCATATTAACTCAGTAACTTCCAAGCTAGATCAGCAGATGACCATCTCTTCTCTGTTCCTTTCATGGCTGCTAACTGCGAGCATTATGTCCCTGCTTGTCTCTGTGAAGTAGACTGACTTGCACTTTCTGTCTTCCCCAGGAGCAACTGGTGCACATGGCTATTTCCTGATTAGACTATGCTGGATTCAGAGTCATATTGCAGGAAGGTGATCCATCCAGAAGCCATACAGCTGATGGGCTTGGGGACCTAGGTGAGGCTATTTGCTTGCCCAATCTAAAAAGAAAGCTTCATCTTGTCTACTGAGAAAAATTTTTCCTTGGCAACTGGAAATTTCCCTATGAAGAGGAAAAAAGTGGTGCAAACTTGTGTTCTCATGCTCCATCCCATGTTGTCACAAGGACATAAGTGTGTCCATGGTAGGTCAACAAAGGTCCCCCTAAGCCTGTGTCCTGTCTCTTAAAGGGGTCAAAACCAAATGCCTAGGGAGGAATACAAGACCAGGGCACATAAAACATCATACCTTTCTGAGTTATTGCCCCAAGCTCATAATCCTTGGGACATTCTGGAGGCAACTTCTATGTATTTAGCCCCCCTCAATGAATTTCTCTCCCATGAACTTGTCCAGTCTTCCCTTGAGAAGCATGCAGACATATGTCTGCTCTGCAGTGTCAAAGCTGCTCTCTCCCTCATCTCTTGCCCATGCCTCAGAGTGGCAAGGGAATTAGGTGCATGGGTCTACTGCTCCAGGGAGCGTCTGCCACCAATCATGCCACTGTCTATAGCAAAGCCATGGGCTTCAGCAAGCTATGAGATCACGGATGGTACGGGGTGGATGCGAGCCACTTTGGGAAAAGTAGGCAACCCCTGAAATGAGCTCTGACAAAATTGTGATGCCCTCTGAACTCAGGTGTGTCCCTCCAAGATGGGAGGAAAGTGAGGCTGGTAGGAGCTGTGGCCCTTGATGGGCTTGCACATTCCTGACAGACTGAACGGTTCTGTGAGAATGGCTGCTTGAATTGGGGTTGTCTGCAGCCCTCCTCCACTTCTGCCCGCTGGGAAAGGCACAGGGAGAGCAGAGGCAAAGGTGTAGTCCAAGCAGAGCAGTGCTCATGTTGGCTAGGAGCTCCACCGTAGCACCAGTGACCAGTCCATTTTGTCACGCCGGGACAGTGCAGGCTAAGATCTTTACACACTGGACATCTTACTGATACTGATATTTTTTCCTCAAGCAGCCAGCAATCAGAATTAGACATCCTACGGACCAGCCCAGAAGGGGACAAACACTTCCATCACCAGGACAGCATTTCAGAGGCTTGCCCTGAGCAGGGCCAGAACACACACTGGAGGTGCTGGGGAAGCAAAACATTAAACAACCTTCCACAGACTGAACCTCTTCAACACTGAACAAGGCATGTTTCCCCTCGTAAAATGGAAGACTTGTCCCTGTTGGCATTCAGAGGTCTGCCAAAGCCAGGCTGAGTGGGGAGCCTGAATTTTGACACTTGTCTTCAGGGCACTTGAGTTTTTTGCAACCTCCTCTGCATGTTTTCTTTTTCTAGTGCAAGGTAGAATTGGACAGGCAGCCAAAGAGCAGGCACCGAATGCATGCTGATGACAGCCTGCCAGTGCGCTCTGGGCTCCTTCAGGATGCTAACAATAGACAAGCGATTATCACCCCTCCCATGCGTAGAAAGTGTCTTGCCAGGGGTGACTGCAATCACAGCCCCCAGCACAGCTTTCTGTGAGAAGTGCACACAGCTTTAGGAACCAGCAACTGCTCCTTTTGCAACCTGACCAGCTCAGAGGCTATTTTCAGCTGCCCTGACCCACCTCTCTTTTCTCACAGCATTACCTCTCCCCAAAATTACGCCCTCCTTACTTTGCTGCACTTCTACCCCTATTGCCAAGGGCTCCTGGGGATCCAAGGCAGCAAAGCCTGGCACTGTGGACAGTTATGATGTCCTCTGTGGAAAGAGTGTGCCAGTTTGCTGCTAGCTTGGCCCCATTCTGCAGAGACACTGCAGTTCGCTTTCCATGCATGCCAAAACAAAAGGCAGTAGCTGCAGCTGCTGATGCTGCAGACGGTGATTCAGCCCCAGCGCTGCCAAGGCCTCCCTGAAGACCAACACCTGGTCCCCACAAGCAAAAGCTGGGGCCTCCAGCACACAGCTCTACTCCCTGCAATGGCCCCAGTCATTTGGTTTGTAAACAGCTTGGGAGGAGGTGGAGAAGAGGGAAGAAAGGGGGCATCTGAGACAGACAGAAATCTGGAAAGGTTCAGCCACAGCAAAAACATGAAACTGCAGCCAGCACAGGATCATCTTTGTCATAAACCTCCTAAGCCAGTTCTGCAATTTGCATCTGGATGCATTTCATTCCCTATCAATGTTCATTAGCAGCTGCCCAGCACTAAGCTGCCTGCTTGGGAATAATTAGGTCCTTTCTCTGAAGGTCATGACAGTGCTAACATCATAACTTCCCTTTCTTTGAACATACAGACAGTTGGATGCTGCGAGCATCGATTAAAGTGCTCCTGCAAGAGGCACTGGGAACACACAAGCAGTGGGGCAGCATGGACAACCTGTTTGGCACTGCTATTAATTATTTTTACAACAAATATTGAAGTTGCATGACAACTTTGCTGCTTAAGCTGGAGACAGCAAAGGGCTGGAAAAAGGGACAGAATATGGAATAAACCTGAGAGACAATGTTATATTTGAGCTTTTACTCCTATTGACAGCCCAGGGCTCTTCATTCATTCACAGACAGAGCAGTGGCTCCAGGACAGTGTTTTAGGTGGGTGGGTCAGCATAACTCTTAACAGCCCTCAAGCCCATGGGCTTGAGCACTGAAAAGTAATTAAACAGTGACTCATGCATCACTGTTAGCCAGCCAAGGAAGCCCCAGGGGTTGCATCAGCTTTGAAGAGACTCTTCAGAATACAGGCTGTGCAAATGGGGGCGTGTGAGCTGCTGGTTCATGGCAGAGTGGCCTCCTGTTGGTTTTGTGGCTGGGCTGGAGAGGCAGTGGTCCAGCGTCCCATGGGACAGGAACGCTCCACTTCCAGCTGTGGATCAACCACTTTCTAACTGTGGGCACGTAACTCCAGTATTGCAGCCGTTCCCAGGGCTTGTCTGAGAGCTGCCTGGTGGGCTGTGGTCAGCAAAGGCAAGGCTGGGGAAACTGGGAAGGCTTGTGTCAGGTCCTTTGATGCACGAACTGCTTGGCCTTTGCTGTCACACTGCGTAGCTTGGGAAGAGTTTCATCACATGTGCTTGTGGAGGCTTTGGTCCCAGGAACAGCTGACAGCAGACACCTCTGTAGGACATGAACCTAGCCACATCTGCTAGATAGCTCTAGTCCTCGAGAAGCACTGTGCTGCAATGTCTCCTTGCTGACTTCTGGCCATTGGTCTTGGTTCCTCCAGCCCTGTCTGCTGTGGTTATTGCCTATCTTCCAGAGGGCATCAGATGTGGAGTGCAGGTTGGAAGTTTCTGGCTGACATGGGACAGGGCGGTAGCAATGTGATTTTGGCCAGATGCCTACCACTTCATCAGTGCACTGTGCACCCTGCTTTGTTCTCCATGAATTTCAAGCAAATTATCTTCAGGACCTGCTACAAGGTGCATCAGTCCTCCTGCAGAGGCAGACTGGAGCATGGCTGAGGTCTCAGAGGGAGGGTGGAGCTGTCCCCTAGGAGAAGAGTTGTGTTGCATCAGCGAAGGGCAGCTTATCATCAAGCTAAAAAATGTATGGTCTCTGAGGTGCCTGCCAAAGCCTTTGATATCATTGAGAACTAAGCAGTGTAAAAAGGAGGATGACAAACCTGCCCCAAGGTTTGCATATGGTCTTTGCTGCTATTCTGAGTTGTAGTTGAGTGCACTTGGTGAGAACTCCTCAGGGGTTCCCCAAAACTGACAGTCTTTGCTGTTACTCTGGTAAACAGTATTGTTTTAAAATAATCTCATTCATCACAGATTGCACTGATCCTAGGATGGCTGCTTTCATTGGCAGTCCTGGTACCACCATTTAAAAGGCATCACTTTTGTCCATGCAGCCAAAAGCCAGCATAGTGTCTGATCAACATCCTGTTCTCACACCGTGTTGGTAGGAACCTCATGAAGATGCTACTCAGTTGCAATGGCTGACTGTAGATTTTTAAGGAGAGGAAAAATACCTGTTACCTTTGTTACAATAGTCTCTAGGCATGTCTCCATATCAGAGAGCTCACAGTTTGAACAGACATAGGCAAGGGGGAAATGGCCATGAATTGCTCTAAAGCGACAGACCTCAGTCAAGTCCCAAGTTTGACCTGGCATTCCAAGGTATGAGAGCCCTCCCTGTCCCCACTGAATGAAGCAGACCACAGACGTTCAGCATCTCTGCAAGGCAGCATCCAGCCTCTTGGACTCTCTTGTCTTCTTCTGCAAACGGTCTCATCTCACGCCAGCAGAGCTCACAAATGAAGCAGAGGCTCTCATCACAGCCAGTGTGCTTGAGAGCATGGGACAGACATTGCTGGGGTCTGCCCTTCAGGTCAGGATGCTGTTTCCATGGCCAAGCCCAGCCCTGTTTTGTGAAGAAGAATTCCAAGCATAGACAAAGACTAGAATATAGCCTTTGTGTAAATGTAATATAGCAAGACTTTGTTACACTGGAGTACCTTGCTTTTTAAAAATTTAAATAAAGGAATAAAGTGTAACCTGGAGCCATTTCAAACTCCCAGGCAGACAGATAGCTGTTTTGCTCTACTGAATCCATGCATATTTAGACAGTTCCTTATTAAAGAGACAAGAGTCACTCTATCTTTTAAAAACTTCCATGAAGGTGGAGCATGTTTTTGGTAACTCTGCAGAAGGCTGCATGCTCTGTTGAGACAGGGACCAGCTGTATTTTGTGTTTTATGCAGCACCTAGGAAGGCTGGAGTGTAAAATCCAACAGCTGCACTCCCTGGTGTACAATGCCAGTGCATGCACAGCATCATATATCAGTGCAGCTGTGGGTCACTGTGGGATGACTTGATGATAAGAGACTTGCATAGGAAATGAGAGAAAATAATCAGGCATTGAGTGCTGGCTGCTCCTTTCAGCCTTGCTTTGACCACTGGTCAGTGTCAGAAGTTGAAGTACTGATAGCTGTTTGGGAGCTCTGATCCACCACCAGCTCTCTACTGTTGTCCAGACATTCTGGACCGGTTTCTGGCTTGCTTTATTCCGGGTGGTGTGATGGGTACCAAGATTAACTGGACACGGATGATCATAGAATCATAGAATGGTTTGGGTTGGAACGGACCTTAAAGTTCATCTAGTTCTAACCACCCTGCATGGGCAGGGATACCTTCCACTAGACCAGGTTGCTCAAAGCCTCATCCAACCTGGCCTTGAACACTTCCAGGGAGGGGGCATCCACAACTTCTCTGGGCAATCTGTTCCAGTGCCTCACTACCCTCATGGTGAAGAATTTCTTCCTTATATCTAATCTAAATCTACCCTATTTCAGTTTAAAGACATTATCCCTTGTCCTATCCCTACATGCCCTTGTAAAATGTGCCTCTCCAGCTTTCTTGTAGGCCCCCTTCAGGTACTGGAAGAGGACACTTTGGGCCGAGCTGCCTGGGTCCAACTGCAGCTCACTTTTCTGTGCATTGAGTCAGGTCCTCATTTATTGCATCTTGCGTTCTCCTATGGACTATCATCATCTGTAATGTGTCTATCAAGTACTTTTGAACTGATTAATGACTTTATCCATCATTAAAACTCCAGTTGTTGGCAGAGTTGCTGGCAAGATTTCAAGCTCTGCATCTAGCTGCTATAGCTAGACTTTTTTGTTCTTCATACCCAGAGATACCTGTGCAGATCTTCCTTATGTCCTCATAGGCTAGAGCTAACCTACTCCTTACTTCCCAGCCCTCCAGCATGTCTCTCAAGCTTTTCCTTCTTGCAGTTACACAGCTCAAGTATTCAAGTTCACAGCTCCAGGTACATTGTGCATGGAGCAGTTTGGATGGGTTGGACTATTGGCTAAGAAATAAAGCAGTAGAAATTTCCATAGCTGGTGAGGGGAATTTGATGCTCCACTCCTGCTTATATACCCCACAGGCAGCTGGGTAGCTTCAGCTCCAGGGGACCCACAGTGTTTGCTTATAAATGTGCCCAGTGTGCATATGGTGAGGGGAGACTGAACCAGAACATCCACCATCTCATAACCAGGTTTGAGCTCCTAAGTCACGCTGGCAGCTCAAAAATCTCTGTGATAAAGGATCATTGACAAAGACCATTAATAATCTATGTGTTTGCACTTGTTGCTGGCTGGCCCTGTCTGTATTTGTAGGGAAGTGCTGAGAGTGCTGTGCTGGCAGAAATTTTCATTAGTCCATGAATGGCTTTTAAAGAGAAGCTATTTCATGTGGCTTCCCACATAAGGACCAACGGAAGAGTATGGAACAGTCCTTCTCAGTCCTCTCAAATCCATATGCCACTAAACCCCACTGAGAAAAAACCCAGAGCCTCTCATGCAGCTTTCTCCCAGTAGCTTTCATTACAGCCAGCTTTCCCTGTTCACTTATTACTTCTATTTCCCCTTCTTCTGATGACTTGCTTGTCCATGTAGGAAGATGTTTGCGTGTCTGTGTCTTTGCTATAATTTCACAGACCAGCTTTTGATTCTCAGGACTGCTCTCAAAAATACAGGGAAGACGAGGCTCTCAGACCTGTGCTCTCTTCTATATATGCTTAGCTTGACTTAACTGTTAAATGAGCCCAAAATTTTATTGCAAAGTCATACAACTCATCTTGCTTGTTCCACAGTCTCTACCTTCTCATCTCAGTGTCTCTTAGGTCCTTGCTTTCTCAGGTCCTTCCTTTGCTTGAAAACACACTGGAGCAACAAATTTCTTACTACATATTTAAACAGCACTTGGCCATGACCAATTCATGGTAGCACTGACTTAGATTTTTTTTTAATTCATTGAAGGATGAAGGCAGTGCCCACCAAACTGATCGTAGGTCTTTGATTTTCATGGACATAGGATCAGTGTTTTACTAGGTTTTCAAGGCACCATGGTACAACAGCTCTCCTTCAAATGCAACAGGATTGGGGAACTGAACTCTCCTCTGTGCCTTTGAATGTTTCCCCCTCAGTTTCTGTACTATTAAGGCAGAAACTGAATATTTAATCATTATTTGAAGATAGTTTAGTCCTCTTCATAATTTGCCAGAGTGGATTAGAGTTTCTTTTATATTAATTGGAGGCTTTCTCTAAAGCATCCTATAAAGAGCTCATTTCATTAGCACACTGTTGATTTATTATTTATAATGACTGTTTACAAAACAAAGATGTGAAGACGATGAGGCCCTGGTCATGTGACTGCATATTTCTACAGGCTGTTTCAGCCCTCCTGAGCAACCTGCATGCCCAGGCTCAGCAAAAAATTAGCTGCTGATTAGAAGTGATTTGCAAGGAGAGTTTAAACAAACTAATCCATCTCTGGTTTGAGGAATGCTGTTGTAGCTGATGTAGCTCATGAGGGGACTGATCTTAGATGGAGGTTTTTGTAATGTTTTCTGTGGGCTGTCCACGCTTGGTCCTTTCTCAGAATGACATTGGCAAGGCAAGAATTGGTGCAATCCCATATTGCCCCTTCCTGATCTCTTCTTTGAAGCACCAACAAGTCAGTCTACTGGTCTGCTCAGTGGTGCCGGAAGTCATGTGTCACTAACTCCTGACCAGAGTCCTGTGACTTTTTAGCATCTTCAGCCTAAACTGGAGGCGAGTCCTTTGGGCATGAAAGGAGCCTGGAGCAGCATTGCCCCTTCACTCCACTCCTGTGTTGGAGGGGTCTCTGCTAGGCCCACTTTTTTGACAATTTTCATATGTTCAGCCTGGTTAGCAAAAGACTGATGTGTGCTGGACTTGATTCTCACAGTCTGGGGAGATGCTTTACCGTCCATAGCAGAGGAAATGGTGAGGTGAGTGCTGCGCAGTGTTGAGCAGCCCTCCCTTAAACATCAGTCACAGAACCCCTGGTTACAGCAGTGGTTACTGAGCCCGCTGATATAAGAGAAATGGCTGAGAAACATTGACTGGTGCCGAGGCCAGCAACAGGAGAAGATTGATTGTTCTGCCGCTGGAGTGGGGCTGTTGGAGCCCTGCTGCAGTGCCACAGGCTGTGTGCTTGAGGCAGTGCTGCCAACATTAAATGGCTGGCTGATGTTGTAGGTGCTTTTGTCTAAAGGAATCAGGCTGGGTTGTGCACATGAGCTTTTTTAGGAGCAGCTTTCTGTTCTCTTTGTTCTGCACCTCTGGTAACTTCTGTTTCAAAGAGCCACTCAAAAAGTTGCTTCACTTGGCTTTCGGGAGGAAAACACCCTTCCCAACCCTGCACACAAAGCCAGAAATCTGACAGAGAGAAGCCAGAGATGTCTCTTGGGCCTGGGCTTCCAATGCCCATCATGGAGGCAGAAGGTCCTAGCCCCTCCAGGAGGACTGTACAATCTCTACAGGGCTCAGAAAGCCACATCAGCTGCTATGTGGAGGTAAAGCAAGATGTGGCTGCTGCTAAATCATGAATCTGCCCAGCAGGAGGTGAGAAAACGCCTCCTAATAAGATCTTTTTTTTTAGAGAATGTCATTTTCCAATCAGGCAATGAAGAATTACCAAAGGAATTGGAACAATGCTGCTTTAGCACAATATTCTCCTCTCCATCATTGCTCCCCAGAGGTGCTAAGGGAAGTCTTCAGACTTCCTGACATCCTGAGCCCTTTCAGCCTCTCTCCAGGAGTGTTTGAGTGTCTACATAGTAGCGTGTAGTTGGTAGCAGTGAGGGATTCATGCTCCTTCATATGTCTTCTGATGTGGGCAGAGTGAACACTTATTTTCTGGCAGGGACCATGTAGACCCACCCTTCAGGGCCTCACAAAATCCTTTGAGGGTTTTGACCCAGATGGCACGTGGTACCCCACATAGCTGCAGAGTCCTCAGCACTGAACACAACACCAAGCTTTAAACAGTTCCCTTTGGTTCTCTCCCACCCTTGCGTGTTTGCTGTTCTGGCCAGCTGGGCCACATCTAAGCAGCACCACATGAGCCAAGAGCTCTGCCTGGCTGTGCTGCAAATGCTAGCCCCTGCCACCAATACCTCTTTGTCCTGTGCACTGTTGGTGCAACTTGCCAACTGCCTCCATGCAGCTGTGTCCTCTGGAGATGTCAATGGAGGTGGTTCGATCTCATTTAATCAAAGTGGCTGTTGAAATCCCAGGTGGTTCCTGAAAAAGCAGCTAAAATCCAGTCTTTTTTCTTGAGACATGCTATCTGAATTCAGCTTAGTGGATGGTTCTGGTCTGTTCCATCTTGGACCTCAAGTCCTTGTCCCTGTGTTGGGCTAGAAGACAATCTTTGCTGCCTTCAAACACACCTCCAGAACTGGTTGAAATTCCAGGAACATCCCTGCTTTGCTCTCTTCTCAAATGAAGGTCTTAGCATGTTCAGTGGCATGTAACTGAGACATAAACCACTTGGATGGGAACTCAAGGGCAGCACTCTCTGCACAGGCACCTGTGGCTCCGGGAGCTTGAGACAAAACAGGGACTCAGGGCTTTGTGTGTCAGATAGAATCACGTTCCCAAGCCAATGACCCCTCTCCTACACTGAGAGGCTTCATTTGATTTTCACATGCCCCTGGGGAAGACACTGGGTTCCCCCATTCCTGCCTTTCACACGTGCTAGGTCACACTTGGGTCACTTCTCCCAGCAGCCACAGCACCATCACTATAATGCTGCTATCTTGCTGTTACATGGCATGTGGAACACCACCTGCTATGATAGTGCTGGCATTTCCCATGGTGGGAAGGACTCTCATGTCTGCATAAGGATGGAAAGAGGCACTAGCAGCTGAGGATGCATAGTCCAGGAGTTTTGCCTCCTCCTTTTGAGTCACGAATTGTTTGTGAGCAGATCCATGCCTTTTTCCACTGATCTTTTCAAAGTTTGTCCTCCATCCTCCCATCCATCCCCTTGTATTTTCTCATGCACTGAGTCTCCTGTTTGCTGGTTCACACGTATTGTAGGGTAAAGGCAGCACCACTACTTAAATCCCCTATATCTGCATCTAAGTAAATTCTCACAAGGTCACATCTGCTGTGTCTTGGCCCTGCTCTACCACGCACAGGAGTCCAGGAGATCTGCACCTAAGCATCAACTTTGTAATTTCTGAGTAACTCAGAAATGTTAATTATAGCATTAATGCATGGGTGAGCCAGGCAGCCTGGTTCTTCCTGAAGATGTTATCTCTTTCAAGAGTTGGTACATTTTTATAGTAGGGAAATCTCAAACTGCACAAATACCCAAAGTGCTCTCTTTTTGTTGTTGTTGTTGCTGCTGTTTTTCCAAACTTAAGGGTGAGTGGTCCATTAGAATGGCAGGAAATGAGCATGTTGCATGGTAATAACTGGATTAAGAGATTCAGTGACAAACTCTCACCTATGCTGTTTATAATGCCTATTAACTATTTAATCCATCTGCATCTCCAGCTTTACTTCTCTCTTCCCCATGCCTTACCCTCCTCTGACATGCTCCCCCATCTCCTCCAGTGCCTTGCTGCTCAGTGTGTGCCTCGTAGTTAGATGCCTCCCATGTTCTCCTCCTGGGGATGTGACTTTGTCCACATCCCACTGGTGGTTCTGCTCAGTTACTCCATCATAACTCTCCGAAGTGAGAACTGTGTGCTATGTGGTGCCTAACCAATGAGGCCTACAACTGCTTGGTCTCTAGCTGTAATGACCATAGTGGCGGGGATGATTAATCAGGAAATGGTAAAGAAAATGCTTATAATGAAGCATCTGAATTTCTGACTTTACTGGGGGGTACAAACTCACAAACAAGGTCATGGAAAAGAAATTCATTGAGGATGACTAAATACAAAGACTTTACCTCTGGGTCAGGAAGTCTCTAAACCACAAACTATTGCAGACTAGAAGAATATCATGGGGAAGTATTCGTCCATGATTGTCCCGTCCTATATATTGGTCAGTGCTGGAGACAGGCTGCTGAGCCTAGGTGGACCTTTGTGCTGCCTGGTGCCACTAGTCCTGTGTCACGCCACAGTCATGATCTGATTTGCAGAACTTTGATGATGGAGACAGACAGCAAGGGGCCCTGCTCACATACCATGAGATGAGGAGTGAAGCACCATCCTTGGTTGTGCATGCCACCCCTCCTCTCTGCTTGCACTGGCCATGCCCTGTGGGAGCTACACCTGTGCCCTTGGAGCAGATGGCAGAAACATCTCCAAACCTGGACTTCCCCCTTCCTGCTTGACCACAGTGCAAAGGCAGGGCCCAGCCCAGGATTGAAACTCCTCTGTCTTCAGCACAGAGTCTTTTCCAGTATTTAAAACTCCTTTGCCAGCTTGGTGTGGGACCAAGCAGGGCACCTGGAGTGCCAGACTCAGCCCGCAAACATAAAGCGGAGTGAGGTTGGCCAAGGAAGTCACAGGGGCATGGGAGGTCCTGCTCTCTGCACAGACAGAGCAGATTTCACATCCTCTTCCCATGGGAATTTCATCACTTACTTTCTCAGCAATGAAGACTGTTCCTAATGCGGTAGTTTTTTTGTTTTCTTTGTTCTTGGGCGTAGAACCCACAAAGATGATACGAGTGTGAACATATGTTTATTAAAAAAACCCAAATACATCCCTGAGCTGCAAAGATTGTTTTCAAACTGTAGCTTTTAAAGGGGCATCTGACACAAAGGGCTGACGGTAGTTAATACAGCACATACCAGCTGCTGGCTGATAGGAATAAGCAGCATTACTGATAAGCTCATTTGATAAGCTGTTGCTGGGCACTGCAGATGAAAGTCTAGCCTTTAATATCTATCTCAGTCCCATAGGCAGCATTCTCCGGCAGTGCCGCCAGGAATTATTGTAACCCTGTCTACCTCTCGTACAGATTTCAGTGAGTCCTGATGAGTCCTCACAGTGTGGTCTTACGTGCCACAGCTGTCATTGACCTGACCATACATCACTAGCTGATATCCAAGTAAAATTCACATGCTAATGCAAATTAGTACCAAGACTTCACAGGCAGCATAGACTCTTCTTGTAGCTCCATGGGTTTTTGGTGTCCTGTGTTGTTGAAGCAATGATTAAATCCCCCGTAATCGGTCCAGCTGGCCACTTGATCATAGAAGATGTTTCCTGTTGGAAGCTGCTGAGCTTGCCCCATGAGATTGCACGTTGGGGCTGGGTTATAATAGCCTTCACATGCATGGGCTTCTCCCATCATGAGAAGCAGTGAATGGGGGGGCCTGTTCAAGGAAATAAATCTGAGTATGGGGGGTGTGTGACCTCATCTGTCTGTTAGAAAGGGCACAGGATTGCTCTGTCCTCTGGTCCTCACTTTACAGAGGACAGGGTCCCTGGAGAACCATGCTAGGCTCAGGTACTGTTGATTGTCAGGCTATGCTAACCTAACCAAACAGCTGATTTCTTACCAGCTTTTATGGCATCCTGTCAATCGAGGAATTGGAAAGGAAAGATCTGGGCTCAGGGTGTTTTCAGGACATGCAAGACATGTGCCACTTGAAATGTGGATCACCTCACTTCTGAGCCTGAGCAGAGATGAACTGAAGTCTGGGATTCACGCTGGGTTAGATCCCAAAGCCCATGATTTGAAACCCAGTGCTCACAGCTCCTTTTATGTGCTGCACTGGAGGTAGAATTATTGTTAAGGTTATAAGCCTCAATGGTCATCCCTGGGTTTATGGAGATGGTCTGAAACCAAGAAAAGGAGTTCCTAGTGACTTCTCCATTTAACTCCATGTTGGTAGCACAGTTTTCCAGTCTACCCTGAGGCAGGGTTGAAAGGTCCTGAAGAAAGAATAATTTGCTTTTGGGTTCTGCAAGCCTCGTTTTCAGCAGGAGTATTCGAATGTCTGGCGTTGCACGTGGACACCAGGCTGTGTCTGGAGGAGCACAGGATCTCCACTGCAGCTATGCAGTGGGGGCATTTCCCAGCCCGTCTGTCATGGTCCATGCATGATCAGCTCTTTCCTCCACTGCTGTCCTGGAGGTGGCAGAATCTCAGGGCTCCTCTAAACATGGTGCTGATCCAGAAGACATTAAACTGTTATCTCTGTGTCTCACTCCATCAACATTTTTTCAGTCTGTATTAAAAATCCTACTATGGTTTTTAGCACAAAAGGGGAAAGAAGAGAACCTTCTATGTTCAGGACATTTGGGACATCACTAAAATTTCATCCATCTGTGATTGGCCCTCAGACCGTCATACTCAATTTATTTCTCAGCCAAAGTTTTTCAGCCATCTGCTCAAGTGGAACAGCTTCCAGCATTTATTCCCAATAGTGCTCCTCTGAGGGAGCGCATGGATTTTCTCCAGTACGACAGCATCACTATTTTCCAGAAAAACCGTCAGCCCAACCCTGCAGTGACTGGCAGGGAGCCCTCCCTGCTCTGCACCCCGACCTTGAATTTTAAGCAATTGATCAAGAAAACACAGAACTGTTTCTCTTCCACTTAGCACTACCAAACGTGACTGATGTTTTTTAAAGTGCTCCTCTGCAGAGATGTTAATGAGGTCGCCTTGGATACTCAGCTTAAAATGGTGTCGCTTCAGCTTCTTTTATGTCAGCAATCAACAACAACAACAAAAAATACACAACAACCCATCAGCGGATCTGCTTGAGGAGGGGTGGGGGACTCCTGGCAGGCGACTGGAGCAGATAGCGACTCACAGTCCACCTGCTGCCAGCAGTTCGGTGGCTGAGCGTCTCTGATTGTCTAGTAGAGCATCCACACAATGATCTTCATAATTGTTATCTCCTTAAATTGCAAAAAAAAAAAAAAAAGACAGATTAAAAAAGCCAGATTTTTTTCCAGACATTCTATTGAAAGTGCCCCAGGAAAGGACTTCAAATTGGGAGGGGCAAGAGGTTCAGAGAGAGTCAGGGAAATAAAAGCAGTTTCCCTGTGTGAACAGAGGGGAAGATGTGTGTCCTTAGCGAATTGTTTGCAGGGCTCAGAGACCCACTTGCATTACTGCTGCTTAATGTGTTACCATCCATCAGCTGAGCTGTGAGAGCGGACTATGTCCAGATTTAAAAAGCAGGGTGAAACATACTTGAAGCAGGACCACAAGGCAGGTGCATTCCACGCTTTGATGATCTACCTAACACAGTGCTCACCATGTCTCCAAACAAATAACTTGGCTTCTCTGAACCTCACTCTCCCCACTTGTCAGCAAGGGTGAATTCAGTGACACATCTCACAGGCTTCATTGGAGCTTTGAAGACATATGTGGAGCCACCGATGGAAAGGTATGAGCAAGTTCAAAGGATTAGCTTTGGCAAACACCTTTACATATGAATAGAGATCAGACTGATTCCTCGATTAGCAGTTCGATTAATCAATGTAGAAAGGAACTACAGTTATTATTATTACTTTATTGTGTACTTACTATTTAGCTTATCCAGATTATATGGATATGGAGGGAGTACTTCTCTATCCTTCACCAGCAGTGCCCAAACATAATAATGGAAAGCATCCT